>NC_140594.1:419784675-420402175 GCF_964204655.1 Triturus cristatus | reverse complement strand
TCTTTAACTAAAAATCTTCACCTTCTATTTTTAGCAATTTCGAAAAAGAGTTCCAAAGAGTGATGCTTTGCACTGCATATCGTGTACACTAGCGCGCCTTTTTTGTGAACGCTTGCGTTGTGAGTTGAGCCCGGCTCCGGAATCGTTCATTCAACAAATGAAGTTGATTTTGGGATGACAGCCCGCACACACAGGAGACAACTCTTGCAGCTGGGCGGGCTTGAGCCTTGAAGAAGTAAACAAGTGGGAGGGGTGGGGGGAGTGCTGCCATGAAGCTGACAAGGAGGGAAGGGGAGAAGGGAGGGGGTAGTGAGAGCAGAGAGCAAGGGGGTGGAGGGGCATGATTCAAGCGCTGTGAGGCTTAATAAGCCATTACAGAAAGCCAGATGGTGGCTGTACACGTTCTCACGCGCGTAACCGCAAGTTGAGGCCCGCAAAAGCGTGTGATAGCACTTTGAAAACCCACTTACTAAATGTCTCGCAGAGCAGCGCATGCGCTGGCTCAGGCGAAACCTAAAAAGTACATTCAGTGTGCTAAACCAGTGGAAGGACACTTGCCTGTAGCCAGTGACTGGAAGCTGTACTTGGACCAAGCTCCATGACCTGGACAGGCAAAGCAGAGCAGGAAGACGTGCAAAGTGAAAGCAGGCAATGTGCTGACCAATCAGAAGCATGTAAATTAGAGTGACACTGGAATCAACCAATGGTAAGTTCAGGTAAGTATTAGGCAGGTTCTGAGCCCCTTTTAAGATGTTATTTTTTTTTTTTAAACAAGAGATTTAGGCTACAACTAAACCAGAATGTTGGCAAAATAAACCTGCTCCATAAAGAAAGAGTGCCCCGCATTTCGGCAAGACAGGAGGCACTTAGTCCAATTTTCATAATGTAATTGCTATTTTTCATGCCCAGTGGTGTTTATTACCTTGCTTTTTCCAAGTGTGAAAGTGGAGGGTGGAAATCCGTTTATCACCCTGTCTTGGCAAAGGTCAGGTGTGGGGGCGAGAGTGCTGAATAATTTAATGCCTCTCAGTCTAATACATCCATATTCAGAAGGGGAATGTATTACAGGCTCTATCCACCCCTCTCCCAACAATGCTTCTCACCTTGCCCAAGAGTAGATGAGTGAATATATATATATGCCCCCTTCCTGAGTTCCACAAGGGGGAGAGAGGAAATTCAAGGCACAAAAGCCTTACTCAAGCGCAGGAGGGAGGGGACTACTACTACCCTCCCCGGGAAATTTGCTCAGCCGCCTTTTGCCTTTACCAAGGGGGTTAGTACTTCAAGGAATTAAATAAAACTTGTAGAACACACAGTGACTCCAACCAAAGTGTCCTGACAGTAGGAGGCCACCAAGCATCACACCATTGTAGTTTAGCTGACTAAAACAGCTTCTCTTCCCACGTTACACCTCCCACGGACCTTGCCCAAGTGTGTTGGGGTACTTACAAAACAAGGAAACTGGAGAAAAGGGAAACTGTGAGCTGATACCCTCCTTTGTAGCCCACTCAATGCTAGAGGCCATAGAGAAACAGGGCAGCTCGCACGAACAAATGTAAATCAGGAGGTAGCTGTACTATTGGTGTTTATTACCTTCTTGTCATTTCCAATTGCGTAAGGGTTCGAGGATCTAGTTATCAAAAGGGCAGCAAAAGGGGAAATAGGTGCCCTTCGACCCCCACCAGAGAATTAGTCAACTCTAGAGGGAAGGGTATTTTCTAACCAATCTGGCAGGTTCAAACTAGTGTTTGGGGATTGGATTTGTGACAACACCCTACCTGCCTTGCCCAAAAGCGAAGAAGTCATTTAGAAAAGAAACACCACAATAATTAACTGGGGTGGGGACCAGAATGCAAGATGGTGCATATTTTTGGCACACCCGACCAAGCCTAGATTGTCAACCTGCACATGGCTATTGAGGTGCTGGATTGCCGCCCCTAAAATCTACAGAATGCACCAATGGTGTACCGCCATAGAACTGTTTTGGCAGAGTTGTGGAGGTGGCGTGGCAAGAACGGAGGTAGGCAGTCTTGATTTCATTGATCTTAGCCTACGTTTGGCTCCTTCATAAGCGATACACCACAGTTCCCTGACATACCCAACAGCTGACTTCTTCAAACTCAAAGACCTAAAATGAGACCCACCAAGAGAGATACAGCAGAAGAGTGTCCTGGGAGACTAAATGATCTGGAAGAGAGCACCTGATCCTGAGTTCAATTCAGACCCTGCATATTACCTGGGTGAGAACTGCGACAGTGGGCACAGCTGTGCGCGGCACTACGGGGAAACTGGAAATGTTATCTAGTAGGATACTAACTGCTGAGCACAAACTGGAAATAACCATCGGAATGACTTGGTTTCCATACTAACCCCTCAACAACACCCGAGTGAGTTAACTAGAATCCTGGAACATTTCTTCATAATCCTCACAAAGAAGTCATGTACATCCTAGACAAAGTCATCAACTATGCACCGAAAAACCTTTCAAACTACCTCAGACACACCAACTGCTGTACTGCCACCAAGTTGTGAGGCAGTAGCGGAAAACATTAACTCTACAAATTTTCATCAAGGTCTTCCGGGCCATCCACAGCACTACAAGGAATGAATGAAATAGTACTTAAAACACTGCTATACAACTTGAGTGTCCTGAGCTAGAAGAATATAGGATGGTAGTGAAAATTTAAAACAGAGCGGAAAGAGACAAGTTTTCAATTCTTTATGAAATGTTGTCTGACAAGTGATACATCAAATATGGGCAGATGGAGTTCCACTGCTATAAAAGAGTGGGATCTAACTATTTGTCCAAACAGTGGGTGGATCTGATATTTGTGTAAGCAGATTGCAAGGATCCACCGGAAGTGTAAGGGACAGTTTTGTGTAGAGCGCAGTCGCAAACACACATGGCCTTGAAGATGGAATGTTTGCTAAACAGGGAAGCTTTAGCAATTAAGACGAGGGTGTGCCTGGTAGGAGGCTATGCTTAACTGGACTGAAGCATTCTGTAAAATATACAGACGCTGAAACAAGTAAGCAGGAAGGCTTGGATACAGAGAGATGTAGAAAACTGAGCCACCAAAAAGTTTGCTTGTTCAATAGACGCAAAACAACTAGAGGGAAGGAGCAGTACAATTTGTCAGAGCATGCAAAAGTTAAAAAAGCAGGACGAGGACACTGTTGACGTGATCAGAAAAGGTAATGTGGTGGTGGGGACTTATGTTTCTGGAAAATTTAACAGGTATGGGAGCAAGTCCTTCGTTCAGGAAGCCGATGGCCTGATGATCTTGGCACTTGCCTGCACCACTGTCCAAAAACAAAAAAATACACGTTTTTTCTCCATTCATCTTAAACGAAATGTTCTTAATCCAGAGAGCAACTGCTGGGAAATCAGAATGGAGAAAAAAACCAACATCAAAAATAATAATAATTACACACAAAAACAAAACAAAACGGGCTCCACTATAGGTAATTGCCGAATGTGGGGTTGATGATTTGGGTGCCCTTTGCATATGACATAGCAGAGATTCCAGAGAAGTGGGGAGGAAAAGCAATCGGAGTGATGTGGAGATGTCAATATTGTCAATGTCAAAAGGTCTGGCTTTTACCCGAAAATGCCACTTCAGATACTGGCGATCTTAGATACACAATACCTTATAATACATGGACTTTATCACTCACCCTTGCACTGATGCACTCATGCATCCATTCATCCACCCACTGATTCATGCTTACATACATCCACTCAGCTATTGAGAATAAAAACACACACACAAACTCAACAAAGCATATGCAAGATTATTTAAAGTAATAAACGTAGAAAGAAATGCTACCACATTCCAATTAAGAATAAGTAAAAACTTGGGGGACATGGCCGACCAAGATGGCGATTTACTATGGCAGCTATTGTACCGTGCACTATAGTCCTTTAAAAATGTGTGCTGGAGTGGCTCCACAGTGGGACGGCCAAAGAACCGCCCGCCAGATACAAAAAACATCGTAATCTGGCAGGCTGTCTATTTTGGCTTTGGAGGTGTGGGAGCGGGGCGGCAGCGTGGCAGTCCTGCTCTCACACCACCAAAGTCAAAATAAGGCCCTTAGTGGGAGGATTGACATGATGGCCGATTATACAAGTTATGTGCTGTGGAAAGAGATCAACGAGTACGACTGTTAAAACAGGCTATCATAGCTAATGTAGTGTGTGTGATAGAGAGAATATGATTATACTAGTAATTATTGCTAACCTTGGAGATCAATGGGGGGGGGGGGTTAGCAGATAGTATATTGATGGTGTAAGATTCCATTGGTGGATTGAGGTTTATGAGTGATTTTGTTTGTTTGCCACAACATTAACCACAGAAGGAAATGGTATATATACTGCCCATCCCGGAGAAGGAAATTGTTCACTATAGTAAGAATAGATATCAATGGAGGTTTAGTAAACAGCAAGATTAAGGTGGAAGTTGTGATGATTGGTCTGAATGCTGACCAATGGATATGGTGTGTGTGAAAAAGAGAATTTGGTTTTACCATCGATTATTGCAAACTTTGGCGATGCACGTTGCCAAGTCAGAAATGAGGGGTTAGTAGATAGCAGACTGATTGTGGAAGATTCTGTTGGTGGTTTGAGGATTATAAGTGACATCACTGACCACGACAACAGCCAATGAGGGAATTAGTGGCATATGCTAGCCAGCTTGGGTCTGGAAATTGTGCATCGTAGTGAGAACAGATATCAATGGATTTGTTAAAAACAGCGAGATAAAGGCGGAAATCACAATGTTTGGCCAATGGTTAAGGTTCTGAGACATATTCACGAGGGTGCAATGGTAATGCAGCAGACTAATGTGAGAATTGATTTCTTGTTGCTATTCAGTAAATGCTGGGGTGAAGTTAAAACCGAGACGATAGGTTCAAATAAGATGCACAACGGACGTAAATTGAGCCGATTGGTGGGTTTTGAATTTTTCGATTGATGATTGGTTACAATAGGATATTTAAGAGATATTGAAGATGGAGGTCTATTATTCCGTCTGGGAGAGAATGAGGCTACATGCAAAGAGGAAACATCTTTAAAGGTGAGGAGAGAGGTGATTCACTGCGTATTTGAATGAGGAGGGTATAACAGACTGGTGATTTGTCTGGGTTATTTACCCATATGGGTGGAATTGGGTGATTTAGTTGTGCATTATGTGGAGTAACTGTTAAGTAGGATAAAACTGTTGAGACTTTAACCAACTGCCGATTTCAATTTATAGCCAACATTGAGCATTTCTTTCCGATAATGGAGTAACATTAGGATCCTTTCCTCTTTCTAGGATGGCTCAGAGTGATTGCTCACTATAGGGTTACCGATAAACACTCAAACACAATTGTGCAGGGGCAACATTGGGAATGATGGCAGGAATAAAAAGTTTCTTTGTAAATACATGAATGTAGATTTGGGAAATGATATAGAGTTATAGTGCCAATGTTAAGCTTATGAGTGAATAACATATGTATGAATATAATAAGTATTCATGTGACGTAGGGCATGGGACTGAGCTAATATGACACAATATTTTGTTTTGAAACAATGTATATAATGTGGGGTTCTTCTTTTTTGTCAAGATGGGTTTCTAGTTCTGAACTTACAATGTAATGTTTTGTGTAAGATGGGTGTTGGGGGCCTAGAGAACTGTATTTGTTTTTATGTGTTTTGAAATTTTGGTTTTGTATATATCTATTTCACAGCCCTGATGAAGTCCTTTTCTAGGACGAAACACATTGGCTGGGCTGGATGTTTTGTATTCGTAGAATAATATCTGATGAAGACTCATCTTTATGGCTCTCCTTTATCTACGATCTGTTTTTTCTTAGTAATATTTGGACTACACGAGTACCTTATTGTAATTTTGGTAGCACTCCCTGCTCTGTTGAAATGTGCTATAATGCTGCTTCAGCCCCAATTATGTAGACTGATTTTGAGACCATACATTGATTGGTGGAGCTTACAGCTTACCACTAAGGATGTCAAGCAGACAGTTGTGTCCGAAGCATCAAATGCTGCTGGTTGTCACCTGCTTTTAAGTGCGTTTCGTTCTGGAGATGGGCCCTGCCTTTCACCAGTACTTATCTCTGGTCCAGGTAGGTGAGCCTGTTGCCCTGCCACTCGTGAGGTGTAGGGGGAGAGAGGACAGCGGCGATGCAGCCTGGGCTGGCCATTAATGTGTCATTGGATAGCTACCCAACGACGCAGGGCATCCCACTACTCCATGCACATCCTTCAGTATCCTCTAAGGTGCAGATATTACCTCTCTGCTTGAAATACAGTGGATCAAGGCGCTTGTGACAACTATTGCACTCCATATTGGTAGGCAAGGAGATGGTTTGCATTTACACATTGAATTGCATCAGAGGATTACTATATCTAACTGTGCAACTAAGATGGCACTTTCTATATAGATACTGAGTAGAATTCGGTGATTGGAAATTGCGCTACTGTTGAAGACATCGTTGCTTTCTTCGTTCCCTATTTGAGCTGTAATTGGCCTTTGCTATAACCTTTTGTGTGGAGTTCAATAACTCAGGTGATGATATGGGGAAAAGTAACAAGGGTAGAAAAAGCTCGAAGGCCAGTGATGCTGATCACTCAAGCACTCAATGCGCATCACAAACCAACCCTCCACTGACATCTAAATCTATGGACGATATGAAGACTTTATTGCAGAGTATGAAGACCAACCTTGGGGGAATGGATTCAAAATAGACTCTATATCAATAAGTTTTGACCAAGTGAAGAAATGACTTCATGGATAGGCTCACAGAATGAATGAGGTCGAAAAACATACATGGGGCCTTGAGGAAGGTACAGCCTCCACTAAAGAGTCCACAGCCAGACATGATAAAACTGATGCTATGATCATGGCGAAAAATGAGAATTTATTTTTATTTATATTTGCACAATTTGTAAAGCGCATAGCGACCCGAAGGCATCCCAGCGCTGAATCAGAAGCGGTACCACCAAAGCAGAAAGAGCACCAGAGTACTGAATTATTTTGAAAGCCAGGTTTTAATCGCTTTCTGAAAATGTAGCTCCTTTTCTGTAACCGAATGGCCAGAGGGAGGGAATTCCAAAGCTTTACTACATTAAAACGAAATGACGATCACCTCTTCTAGTTCTTTTAATAGTTGGGGTGGCAGCAAAGTAAAGATTTGAGGATTGAAGAGATCTGGCGGGGGGAGTAATTGGTGACCAGATGTCGTAAAATAGACGGGCCTCGACCGTATAAGACACGGTGGGCCATACACATGATTTAAATTCCACTCTTTGATCCGTCCGCAGCCAGTAAAGCTCTCTCAATCCCTGTGTAACTGACTGTGACCTGGGGATTCCCAGAAATACGCTGAGCGGAGTGCTTCTTGGACAGAGGATCTGCGCCAATGATACCGGCACAGGCCTGGATACACCACAGCCCGAGACGCTGCTGCCCCATGAACAACTAAATACAGGTGAAGCTCGAGGGTTTGTGGGGCACATTGAAATGAGATACTGGTAACATGGGCCTTACCTTAGGGGGTCAGTGTGAGGTAAAGCCTCCAGCATACATCCACGCTGTGTGCGGCGACCACTGGGATAGCCTGGACTACCTGTTGGGCCAAAGAGTTAGTCCCCAAAATCTTTAATTCAGTCTTAGCTCCATTGAGCTTCAGACATGACTCGTTAATCCAGCTAGCTACTTGCTCCAGACAGGGCTCTAAATTATGTGTTACAGGGTCCAAGACTGGGACAAAGAATATCACCAGCTGGGTGTCTTCTGCATATGATACTATAGAGACCCTAAAGGGGGCTACAATGTCTGCCATGGGTTGAAAGTAGATATTGAACAATGTAGGGCTACGTGAGGATCCCTGTGGGACCCCACAAGTCACAGGCAGACTTTCCGAGTAACAATCCCTATCAAAGACCAGGAATGTTTGTTCCGTTATGAATGGAATTCACCCATTCATGGGCTTTCCTTGCAATTCTGGCCCTGCCAACGCTATCCAAAAGTATAGAGTGGTTGACCGTGTCGAAGGCCGCACAAAGATCAAGTAGCATAATAGCCACTGTAGCCCCCTGATCCATTCTCCTTTTTGCTTCCTCAACTACCGCCAATAAGGGTGTCTCTGTGCTGTGCTTAGGCTGGAAGACAGTCTGTGTATGGTGCAGAACAGAGTTGGATTCCAAGAAATCTGATAAACATCTATTAACATGTTTTTCTGTCATCTCACGAAGTCATTTCCGTTTCCAAGAGGAGTGAAACATACCTGTGTACAGGTAAAGGTTAATCAATTCCAATAGGGAATGGAAAATAATTTCCGGCTAAAGAGCTAGGATTTTCAGAGTTACTGGGTGAAGAGGTGATCCAGATCGAATGTTCCCAAAGAGGACTTAGAATTCTTCCAGGGAAAGGATAGGTGTGCATCTATTCTCCCTGATAATCGGTGAGATGGAGCTATTCCTTTTATTGGTCTCCTGAAATGATTGAAAGATATTCAGAATTTAGTATTAAAATAGTTAGCCATGGCGTTACAGCTATCTGTGGAGGCTTCAACCACGGGGGCATTCGTAGTAGGCTCCAAAAAGGACTTTGTAATTCTGAATAACTCTTTCTGGGATAGATTTTTGTCTCATAGATGGAGGGCTGAGCTTGTCGAATTTCCAAGTGATATAGCCTTACCTTTTTATATAATATTATTTTGTTTTCCTCAATCATTTCTCCATGCTCCTTCTGCAATTTTACAGTTTTTTATTAGTATTTTCAGGGGGGAAGATTAGCATGGGGCTGGCTTATTTCTAGGTTTCTAAGTCATGGTCTTCATTGGAATTGTTTGATCTAAAGAATATATCAGCAAGTTCGAGACCATGTTGTTAGCTATTTGTGGGTCTCCAGCCAGACGAGGGGCTGTCACGCTCAGAGTGTTTCTCCAGCTGTCACGATTGAACTTGGACCAAATCCGGTCTTTAAATATTTTACATTTCTGGGGTAGCATGCCCCTGGGTACCTAGAGAGCTATGCGGAGTTAGTAGTGATGTGTCCAGGTAAAAGGTAAGGAATCTAGCACCTGTAGCAGGGGGTTATTCGTAAATATTGGGTCCAGCAAGTGGCCTCCTAAGTGTGTGGGTCTCTGAACCATTTGCTCCAGTTGAATGGCCTTTAGGTCAAGCACAAAGATTCCTGCTCGACTAATATTTGCATCTTCTAAGTGTAAGTTTAAATCTCCCGGCACCATGAGAGGGCTGCACTTAGTCACCAAGCTTGCTACTACTTCTGGAAAAGAGTGAATGATTTGGCATAGGGGGCCTTGGGGCAGTAGGATACAATTCCTGCAAACGTGGATGTAGGGGACAATGAGATAGCATACATGAGGGTTTCACAATCTGGGGTGGGAAGCGGGTCAATTTGACATTTAAAACTGGATTCCAGAACAATGGCCGAGCCTCAACCCTATTTTCTCTATCCATAATATATTCGCAGTATATAGTAATCTGGTGGGAGAGCCTGAACAATGTCAGGGCTTGATTCCCCATGTAAACATGTCTCAGTGAGGTAGAGTGCATCCGGTTTAGCATTTTCCAAGAACGTGGAAATATCAAGCCTGTGACATGGGAGAGACCTACAGTTTAACAAGAACATATTTCCTCCCAGTTTAAAAAAGGGTTTCCTGACTGAGGCTTTAGGGGAGAGATTGTATTAACAGTACTTACACGTTTTATCCCTTTCAAGCATGTCCACTGAATGCCTACAATCTTTACTGAGCACACCTCTTAGGTTGAGCAGAGAGTCTCTAGAGTAGACTCTTAAATTGGTTGGTGAAGAGGAAGGGCCCCTGGTCCCGCTCGGGCACAGACGGGCTTGCCTTTGGCGTGCCAGAGCCAAGCTCACTGTCCCATCAACTTTTATCCCTGTTTGCTTTCAACCACTAGGGCGCCGAACTGTAATGGCAACTCTATGGTTGAAGAATTTCAAAGTGCTGTGTGCAGTGCCAGTTCTCCAGTCAACAAGAATTGCCCAATTAAAATGCAGGAGTAGATTTTAAAATTGGATTAAAGTTTTTAAAAATGCAAAAAAAAACTTCACAGGGGCAATTAACAGAACCACAGAAACGGACCATAAACAACAGCCTCATACTGCGGCCTCTATCGCATAGTGATCGGATTAGAAGCACGCACTACACATTATAAGAGAGACGTAGGGGAAATGCTGGAGTCCAAATCGTTTAACAAAGTAGAACTTTTTGCAGAATCCTTGCTCCCCGATATTCTCAGAAGGGAGCACTTTTTATCCTGTTTTGTTATGAAAAAGGCTACCACCAAAACCACCACCTGGTGCTGCACTATGGCCCATTACAACTCGGCTATTAAAAAACAGGCCAAATTTAATATCACAGAAATAAACTATCCTTCTTTCCAGAGGTTACTGTGGCAGTCCAAGAAGTCAGATGCTCTTCTATCGCTGCCAAGGAAGCTCTCCGTGACCTGAGACTCAGTTACACCAAGTTAGAAATAGCTAAGCTAACTAAGTGCTGAGAATTACACATACTACTTCACGAAATCAGAGGATGCTCTGAAATTCTATACAACTATTTAAGTGTATAAGTTCTGCTTTGGCAGGAGAATTTCCTTAACACTCCCAGGGCCCCAATAGCGATGTGGAGTATCAGGCATTTCAGCAATGTCGGGTTCCTTGCAGCTGATGAGTATGCTTTATAGAAATTAACTCAAATGTAAAGCTCAATCTAAAATGTTTTTGTGTAATTAGTGGCAAAATGTTTTAACTTTGTTGGCTAATACTGAGGCAGCTTGTTACATTATACTAACTGATTCCTGATTTTCACTCCTAGCTATAGCGGTTTGTTACCAGTCTGCAAGGGTGGATTTTAGGATTACTAAACTGGAAGTTGGGGTATATACTGTAGGGAGGGGGTCTTGGTTGGTATGCTGGTGCTACTGAATTTTGCTCTGTTCATTAACGTGGCCGCAGATTACCCTATACATGTTGCTACATAGTTATTCTTCACCTAGTGACTGAATGATATTCCACACACTAAAACTTTATAACCTGGAATGTACGGGGTCTTAATATTCCGAAAAGGAATGCTTGGCACTAACATACCTACACAGACTGAAAATCAAGATTGCTCTCTTGCAAGTAAAACCACTTGACCCCAAAGTGTCTCAGACTTGTGCTTCAAAATTAGGGCCTTGCAGGTATTTCGCCTCCTTTAGTACTGTTGCTATCCTTATAAAGAAAATGTCAGATTTACTTTGATAGATATGTACACTGACCCTGATGGGAGAGTAATTGTGTTCACAGGCCTACTATAGGACCAACTGTGTTCTATAGTTAATGTATGTGCGCCAAATGTGGAGACACCCACGTTATTTGATGATCTACATCAATATGGCTCTTGTGAAGTTCTATGTGGGGAGATTTTAATGTTACAATAGATGCAACGTTGGATAAGGCAGGGCCTAGCAATCCCTATCACTCTTGAACCGTTCATCTCCTTAAGCAGTTATTGGAGGATTGTCGTAGACTGCCTTTTCATTTTACTCCTCAGTATACAATTGCCATGCAAGAACTGATTATTGATTTCTAAGCCTAAAAATCAAACACTGGGTATCCAGGTTACAATATGCTCCTTGTACGTAGTCAGATCATTCCCCCCCAGAGTTATGGGAATCGCAGGTCCGAGGTAACTCACCTTTAAAGGAGTCAAAAAGAGAGCACGCAAGATGAATTAATTATTCTTCTGACAAAGAGCACAGCACAAGAATAATTGGCAATTAGAGAACATTAGGTATATAAAAAAACGGAACACTGTGCACCTCAAAACAAACAAAGACACGAGCTGCAATTACAAGTGAAGAAATACTGCCGAGGATATCAGTTATGAAAAATAAACAAATGCTATATTACATCGCTCTGTTTTGTAGCGTGGAGATATTCATCATAGCCATACCAGATCGAATTTTAGAGATGAGCTACGAGAAGTAATAACTGAATATTTTGACAGCTATCATGGGCTCTGCTCCTTTCCTCAACTGTCTGGTCTAAGTGGTATTATGGCATTTAAATTAACTTTCCCAATGTCAAGCCTATATACAGACATTGGCTTTTCATTGTAACCAGCTCAGTCCTACTGTATGCTTTTCAACAAGGCAAACATTGGCATACTGTTAAAAAATTACAAATATGTATGAAATTGCAGTTGGCAAAACAATACACACCTCATCCTAATTGAAAACAACAGGGTTTCTCACAGTGTAAATCTTCTGGCCTAAAGGATATGTCAGAGAGGGTAGGTGACAGGAAAATAATTGTTTGCTATGGTAATCAGTGAAATTCTGAGTAAAATAAATACCTGGGTACAGGTTTTACAACAGTGTACTAATGATGTACCTTTAAAGATTATTGACTTTAAACACGTTTCTCACAATAAATATATCAAGCTTGCTCCTTTTTTGAAACTTTTCATAATAAAAGATCAGACCTATGGCATCTGACAAATGGCAACATTGGCTTGTCATTATACCCAATTGAGGCTTACAGAATTCGACATAAGCTTTTCAAGAATTCTTTTTCAGTGAAGGCTCACAACTTCAGCCCAAATATTGTACTTAAGGTAATTAATGTGTAGAAGTCATAGCCCTTTTCCAGTTGTGCTTATTAAAGCTCTTTTTTCTGTCAACCACGTAAACTCGGCGACCTGAAGAGTATAAAGAGTTGGAGGAAGAGCAGATGGGAGCATGATGGACAGCTTCTGTTCTAGCAAACAGAAACAAGCATTAAAAATACAATAGGTCTCGCCTTATATTAAGTTAAAGCCATTTGCTTTGCTATACAATACCATTAGCAAAGCAAATGGCTTTAACTTAATTAACCTATTGCATTTTGAGTGCTTGTTTTGGCTGTTCATTGGCCTGTTTTATGGCATGTCTGGTCGGTCACTGACATGAAAACAGCAAGCATTTGCAAATAAGTCTTATTCAGCTACTAAAGCTAATGAGGTACTTGTCGATTCAATGTCCCCACCCGCAGTTTATTTATTTATTTAAAAGTGTGCAAACACTGCGGTATCCAGCGCTACACAAGGTTCCAAGGAAGCACAGCGGGGGCAGGGGGAGGGTCGAAGGGCCCTGGCTGAGCCTGGCTCATTGCACTGGGGGTACAGACAGTACTTGGACAACAAAAAACACTATGCGATATTGGTTAAATTGAACACGAGACCCGGTGTGAAGAGTGGAACAATGTACCGGGGGAAATAAGAACACCATAAGGTGTGTGCGTACATTGCTAATAGAACAAACACTTCAAGTAAACATCGTGTCTGAGGTGAGATCGCTTAGAAAGCAAGAGTCCACTGGGACACCAAAAGATAAGGTAAACAGGCCCGACCACATGGGTCGCAGATAACCAGGGAGAGAAAGTGCGAAAATCGATAAGCTAGGACTGCAAAAAGTGAACAGGAAGTCAAAGAACCTTGGGTGAATACCTGATCCTGCGCAGCGCTCCGCTGCCTTCTGTTAAGTTTCGCACTATAGAAAAGGCGCATTGCAACTAACTGCTTATCACACACAGTTAATGAAGGAAACGAAACCAATGCGTTGTACGATTGCAAGCACACGAAGCAAGCAATCCTTTCTCTATCCCACGACCTTCAGACACCAACCAACACATGCACTTCCTCATGCACCCCAGCAACCGCAGCAATGCAAGTTTACCTCACGTCCAGATCACAGTAACGCGCACACAGCTGATGTAGCCCCTGCTCCACTCACGATAGTACAGCGTAGGACACAGCAGTGCAAGCGGAGAGAGAATGTGTGTGAGAGAGAAGTTACTCTGCAGGTGGGCGAGGAGCTGCTGTTGCGGTGCGAAATGTGTCAGGTGATATTTGGCAGTATCTGTTGGTGCCATGTTGTGATTTGTGTCGGTAGGGTGTGATAGAATTCAGGACAGTGGTGCTCTGTTGCCTCGCTTGCACTCGGTCTTGCCCTGTACAGCACTAGGCTTCACTCAGCCACAGTGCCAGTCAAGCGGCACAAACCAGTGTAAGGGGTGACACTGATGGAGGAAGAGGGCACATTGATAGCAAATACTTGTTGGTTAGGTAATGTTGTGGTCACCCGGAGTCCGGTGCTGGAAGCTCCAGGTTGCTAGGCGACAGCTTGCGATCACAGGAACTTAGTGCGGCTCCTCCTTGGACGAGCCCCTCGTTGCCGGGTGACACTCTGCTTTCGCGCCAATCCCAGCACGGCTCTGCTTTGATGTCGGCAGACTCCGGGCCGGCGTCGGTGAAGGCAGTACAGTGCTCTTGAGGCTCCCGGGCCCGCGGCAGTGAATACGGGCACACAGAGCTTTAAGGCACACAGCGCTTTCAAGCTCACGGGCCGACAGCGACAATGGCAAACAGCGCTCTCCTCTGGTCATGTCACGGGAACAAAGATGGCGGTGGGCTGTCCACATGGGCCGTCCTAAAAGTGGACAAGGCGGTAACCCAACAGCCCGATTGCCAATCACGCGCCAGCGTTTAACATAAACGCTGACACAAACCAATGGAAAAAAAGGGTGGGGCTTAAGTCCCCATCCAAAATTGAATTGATTACAAAAGGCCCTCGCGTGGCGAGAGCAAGGCATGCGCGCTGCTTACGCCAGGTGAGACCTAAAAAAGAGGAGATCAAAGCTAAAGATTCATTGCAGATGCCACGTTGCTGAAGGCTAGTGATCAACAAGTTGTTGGACACTGTATCGAAGGCTGCAATAGTGGCAAGCAGTATGAGGGCAGCCTTGCCATTTTTATCCAAAGACATTCTGAGATTGTCAGTTACAGTCAAGAAAGTGAATTCAGGTGCAGGGGAGGAGCAAAACCCCAAATGGGTGAGATAGAAAAGATTGTTTTGAACAATGTATTTAGGAAGCTCAGTGTTAACAGTGTTTTCAAGATACGTTGATGACAATGAAAAAAGCAATATCGGTCTAGAATTTGAGATTATTGGGGTAAAAGTGTCCACAGTAGTCTTCTTCAGTAGGAGAACTACCCTAGTCAGTTACCAGTAGATAGGGACTAAAGCCGAATATAAAGAAAAACTGCAAAGAGGCAGAAGGACTGGGCTGAAAGTGTTTAAGAGTAAGTTACGAATACTCACCAGGCTAAGATCAAACGGTGAAACCAACTTGGAGAGAGCTAGCAAGGCGGTTTCTTGAAGTGAGGGCAATTGAAATTCTAATAAGCCAGAAAGATGAAGTGGCTTATCGGCAAGCAGTTCAGTTTCAATACAGGAGAATGAAAGCTCAAAAGCAAGATACTTTTTTTTCAGTCTTACAGAAACAATTCTGAAATTGATCTAATTTTAACGATGGCTGAAGGGTGGTAGTGTAGGAACAAAGCTTGCAGAGCCTTCTATTTCAAATAATTAATGTACCAAGTTTCCTCCTGTTCAATCTTGCGATTAAAAAAACTGACACTGTGCTTTTGAATTATATTTTTGTATAGTCAAGATGTAAAAGGATTTAGCGACGCCATCATAAGTGTTATTCTATTTTCTTTTCAAGGATTTGCAGTTTTGTCCAGCCTTATCTGAAGAAGAGCACAGAAGGAGACAGTTTACAATAGTGAAAAATGTGTAGCAGTATTAATCCAGAGTCGTAGCTCAGAGCTGCGATGGACTTACTCTTGATTATGAGAGGGGACATGCAATGTGAAAAAGGCATTCTGCAAAACCATAACAGTCGCAAAAACTGCTTCCTATGCAAGAGGAACAAAACGCAGTCCAGGAGGAAAAAGGGATCAAAGAGCATTTACAATGCACAGTGCATGTGAATTTACACAGGGCTAACTTTACAGTTTTCATGAGTCCGTTAATGTACCATGCAGTTTTGACACCGATATTTCATTTAAATAACTGATTTCCTAAAATTCGCTATGGAAACTCACGATTGTGTGTTATGCTCATAATATTTCTCAGAGAAGGTCATGTTAATACGATTGACGGCTTCCCCTTGTAATAATCAAACGTGTTGACGACTCACATGATTAAAAATCTGTTGCAGTATATGTTTTCTCAGCTCAAATGAACAATCAAAGGGTAGGAAAGCCATATTTGCGAGAGAAGAGATCATTTTTTAAAGTGAATTAGTAATATTTTAGCAGAATTTACTAGTGGAATAAATATAAAAAATATTAATGTTCCGTAGATTGAAATCCCCACTTCGGGTAAACAAAATTAATGATCTGGGTTTTTGCTAACAAACTACATTAAGTGGTCTCTAGCTCTAGTCTCATTGCTTTAAGCATAACCATTGAATGCAGATTTAAAGGCACATTTTAGTATCTTCCCTCTGAAGATGAAACACCAAATTAACCACCCAAAACAAGCAAAGGACAGCTATATAGAACTACTGGTTCTATTTTTCCTATTATTGCCCTAATTATAGGGATGACAGACTAACCATCTGTCTGTTTGTCATACTGCTGTCGACCAACCAAAACACAGAGGTTCTAGCTTTTACTCGGCTCACATGTGGATTCCCTGATAAAAGTTGGAAATAGTAATGCAGAAATATTAATATGTACTCATTACTTTTGGATGGACATACTCTATTCACCAAGGCACTTTAACTTAATGTCTACTGAAATTTTAAACATTTATTTCACCCAAGTTGTAATTAATGCTTTACCCTTGCAATACTTATGCAACACAGAAATCTTGCACTGTAGGACTAAGGTGACAAATTTAAAAGAGTTAGTTTATCGGCATATAATAAGCAACCAATGTGCTTAGATGCAAGTTCAAGATCCTCATGCACGTATACAGGCCCTGCATGATCAAGAACCAGCCTACATCAAACACCAACTTAACTTCCATCTGACCGCAAGACACCTGTGCTCCTCCTCTCTAGCCCTTGCTCACGCTCCATGCATCAGTCGCAGCAGCAGTGGGGGCTGCTCCTTCTCCGATGTCACCAAGACTTGGAATGACCTGCCCCTTCACCTTCGAACAGCACCCTCCCTGGCGGACTTCGACCAAGACCTCGCACACCCAGATACCCCTGGGGTGACAGTGGCTCACATAAAAACGTTGATTGATTGTTAAGCTACTCTAGAAAAAAAATTAATTACATAGAGGTAGTTTAGATGGGAGGTCTGCTAGTAATAAACAGAAATAGGCCGGCACCAATACACAACCTTGTGTAAGACCTTATTAATTCATATGAGGAAAGGCTACCTGTATTAATAATTCTAGTTGGTTCTGGGTTTTATTGTGTAAAACTTTGAAGATTTTAAACTAGGAGGTATTTTCCTAGTTTTCCTATAGCTTTCTTGATCCAAGGAGCTAAACACTGCTTTAAAACAGTATAAACCATTCTTATTCTTTATGGCACTTAATGCGACCTCTCATAACACCACACAGTGGTCCACTGAAGGCCAATCCAGTTGAAATACTGCTTACTGAAGAGGTATTCACTGAAATAAAGAGGACCGCTCAAATGTAAGTGGTTGAGACCAAACTTAGCAAAAACTTCGGGTATGAAATCAAGAAGGATACGTGTCAATAAAAAACAGGATTTTAACAAGACCCCATCTTGAAAATAATTTGGTGCCCATTCCGGAGTCAGGGACAACACCATTACTTAAACAAAAAACAGAGCAGAGCAGCAGTACTGTCCACCAATCTGGACAGCAACTCCCAGGCAGACTGTTTAGGGCAGCTGTTTGACTCTATTTAAAAGATAAATATTTCTGTCTCACTCTCTCTTCTATGTCCACAACATACTGGGATAAGCATTCTTGTGGAGGTGACTATAGTACAGGGACAACAGGTGTCTCACCCTCTCGTTCTCAGAATTCTTATGCTCAATTGTCAAGGATTGGCTGTGACTATCTACAAATAGCCAAAACTTCCCTGGTTTAGTGCACTAGTTATACTATGCCTCTGCTGCCACTTGTCACTGTGAAATATCTTCTTTTCTCCACTATTAGCCTTCGACAGCCTGTTTCACTATTAGTTTATATTCCAACAATATAACAGGGACTTAACTACATCTCAATCATCTTTGACTGTCTTAGGATCCAAGGAAGCAAACCCTGTCAAATCTCCTCTCACCTTGACAGACTAAACAACATGCCCAGTCCTTTGCTAAGGTGAGCTGATAGTGTTAGCCTGAATGGCTAACAGTTGCAGAACAGCCTATCTTTAAAGTCAGGCAATTCACAAGCCTTATTAGGAGACAGAATATAAGCCTAGCACTTTCCTAGACCATCTACCGATTTGTCGAGCCAGCACATCTCCAAACCCAGATACAACTCACACTTCAAAGATTCTTCTGCTTATCCTTATATTCTAACATTTCAATTCCTTTCCTTCGAAGGCACTATTGCGACTCCAGTGTGTGAGATTTAACTAAATTAGAGAAGAGCAAAACCCATGTTAATTCACTACCATTGAGCAAAGTGATAAAGTTCACTTGTTTTTATGTGAGTACTTGGGAGTTTTTTACCTCTTGAACTTTGACAATTTGCATTAGACACCTGCTCCAATTAGGAGGCTTCAGTTTGCTTTTCTTCTTGTACCGCAAAATTACATTCACATCAATTACAATTTTAACTTCATACCCATCAAGCCACCATGTTTTATTTATTTAGTCATAGAAGAATTACATTTCAAATCAATACCAACATATTCAGAAATTACTCTTTTCCCTTCAAAGCCATGCACACCAATGTCTTTTCAAACTTTACTAGAGCAACATTTATTTAAATCTGGGAACACTTGTTGGAATAGATAGGGCTGTACAACTGGTGTACAGATGAGTCCTATGTAAATGTATTTCTCGTTTATGAAGCAGCCACTGTGAACTGCAATATGCCAGTTTCACATCTCAAAGGCCACCTTGATATATAGATATTATTAGTACTTAACAGAACATAACGCATGTTCACTCAGAAGGGTATCTTGGTGCTTCATAACAGAGATTTATTGTTACACAACTCAATGGTACTCATCTTATCCACCTCAGAAGAATGAAAGGCTGAGGGGACCCCCCAGAATCTGACCCTGTGACCATGAGATCAAACACAGGCCCCTACAGTGGATGTATTAGTCCTCTAAGCCACCAGACCCGGCACGTGGGTACTTGTACTTGTCAAAGGTACTGGAAATTCCTTCAATTTGTTCCGCCTGCTGGAAATAATTTCTGCTACCTTGGCAAAGTCTCACTTCGAAATGACAGAAATAATTTATCATGATTGTTGGTTAAATTATTCCTCAAAGATTGAAAATTTGGGATATAAGTTTCCTACTGCTGGTTGACTACTAATAAGGGCTCAAGCAATCACAGCATGTACTTTACATCAACATCATGCACTTTAAAATTCATAAGGCCGGTAGCAGGTCATTTGTGGCCTCAAACCCGGTCTGCTTATGACATCAATAGATATTACAATTACTTGCACTATGAGAAGCCTGACTACTTACTTACAGTGTTTTTACTTATACTTGTTGCTTAATTTGAGCCAGTGATTACCACCAGTACTCATTTTGGAGGACCGAAACTTATTTATTTGCGGCTGACATTTTCCGAAAGCAACAGAGGAAAAAAGTACAAAGAGGAAAGATAGAGCAAGAGGAAAGATAGAGCAAGAGAAACACAGAAAAAAGTCACAAAGGAGAAAGCATGGACCTGCAACAAAAAGGTAAGGAGGTAGGGAGTGTCTGGTGGCGGATTAAGGAGGAATGAGGTGGATTTAACACTATGCAGCCATGGTATTCGTCACACTGACTACATTCTACTCGGGGACCTGAACTTCTACCTCGACAACAGCAACGACCCCGACTTCATCACTCTCCTCGACAACCTCGGACTGCAGCAGCTGGTCAACACGCCCACAGAGCTGGACACACCCTTGACCCTATCTTCGCGGGAGGAACAAACATCTGTTTCAGCCACACCACCCAGTCAATCTGGACGGACCACCACTGCGTCCATTTCACCTTCAACACCAGCACCGCACCCAAGCCCACCCCACAAATGCTACGAAGGAGCTGGAGCAAGGTCACAGAGGAACTCCTCCTCATCACCCTCCTCCAAGACCCCCGCAGCGCCACGACCGACACCAACTACGCAGCCACAGAACTTCACCGCTGGATCCCCCACTGCGCCGACAAACTCACACCCCTCCGCCACCCCGCCAAACAACGCCCTCTGAAGGCTGCCTGGTTCACCACAGAACTACATAAAGCCAAATGCTCTTGCTGACGCCTAGAGAAAACCTGGTGTAACCAGAAAACCACGGAAGTGCGGAATAACCACAGGAGCGCCCTGATGGAATACCACCAGCACATAAGAGACACGAAACGGACCTTCATAAGAGACAAAGTCCAGATCACACGACCAATGCCAAGGAACTGTTCAACGTCATACAGCAGCGAAGCCACGGACGTCACACCTTCCCAGGAACTCTGCGACAAGCTCAGCTCATACTTCCATCTGAAGATCAGGGTCCTCTACGACAATTTCAGCGAACGGACTCCGCACACCACCTCTCCCCACAACGCCGCCGATAAGTCAACCATCATGACCTGGAATCCCACTACCGTCAACCACATTACCACTACCATGAAGAAAACCCACTCAGGAGCCCCAACAGACCCCTGCCCACCACACATATTCCACAAGGCCGCCGCCATCGCACCCGAACTTGGACTAACCATCAACGCCTCCTTCATGTCCGGCATCTTCCCAGATGACTGGAAGCAGGCGGAGGTTAAACCCCTCCTCAAGAAACCCACGGCCGACCCTACTGACCTGAAAAACTACCGGCCCATCTCTCTCCTCCCTTTCACGGCCAAAGTCACCGAGAGACGTGTGAACGCCCAGCTGACCACCTTCATCGAAGAGAACTCCATCATTGACGCCTCCCAGTCTGGATTCCGCAGCAACCATAGCTCAGAGACCACCCTCCTCGCCGCCACCGACATCCGCATGCTACTTGACCAGGGGCACACCACGGCCCTCATCCTTCTTGACCTCTCCGCAGCCTTCGACACTGTTTCTCACTGCACTCTCGCAGCCAGATTTCACCACGCGAGGATACAAGGAGCCACCCTCGACTGGATCCGATCCGATCTTTCCTCTCCGGCAGAACCCATAGGATCAAACTCCTTCCCTTCCTCTCCGAACCCACCGATATCATCTGCGGAGTACCCCAGGGATAATCTCTCAGCCCCACGCTCTTCAACATTTACATGGCCCCCCTCGCAGCCATAGTGAGACAGCATGGGCTAAGCATTGCATCCTACGCCGACGACACCCAGCTCATCCTCTCACTCACAAAGAATCCCAAAGACACCAGACTCTGCTTCCAGGAAGGAATGAAGAACGTGGCAGCCTAGATGAAAGACAGCTGTTTGAAGCTCAACTCAGAGAAGATCGAGGTCCTCATCTACAGACCCTGCACCTCCGCCTGGGAAAATACCTGGTGGCCCCCCGCCCTCGGGAATCCACCAACTCCTACAGACCACGCACGAAACCTCGGCATCATCCTCGACTCCTCCCTCTCCATGAAACGCCAGATCAACACCGTCGCTTCCACCAGCTTCAACTGCCTGCGCATCCTTCGCAAGACATTCAAATGGACCCCCCGACAGCAGAAAGACGGTCACCCACGCGCTCATAACCAGCAGACTGCACTATGGCAACGTCCTATGCGCCGGCTCTACTACACAGACTCCAGGCCATCCAGAAAGCCGCTGCCAGACTGGTCCTCAGGACTCCGCGTCACGAACACATGACCCAACACCTGCGAGACCTCCACTGGCTCCCCATCGAGAAGAGGGTCACCTTCAAACTCCTCACTCATGCCTACAAATCCCTCAACAACATCGGACCAAAATACATCAACGAGAGAATATCCTTCCACGTACCCAAGAGGAACCTCCACTCCGCTGACCTCGTCCTGGCAGAGATCCCCCACATCCGCAGAAACAGAACAGGCGGGAAAGCCTTCTCCTACATTGCAGCCAAGACCTGGAACGAGCTCCCCGTGAACATCAGACGCGCCCCAACCCTGCTCACCTTCTGGAAGGACCTCAAGACCTGGCTTTTCGTCTGATCGGGAGCTGCCCCCCCAGCGCCTTGAGACCCTCACGGGTGAGTAGTGCGCTTTATCAACCCCCTGATTGATTGATTGATTGATAGATAATGACACCAGCCGTGTGCTTCTGAGAAGAATTTCAAACACAGGAACTCATTCTTTGAAAAATTAAGCACTGCTTATACTATTCTGACATGGTTTCAGAACCAAACTATCCTCTACCATGAGGGAGAAAGAGAAAGCCTACAGCTAAAGCTAATTCAGTGAAGCTAGAAATGTATCTAAATACAGATGGAAGTGGTTAATTAAGTAAATAATTACAAAAAAATCACTTCTGTCAATGTTGCTAATTAAGAAAATAGCCCACCAAATTTTTCTTCCCCTACATGTTTAAAAAAAATAATTTTACTAAGTAGTTGTCAGTTATCAACAAATCGTACACAGTATTATATCAAAGCAGTACTGGCCACATGCAGGGGGCCAGGCATTAGCGATTGTCCGTTACCACTCCTCCCCTCCTGTCTTCTGGGAGTCTACTATCCTCTAGGGGAAGAAGGATGACCACCTCCCCAATGAGTTGAGCTCTCTCTCCCCTCCCTGGTCACACCACTCCAGTAGAGCCCCTGTATCTGATCCATGGCACCCAGATCTTTTCATATTTACGGGGGCTGCCCGGGCCCGATATGTTTCTCTTTCTGCCAACTGGCACCAGTTCAAGTTGTCCTTCCACTCTTATCGTTGGGGATGTATTTGCCCCCCACAGTCTGGTCAAGTTGCGTTCCCCCCCCCCCCCCAGACGCCATGGACAACCATATGCTGGGATATTTTGCCCAATTCCTATCCCCAGCAATACTCAGGAGAAGCCAATTTGTGTCTAGTTGGACTTCTAGTCCAGTAACTTCCTGCATTACCTCTATTATCTTACTCCAGAAGTGTTGGATTGAGGGGCATTCCCAGATTGTGTGGTAGAAGGTGCCTATCTCCCCCACAACCCCTCCCACACTCAGTCAAGTCAGAGCTGACCATCCTGTGTGCCCTGGACTTGGAGAGAGATGATCTGTGTAGCATGCGAATCTGCACTAAGCGGAATCAGGGTCGGACGGCTATCTGCCTAGGACTCTGGACCGCCACCCCCATTCCTCATTGCCCAATTGACCCATGTTTTGCGACCATGCTGTACTCAAGTGGGTGAGGTGGGTCCGGTGAATTGTTCGTGATTTTTTTTTATAAATGAAAGAGGCTGCCTTAGTTGGTATAGGGTCAAGAAGCAGCCGGACCTACATAGGGGAATAGTCCGGTAGTTGTTCACCTTCGGGTAAACAACAATACAGAGCGTGCTTCAGCTACAAGTATCGGAATGTCTCCCCCTGGGCTAGGTGATACTCCTTTTTTAATACTTCGAAGGTTAGTAGCGAACCCCCTCTCCATACGTCCCCCAGTTTGTCTATACCAATTATGTGCCACTTGACTTGGCTACGTAGCTTCTTAACTTCTCTCAGACTATTGCTCTCCCATAACGGGGTATCTACTGTGAGCTTATTGTGCCATCCCAGGTATCGGTTAGTAGCCTCCCATGCCGGTAAGACCGCTAGCGTATGGCATGGAAGCATGCCCTTTTTGCCCTGCTGAGTGATGGGTACCCTCCCCTGCCCATGGCCCAATGGTCCACCATACAGACCGGATTGTCCCTCCCTCCAAACACCCAGCCCTTCACTACTACTAGAAGGTTGCCCAGTAGTATGCACGAAGGTCCGGTACTGCCAGCCCTCCGTCAAAAACTCCCTGCTGTAGTTTTACCAGGGATATATGCACTGCCTCTCCGTCCCACGGCAGTGCCCCAAGTATCAAGTTAAATTTATCAAAGTAAACATCTGGGGTGTAATACGGGGTGTTTTGGAACACGTATAGAAGGCGTGGGAGGGTCATCATTTTAAATGGTGGCTCTTCCCAGGAGGGAAATGGGGAGCGAGCGCCAATGAGCCGCATCTGTTTGAAAGCGTTCCATCTGGGGATCAAGTTGTGAAATAAGAAATCCTTCTCCCCTCTGCATATGTAGACCCCCAAATAGCGGAATCCCTTCCTGACCACCCGGACTGGGCAACGGATGGGCAAGTCCAGGACTCCCTTCGAGAGTGGGTAAATTATTGACTTTTTATCTCATATCCTGAATAGGTCCCGAAAAGGTCAAAAATGTGGAGAAATCTCAATATCGAGGAGCGGGCCTAGTCAAGTAAAGCAGGATATCGTCTGCGTAGAGAGAATTTCTTTCCTCCCACTCCCCTTCCCCTGTGATTCCTCTGATGAGGGGATCCCCCTTATCCAGGCTGGCAGGAGCTCCAGGGCAGGGGCAAAGATAATGGGTCACTGGGGGCATCGCAGGCGCGTGCCCCTCCCCAATCCAAACACCTGGGAGTTATGGTCGTTTACTTTTACCCTGGCCAGCATTAAGAAGACGGACCAAGGAGCAAAATTTGGTGCCGAACCTCATTCTGGGCAGGACCGCAAAATTGATGTCCCACTCCACGCCGTCAAATGCCATTCTTGATAGAGAGAGAACAGCTATGTTTTCCATCTCTGACCTCTCCGTCAGGTGCATCACCCCGTGCAGATGTCTCAGGTTGAGACGAGTGCTTCGCTTCGGCATGAAGCTAGATTGGTCCGGATGGATCAACAATTCTATGACTCCTTTCAGACGGTTGGCCAAAACTTTCACCAACACCTTAGGTTCCATGTTAAGCAGTGATATAGGGCGATAGGAACCGCAGTCCATAGCCAGCTTACCCTTCTTTGGGACTACAACTATCGTGGCTGTCCTCTGATCTTCCGGGAGTGACCCCAGCTCTCTGCTATGCAGGAACATATTAAGGAGGTGGGGTGCAATCTTGCCAGCCACACACTTGAACAGCTCCAGGGGGAGGCCATTCGGCCCTCGTGCCTTGCCCGCCTGCAGCTCTCCAAGTGCCCTCTCGATTTTCACCACTGTCAGGTCGCCTTCCAGAGTGTCTCTGTCCTCCCCAGTGAGTGTACTCAATGCCATTGTTTCAAGAAGCTCCTCACTATCTGCTTGGGACCAACTAGTTTGGGACCTGTACGGGTCTTCGCAGTAGGTTGCGAATGTCTCTGCATTGTCCCCCCCTCTTGTATGTACCCCCCTCCTTTGGCATCATGAATCTCAGTCACACAGCTTCTGCCCCCAGCTCTCCTGTCCAGCCATACAAGGAGCTTGGTGGCCTTATCCCCCACATCTTAAAGTCTCCACTGCACCGCCAATGCTTGGGCCCTTGCTGCGTTTTCAGCTATATCTTTTAACTCCTGTTGACTCAACAGGTCTGACCACCTAGACCCCCCTTTTACCAACTTGGCCTCAAGCTCTTTTATCTGCTGTTCCAGGGTGTGATAACATATCTTTTCTTCCTTTTTCTTAACCCCAATGAGTGCCTGGA
This sequence comes from Triturus cristatus, assembly GCF_964204655.1. NCBI lineage: Eukaryota > Metazoa > Chordata > Amphibia > Caudata > Salamandridae > Triturus > Triturus cristatus. The sequence continues at coordinate 420,376,613 of NC_140594.1, read as the reverse complement.
CCCGTCCCCGTATCACCACCTTGTGGGCCTCTCAGAGGATACTGTGGGAGTCCACCGAACCGGCATTCTGTTGAAAGTAGCTCTCTGTGCTTTCCACTAACTGATCTTTTAGTTTCCTATCTTTCAGGTGCCATGCTGCTATTCTAGGTGGTGGGACGTCGTCCCAGACTTTCACTTCTAGCCAGATGACCACCGGAGAGTGATCCGAAATGCCTCGTGCCAGGTTGTGAGTGTCTCGGAAGTGACCCATTCAATCTCCCAGGGTGAACAAGTAATCCAACCTAGAGAGACTGCTGTGTCGTGCTGAAATATGCGTATATTGGAGCTCTCTATAATTGTGGGACCACCACAGGTCCACCCACCCCATCCCCTCCGCAAAGGTTTTAAGGGGGTGTTCCGCTTTTGGTCTCCCCTCTTTCATGACATCTATCTAGCTTCATGGACATGACAGCATTCATATCTACCCCCTAGGATGAGAAATACCTCTGGTAGGTTTAGGAGGGCCACCCCAAGGGAGGAGAGGGTGTCCCCCTATATAGCTGGTGGGATGTTGATTGAGCCCAGATTCAGGACCTGCCCCTCACACTTACCCATTTGAAGTACAAATCTACCCAGGGGGTCTCTTGGCTTGGGGTGAATGCTGTGGCTGGTCGAATTAGAATGCCCGTAGCTCGTGACCTAGAGGAGTAGCCTGCATACGCTGTGAGGGTGTACCCCCAACTATCCAGGGCTTTAAATGTCTGACCCCTTAAGTGTGTTTCCTGTAGTAAAACCAAATCAGGTTTTTGACATTTCATATATTGTAGTACTAGTGTACGCTTGATCTTAGTCCCCACAGTCCGTTAACGTTCCAGGACATTATTTTAAGTGCCAATGGATTGGATGCCCCTGCCATGTAGTATTTTGTAATACATCTTGTTTTTATTCTGGACAGTGGTATAATGATGGGCTTGCTGCCCCTTTCCCTCCCTTGTGTTGTTGTCTGCTTTGTTGAATACCTCAAACTACCACGAAAACTACTCTTAACTGAACTATTCCCCAAACTGACCCCTCCCTGCAACCCTCACCGTGGGACTCAAACTGTCCACCACCCTAATTTGCAGAGCGTCTGTCTCCCTTGTGCTAAACTGAACCATGTTAGGGGGGGTGGTTGCCGGCTCTGCCCCATCTTCCCTGTGAGCACTTAACGCCAGACGACCCTTTGTGAACCGATCGGTGCTTCAGATCAGCACCTCTTGTTTCCCGGGCGATGTCCCCCCTGTCCCTGAGTCCCTCCACCTTTGCCAGAAGATCACAGAGTTCCATGTAATCAGTCTCCATTTCATAGCATTACTACCCCACCTACTTACAGTATTACTTGAGTCCGAGTCTTACTCTTTTCATAGGCCCAGTTCTTCTTCTCATTGGTTTGTTCCTCTGCCCAGGGAGCTACCCTTGTCTCTCCCCCAAGGAGGGGTCCCCCTGGGGGCCCCCGGGCTCTGCCCCTTGTGCCCTCCATCCGTAAAGCCAGTTCCATACTTCCGCAGGCATGTGGAAAACCCAGGACTCCCCCCCCCTCAGCTAGCACCCGTAGCTTGGCAGGGAACAGCATCATTTATTTTAGTTCTTTTTCCCGGAGCGTTCTTTTGACTTCTTCGAAGCTCCTCCGCTGCTTCAGGACCTGCAGAGTGAAGTCGGGGAAGAAGTGGATTGTGAGGTTTTCATATTTTAAATCTCCTTGTGTACAGGCTGCCTGCAAGATTGCGTACCGGTCTCTATGATTGAAGATCCTGGCAATTATCGTGCGTGGCTGGGCCCCCGGTCTGGGTTGCGGTATTGGTGCTCTATGCGCCCGATCCACCGAAAAAAACTTTGATAGGCCCTTGGGACGAAGGTGGGTTGTGATCAGTTCCTCAACAAACAGGTCAACACTCTGAGCTTCCGCTCCCCCCCTGTACTCCTACTATACGTATATGGTTTCATCTGGACCTTCCCTCCTGGTCCTCGACTCTTGCCTCCAATATCTCCTGTTTTGAGAGCCTTCGCACCTGTTCCTCCAGAGAATTAGAGAATGTCTGGAGCTCCTGTATGTGTGTCTCTGCCGTTCTCACTTTTTCAGACATTTTTTGAAAATGCGCCCGTAGGAGGCCCACGTCTATAGTAACGTGACGGAGTCTATTTTGGGTTTGAGTGTGACTGAGAGCTTGTATCGCTGCGATAATTGCCCCTAGAGAAGGCTCCCCTGTGGCTGCTGAATCACTAAATCAGCCCATTTCCTCTAAGTTTTGCTTCGGAACTGTGTATTTATCCATTTTGTTGGATTGCAGTGGCCCCTGAAACTTAGCATTCACCATCTCACCAAGGCCGTTAAACTGTCTCTGCTCGCTTCCTCCGCCTCCGAGTCTCTGTTGCCCGGTAGGGAGTTATGATGAAACCCCGGTAGTCCTACGTTGTGACGTTAAGGAACCCCTGCCCCACTCCTACTTACACCGGGGGGAGTGGGGTACCACTTCACGAACCTCCAGGCCTTTGGCCGTCCCTCAGTTATAGTCAGTGGGGCCTACTGTGTTGTGTTGATGCCCGCTTTGTATCCGCTGGATGACTAATCACGTCTTCAGCCCAATCTCTATGCATACCTGTGGATTGTATTAGTCCCTGGGCAAGGGGGCCTGCCCAGCCAAAAGTTCTCCGCTGCCCCATCCGTGTTGAGCAAATTATGTATTCAATTGTTGTAGGGCATGTTCGCCTGTGACCGCAGCCTTGGATGCCGTTTCCTCCGGTCCCCTTTCCAGGAGTGCACTGGGCCTGGGCTTCTGCTACGGGGCGATTATATCTCATCACCCTGTCCTGTGTGGCTCCACATCCCCCTCCTTCACATGTGCATTCATTCCAGGCACCCTACTTCCTTTGTCCCCGCTGCGCACCTCCTGCAGCCGGGGAGCTCAGGGATCTAATAGCCACAAGTCTCTATGGGCCAGATGTATCAAGCCTTTTTGCGTTCGCATATGGGCAGATTCGCAGAATCTGCCCATGTGCGAACGCAAAAATTCCTTTTCCGATGTAATAAACCTAAGTTGGCGATTCGGTAACCTGTGACCGAATCGCAAAATGGGTTTGCGATTCGGTATTAGAAAGGGGTGTTTTTAGGGCGTCCCTTCCTAATACCGAATCACATCGGTATGTATGAATGTTTTGTGACCGCATTTGCGGTTGCAAAACATTCGCATTTTACCACCTACTTCAAGTAAGTGGTAACCCATGCCCATTATGAATGTTTGTAAAACGATTTTTAAAAGCAGGCAGTGGTCCCACAGACCACTGCCTGCTCTTAAAAAATGAAAAGAAAACACTTCATTTTTCGTTTTGTAAAGCATCTCGTTTTCCTTTAAGGAAAACGGGCTGCTTTCCAAAAAAAAAAAGATTGCTTTATTTAAAAGCAGTCACGGACATGGTGGTCTGCTGATCTCAGCAGGCCACCATCCCTGTGATTTTTAAGATTCCTATGGGGTCGCAAATTGTGACCTACTTCATTAATATTCATGAGTTAGGTAATTTGCAACCCCCTTGGAATCGCAAAAGGTGTACTATACACCTTCATACATTGCATTTTGCGATTCCCTAATTGCGAATCCTTGCGATTCCCTAATTGCGAATCACAAAATGCTATCTTGATACATCTGGCCCTTTGTTCTTCCAGCCTCACTTCATCGAGCCGCCGATGGCTCCCAGTCCTTAGCTTTGTTGCGAGGCACTGGGCCTTTGTAGTGCGCTGTTCCCTGCTGCCTCCCTCAGCCTCTGCGGTCCCCCCCCCCCCCCACTTCAGCGTAGATTTCTACTGCGGTGCTTGCAGATAATTGGCCGGATTTTGGGTCTCAGGCAATTAGCTCACCGGAGCTTCGCTACAACACCACCATCTTCCTCTGAGCCAGGCCTTGCCCCTTCCCTTGCATTTCTAAAATATCTTTTTTTTAATTTTAAATACAGAATATATTTCAAGGCAACTCTTAAATTAATTAAAAATGGGGATTTATGATGAATTAACCTCTCAATTTTCCAAATGCCCGGTATTTTAGCAGGTTTGGTTCTTAGAGTAACTACACTCTGGTATCTTCCTGATCTTAAAAGCAAGTCATCTTATATCTTACAAATAAGTGATTACACATATTTCGCAACAAAATAAATACAGCTTTCCTGACCTTTCCCCAACAGCCCAGCCAAACAGTCTAACAGGTTCTTAATCACCCATGCACACTATGTGCACAATGTGCGTGAGCTGATGCCTTGCGTCAGTGCGAGGTATACTTTAAAGGAGAAAGAAGGCAGGCCTTGATGCAACTGCATAACCTTCAGCTCACAACACCCTGCATCTGATCAAAGGGATCAAAGCTCTGCAGTCTTGGGTGCAGCTTAGGCCACACAGCTGGACTCATTTCTAACAGGCATTTGAGTGATTACAATAAGCAACCTCTTTCCCTGTTCAATTAAAGGGCTCCTTGGTAAACATCAGCTAGGTTAGAGACATCTTGCTATGGTGTAGTATCCAGCAACACAAGTTTTAAAAGTGTAACCATTTTTAATTTTGAGGTGAATGTAGGAAGCTGGCTCTGCATATACTATACCAAAGTAAGGTATACTGTGCACAGAGTCCAGTGGACCCCAAAGGTAGGTAGAGGTAAAAGTAGATTATACCTTACTCTCTATTTGTGGTAGAGAGGGTGAGAAGTAAGGCTTTATCAGAGGGTAGTGTTAAGCATTTATTGTACACACTTAGGCAAGAAATGATGTCACACACTCAAAGACTAAACTCAGACCAATTTGTTTCTATAAAAATATTATTTAGTTGTATTTTTATTTTTTAGAACCAAGCCAGGCCTGGTACAGGTAAGTGAACTATACGTTGCAAGATTTATGCAGTGTATCACAGTTGAGTGCAGGTTAAAAATAATGCAGTAGGTTGATTTACAGATAAGTCAACAGTCAAAATTACTTTTCAGTTACTTTGTAGATTACTGTGTATGTTACTTCTTGGATTACTTTTTAAGTTACTTTTGCTAATCAGGGTGATATGCCTAGGTATTCCACTGGAACATTTCCTAGACAAAAGGTAAGTAATTCAGTTTTTACACATTTGCCATTTTCTGTTGTTACGTTGTGATGCAGTGGCTTTCTGCCGGGTCAATTGTTGTTTATTCACAGATGGACGTCCGAGTAAGAACCCTGTTATACGGATATTTCCGTTTCTTGGGCTCTGTTTCCTGCTGAGTTGTTCAAATGCTCTTTTCGCAATGAAATGTCCTCGTCCTTGGTTAGTTACGGGGTTCTTACTCCGGCGTCCATTTGTGAATCACCAAACGCTCCACAGATGGACGCCGGAGTAAGAAACAGAGCCCAAGGTACGGAAATATCCGGAAATCCCTTCCGATAAACAATTGACCCGGCAGAAAACAACTGCATCACAAAGCAACAACAGAAAACGGTAAGAGATGTCCTACCCGAATCAAGTCCAGCCCTGATGAAGACCTTTCCATAAATATAGCGTTCTGGTCCCACCCACATAAGGTCAAAACGCGTCGGCTTACATAGAGGTTCAGAGCAAACGAGGACAATAAGACGCTGATTACCTCAGCTAGTTGAGCTGTAGCGGTCTCGCTCATCTATAGAGTTTGAAAATATTCTCTGACCCCATGCAGGACCATGTCAATAGATAGCCTTGAGGACAAAGTGGAATAAGGTCCCAGCACTACCTGTACACAAAATAGTAGGACATGCATTTCAGTGTGTGAACCAAACGAAATACTACATGATAGAAAAATAAAAAAAAGTGCTATAAAAGTGGTGAAAATATGTATTCCAGTGTGTTAATCAAATGAAAGATCACATCTATAGTATACAGTAATACATGAGTTTATTGATGTGCAATAAGTTTGAGTTTGTTTAGTCAGTCATATATTGTGTATACGTGTTGTATATAAATGTTCATGTTTTTCGGAAAATATTGATGAGATGTTGTAATGTATCCGGTGAAGGGATTCTTAAATGAAAATAAGGTTTGAAAAAAAGCAAAAATTAAAAATGGAAGCCCAGAGTCAATAAAAAGGACTGTTGTGGCATAAGATTTAATTTGATCAATGGTGTCAGAGGTATTTTGTTTGTTGAAATGTTAATATATTGATTCTGGCCTCTGTACTCCTCAACTGAATCATTCCCCCCGAGTTATAGGTCCTCTTCTTCTTCTTCAGCACAGCTGTTCGGTCCTTCTTCTACTTATCTGAGGAGGCATGGTTCAGGCTTGCCCCTAAATACAAAATGTAGGAGCGTTACAGGTTGGGACAAATGGGTTCCTTCCTTGGGGTGGGTACACCCCCTATTATGCCACCCTCGAGTGGGGCATAAGCCTCACTCTGGTTGGCTTGGTCCCCCATGTGCAAGATGGCGCAGACTGACAGTTGTGCTTCACCTCGCCTCCTCCACTTGAGGGGTGGGGTTGGCAAAGGTGGGCACACCTCTCCTCTTAACTTGGTTTTCCCGCTGAGTCGCCTGCCCAAAGTGGGCGTCAGAACCGGTGGGGGCCAGGTGCTGGAAGTAGCACCCCCGTTTGTACCGCTTTGTTCGCCATAAGTTGGCAGGGTATGCTCAGACGTGAGTCCCTTGCTCACTTTGCCACTGGATTCAAGCAAGCCTGGCTGAAAACGGCTGAAATGCCAGAAACCGGTCCTAGGAAGCTTGTTTCCGGTCCAGGGAAGGTATGGCTTGGCAGTTCGGGCTGGACTGTTCCCATGAGGCACAGGGTCAGACTGATTTGCATATGGCCATGTCTGAACTGGGGTGGCAGAGTGGGCTAAAGAACGGTGATGGATCAAACCCAGATCTGTTGACTGGGTGTGAGTGTTTGATTGGTTCTGATGCCCTGTCCATCACCACCCCCTTTTGTACCGGAAGTAGCAAATGGCTGTGGTAGCTCTAAAAGGCATGCCTTTGAAGCTTCCCCTTTGTGCAGCATACTCATCCTGGGGGAGGAGGCTTGGCACCTCGTCCCAGGATGTGCTTTGTTTCAGGACCTCGAGAGCAGCAGGATCTTGACCCAGGGGTCCAGAAACATGTCTGGTGGTGGCAGCTGGCGAGCAGCCACTCTGCCAGGATGCTAGAGTTAGGTAGTTTTTCAGGGGGCATCTCTAAGATGTCCTCTGAGTGCATTTTTCATTCAATCCCACACTGGCATCAGTGTGGGTTTAATGTGCTGAGAAGTTTGATACCAAACTTCCCCGTTTTCAGTAATGACAATAATAATAATCCACGTTTGTAAAGCGCGAACAATCACCCATACAGTTCTCTAGGCGCTGGGGGCCGTCGGGAAGACTAAGCAAGCTATTGCCCAGAGTCACATGGTGCTGGGCTAATCTGCCGCCGGCGCCGGGGATCGAATGCTGATCCCCAGATTCTGGAGTCAGTCGCCCTGGCCGCGGCGCCACACCTCTTCCTCAGTAAAGCCATTATGGTTCTGTGGAGTTCGTAATGACAAACTCCCAGACCATATACTCTTTATGGCATTACTGCACTTGCAATGTCTAAGAATTGACTTAAACACTGTAGGAGTACAGGGCTCATGCACCTGTACCCTCACCACTGGTATAGTGCACCCAGCTAGAGGGGTGGCTTACCTATGCCAGCACAGTGAGATGTAGGCATGGCACACAGGGATGTGTGCCATGTCCACTCTTCACTTTGTTCTGCATCAAAACACTCATCCTACAGTGGCAGTGTGTGTGTAATAGCTGGTTGGCAGGAACCAAGGGCACAATCAAAGTACATCAACCTTAGGCAAAAAGTGGGGGCAACCATGCAAAAAGGGGCACTTTCCTCCAGTGTGGCATTAGGAGGGGCCAAGTGAGCAAGGAGCCCATGTATCAGACTGGATGTCTAAAATATATCCTGAAATTCTGTCTACTAACCTAACGTTTACCACAGAAACTGGTCTGGTAAAAAAAAAAAAAAAGCAGCATTCCATGTATCAAAAGATTCATGTTTCCTCACTTTATCTCAGCACTATGCACTGATCAAGCACACTGAAGGAGTGAGACAATGAGAAGAGACTTGTGCAACTGAAAGTAGAGGAGAAACTGTGCTCATTTAACAAACATCTCATTGCATCCAATGAGCGCATGAAGTATTACTGTGCATTTTTACCATGGCCAAATATCTAATATAATCTATCATTAACTTAACCTGGATAATCTATGCATTAGTGGGGAAGCAAACAATGTTCAAAGAAACCTGATTTAGCCAATGTGTAGGATCAGGTACCTAGATAAGTTATAAGACTCATAGTACAGTTTCTGCACGACCATTTGCTTCCTTCCCTGCCGCTTCTACAAGGTACTGTGTGGGCACCCCGCCAGCCCCGCTTTTATCTCCTGCTAAAAACGCATATTTTCAGACTGTTTTACTTTCAAGCTTACCGTTATCTCATGCACACTCCTCGCGCCTTCAATTCCCCGCGCAGACATTTCAAAACAAGTACGCTTGACGGTGCCTTCCTGCTCTGTATCCAGCTCTCTACGGAGTTACGCAACCAAGGAAAAGCGGTCTGCGCGTGACGTTGCTAGGCGACCCAAGTCTTCTATCAGCCTCGCTGTGCGCCTGACGTTGCTAGGCAATAAAGGACGCTGAAAAATCTTCAATCAGCCCTGCTGTGTGTTGCCAAGCAACTGAGGACACTTTCAGGTCCTCGACCATTCTTTTGGGGCTCGTTATCTCTGGTCTCCCGCCAGTGATTTCTACCTTGTGAACACTTCGCCTGCCTTTCCCTGCATTCTTGCTGGCAGGCACAGCTCTTCATCCTGCCTGTCGACTTTAGCATTCACTTTTTGCTGACAGGCACAGCTGTTTACTGTGTGTATAGACATTTTTCTGCCTGCTTCGCCGACAGGCACAGCTTATTACCACATTTTACACGCAATCATTAGTTTGACCACAGCTTTCGTGCAAACCTGCACATATTTTCTTTGTGCTCAGAGCTCTTCATCTTCAGTTACCTTCTTTGCCGATAGGCACAGCCTTCCAGGGTACTTGTTTCCACACTTCTTTTCTCCTCACTTTAATAAGTGCCCATTTTCCTTACTTACTTCATCACGGTGATAGGCATACCATATTCCACCCGTGGCTTTGCACAGTCTACTAGAGTGATAAGCACACTCCTGCTTAAAGTGCTTTCACCTCCCTACTTTCTACGGTGACAGGTACACCCCTGTTCCCAAAATGCAAAATGTTACCTCACCTCCATTCTTCTTGTCCAGTCCAGGCGAGCCTCTCATCCGCTGGTCAAAGTGGAAGAAGGTCTTTCTCAACTACTCTAGGGTGTGCGGAGTGTCACTGAGTGGCGAGAGGAAGTCAGCCTTACTTCTACACTGCCTGGGCTCATAGGGACAACAAGTTTTCGAACACTTACCAAACGTCAATGACACCGAATCTGATAGCCTCAACGAATTTGAAATCTGCTTGAAGAAGCTAGACAAAAATTATCTCCCCAAAGTCAGCACCATCTTGGAACGTTATCACTTTGGAAAGCGTGTACAACAACCCCAAGAGTCTGCTGAAATGTATGTGACTCATTTGCGCAAACTGGCTTCCACTTGCAGCTTTGAGGACTGTCGGAGGGAGGGTCAGAAAAGAAAGCTAGGAGGCCGTATAGGTTGAGCAATGGTGACTAGAAATGTATTTCTTTACACTCAGTACAGGTTGATGGATGGTGGGAAACAGTTAATGCACCGTTGGGGTCTTGAGTTCAGTGTACAGTTCGTCCAGATGATGGAATGGGTGATTCGATGATCAAGAGTAGAGAGCTTCCGCCTTCGGGGTCTTGAATACTTCCTCGCCGGTGGTGGTTCCCAGGATACTCAGAGGGAAGACAAAAAATAAGTGCTTTTAAGTTATATGGTCTATAGCACTTTTTTCTCTCATTTTGATACCCTTCACTGTTCCCGGGTGCCGACAGTGCAGTACAGTATAAACGACGGTGTGACATGTGAGGGGGGAAAGGCGTGCAGGGGTGAAGAGGGTCAAAAAAGGGGGGGGTGTAAAGAAGGCTAGCGTTTCTGTGACCCAAAAGGGTCGTTCAGGCTTTTATGCTAGTGGGATACTTGGGTGTATGGCGTTTGCCACTCCAAGGCACAAAGGAACTCAAGGCATAAGCATAGAAAAAGATAATAAACCCATAAAGTATAAGAGACGTAAATGAAGCACATCGGCCAAAGTAAATCACACGGAACTGTTCTACCACAGCTTCCAAAGGAAATCACACAGGACTGTTCTGTCACTAACAGACGTCCGCCCCGGCCCAAACGTCCACCCCCTTCCTCTCACCCGGGTTCCACTGTTACTTTCTACTCACTGCCAATGCCGTAACTCTCCTGAGTTACGGCAGCAAGCTTGCGTCTCCCGGGGGTATCCAGTCCTCGCCCCACGTCTCCGGATCCTCGGAGGTGGCAGCGTGGTCAGCCCTTGGGGTTTCCGTGTCCAGATCTTCAGAGTTTTTCAGCGTTCAGGAATCTTCCCGCTTTTGCTCCTTAGCGTGCTCAAATCCTCCGCATCCGTCCTCGGCTGCTTCCGCTTTTGCCCCGTCCTCTCGCGAGAGGTCCCTTTTCCACGCCTCACTCAGCCCCGATTGGTCGTCCCCACAGATGCTCCCCGCGTCATCCTGTAGAGGAGAGGGTGTGAGGAGATATTAACCCTGCGGATGCCAGACGCTTTCTCCTCCACGGTTGAGGGTCGAGCCCCCGGGTATGCGGCACTCGGTCCCCATCCGGACTCTTCCTGACAAAACCACACTGAAGGAGCGCATACGCGACCAGTTTATGTTGGGTTGCACCATAGAGAAGATCGAAGACGAACTATGGCAAAAATACAACCCCAAATTAGAGGAGGTCCTCACAATTGCCAAGCGCATCAAACACTCTCTTGCTTGTGTTGAAGTGAAAAAAAGGAAAATGTCACTGCCAACACAACTAGTGATAAAATACAAACTATAACCAAGACAAAAACATTTCAGCAAATCGAGCCCCAGTCTTTGAAGCCTAAAAACACTTTCTCTGGAAAATGTTACCGTTGTGACCTGGCTGGTCACCTGGCCAACGACCAGTCTTGTCCTGCTTTGAATTCCAAATGTCTTAATTGTGGGAAAGTTGGCCATCCGGCAAAAGTCTGCAGGGCATTGAAAATTTTAAATAAACAAGCGAGTGAAGGAATTTTGGGTTCAGGAGGAGTCCGACTCTGATCTTGATGAGCTGCATTGTAGTGAGGTCTTAACTCAGGCTTGTCAGTGTAAGTGCAAAAGTCCCATCGACAGTTTTCACGTAAATGGTCATCCTGTCAAAATGCTCTTTGACTCCAGGGCGAAGATCACATTGGTTCCAAAGAGATTTTATGATACATCTTTATTGGGTAAAGTAAAGGTCTTTAAACCAGACATCAGACAACTTGCTTACGGTGGCCAACCTATTAAGTTACTCGGCTACTTTGAGGGTGACCGAGTACAAAAATAAACTCACTGCTGGGAAAATTTACATTTCCTCCAGAGGTGACAATATAGTAAGCTGGATCCACCAGGCTGATCTCGGAGTCAAGCTAATTCCTGGTGGGGATGCATGTATTATCCTAAAGGGAGATCTAGCTCCATCACTTCCTGATACTACTGGTGCACTCAATTCTGCAAAAGTTGATCAAATAAACGACTTACACACTGAGTTCGAGCTGGTCTTCAACGGGAAATTGGGTCGTTTGTCTGACTAGACATATAGGATCACCCAGAGGCCTAGCGCCACACCCGTCATGTACAAAGTGCGAAGTGTACCGTACCACTGGTGCTGAGGGAGTCCATGCAGAAAGAACTACAAAAGCTACAGAAAGAAGGTATCATAGTTGAAACTGAGGCGAGTGATTGGCTGGCTCCCGTGGTCCTCGCCCGCAAAGCCTCAGGCGAGGTGAGACTATGTGTGGACTTGAGTGCTCTTAACCGTGCTGTCATTGCCAACAAGTACCCTCTCCACAATATTGCTGAGATGCCGACGCAGCTAGGCGGGGCTGTGATCTTCTCCACATTAGATCTTAGGGCCGCATACCACCAAATCAGAATTGATCCCGATCCCATGAATCTGACTGCGTTTAGAACACCATTTGGCACTTATAAATTTACAAGGCTCCCTATCAGCCTAAATTCTGCAGCCTCTGTCTTCCAACAAGCTATGGAAGATGTCCTGCACGGGTTAACGGGCGTTAAAAATATACCAGGACGACGTTCTTGTACATGGCTCTTCTCAGAAGCTGCATAATGAGAGACTCAGGGCCGTTCTAGAACGGTTTAGGTCACGTGGTCTAACCTTGCGCGAGAACAAGTGTAAATTTAACCTCACTGAAATTGATTATTTGGGAGATAAATTGTCTAAGGAGGGTGTAAAACCAGGGGACTAATTGGTAAAGACCACTGAGAACCTTCCCATGCCCCAATCCAAAGATGATTTGGTTACTTTTCTCGGCATGTCCGAATATTATAATAAGTTTGTCCCACAGTTTGCTTCTCGCACTCTCACTCCAAGAGCACTTCTCAAGAAAGGTGTGAGATTCTCTTGGTCACCGCAGTGCCAAGTAGAACTTGACGACATAAAGGGGGCTTAGAGTGGGGCCCCCTCTCTCCAGAGTATTGACACCACTGCTAATCCCATCTTCATCACCGATGCTAGCTCCCAAGGTCTTGGCGCTGTTCTTAAGCAAGTGAAGGATGGAAGGGAAATAACTATTATATTCCTCTCGCGGGCACTGGTGGGGCCAGAAATGCAGTACTCTGTCATTGAGAAGGAAATCCTGTGCATCTTTTGGGCAATTAAGAAACTAAAAAAAATGCATTTGGGGACGTTCTTTCGAAGTACAATCCAACCATAAACCTTTGAAAGACTTATTTACGAAAAAAAGAGTTTAGATGCTGTATCCTCAAGGATCGCTAGGTGGATAGTTGCACTCCAAGACTATGATTTTGTTGTAAACCACACACATGGTGTTCAGAACAAGGTTTCAGATTGCCTTTCCTGCCTTGTCCTGAGCAATTCCAATCACGCCCTTGTCACCTCAGAATATCCGTGGGAGGATGATGATTATAGAGTGTGTGAGGTCATGACAGGCGTTTTGAGTGAGAGAGAGTGGAAGTCATCCATGGAAAGTGACCCCACGATCCTTGAGGTCTGCAAGTTGGTGATTGAAGGTTGGGGGGGGCATAAAAAATCTGAATGAAAAGACACAGAAATTTTGGAATGTGTGGCACGAGTTGTCTGTCTCCTCAGGCTTGCTTTGGAGGGGTACTAAACTCATTCCCCCTTCTCTGCCAGGCAAAGAATTGTTCAACACGCCCATCAGGGTATCTCCAAGACCAAAAAGAGGATTCGATTACACTTCTGGTGGCCCGGCATCAATCTCCTTGTTGAGCGCATGGTGAGGGATTGCTCAGAATACAGTGCATGCGACAAGGTCTACAATACCAGGGTTCAACCCAAGGTTGTACGGGAGACCCTTAATCGTTGGTGGCAAGTTCCGGCCAGTCCCTTGTCCTGGTACTAATAGACATGTTCTCCAGGTGGCTGGAGATTAAGATCACACACAACACTGAGACTAAAGACGTCACCGAGTTCCTAGATTAAGTCTTCTCGTGAGAAGGACTCCCGGACTGTCTCCTAACTGACAACGTGGTCCAACTAGCCTAGAGAGAGATGGAGGAATATTTGGCAGTAAGGGGAATCCAACACAAGCGTTGCTCTCCCTACCATCCAGAAACCAACGAAATGGTGGAAAGGTTTAACCGTGTCTTGAAAGAATCCATCCAACTGGCCAAGGCCCAAAACAAAGATTGGAAGTCAGAGGTAGTGGAACGAGTGACGATCTACCGTCTCACGCCTCACTCCACCACGGGCAAACTTCCCTTTGAGCTGTTCCGGGGGCAGAGTCCCAATACTCACATGTTTCAAATGTGGATGAGGGACAAAAGTGCGAGTGTGGGATTGGGTACTGATTCTGGTGTGATGCCCCCTAGTGCAGATTATAGTGTGATGCCTTCTAGTGTAGGTCCTGGTGTGGTGTCATGGCAAGAAAGCCAGAATTTGAAAATGGCCAAAAGAAAAGGGTATTTTGATGCCAGGCACGCTGTCACTCACACTCGTGTGCGAGTGGGTGACAGAATGAGAGTACGTCTCCCTCAGAGGTCCGCTGGCGTCTCAAAGTTCTCCTCACCTTTTGTTGTGAGAAAACTCTTTCAGAATGCTGTGAAGTTGAATGATGGTCGCATCTGGAACTTAAAAAGGATTGCCCCATGGGCACTAAGGTTCAAACCGAGATGCTTGCTCCAGATAAACCTCCCAAAGGTTAGCCTGCACTGCGAAAGAGTACTCGCACTGGAAAGATTCTGGCAAGATTACATGATTTTCTTCTACATTAGTGTTTTTGTTGTACACCATTTGTTCTTGTATCATCTTTTTCTTCGCCCTCTATTTTGTCTGTGTTTCTTCTCTCTGCTTCTCTTATTTAAAGGGGGAAGGTGTGTGATGACCTGCATGTCATCTTGACTTGTGTGTCATCTTGTTCCATGTTTCACATTCTACCTGGAGTTCCTCATTCTAGAGTCTTCACCTAGTTCGAGTGGCTTTAGAACTCCCACAAGTCAGTTGCTGCTGGCGCTTCGTGGGTAGGACGTTTTACATGTAGATACCCGCTGTTCCAAATACAGACCACTTCATCAACCCTTCCAATGTACCTGCTTTATTACACTATGCCTTGCCCAAGATAGAGTAACCGGAGAAGCCGACTCAAATACTTTCTTAGGTTGTTTTTACAGCACACCAAGGCTGCTCAGTGGTGGCAACTCGTACCATACACAGATGCAATGATTATCCCCACTAAAAATGCCCAGTAGAACCAATTGAGCCTGAGTGCCTGTTCGTGCAGGAGTGGGCATACCACCAAAGCACAACACAACAGGAAACAAAAACAATTTGCCAGTAAAACAGGAAGTGACACTGCCAATGTCCCACACTCTGAGCATCACTTCCGTTAAATATGGATCAGAGATAAAGAAGACAGACTACTATAGTGGCACACATATTCTAAAACTTGAAGTATGTCGGTGCATGCGGGCGACTCTGAAATTATACAAAGGTCTGAATCACATTAATCTTAAAAACTGAGAAACCGTTAAGTACGCTCGTAGTAAACTGTATAATTTCAGAGTCGTCCACACGCTCTGACGTTCTTAAAAACTATCTAGATCAATGAAGCCGAAAAAAGGTGCCATGCGGGTGCCGAAAATAACAAGTAGCGATGGGAGGGAGGTGATGGAAAATGGCACAGCACAGTGAGATTAAGTGAAATGCAAGCCGCGCCGAAGCTGAACAGGCGTGAAGACACAACCAAAAAACAAATATTTAAAAAAAAAAAAAAAAAAAAAAAAAAAAAAAAAAAAAGAAGGAGTTCTCCAAAAGGAACCCATGAACTGAAAAGTGTAATGGGACCAGTAATTGGGCAGTGCGCTGTGGAAGTAAACAAATGAGAAAAAAGAGGCACAAAGAGTGAGGATTGACCACTAGCAAGCAAGCATTTTTAAAGGACAATCAAAGAAACCAATTAAAAGCGATGGTGGGCTGTAAGCCCACAGAGTAGATACAGCATGTCTTGAAGAGATAGCACATGTGCTGTCTAGGCTTGATCTAAAAATGAATGTGAACTTATGTAAAGTAACTGTTATTTATGTTTAGTGCTCCAACACCCGCAGGGAGGGTTGAGTTTCTGCTATTTAAAAATGACAAAATAGAAATAAATGTTACCTCAATATGAGCGGACTTGCTAAATGCTCCACACAAAGACCAGGAAGTGATGGTATTACAGCGCTACCAAATTAAAAGGCAGCAAAGAAGAGTGAGAATTATGCCAACGAATTGTAAGTAATGGGATGGTTAATAGCCCCTTTTTAGAGATTTTTTTGTGTTTATATACGAAGGACTGTCGCCATAGCGACAGCTGTCTGCAGGCTTGACCTAATAAAAACAGGGTGACTTACTTGTCTCTTCTGTAGGGTTTAATCCCAGTGCTGGGGTTGCTCTAGGAGCCAGAAATGGGGTGAGAGAGCAAATGGCACCTAGTAAATTTGAGGTCTCAATTCGGATGGACGTAGTGTTTGGGTGCTTCAGAGGTAAGGAGCAGAAGTCTCGTAGTCAAATAGAGTCTCTGACTAAAACAGGTAAGGTGATTGGATCTGATTGGCAAGAGAGATATTTGTACAGGGGAGGTCCCGGCATCTTATGACTTCAAGTTCAGCCAGGCACGGGATCATGGTTGGACTGCAGCAAACACACTGTTCTGCAATCCTGAGTGGGGAAAGATGCCAGCAGCGGAAAACTCTGGAGGCGCTCTTCTTTCACAGCACCTCTCACTACTGCAACTGCACAGTCCTTTGTTGTACGCAGAGCTCTGCTCTCCATGCACAAAACCGGCAAAAAATGGGCAGCTAAAACGAATCAATATTCTCTGCGATCTTCTGCAGTTTGAAGGTCTCAAGACAGTCCACTGTCAGGTTGGATCTGGGCTCGAGCAGAATTGAGGCAAGGTCTCCACATGCTAGGGAGCCTTTCCTTCAGGCTACAGCAACAACTATTCCTTAATCCTCAGGGTGTAACCTCTACCTTTCCCGGGGAGACAACAACAAATTTTGCCTCTGGCCCTTTCTCTGCACAGGTATGTAAAACTCTTCCAAATAAAAAGACAAACACTGGATACGCCAAAGAGATCAATTTATATCCAATATAGTGCCAGCTGACCCACACTTTCAGAGTACCTAGTCAAAACAAAGTGCATATACTTCACAGGGGCCATCACTCCATGGTATCCAGTTCAAGATTGTAGACTACTGTGGTCCGCCAACATGCCCCGCATTGTTACAGTCAACACTACTATCACAGACAGTATAGATATTTACCAATGGCAGATCAATCCCTTGCTCAGCTGATACTTTGACAACTGTAGACAGAAGTGCTACTTGTTGCATAGAGAAGTACTATCACTCATAAGCTATGGATAGCAAGGCAATTACTTATTCTAACTCTAGATACATAGCTGTCTGGAGGATCCATCAATCCATCTAGTTATCGATCTCAGGAACACTTGTATTAGAGTATCAAGAACAGGACTCCTGGGAAAAGATCAGGAAACAGATTACCTTTAGGACTGGCAACCTCTGAGAATACTCTGGTGGAACAGGAAAAAATGTAGAAGTGACAATGAGCACAGACAACATAGACGTTGAGAGACACTGGGATGGAATATGCCAGATACAACAAACTATGAATGCTGTCTCCAAGAATAATAAACAGTGCTAAATATAGAGAGGCCTGTAACAACTACAAGGAAGTACTTAAACAAAAAATACAGGGTGCCACGTATCTATTGGAAACAATAGACTGGGGTGTGGAACTATAGCCTGGGGTGTAATCCCTGGCAAATAATACAACCAGATGAGGAACAAAAAAACTCCACCAATACTGAACTAGAAGTTCTGACACAGGACCACACAGGTCATTTGGAAGGACAAAAGATCAATTTCTCCTACTCAACAACACTGCCATAGTAACTTAGGATAGGAGGCATGCCTCAAAACCTGCAACCCCTTTCGAACCGCAATACAGTGACACCCCACTATCCACTTGACATTCACAAATTGTAATGTCAACTACACTCCCAAATCCCTCATCAAGGCAATTCTGCGAAAGTTAAGACATATCCTCAAAACCACCCACCCCCAACAATGTGTTTAAGAGGATGTGGTCAGAGCTACAGACTTTGGAGTTGGGGAACCAGGTTTGAGTCTTGGTGTTGGCTCAACGATCTGTGATTCTGGGCGAATCATTTAATCTCTCTTAGTGCCAACCAAAAATGAATGTGTCCTTGTGGAACGTAACTGGTTCTCATGTAAAGCGCTCCAATACCTTTGAGTCAAATTCGCCCTATATAAAACCGCAACAACAAAAAATAATTAAGTAGCTGGTTAAATCACAACTGCAGGTCAATGTCTGCACAAACCATGAAGAAACCAGGTAAATGGCGATTACTGTGCTATACAAAAAACAATAATGTATTTTTTTTATTTTTTTAAATCAGATGAAAACACTATACTCCTGAAATGTCATATAACCATATCATTCATGAGGAAAGGTTTGAAGCCTAATAAATTTGGGAACTCTGATCGGGATCTCGTAGAAACAAAATATACCTGCAGTTTCTATATTCATCACACTCTAAGAAACAAGTAGGCGTTTCCTCCTTAGACCTAACGAAAAAAAATAAACAGTCATGGTCTGACACCTCTGTGATCTTCATTTGGTCCCCGAGGGACTTACAATGGCCATCCTTTTAACACATTTTCGCATCTCAACGTACCTATTTACAACTCTTGATTTTCTTCAATACGATCAGTCTCTGGACTTTTTCGGTTCCTGCTTGGGCCACTGGTTTACCAATAAATACCACATGCATAAACTCTCAATTGTCCATTATTTTATTTCCTCCTTCTTCCTCAGTATCGCAACGCTTCATCGCCTGAATGCCACTCCTTTGGTACCCGTCCACACAGACTGACAGTGCTCAGAGTCCCTGCTCACCATTACTTGCTGCCTACAACCCTTGCCAGATTTTCCAGACTTAGCTGGTCGCTCCTTGACGCTTCCGGGTCTCTCGAATATGACGTTACCAAAGAAGTGATCCGGAGCCATACCCAAAGCTTCCTGATAATCCCATGGCTAGTTGTCAGTTGATAGGAGTACTAAAGGCCTATTCAGTAGGTATGGAAACAAAGAAAGAACAGTAAACCACGTAATGAGTAAACGTAGCGGCCATCTTGGAGTGGGAGGTCTGACTGGTTTTAGCAATCGTATTGTACTTTCTAGTACGGGATTATTCCACCGCCTTAAATAAAAATCCAAGATAACATTTCTATTTCTCCCCGTTACCCAACTCGAGGGTGCCCCAACTAACATTGTAATGCACCCTGTCTTGCCCTTTAGTGATACGTATTGACGTCAGCGATGTTGAACTTGCCAATACACGTCTAATTTGAATTCATATGTTTACAATATATTTAGCATAATTGCAACACATAACCACCACACTGTGGAAGCTTTCTAATAAAACAGCCTGTATCACGGCACACCTTAGACATATTCGTCAACAATTGCCATTCCAACATGGCGGCATGCATAGTTCTTTAACTTGTGAAAGTGTTTCGACATGACGACTTAGACGGATCCCACCTTAATAACCAGACCACTCTAAAATGGCGTATCAACCTTAGCTTCCGTTCTTGTTTGTTTCCGGCTACGTCATGGGTAAGCGACCCAAAAAGTGCGGTGTGGCTAGACTTCAACCGGTTTCTTAATCGGAGAGGTAGAGCGTGTAGTGTGTGGTCTTGTCCTGCTTAGCCTTGAATGTGTTGCGTTTTGCGTTCGGGGCCTTGAGCAAAACGGCGACAGTAGCTCAAGGCCCCGGACGAAGGAGTTTGAGCAACGGGGGAATGGGGAAGATGAACAAACTACCTGAAAGGTAAGTTCAGTTTAACCCGTCGGGAGGGGCACGATGTATAGGAATGGAGTTATTAGGATCTCAAGGCAAGCGGTTAAAATGTAGATGGGTGTAGAGATGAAAGGGGTGTTACCAGATGGACATTATGCCACAGTCATGGACTTTTCTTTTTCAAGTCTTAATTTTCGACTTTGTTATATTCCCTGAAGTTAACAAGTGTTGCTACTCGTCCACTGCATCAGGTTGATCAACGAAATTCCACACAACAAGAGCTCTGCTTCTTTGCTAGTGTGGAGTCCTCTCCAAGCAGTGTTACTAATTTGGCTGTCCTCTCTTCCCCCCCCCCCCCCCCCCCCCCTTTTTTTTTTTAACCGCTCTGACCTCTATCTGTAGGTCGAAGTTACTAGATGCCATATTTGTCTGATTGCAAACATGTTTGGGATATGCTGGAAGCTTGCTTATGAATGAATTCTGCCCATTGTTTACCATTGGCTTGTGTTTGGTCACCCACATTTGCTTGTTTCCTTTACACAGGCTTTGTTTTACCCCTTCCGACATATCTTTGTCCCTCCCATCGAGCATAGCCTGTTTTCTATTTCTCTGACTGACTCCTGATGTTCTCCCACAACTGCTATCTTTTCAGGATCGATTGGATTTCTTTTTTTATGAATCGTTCCACAAGAGTGCATGCCCTTTCCAGTTGTCTCCCTTGTATCCCACCCCCCCTCCCAACTTCCTTTATTGTTCTCTCGTCCTTTTGCTTTTCCGCCACCCGCCCCCTCTAAATCATTGCAATCTCAAGCTCTGTAAATACCTACACCTTGCCTCCGAGGAACTTCATTTAAATAATAAAGACCTCGTACTGCTGTGTGACCAACGCCTGATGGAGTTCTGCATTTCTATAAGCGCATGATTGTACCATACACGTGGAAGAGACCACACCATCCTCACTGCTCCAGAATTCCCATTCCTACAGCTCCCTTTATAATGCCTTTTGTTTCTAATCTTGTATATAAAGATGTCTGTTTCAAGATTTTCTCTAACTGCTGGAGAAAATTGCATGCCCACTCAACTTGTGCACACTCATTGGAAGCTGTCCTACAATCTACTTAACCATCTCCAGTGTCGAGTATCTTTCTCCCTGGCTTCAAAAGGAGAACAGCAACACTGTCTCCACCTTACTTTATTGCTTCTACGCTCTTGCTGAGCGTAAACGTTTTGCCATTACTCACTGACTTCGGAGACCTCGACGCCTCCTGCTCTGTCTTCGGCCTTAGCACTCAATTCAGTCTTTCTTGGACCTTTGTCTCGAGAGAGAAGGAAGTACCTGAAGGGTCATGTTGCATTTTTTTTCAACAAACCTCTCCTAGCTGGGCGTTTTTAGGCAGCTCTGCCAATCCTCGACTATACATTTGCAGCAGGGCCTATTTGTATAGCGGAGTCTGATATGTGAATATTCCTTGCCCGAAAGTGTGGATTTAAAAAAAGTATTTTACTAAGCACACGTTATGTTATGTTAATAGGAACTTTTATAGCGCTCGTTCACCTGCAGATTTCTTGGCGCTGCAAGAGTTACTTTCCAAAAGAAGTTACCGTAAGGATGGTCCAGGTCTAGCTGTAAGCTTGGGTGAAGAGCCAGGTCTTCAACATCTTCCTAAAGGGAAAGAGGTCTGACTCGTCTCTCAATGGGGGCTGAAGAGCGTTCCAGAATTTGGGTCTTAATATTGAGAAGTGTGAGCCTCCTGTTCTTTTGCATCTAAAATCTGTGACCTCTAAGTAGTTCATGTGCATAGATCTTAAAGTACAGTGGGGGATGTACTTATGGATTTTTGAGGAGATGAACTTGGGGCCTGTCCCGTGCAAGGCTTTAAAAAGAATACAGCGAGCTTTAAACTTGGAGCGTTGCTCCACTGGAAGCCAGTGCAACTTTTAGCAGCGGCTTGATGTGACATTGTGTGCCTTGTTGATATATAATTCTGGCTGCCTGATTTTGTATTCGCTGTAGACTATGTATCTGATTGCGCTGAAGACCTAGGTATATAGAGTTAGCATAATCAATTCTTGACAGAATGAAGGAGATGACATTCTGGATACATGCGTCTCTGCTGGAAAAATCTCCAGATTTTCCTCAGTTTCTGCAGTTGGAAGAAGCAAGCGGAGGTGACTGCTCCAATCTGCGTGTTCATGTTTAGGTCTGAGTCAATGTGTATGCCTAGGCTTTTTATCGAGTTTTTTAGTGCAGGAGGCGGGCCTAAATCGGGGGACCAATGCTGAAATTTACTGTAGGGGATAATGATTACTGTTTCGGCATTGAGTTTAGTTGATTTTTGTTCATCCATTTCATGATGAACAGCATGGATTTTTTTGAAAAATCCCTGAGAATCTGGAGTCATTGATGGGGAAGACTAGCTGCATATCGTCAGCATAGTTGTAGATTTGCACTCCCATCTGCCATAACGCGACAATAAGAGGGCGAATATATAGGTATGTATATTGGAAAGTTACGGGGATCGGGATGGGCCCTGTGGTACTCCACATTTCAAGTTTACTGTGCCTGATTTGTACGGGTAAAGCCAAACTGACTGTTTTCTATCCCCAAGAAATGATTGAAACCATTTCAGGGCCGTGCCACTGAGACCTGCTGCAGCCAGACGGTCCACCAAGATGTCGTGGTTGACTGTATCAAAGGCTGCAGACAGGTCCAGGAGGATCAATGCTTGAGTGCTGTCTAAATCTGCCTTCCCCTTTAGATCATCCATTACAGATAGAATAATGGATTCCGTGGAGTGGGCTGCGCGGAAACCTGCCACATACCAGTATATGGTGGTGTCGTTCATTATAGACTAATTTATTTTGATGCTAAAAGTCCTTTTCTTGGACAGTCCATTTTTTTTTCTCTCCATTTTCCTCAACATAACTCTACATGATTTTGAGCCAATACTTTCATAGTTAAGTTAATAACGTTTCCAATATTGTAATTATCCATTTCTTTGGGTGAAAGGGGTGTTAGTTCAGGTTACAAAGGAAGAGGCTTAGGGGTTTACTCTGTAGCTTTGCTAGTGCTAAAAGCATCCACAGGCTATCATCTGGTAATTGATCTGAGGAATATGAATGCCTTCATACATAAGTCCATTAAAGAGGGAGACCATGCATAGGATCATTCTGTTAATTGTTTTCGATCTCTTCCTGATAACTTTGGACCTCATTCATGCTTATCTTCACATTCCAGTTGTAGAATTCCATCCCAAGTTCCTGAGATTTGCTGTAGGCAATCAACATTGCCAATTCAAGGTTCTTCCCTTTAGTCTCAAGTCAGCACCTAAGGTATTGTCAAAGATGATGGGTCTGGTTATGGATCATCTACATTTAGAGTATACTGGTATTTCCATATCTAGACTGATCCAGAGGAGGGAACCTGGAGAATGGGTGCACTGGTGTGCATGTAGGTCAAGGGTCTTTTTTTTTTTTCTTTCTGCCTTTCCTGCTTTTCCTCTGATCTAGAAGATTCTTTCGAAATTGCAGGTGTAGAAAGCAGAGTGGATAATAGAGGTCTTTATTGACACAGAGATCATTGTTCCCTTTCTTAAAGCACTTGGCACTGCTCTCTCTGCGGGTACTTCATCTCCTCTCAAGCCTTTAGTTCTCTCTTAATCTCAAACTCACACTATCGGTTTGGAAGTTGAATTTGATGGCCAAGTGACTTCTCCCAAATTGTAGGTGTTCTAGGTACACGAAGACCTTCAGTTTTAAATCTTACTCTAAGCATGATGGGTGAAAGGGGGGGCGTCTACTGACAAGTGTTCTATTGACAATGCTTTAGCTCCATCCTGTGATTTCTCTTCGGTCTTACAATTCATCCTGGATAGGTTTCATCTTACAATCAGAAAGGGGGTGGGGAGAGGTTTCAGCTAGGTTCACCCTCCTTCAGTAACGAACACAAAGAACTGGAATACCAGAATTTAGAACCTAGCTATGGGAGAAAAGAGACTTCCACTCAGGTAGAGTGGAAAGGTCTACTGGTTAGAAAGAAGACTTTCTTTCTATAATTCCCTCACTCACCAGGATTTCCCCTTGGTGACATGCTTCATCATAGGGGTCCTCTCAATCTGCTGCGGATTGAGGCGTGCTATGACTTGCGGAGTTATGTAGGAACTCTTGTGTGAAATAAATGTGGAGTGCAGTGATGTGGAGTGGGGAAAAATGGGTTAAAAATACCAATCTAGTGGGGAAAGTACTTTATTCTTGCTCCTTGTTGGTATATTTAAAAACAGGTGTAACTACTAGGGAAAAACAACATAACCATGATGAGGTGGGCGTCCCTAGTGTAAGTCGATATGTTTCGAGCCTCCCCAAAGCTCTTCCTCAGGACCACACAGGGACCAGCCCTGTGCGTACCACTCCTAGGTGACCTATAAATCAGGTAAATGGAGAAATAAAGTGTGAAAGTGAAATAAAAGGTGCCACACCTAATGTGCGTGCACTAATAGTTAAATATATACGATTTACTCAATGGTACGTAGTATTTGTAGGAAATAAAACAGAACACTGTTAGAGTAATACTAGCCTCCCAGTATCCTGGCAGGCATCATAATTATAGTCGTCATTCTAGTTCGTATAAATGCTCCTCTATGGTGCGTGTAGTTAGCAACTACCTTGTTTCGTCGTGCTTTAAGGAAGGAAAACATATGATCAGTGTATCCTGTGGAGATAGTGTGTTGTGGCCAGGAATCCTCAGGATCGCACGTCGTATGTAATTGTCCACCTCTCGACACCACCACGGTCTGATACTTGTTACACAGACTCCATGGAGTGGTCAAGCGAGGGAAGGGTAGGAAGGGGACAGCAGGGAGGGAGATCTGAAATGACGACAAGATATAACACCACAGATAATTACTTTGTGTGATTTCTCTAATCCTCCCCCTGGCACCTTTTCTAACTTAGGCCTAACTTTTCCTGCCTCCTACCTGTAAAGAAAAGAAATAACGCTGCAGGTAATTCTGGTAGTGTCACACACCTGGTTGTACGTTGTGGTTCTGTAGAGAAAATAGCAAAGTAAGTATTGGTGCTACGTACCCCCTTACTTAGAAGCGGCTATTATCTGGGCCACCCACCTTGAGGAACCTTAAGGTAGAAGGAAACAGGGGATGGAAGAGCCAAGATCCTGCTCACTCGCTGTCCCTCTGCCAGAGAATACGTATACAACAAAGAGTCAACATGAAGCACAATATCAAAGGTACACTTTTCATAAAACATTAACCGCACATCAGGCAGCCTTCTTCTCCTTTGTATTGGGAAAATCTATGATCCAACCACATTCTATTTCGTAGCGGGTTATAAACAAATAAACTTGATACCACAATGTTTGGTTGTCTTTCTACTATTGAACTACTTTAAATGTTATTTGTTTTGTTCAACGTTCTCTTTCCAGAATATACTCTTGTATCTTCATCTAAGCACGACATATTCCGTTATCATGCACCAAACAATAGTTTTGAAGGCCAGCCGGCCTCTCCATAATGAAAAGTAAAGATCTTTCCCTGCAAGAGCTAAAAGGAATGCTCGCCAACAGGGAAAGATAGTCGTACTGTTTCTCTTGGACATATGCCGCAGTATTAGTTGTCTTCCCTGCATGAGCAGCTGAGCGCTCGCCAACAGGGAAAGACCTCTAATTCAATATCCACAAGCCTGGACGTAATGCCTACGTTGAGAATACTACATGGGTCTGTTTAGGAAAACTACGTTCTCCTCTCTGGGGTTTCAACAGGGAATACACACAAGTTCTTGTGGGTGCTTCACAAGGAATCACAGGTTTGTCAGGAAGCAAACGGAGCCTCGGACGCGCATTCCGAGAACCCCTCCTGCCACCACAATAAGCGGAGAGATATGCGCTGAATACATCACCAAGCGCGTGGAACATAGAGTCGGTGCAGAGCACCCTTACCAGCCTTTGACGCACGGCAACTCTCTCCGGACAAGTAAGCGGCAGCCTCCTGCCGCCGTCGGGATCCTTCATACGCGCGGACTCGCTTGCGGGCTGACGTCACCAACGTTGCTGCAACGAGCACCATGGGAAATTGTAGTTCCTGATGTGGTCGCGTCGCGCGCTAGAAGGCAGTGTTCTTTCTGTTTTCCACCCCGTGGGCTCTGACATAGTGATTGAGTGCTATTTACAAAAACCTAAAACCACGTGACATACAACACCACGTTACGAACATGTACATATAAAGTCACATACTTTTGTGAGGCTCACATGTGCCCCATGGTCTAGAGGGGTTGAGGGGCTCGTCGTCGCACTCTGCAATAGTAATGGTTACAAAAGTGTGGTTATTATTGAACCTGTAAAAAACACTGAAGAAACGGGGGTTGCCCGATGCCTCCATGCGGTCTAAAAACCGCTAGGTTTTGCCTCTGCTGTAAAGGAAAAGGTCAATGGAACTTACTTAGTCAGAGCGCACCTCACCGGCAATACACCTACTCGCTCCCCTGGAGACGGCATATTAATGCGTCTCTCCTCGGGTGCCACTACATATACTTCCGCATCCTCCTAGTCATTGTAACATTGACTAGGGCGGTGCAGAATCAATATGGTCGCTTGGAAACGGCAATATCGGCGGCCATATTGGGGGTATAGAGTCGTGTACGTGGACAGAAGTTTGTAGCACATTTGTAAAAAAACGGGGCGAAGTTTAGATAGTAAGTTGGTAAATGGAACTATGATGAGGCCTTCTTAGGAGGTATAGAATATCGCGTTTGTGCACCCGGGGTAGTACCGCCTTTGTAGAGAGTGGGACTATGATCTAGTTGCGAGTTTATTTAAGGGAACAGAGATGATTACGCGTTGCTTATCAGTGGTAAACCACATTCTTTGTGTATTACAATCTGTGTGCGAGAAGGGTACACCAGCATATTAAATATGTGTATTTCGAGTCCAAATCACTATTAGTTGAGGATGTTAAAAGAGGGGGTGGCTTGGTATGTCATACAGGAAAAACTTAACAAAAATCAATGTTCATGATTTGTCTGGATTGAAAAACACCCGACGTTGACCAATATGGTCAAAAGTATGGTATTGAAGGTGTGAAAGGAATAAAGGGTGCATCAGTCAAAATGGATTGCCTTTCTAGTGATAGTTACAGACTAATGTAATTACTTAGTAAATTGACCCCAAGGGATGTTCTCATTCAAACCGTGGGTGTCTGTGCGTAATTTGAAAACCCAGCGTTGTTCCTTTTCGAGCAGTCTTTGTTCTAGGTTGTCAACATGTTTAATGTGTTCCAACACTACCCATTTGAGATCATTTGGAGTGTGTTTCTCAATGAAATGCGTTGTCATTTTTGTGTTGGCTCGCTTGCACCTGATGTTACTGCGGTGTTCCACTAGTCTGGTACTAACCTTCCTAGTGGTCATACCCACGTAGTGAAAGTTGCAAGTGCAGGTGATCATATACACGACCCCTGAGGTGTTACAATTTGTGAATTTTGGCAGTTCCCATGTTATTGAAGACCACCTTTTTAGTTGGAGATGTTAGGTGGCAAACACTGCAATTACTGCAAGGATGGTGCCCCCCCCCCCCTCCCGGTAGTGTGTGTAGTACTCGCTGTGCCCCCTCAATGTCAGTTTTTGTTTTGGGGAGTGTATGTACCAGAATGTCTCTAAGGTTCTTCACTTTTCTGTGGGAGAACATTGGTCTAGGTATATCCAGGTTTCCACTGTTTAGGGTGCGCCAGTGTTTCTTTACTATTTTATCAACCCGGTCAGACGCTACATTGAACGTGGTGATGCAAATTGGCCTCTTGTCTTTCTCAGTTTCCCCTTTGCAGTGTGTTTCAAGGAGCTCCTCTCTGTGGTTGTTAGCAGCTCTTTTTCTTGGATATCAGAAGTGCAGGATATTTTCTCGCTATCAGTTTCTCCGATAGTTCCTTTGCTTGAATGTTGTAGTCCTCTTTTTCAGTGCAGTTTCTCCGGAGGCGTCCAAATTGGAGGTTCTCTTTTAGTTGTGGGTGTCGAGTGGAAACTGATATATATATTAAGAGACAGTTTTAGCAGTTGGCTTGAAGTGAGTGGTGGTCTTGAGTGAGCCATCAACTGTGAAAATGTTCAGATCCAGAAAAACCAGCTGTGTCTTGCTCATTGTATACATACATTTCAGAAAAGGATTTTGTAAGTTGAGCCAGGTGATGAATTTAGTGGCTTTAGACTCCTTTCCTTCCCAAATGAGTGGCACATCATCAATGTATCTCTTCTACATTAGTATATGGTTGTTGTATTGGTTGATGTTGTTTAACATTTTATGCTTCTCAAGATGGTGTACATAGAGCCCCGCCACACTAGGGGCAAAGGTGCTGCCCATGCTGGTCCCGTGTTGCTGGTGTAATAGTGTCTCCTCAAAACGAAATACATTTTCGGTCAACACCAGTCTACAGCATTCCAGGACCACATGGCTTGGTGTATGGTAAGGCCACTGGTGTTCAAAAAGGACCTGCTCTATGATGTCCAGGGTCTCCTTGTGGGGGTAAACTTGTATAGAGGCTCTCCACATCTAAGCCAATCAAGATACTTGTGGTAGGGTTGAAGCGTAATTCCTGGAGGAGACGTTGTACTGCCTTGGTGTCTTGCAGTTAGGTGTTTGTTCCCTGTATAAGCGGACGCAGGAAGGCGACTGCGAACTTGGGAGTGGTTCCAGAATAGATCCGATTCCGGAGACTATTGGTCTTCCAGGTGGGTGTTCCAAAGACTTGTGTATCTTTGGTATTGTATAGAAATACAGGATCGTTGGGTTGGTATTTTCAATAAAATCTCCTTCTTTCTTCGTTATCCAATCGTGCTGTAGACTCTTCAACCAAGTTGGTGATCTAGACACGTAGGCGTTCTGTTGGGTCCTTTCTTACTCTTATGTAGTTCCTCTCGTCGGCCAAGAGTCTCGAGCATTTGTTGCGGTAAGCTGCTGTGTTCTGGAGCACAATTGCTCTACCTCTATCAGCTGTTATACACATTTATTTCGCATAAGTGCTCCTACGTAACTCCGCCAGTCGTAGCACGCCTCAATCCGCAGCGGATTGACAGGACCGCTATGATGAAGCATGTCACCAAGGGTAAACCCTGGTGATTGAGGACTACAGAAAGAAAGTCTTCTTTCTAACCAGTAGACCTTTCCACTCTACCTGAGCGGAAGTCTCTTTTCTGCCATAGCTAGGTTCTAATTTCCGGTACTCCTGGTTTTTTTTTTTTTTTTTTTTTTTTTGTGTTCATAGGTTTCATCTTAAACTTTCAACCTAAAGATCCCAATGATTTGCGATTGAAGCTTTCAGAAAAATGTCTAAACCTTGATTTGGGTGGACTCTTTAACAACTAGGTTGTTTAAAAGTTTTTCTGTGGCTAACCCTGGGTCTACTGCTATCCCGCCAACGTGGGAACTTCCTTCAGTACTAAAGGCTTTACAGTTCCACTGCTTTGGACCACTGGAAGAGGTGGATTACATTTTCTTTTTCCTCAAAATTCTGTCCTCTACCTATAAGATTGGGAATTAGGTCCTTTGCGCTGTTGCAGCTTTTCATCTTATTTCTTCCTAACCTTTGGCAGTTTAGAAACAAACTACAAAACAGCACTGTGATCGAAGGTCGCATTGCAACACCAGTATGGATAAAACATAGTTCGCATTGTGATGACAAATGCAGTGGCAGAACATAATGGGAGGAGGGTAAGAGTTACAGTAGAGCGCTAAAGCCACCAATTGCTGTGGAGTCCTCCTTGAAAGCCTCACCCTCCAGGCCCAAGAACTTATTACATAGTATGCCCCATGCTTCCAAATCATCTTGTTGTTTAGCATCCAAGTGGGTGTGTCGCATCTGCGTTTCCTCTGCCACCGCCCATTTGGACATCTCGGACCCAGAGGGCCCCTGACCCCCATTCATGTGATTACTGCCTGCCTCCTTCCCTTAACCACGGCCAACCACAGAAACCGGTATTAACTTTCGTTTCTTGGAGCCAACATGATTGCCTAGCAGACAAAACTGAGATGTGAGTGTATAAGCCAATGTGGTAGTCTGACACAACTTATTTGCTACCCACGCCCAGAAATCTCTCACCTGGGGGCAGTCCCAGGCCAAGTGCTTCCACAAAGGGGACATGGAGAAGTGCGCTCTGTATTCTATGCAAGCCTGCGAGTCGTGTATGTATGGTGTTAGAAATTAAAATGAATTAATTTGAACTGGGCGTTGAATACAGACTTCACCAATGCACAAAGTCTGGTCCAGTCCACATCTGAATACGAAGCCCCAACATCTGCCTCTCAGACTTGCCTCGCCCTCAGTAGTCCACCAATCATGTCTGCCTGTAACACCTTATAAAGCAAGGAGATACGATGACTCCCAGACTCCTGCATCAACAGCGCACCCAGCATAGCCAAGGCAGGTGGCACCGCTGGAAAATACCTCCAAACAGCTCTAACTGGGGCCCTCCTGATAACCACTGTGATCAAGATCTGCCAAACTGCTGCAGTCCAATGCCCCATATAGGGTGTAGTATGGGACTCGTTCGAACCGTCCGTCAACCACGCCGGGAGTTCACTGCACTCCACTATTCCCGCCAGGAGACCCTTCTCCCAGTTGTTCCCTTCCACCACCCATTTCGTTGTATGTTAGGGGTGCAGTAAAAATATTCCAGATTCGGGACCCCAAGCCCACCATCCTCATATCCCCTCTTTAATGTCCAACGAGCCACCCTGCTACGCTTCCCTACCCAAATAAGTGAGGTGAGTAGTGTATGCAGCTGATGGAAGACACCTGCATGAAGTGGGCTCAACTAATTCTGGATCACATACAGGCAGCAGGGCAGAAACACTATCTTAGACACCGCAGTTCTACCCATAACTGTTAGCGGTAAGGCGTTCCAAAACAGCACAGATGCCCGCAAGGTGTCCATTAACTGCTCACTATCATACTGTAATTGCTTTTTTTGTGTGTGTGCCACAATCACTCCCAGTTAGTGAAAAATGGCCAGTCTCCCACAGCAAGCCCAGGTCTGTTAAACCGCTCCTCGGGCACCCTAGCCAACAACCGGAACAATAATGACTTCCGTAGGTTAATTTTAAGATCGGACACCTCCCTAAATTCTTTCAGCAGCTTTAAAGAGACCGCTAGGAACATCCTGGAAGCCCTGAGGTAGAATAACACGTCATCGGTGTATAGAGAGATGAGATGTCTAGTATGATGTAACTCTATTCCCCATTCATGCATAACTCCTCACACCTGTATTGCCAACGGCTCCACTGCTAGGGCAAACGGAAGGGGTGACCGTGGGCACCCCTGTTGTGTGCCTCTTTCTATGTCCCACCCATACCCAAGCACCAGGGTCAGTGTATAGCATGTGTTGCTGAGTTTCAGGGAATATTGGTTCATGAGATCTTTGAGGGTTCTCAAATATGAATTATCATGATTTGCTTTGCACTATTGTTGATGGTGTTTTAGCTGCATTACATTTCGGTGTTTCATATTTTCAGTTTCTCAACATGCTGGCTCTTGAAGTTTTCAGGACTAAAGCTTTTGGTATACATTCGTAATGACGGGGAACAGGATGAGTGAGGATGGAGCAAGTTACTGGTAATCTTCATCACCGATAGCTGGACTAAGGTTAATGAAGATTACTGGTAGATAACAGGGGCATTTGCTGTTATCAAAGACATTTGGGCTGGCTAAAATGAGCAAGTATGATGCTGAGGCACTTGACAGCAGTGGTGAAGTGGGAACTTCACTGCACATTTAACTTGCACATGCAGAGCTTTGCTGCAGTTTTAAATACTATTTGTAGTACATCCATGCAAAACAGTTTGCCTCACTTTTGTATAATGAGGGATCTGCTGAACAACATACACGAAGGCCCCTTAAAATTGGGAGTCAGCTGCACTTTGACAGAGGGTTGTTTAATTCAGTGTGAGTTTGCCATAGTTTCGTGGGCATTTCATTGTGTTTTCATCTGGTGTTTGCACACATTTGTGTTATGTATACTGGGATTGCAGGAGTTTGTTTCAGATTAAACCAATTTGTGTTTGTATGTAGCAGATGTTGAAAATCTGTCTTGGCTTTCCGACCAACACGTACAACAGCAAATCTGCTCTTCTAGTTATTGGCTTTTATGTAGTGCGTCTGTTAGTGCTATTACGAGCCATGGTTTGTTCATTACCTTCTGGTAATTGCGTTCAACCTTAATATCAAAGGTAAATGTACACGTACCAGAGCACCAAGTGGCGTGAACCATAATGTCACTGTTTTCTGAAAGTCTTCTACTTGGCAAGTTGTGAGATCTGAAGTCATCTTGGTTTTGCCAACATGGAAAGTGCGACAAACTGAGTCGATCCTTGCAGCATGCAAAACCAGCATTGGCATAGCCAATAGGTCTCGCCATTGGGACCTTATAAGTGTTTGGTTATCCAGCACAATATCCTTGGTGCAACAACATCAACTGTTGCATGGTTAAACACTTGTAAGGTCCAAAAGGCGAGACCTATTGGCTATGCCAATGCTTGCTGTGCTCTTGCAGGAGGACCCTTCAGGGGCCAGCTGCCGTTAAGGACCGGTTCCCGAAAAAGGGACTGTTTAGGAGTGTCCTTACCGACCAGAGTCAAGAGAACTTGGCTCCTAGCTCCTTGAAGGCCCCAGCACCTATCACCTAAACTCAACTAAATAAATAAGAATCCTAAAATAAAATACAATTGCACTGGTTAGTGGCATCATGCACATGGTAGTGATACACTTCAAATTAACAGGACATGTATAATTAGTCTGTAGCTGCCTCACACAGTGTTGTGTTTCAGCCATTAACATTTGATCAGGCAGAAGTGATGAGTGAGCCTCTGCTGGGATAAATTGACCTCTTCTTCATAGCTCAATGAAACATTTTTTAGTTATAGCCACCAGATGGCACTGCTGATAAAATAAGAATAGCAAGGAGACGAGTGGCTTTTAGTGGAACGTTCACAAAGACGCGTGTCTCTCACACGAGGAAAACACATTTCAAATCAAATGGTTTAAACATGTAATTCCGATGAACTTGTATTGCCATAAATCTGGCTTTCACCCAAGGACGTCATGTATTTCTGATTTAAAAAAAAAAACACTATCAAGCACGATGTTAACTATAAGAGGAGTTAGTAGTTCTACTGTCTATCATTAATGATCCCGAATTGGCAAATACAAAGTAACAAAACCATAACAATATTTTGGGGATTTTGTGGTAAAATTAAACCTGTTTATGTAGGTTAGTGACTCCTTCTAGTTATACAGATGATAAGAAAGAAGTGCATTAATAAATCACCCATGTCAGGACAGTGTACTGCACACAATCACAGGGCCACTAGTATTATGCGATTCTGTGGCACCTACTTTTTGCGCATAATTAAGGATTTGTCACATCTTTCAGTTGCTTATGTATTTGTACTAATTAGGTAAAATCTTTGCCCAGGCAGTATTACTATGTGTAACAAGCATTGGCCGCGGGGAATGCAAAGATGGGGGCTGCGGCGGGAGAGGGAGGCGGAGGGAGTTGTGTGCGCGCGCCTGCAAACACGCGAGTGGTGCGCGCGCAGCAGCGCCTTAAGTGAAAGTAATCAGAAAGCTGGCAGCTGTGCATGCGCTGCTGTAGGCTCGACCTAAAAATGGCACAGATCTCCTCAACAGGTGCTTATTTTTTTTCTTTTTTTCTTTTTTCTTTTAATGAATGTCATTTCGGACCACTGCCTGCTCCATGCATAGCGTTGAGGCTGTTTGTCATGTTATGTTTGTTCATAATGTTCTAATGTGAAAGGCGATTTTTGAACACTGACTGGGTACACTCAAATTGCACACTGCAGCACTAGTAATATTTTTTTTTTGAGGTATAAATGTGGTGATATCATTTAAAAGCAATATGAAGATTTATGTATTGAATATCTTTCACTAGCTTCTGATTTTTTTTATTTTTATTATTGATTAAGAGATTGTGCACAAGCAATGCATATCTAGGTAGCGTACATAAAATATTTTTACACGTCCACGTCTCTAAGTTCTAAGCATGTTTGTGCTTTTAATTTGCAGGTGGGTTGATTACATCCCAATTGGAACAAGG
The DNA here is from genome assembly GCF_964204655.1 of Triturus cristatus. Taxonomy (NCBI): domain Eukaryota; kingdom Metazoa; phylum Chordata; class Amphibia; order Caudata; family Salamandridae; genus Triturus; species Triturus cristatus. The sequence goes on along the minus strand of NC_140594.1, from coordinate 420,342,944 downwards.
ATGTCCGGCACTCGATTCATTGCATTTAAAGTTCCTTTGAGTGGAGTAAGTTTTTTTTTTTTTTTTTTTTTTGTAAATATTTTTTACTTCTGTTTTAATCACTCTTGGCGTACTTAACAGCACATTGCATTTGAATTTTAGTTCTGAAATGTCATTGGACTGCAGTGTTTAAAAAGTTTAGTAAGCAAAGACTCCTAAGAAAATCATCAATATTTCATAAAATTAGACCAATCAAACCACTGCCAAAAAAGAGATGTGAAAGACATACCTGGCTTTAAAGCCCGAATACAAATAATTTTAGGTCTTCACTGGCATTCTCAAATGGTGAACAGCTGTATAATTTACTGGCGGCTATTTTTAATCTAATATTCTCTTACAGGCCATTTGACTTTTATTTGTGTGTGACCTTTCACTTAGTCATTTTTTATGACGGCCTTTGTGTGTTCTTTTTTTCATGACCATACACTTCACACCACCTTTATGATGTAACCTTCATTTCCCCAATGCAAAATGCATGATTTCCTTACAGCAACAGGGCCCAAGAGTAAACAAAAAATAAAATACGCCCCCAAAAATTCAAGTAGTATTTTCCCCAAAGCTGGGTGATGTTCCAGAGCGTTGTATGTGTGCTGACCTGCACTCCTCTTTTTTTAATATCTGTATAAAAAAGATAGTTAAAGTAGACTGATCTCTTAATGTGTTGGCATGCACTCTCACTAAGGGGTAAACGCCCTAACCCCTTGTTCTGACAAACATAATTAACAAAGCCTGGATTCCCGGGACTCTGAAATGCACTGCCTATGTCCTGTGAGGCTTCAAAAACTCGTCAACATATGTATTATAACAAGTGAAACTTGGTATAAGAACACTTGACACAAATAAAGAAGTTTCAAAAACTGTTTGTTATTTCTTCAATAACAATTACATAATACATCCTACGAGTGCCTATGTGTAACTTTCACAATAGGTACAAGCCGTGGCCAATATTGTACAGTTCAACTGCAATATATGAAACATTAAAAAAAATTATAACATTCAATTTATGTGTGACATAAAAACATCTATGTGATACAACTCCCAATGCATTTCGGGTTCTAAACCCTTCTTCAGGGAAGCATCCCAATAGGTGTGTTGAACAAATGATGTTACTTCCGCGTAGAGCTACAACAGAAAGACAAGACAAAGTGTGTATCACGTTGATTTAGTCAAAGCAAAATACAACTGGATCAATAATAGGGTTTGCACATGTCCTTCATTATCAAGAAGGTAAAAAAAGCAAAAGGGAAACAAGAGACCGGAAATCAGTGGTACGCAACGTGCACAAACTTCCAAAGAAAAGTAAAAAGGCCCATATAGTGGAAACTGAATAGTGCAACTTTAGAAAATGATACTCCCATGCATGGTGGCGACATACAACAATTAAATGTCGATTAATATGTTCATGAAATGCTTAACTGAATAAGCATACTGATAACCGGTGATGCGCGAGTGTAAGTTAAACGGTGAACAGAAATACGAGTGAAAACTGAGGTGATTACGACCAATGCTTGTCCAAAATAAGGCTCACCTATCTTCCAGTCGCAGTGATGCGGAGTATCAATAAACGAGAAAAATCCATGCCAGAGAGTGCAACATCGCTCTGTGGAGCCAATGGGCAAAAACCAAAAAGGTTCTGTAAGTGAAATACCAACAAATATGAGACTAGTCCTGATGGCGTAGCAAGCGTTGGAGTAGTGGTGAGAGCCAAAAAGCGTCTATGGCTTACCAAATGTGAACAGGGAAAAGCTTGAGGCTGCAACAGTAAAAAATAACATTGTTGTGAGACTTTGAGCCGGGATACACGGTAAAGCATAGTTAAAAGATTGTCATGTTCGAAAATAGAAAGAATCTAATCTCAAGGTTCTTACCGCGTATAACTCAAAGCGGGCTGATGCAGCGCCGAACACTTCAAACGGTCTAATGCACGTAGTGACGTCTGTGCGTTAAGTTTAAAGGTACGGAAGCTTTAAAGCGCCTGAAAGTAAAACACTGCGAAGCTTTATTGTTCACCGGAGTGAAGCAAAAAGCAAGAGAGATCTCACGTAAAGTGAATCTGCATGATGAGGGCAAAGTGAGAGTCATGAAAAGGTGTGAGAAAGGAAACATCTAATGCAAGAAGGAAAATAATCAAAAAAATAATACCTAGAAGAAGAATGAGTGACATTGCAAATCCTTTACAAAGTAATGGAATGTAACAAAATAAAGAGATTTATTGACATGATCATGATACCATGATTGAGTTTACAGAAAGCATAATAATTCATAGTGATCATTGAGACCCCTGGGATTAGGGTACCCAAATATTTTATCCAAAAGGTTTCTCTGCGTGCTAGAGAGGTATGATATTCTAACCCTGGAACCTGTACTACTTTTTCAAGAATGTTAATCCTGATCTGCGGGATGGTGTGTGAATTGTTAACCCAGTGTGAGGCTAAACATGAATTCAGGTTTTTATTGCGGATGGTACTTTTATGTTCAATGATGCAGGTTTTTATTTTTTGTGAAGTTCTCCCTACCTAAACCAGCCCACATGGGCATTGGATGGTGTTACAGTCAGATGTGTGATGCAACATATTTTTTTTTTTACCCGTGTGGGGATGAGTGACAATATTGCCCGGAATGATGTTACTACATTGACCACAGTTCCAGCATTTTTTCATGCCTTTAAAATTGGTGTTCTTAGCCTTTGGTTTATTTTTTTGAGTATTCTCGTAAGTTTTTTGATAGACTATGAGCAAATATGGGTTTATCCTTAAATACGTTTGAAAAGTATTGTTCTTGCTCAATGATCTAATTATTTTGATCTTTGGAGCTTGGATGGATTGTTTAAGGACAAATACTCCCTGTCACTCTTAGTTTATGCAGATTTCTTGAGTAAGTCTTCTCGTTTCTTTTGTTGTACCGTCAATTTTGCTGTTTCAAGTACCCCATCTGGGTATCCTCTCTCCTTATATCTGATTAATTGTTTGTTAATCAAGTTTTGACATAGTGTGGGTCCAGATGTGATCCTTTTAATCCTGATGAGTTGTGACAATGGAAGGTGGTTTTTTAATGAGTTGGGATGGGCACTCGAATAATGGAGTGCGCTGTTAACATCTGTGGTCTTTCTGTAGACTGTAGTGTTTAGGCCCGTCTCAGTTTTTTTGAATTTCAATATCCAAGAATTGTATGCGATCAGTTTGAATGTTGAATATAAATTGTATCCTCTGGTTCTGCCTGTTCAAATTAGTTGTACAAGCTTCCAGTGTATTTTGGTCTCCCCTCCAGATGAAGTCTATATAACGCATATATGCGATCATGTTTGTCTGCCAGCTTTGATTGTGCAAGATATAAGTATCCTCAAAGAGTGCCATAAAGGTATTGGCATATGAAGGCGCTCCAGGAAATCCCATCTATGTGCCTGTTTTTTGTAGATAAAAGTTTTCTTGCCAAGAGAAATAACTGATATAAAGAAAAATACAATAACTCCAAAAGAAAAACTCCTATTTCGTTATCTGTGGTGGAATTGAGTAATCTCCATTCTACAGCCTCTAACCCTTCATTGTGAGCAATGGAGGTGTAAAGGGCAACTACATCTATGGTGCAAAGTAAAATTTGATCATTAATGTGAGGCCTAAGGGGATTCAAGTTTCAACAATCAGTGGTGTCTTTCACTTATGTCTCAACTTTGTACGAGAGGTTGTAAATGGTGGGCTATAAATTGTCCAATGGGTTCATGTATTGACCCACAGCCCGCTACAATGGGGCGAGACGGTGGGTTAGTGGCATGTTTGTGAATTTTAGGTAACATGTAGATGTGTGGGATTTTAGGTGTGTAGACTTGTAGGAATTTCCTGGTGTTGGTGTTGATCACCCCTGAGTCCTCAGCTTTAATTAAAATGCTGCTCAGCAGTTCCATACATGCTTTTAGTGGGATCTGTCTCTAGTTTAATGTATGTTTCTTTGTCATTTACATGTAGTGACACTTGCCTCATAAAATTCACGATCCATAGCCACTAGCGCTCCACCTTAATCAGCAGGTTGATATATGATATTGATGTCTTGTCTCAAAGCGTTGAGGATCCGTTGTTCCTTCTTAGTGAGGTTCGTGTATTTAGGTGTGATGTATCTAATCTTTTCAAGATCCTTTTTTATCAAAGTTATCTAAAATCTTGTGAGATGTAGGTGCCATAAATTTGCTTTTGGGATGAAAAATATCCGGTTGAGTGGTTGAATCTTGATGTTCAGGCATGTTAGAAAAGAACCATTTCAATCGCATGAATTTAAAAAGTGCAACCTCTGTTTCCAGAGCGTTCGAAGAAAATGAGGGAACAAATGTAGTCCCTTTATTCAATACTCGTAGTTCTTCAGTGCTGAATGTTTTCTTAGAAATGTTGATGACTAAGTTTGTTTCTTGGGATTCCTCTGTGGTCTGCCGCCTTCTGTGTTTTTTTTTTTTTTGTTTGTTCTTTTTATTTGTCCCCTCCGGACGTGCTTTCTTTTGAAGGGACTGTTTTGTCCGGTGGTACATTTGATGATGGGCCTGAGGCCAAAAATGACTGTTTATCTGTCGAGATAGTAGCAGTTTCATCAGTTATATTTATAGGTGCTGGTGGTCTTTGTAAAGATAAATCCTGTTCTGTTGCTACGCTTTCCTCCGAGGACATATTTCCTGGTCTTCTGGTAAATCTTCTTTGAGCGTACGCTTCTGCCCAAGTGTAGACTTCATCTAACTTATAATCAATTGTGTCTCGGCGGTACTTCCTTATCTTGCGTTCGTGCACCTCTTTGGCGTGACCATCCAATTTAGCGTTGATATCAATATGAATTATGCTTTCTGTAAACACAAACATCATTTTATCATAAACATGTCAATAATTCTCTTTATTTTGTTTACATTCCATTACTTTGTAAAGGATTTGCAATGTCACTCTTATTATTATTCTTCTTTGTATTATTTTTTTAATTATTTTCCTTCTTGCATTAGATATTTCCTTTCTCACACCTGTTCATGACTCTCACTTTGCCCTTATCATGCCGATTCACTTTACGTGAGCTCTTGCTTTTTGCTTCACTCCGGTGAACCATAAAGCTTTGTTCGCAGTGTTTTACTTTCAGGCGCTTTAAAACTTCCGTACCTTTAAACTTAATGCACAGACGTCACTACCTGCATTAGACCGTTTGAAGTGTTTGGCGCCGCATCGGCCCGCTTTGAGTTATACGCGGTAAGAACCTTGAGATTAGATTCTTTCTATTTTCGAACACGACAGTCTTTTAACTATGCTTTACCGTGTATCCCGGCTCAAGGTCTCACAACAATGTTATTTTTTACTGTTTTAGCCACGAGCTGTTCACATTTGGTAAGCCATAGACGCTTTTTAGGTCGAGGACCGTCCGGTCTGCCGAAGGCAGAACCGGAAGTCGGAGATTCAATGTTTCTGAGAGTGGCTCTTTAGCCCCCCTCTCTTTTTGCCTCTCCTCCATTGGCTGGCTTCCTAAACAGAGGCCAGCCATTGGAGGAGAGAGCCGTCCCTCCAAATAGGCTCCGTCTTTTTCAGATTCGGGGGCGTGTTCTGTGCTGTTCTTTGCACTTTTTAGCCACGCCCTCTTTAGAACAGCAGAAACACGCCCCCGAATCCGAAAGTTTTGGAGCTTCCATCTGCCATTTTTTTAGGCATCTTCTGGCCGTGAGGATCTTCTTGCTGTTGTGCACGAGTAAGGTAAGCCATCTTGTATTTGCGGTCCGCTCTGTCCAGACCTTTTTCCGTTCCCCCCCCCCCCCCTCCCCCACACCCGCTCATATGCATGCGCAGATCAGAGGCTGCTGCCTGCAATCCAATGCCATTCGCACTCCGCCGCCGACAAAATCCATTAGGAAGCGGCCTCATATGCGTCCATCGCTCCGCAGAGAGGCCAAGATGTGGATGGGCATGTACTATGTACACGTCTGTGACCCACTGGCTGGTAGTACTATGAGAACTGATTGCTGCCTCGGCTTCAGAGCTCTCAATTGTGCACCGATATAAACACATGTGCTAACCTGAAATGACTCGGACACGTGTTGACTCAGTACAGTATTCACTATGCGATACATGAACAAATACAGGAGCACATCTTGGGGGTGGGGGGGGGGGGGGGGGGGGAAACAAATACGCTTAGGGAAATACAGAAGAAGCAAAACATCAAATGTAAACGGGGATCGGTGATGTGGAGTCCCGCAGGGTTCTTTTTACAGCCATTGGTGGAGAAATCGATCAGTCTTTTTGCCAGTAAAGTACTTGAGTCTACAGACCGGTTCAGACCAGTTTCGAAGTGAGATTTTAATTTGACCTGGCAGGAGCCGACACTCCAGAACTGAGCTGATAAAACCCTTATATTCATCGTGAAGCTTTGTGTAACTCCCTGTCCTGGCTTCCAAGCAGTCTTTCCTTTTAGTGGGTCAACTCTTGCACATATTTACATTTCTTTTGAGTAGCAAGCCCCCTTGCTAGAAGTCTTGTTTCTTAGTTTGCTCTCTGCCTCCCTTTGGCTTCACCAAAGGAGACCCCCCTTCCCCTACCGTCGCTTTCAGCTGGAACACCTCAGGGTCGTCCTTAACTGTCCCGTTTTTTTTTTTTTATTGAACAAAAATGATGGCCACTGTTTTGTAAAATTAATAAACAATGCACACGTCATTCCTCATATAACCCATCTACGTGAACATCTGAATGAAGCATCACTTTCAATTCCCCTAGCTTTGGGTTGCTTACATCCACCCTGGATGGGTTTCAGAATCGCTCACCTGTCAGCGTCCCTGCCTCACCTGCCGTGCTTCTGTGTGCTAGTCTTCTATTGCATTCAGAGTTTTCTGTCAATAAATGATATTGCTCTGATCAAACTGTGTGGTGACAGATCTTTTAACACAGTATACCACGATGGATGTCGTGTATCTGAACAATGCCACATAATTTCAATCTTCTATAAAAGCACCAAATAATCACAAAGTTGGTTAGCCCACCAATACCTATAAAACTATATAGCAAATTTCATGGTGCTCTACCCATAGGAACTGTGAATTCATTTATCTGGTGGTGATGTCTGCTTTTATATAAAGCCTATGAGGAAATTATTACATTTCGAATAGTCCCTGCAACAGCGGTGATGTTTATACTTAATTGATGATGTAAAATAATTTTTATTAAAAACTCATGCACCTATAAGAATTAGCTTTGTTATAATTTACAACCTAGTCGCACACACCACGCCTCCGAGGTCGTAGCTCTTTTTAATGTGGTTTAATTAAAATTAAATGAAGCTTTGTTTCCAGTTCTTTCACTTAATCTCCCTGTGCTGTATCCACCACGCCCTCTCCTTTCCCACACCACTGCTTGACCACCCTACCAACCCTCCAAGATTACTGTGCAGTACTGCAGCTGTGAATTTGTTCCCAGTGATAATTCCCCATTCTATGTCCTCTAGACAGTGCTGCTACCTGCTTCTCTGGTCTCATTAGTAATTCCTCATTTCTAAGTCCTCTAGACAGTGCTGCTAGCTGATTCACTGGTCCCGTCTGTAATTCCTCATTGTAGGTCCTCTAGGCAGAGCTGCAGCTGTTTCTCTGTTCATACATCCACTACACTCCAAACCAAAACACATGGGTAAAAAACATTGCCATTTACAACGTCAATAGCTTTAACTCTAAAAAAGGCAAAACCTATTGCATTTGCAGTCCAATAGGTCTCGCATTTGGTGGAGTTGGAGCTGTTGGCATTGCAAATGACAAAAGCCTTTTATTTGTGTTTTGAAAACCTGCAAGTGGTGCGTAAACACGTGCTTTGTACTTATAGTTGTTGCTTACGAGAAGCAGGGCTGGCAGTTAGTACGCCTCTTTTACTACCAGCCTTGCTGAGCGGAGGAAGATGGCGGAGTACCTGGCCTCCATCTTCGGCACCGAGAAGGACAAGTGAGTGCGGGGAGGATGGGAGGGGTCCTGGTGCTGCCGGAGACCATTCAATGAATGGACTCCGGCACAGCCTGCCTCTGTCTCTGTGAGTGACCCGTGCCATGCCTCTATCTCTAGGAGGCTCCATCCCTCTGACCGGTCCAACAGAGAACTGACTGCACAGAGGCCCCTTTCCCTACCCTGGCTCCACAAATACCCTACCCTGGCTCCACAGATGCCCCTTTCCCTACCCTGACTCCACAGAGGCCCCTTTCCTGGTTAACAGACGCCCCTTTCCATACCCTGCCTCCACAGATGCCCCTTAGCTCCACAAATCCCCCTTTCCCTACCCTGGCTCTACAGATGCCCCTTTCCCTACCCTGGCCCCCCAGAGCCCCCGTTCCTGGTTCCCCTGATGCCCCTTTTCCTACCCTGGCTCCACAGATGCCCCTTTCCCTACCCTGTCTTCACAGATGCCACTTTTTCCCTGTCCTGGCTCCACAGATGCTTCTTCGTTCCTGCATGGACCGCTTTGCCTGTCCCTCACTCTATCTACCTCACTCTCTCACTACCTCACTCTCTATTTCAATACCTCACTCTCTCTCTCTCTATCTCACTACCTCACTCTCTCTCTCTGCTAATGCAATAGGTATCACATATGCAAAAAAAAAGCTAATGACGATGCCATTTATTTAGGGATACAAAAATGATAAAAAAATAATGAGCAATACCAATAGCTCTACCTATAATATTGCCGAGACCATTGCATTGTAAATGCTTGTTTGGCTTTCTCACCAGTACTCTAATGCTTGTTACGCCATCAGTACTAGTCTCATATTTGTTGGTATTTCACTTGCAGAACCTTTGTTTTTTGCCCATTGGCTCCACGGAGCGATGTTGCACTCTCTGGCATTGATTTTTCTTGTTTATTGATACTCCGTATCACTGTGACGAAGATAGGTGAGCCTTATTTTGGACACGCATTGGTCGTAATCACCTCAGCTTTCACTCGTATTTCTATTCACCGTTTAACTTACACTCGCGCATCACCGGTTATCAGTATGCTTATTCAGTTAAGCATTACATGAACATATTAATCTACATTTAATTGTTGTATGTCGCCACCATGCATGGGAGTATCATTTTCTAAAGTTGCACTATTCAGTTTCCACTATATGGGCCTTTTTACTTTTCTTTGGAAGTTGTGCACGTTGCGTACCACTGCACCAGTGATTTCCGGTCTCTTCTTTCCTTTTTGCTTTTTTTACCTTCTTGATAATTAATGACCTGTGCAAATCCTATTATTGATCCAGTTGTTGTAATTTGCTTTGACTAAATCAATGTGATATACACTTTTCGTCATTTCTTGTCTTTCTGTTGTAGCTCTACGCGGAAGTAACATCATTTGTTCAACACACCTATTGGGATGCTCCCCTGAAGAAGGGTTTAGAACCCGAAATGCATTGGGAGTTGTATCACATAGCTATTTTTATGTCACACAAATTGAATGTTATAATTTTTTTAATTATGTTTCATATATTGCAGTTGCACTGTACAATATTGGCCACGGCTTGTACCTATTGTGAAAGTTACACATAGGCACCCGTAGGATGTATTATGTTATTGGTATTGAAGAAATAACATAACAGTTTTTGAAACTTCTTTATTTGTGTCAAGTGTTCTTATACCAAGTTTCACTTGTTATAATACATATGTTGATGAGTTTTTGAAGCCTCACAGGACATAGGCTGTGCATTTCACAGGCCTGGGAATCCAGGCCTTGTTAATTATGATGTTCTAGAGCCTCCGAATCTACAGTTTTGCCATCAACGGTAAAGTGTTGGGAAGCAGTTGCCTTCACCTCAGTCTGTGCCCCTACTTTTGACCCTTGATAGAAAGGATCAGTATTCAGTGTATCAATGATTGATATTCCTGACTTTCCTGTTTTGATATTGATAAGAAAAAATAAAACTAGTGGGGTCTTTCTATCCAGGTCGATGTCGAAATGCTTGATGTTAAGGTGTTCAGTGCACAGCACCAGGATACACTAGTGAGTGATGATGCGCCTTACAAATACACATAACCTAACACCTTCAATAGGTTTGCAGAGTCAGCATGTGGGGACTCTGACTATGAATTAACACTTTTGATGGCAGTGTTGCAATTTTAGTTGACTGGGAAAGAAAATAGCACAAAAGTTTGGTTCAAATAGCCACCACTGTTGCAGACATTAGCGATGATGCTTCGCTGCTTTAGTGATTTGCCCATTGTGGGCATGATTCAGATTCAATTATGGGACCCAGATGGCCTCTACTGTTCATTAGTCCACCTGTAAACCACATATTTCCACATGCATGCACAAACACCCATAACCACCCACCCCCTTTGATGCATACTCTTTTGATGAAGACGAGAGATCCCAGTTATGGAGACTGAGTATCCTTATATATATTGTATAGAAGTCTACTAGGGTACACAGTGCCAAAGGCTGGTTTGGATCAGTAGAATCAATTGTACTCTGGTTTAATCCTGAAAACAGTATTGATTTAAAGTGGATGCATGCCATCGGGCTCTGTCCTTGGAATGCATTGTATGGCACACAAATCTATTGAATGGGACTTGCTTATGTTATTGGCTCAGATGTAGTTCAGATCTGAAGAAAATATTTTTGTTAAATTGCCAGTGTCTGATGGCTCAAGGGTGCAGTTATTGGTGAGTGGCTGTCTTGCTTGCGCCTATCAGATAATACAGCTCCCACACGATGGCTCAACACCCGGCAAAGCAAAAGACTTTAACACAAAACAAACAAAACCTTTAGAAAAGAGTTTATTTTACAAAATGCAAGGACTCTCTCTTTTAGAATAAGGCTTGGTGTTTTGTTTTACACAATGCTCTCTAACAAAGGCTTTCCCAGATGCCAAATGCACACGATTCAAATACACAAAGAGATAGATATATATAATAACACACTTGGTAAATATAATGCATGAATAATACTGATGAATAAAGAAGCAGCAAATAATATGAAATAAGACTCGAGCAAATATACTGGACGTCCTGCAAGAGATCAGAAAGATATATGTACATCAAATGAGTACTTTGGAGGTGCACCTTGACTCTCACACATCACCAAAAAACACATCAAGTGATCAAAGCCACTGGCCAAACATCACAATGGCAATAACCAAAACTCAATACTTCACCTGGTGCAAACACTGCATCTCAGCCCACTCCTGACTGGGGTAGTTAAACAGCCGTGATTGAGAGCCTCCGCAACCAGGGTCCACGCTCCGAGGTAGACGCTTCCATCCCCACTGGGATTCCAAACTCCTGGTTTCTGAGTCAACAACCCTCAGCTTTATGATCTCAAAACACACTAGAAGGTTTGGAAGAGACCTCCCCCCCCCCCCCCCGTGCCAGAGGAATCTTACCAGATCTGGCCAGGTTTCAAGCAAGCATTCCCATGTAAGGAAGGAGTTCTCACGTCCCCGTCTCCAAATCTCACATGTTCCAGGTTTTATCTTGACGAAGCTCACAAAGCCTTCCGGGAACAATCTCTAACAAAAACCAAGTAGACCTTGAACGTGAATAACCCAAACAACTTGCAAGCGCTGTTATGCATGCAGAAAAGCTGAAGCAAGGCAGAGTCAGGAAAAAGGATGACATGAGACCATGTCAAAGCCAATAGTAAGAACTTCATAATTCTCATCAATGTACAACACAATGCACAATTGTGTGCATCACTGCCCACAACACTGCACTTTGAGACCAAAAAGTACATTCCACACCTCTGTTCTTGGCAAGGCTGTTCTACTCCGTGACAGCTCCCACTGAAAGACTGCAAGATTTCAAGAAATACACTTTTAAGAGAAACAGGCATCTGCAGGTCGTTGTACATTCAGGCTAGGATAAAATAACACACCAAAGTCAGTTAAAATAATGGTAGTCAAAGGTCATCACAGGGTGTCAGACCACAAGAGTTCCTCTAGCACTACAGTGGCAAGTAGATGTGAGTTCATTGTAGATGTATGACTGTTCTGAGAACAAGGAGAAATGCATACCTGTGGATGGTGCATTAAGGAGAGTTGAGTGGGAGGCCATGAAGGTTTTGGATTTTCGTTGAAGGTGGTACATATGTCCGTGTTTGGTGTCCTGAGCCCACGCAAATGGATGGTGTCCTTGGATCCTGAGCATTTTCATTTTGCTGTACTCCCCTTCAGCCTTACCATTGCCCATCAGGCATTTATGAAAGTGATGGGGGGTGGTCTGTTCCCATCTTTAAAGGTTGGGAGTTAACATACCTTGTTGGCTGGCTGTTGGCGGTAGGCTTGCCTTAGTCAGTCATCCAGCATGTCTTTAATATCATTGGGTTTCACCATAAACTAGTCTATGTCCCTCTCAGACGTTCGTTCACGGAATATGGTGAAGATCCGGTCCCCCCATGTGGGTTATGATTCTGATGTATCAGACAAGCTCCTTGAACCAGGTGAGAGAGGCTTCTTGGACTTTTAGCCTTGTGCATCCTCCTTGCCCATTACACCAGGTGCCACATGCAAGCTCTGAAGTGGAACTTGAAGCCCCACTGTACTCCGCCCCATGACCACCTTTTCAACATCATCCAAATCTCGAAGGTAACAGGTCAAGAAAATGCAGTGGTGGCTGAAGGACAGCAGGCCTTTCATTCTTTCTTCCCTACCTGGAGCTAACTGTGGTGACAGACATCACTGCTGGTTTGGGGAGGGTGGGGGGGAGGGAATATCACCTGGGGAAAGGGAGATCAGAGGACTCTGCTCTCCAGTGGAGTGCTGGCTCCACATCTCACAGGCTACACCACTGCCAAGAGTTAGCTTAAGAAACATGACGTTGTTGGGCCCTGGGTACTGTGGGAGGAGGCTTTGCTCCTCTGGAGTTCCAGGGCATTTTCTGGTCTGTGACTTCCAGAGTGGACAAACTGAGCAGCTATTGTCTGCCACTGTGCCCTCGGCCTGGTCGCCCCCACACCTCCCGCCTGCTCCTTACCTGCTGGGCCTCCTGCTGCCGCCCCAGCCGCCACAGGGCCGCCGAGCGCCGCCCCAGCCGCCACAGGGCCACCGAGCGCCGCCCCAGCCGCCACAGGGCCGCCGAGCGCCGCCCCAGCCGCCACCGAGCCCCTAGGTTCCCGCCGCTTCCCACGAGACCCCGCCCGCCGATTGGATCCCGCGCTCCCCGCCTCCCCGCAGACCCTCCCTCCCGGCTCCCCTCTTAAGGTGAACCTCTCCTCTGCCCCAGGTGTGACCACTGTGCCCTCGGCCTGGTCGCCCCCACACCTCCCGCCTGCTCCTTACCTGCTGGGCCTCCTGCTGCCGCCTGAGCCACCACAGGGCCGCCGCCCCAGCCGCCACCGAGCCCCCAGGTTCCCGCCGCTTCCCACGAGACCCCGCCCCCCCGCCCGCCGATTGGATCCCGCGCTCCCCGCCTCCCCGCAGACCCTCCCTCCCGGCTCCCCTCTTATAACGCCCCCAGAGCGACCGCGCAGCGGACGCGCGCAGCGGGAGCACCGATTGAGCGCCGAAGGTGCGCCAAAGGTAAGCCCGTCTGCGCCTGGACCGCGCCCAGCGCCAGAACCCCTGGCCCCCGCAGAGGCCACCCCACCCGCCGGACTTACGATGCCGCCACCCTCAACGCACTCAACACCGGCCGAACACCCGGGTGCTACCGAGCCACTCCGAGACGCACCCACGGACCCTTCAGCTGCCTCACCTGCAAGTTCTCCTGCATCCGGACCTGCACTGCTTCAGCACCCACCAAACGGAACACCAGCAGCAACCACCTCAAGTGCATCCTGCTCAACACCCGCTCCGTCCACAGACACGCCGTTCAACTCTGGAACCTCCTCGACACCACAGCTCCTGACGTTGCCTTCCTCACGGAAACCTGGATGAACGACTCCTCAGCGCCCGACATTGCCATCGCCATCCCAGAGGGCTACAAGATCATCCGGAGAGACCGCGACAACCAGACTGGAGGAGGCATCGCCATCATCCACAGGGACACCATCCGTATCTCGACCAACGCCGACAACACCCTGACAACCGCCGAACACCTGCACTTCCAGATCCACACCGACCCCAAGACCACCCTCAGAGGCACCCTGATCTACCGACCCCCGGGACCACGCACTCAATTCAGCGAAGACATCGCCGACTTCATCAGCCCGCACGCCCTCCCCTCTGCCGACTACATCCTCCTCGGAGACATCAACTTCCACCTGGAGAACAACAACGACCGCAACACCACCACCCTGCTTGATAACCTCCCCACCCTCGGACTCAAGCAGCTGGTGACCACCCCCACCCACCTCGCCGGACACACACTCGACGCCGTCTTCTCGTCCAGCAAAGACATCTCCTTCAGCCACGCCACTGGACTCCACTGGACGGACCACAGCTGCATCCACTTCACCTTCAAAAGAACCACGGTCCACCACCACCAGCAACAGGCTGCACGAAGAAGCTGGAACAAGATCACAGCCGAACAACTCACCGCATCCCTGAGCCAGCACCCTCCCACCAGCTCACCGAACCCCAGCCAAGCCGCCGACAACCTCACGAAATGGATCTCCACCTGCGTGGACGAGCTCGCCCCTCTGAGGACCCCACCCAGCAGACCCGGAAGCAAGAAGGCCCCGTGGTTTACCGACTAACTCAAGAGCTCCAAGAAGAACTGCCGAGCCCTCGAAAGCCTGGAGAAGAGACCCAACGCCGGACAACATGACTACCCTCAAGCTCGCCACCCGAATGCACCATCAACTGATCCACGCCACCAAGAAAACAGCATTCAAGGACCGGCTGGACAACAACGCACACAACAGCAAGGAACTCTTCAACATCGTCAGAGAGCTCTCCAACCCCAACGCCGGAACCAACGACATCACCCCATCGCAAGACCTCTGCAACTCCCTCGCCTCCTACTTCCACAACAAGATCGCTGACATACACAACAGCTTCAGAACACAACCAACGCTCCCCACGACCAAACCAACGCCCCCCACCACCACCCTCAACGCCTGGACACCGATCAACCTCGAAGACACCATCAGCACGATTAACTCCATCCACTCCGGATCCCCAACCGACCCCTGCCCTCACCACATCTTCAACAAGGCCGACGCTGTCATCGCACCCCACCTGCGGGACATCATCAACACCGCCACCTTCCCTGAGAGCTGGAAGCACGCCGAACTCAGCGCTCTACTAAAGAAACCAACGGCGGACCCCACCGAACTCAAGAACTACCGCCCCATCTCGCTCCTCCCGTTTCCAGCCAAAGTCATCGAAGACCATCAACAAGCAACTGGCAGCCTTCCTCAAGACGACTGGTTCCCTCGACCCTTCCCAGTCAGGCTTCCGGGCCAACCACAGCACCGAGACCGCCCTCATCGCTGCCACCGACGACATCCGAACCCTGCTGGACAACGGAGAAACAGCGGCCCTCATCCTCCTGGACCTCTCCGCGGCATTCGACACTGTCTGCTACCGCACCCTAGTGCAGCGCCTCAGCAACGTCGGGATCGAGGAGAAGGCACTGGAATGGATCATCTCCTTCCTCACCGGAAGGACACAGAGTCCGCCTGCCCCCGTTCAGATCAGAAGCCACGGAAGTCATCTGCGGCGTCCCTCAGGGCTCCTCGCTCAGCCCCACTCTTCAATGTCTACATGAGCCCCCTTGCGGCCATCGCACGCCAACACAACCTGAACATCATCTCCTACGCCGATGACACCCAGCTGATCCTCTCCCTGACCAACGACCCCGCCACCGCCAGAGCCAACCTACACGAAGGGATGAAAAACGTGGCAGAGTGGATGACGACCAGCCGCCTGAAACTGAACACAGACAAGACGGAAGTCCTCATCCTGGGCTCCTCACCCTCCGCCTGGGACGACTCCTGGTGGCCCCCCCGCCCTGGGCAACGCACCCAAACCGACAGACCACGCACGCAACCTGGGCTTCATCCTGGACTCCTCCCTCTCCATGACCAGACAAGTCAACGCCGTCTCCTCGTCCTGTTTCAACATCCTGCGCATGCTACGTAAGATCTTCCGGTGGATCCCCACCGAGACCAGGAAAACGGTCATCCAGGCCCTCGTCACCAGTCGACTGGACTACGGCAACGCCCTCTACGCCGGTACCACCGCCAAGCTCCAGAAGAGACTCCAGCGGATCCAGAACGCCTCGGCGAGACTCATCCTCGACGTCCCCAGATGAACTCACATCTCCAGACACCTGAGAGACCTGCACTGGCTCCCGATCAACAAAAGAATCACCTTCCGGCTCCTCACCGCACACAAAGCCCTACACAACCAAGGCCCGACCTACCTCAACAGCCGCCTCAACTTCTACGCTCCCAAACGCCACCTCCGCTCGACCAGTCACGCCCTCGCAGCCGTCCCCCGCATCCACAGAGCGACAACAGGAGGAAGATCCTTCTCCCACCTGGCCGCCAAGACTTGGAACGCCCTCCCCACCGACCTACGCCTGACCCAAGACCACCTCTCCTTCAGGAAGAAGTTTAAGACCTGGTTGTTCGAGCAGTAGCGGACCACCCCCCCCCCCCCAGCGCCTTGAGACCCTCCGGGTGAGTAGTGCGCTTTATAAATGCCTATGATTGATTGATTGCTAGACCATCTTCCATCACTGAAGAGTACCCTAACTAGATCTTTTCACAGCAGTCAAACAAAGTGTTGAAGATTTTGTGCATTGGAGTTTCTGTTAGAATACTAGTTAGGAGACGCATTTCAGATTAAATGAACAAGGGGCTCCTGTACACATTTTTGCCATTACCTCTCTTTGCCCAAGCCATCCTGTTGGCCCCGGATTCGGCCAGGAGAGAAAGCTACTTGGAACTCCCAAGCATGAGCATCTGTCCACTGATCAGGCTACTGCTTTGGCAGGACCGCCTGTCTCCGCAACAGGGCAGGGTCAGCGACCTGAATCTAAGCAAATTACACCTCCATGCATGGAGATTGAGCAGCTGCAATTGCCTGCGTAAGACTGGACGGCTGAGGTGGTTGATGCCCACTAAATTCTGTGAACTGATGCAGCACCAAAAATGCAGACCCCATACATGCAGAGGTGTCAGATGGCCTTTTATTTGTGTTGTGTTTAATTCATCAAGGACTCGTAGTGAGCAGTGTAAAAGATGAAAAAATGTTGTATCTTTCAGCCTTTCTATGGTGATCGGACCAACCTTCATTGTTCAAATTGCCTGGTGTGATGAGATTTATTCAAGGTTTGACTCATGTTCCTCCCAAGGCATTTGCGATAGCACAGTGGGACTGTGTTGGTCTTGCCATTCCTCGCATGTACTCCATTTGAGCCAATGCTTGGCTAGTTGCTGTCTATCCTGACCTTGAGGACTGACTTCCAATTTGCAATTAAGCTTGTCATGTGAGTGAACTGAGGCACTCTCCACCATACACTACATTTTTTATCTGGACAAATTAAAGCAGAGGACTATGGTGGCATTCTTACAGAAAGTTGTTACTCCCTTCCATCTTGGGCAATTCATCACTCTACCAATGTTCCTTGCTCCCATTCACCTCTTAAGAGGAGGCTATGCTCCATTGGTAGGACCCCCAAAAAGAGCTTTGAGGCTTTATTTTTTATTTTTAAATAGATCATACCATGGATCCGAGAGTGGATGTTTAACTTTGTGTTGGGTTCTCTGGAGCAAAGAAAGGGAAGGCTGTGCAGAGGTGGACCATGTTGAGGTGGGTGTATGAAGATCGGCTGCGCACTGCCTAGAAGCAGCACCTTGGAGACCTGAGAGCCCATTCAACCATAGGCCAAGCATACCACCGAATTGGTGCCAGGGTTGCCTGTTCATGACATCTGCAAGAGCGTACAGCGCATATGTTCTTGTAGCACTACTGCCAGGACATCAATGTCCGGCTTGTCCTCTAACCAGACTCTCCACTTTGGGGAGGTACTGGTCAGGTATTTGCTCCAAGGTGAGCAATCTATGGTCTGCCTTTTTTTTTTTTTTTTTTTTTTTTTTTTAGTAATACATACAAGCACCACAGCATGTTATCTTAAAGTATATTGATAATTGCAACGTGTGGTGAGCGGAGAAACTGGAGTTTCAAGTAAAAGCATGGAGACAGGTCACCGAGCAATCAGCAAACACATGTCCATATACTGAGATGTGACATATGAGGAGTTCATATATAAGACTTATTTAGTTTCTATTCTGATGTGGACTCGCTAGAGGCTAGGAAATTGAGTGCATAAGCTCAGGTGTTAGCCTCTGGGAATGTACCTTTGTCCCCAGTGACGACAGTGTCGCCCCCCCCCCCCCCCCCTTCTGTGGCTAAATTCGCCCCGCTTCCCAATTTCGCCTCGCTTCCATCCAACATGGCTAACATGCTACATCAGTCCTCAAGATCCCTTTCTGCGTGATTGTCAGTGCGTACTTCCCGAAGCCCGCATTCCTCCACTGCTGCCCATTCCAGGAAATCAGTCTTCCACCTAGTTAGTTGGTGAGGCAGGACTGGCCCAGTGAATGGCTACACGTCATCACGCTAGCACTAATCCCAATTGGGCATATTTGATCTACATCTTCCTCCCCTTCTTTGGTAGAGGTAACAGCCTCTGCAGGCAATGCTGCATGGTGAGTTCTACAGTTATACTAGTCACCCTACATATCTCCCTATGTACCTTTCTCCAATACGTGTGCAACTGCGTACAGCCCCATGCAGCATGATCAAACTGAGCAGGAGTTACCCTGCACGTAGCGCAGTCTGCAGATCTTGTCGGCTAGGCCCTGTGTAGGCAACGCAGAGTTGGAAATGCTTGGTAGAGAAAGTAAAACTGCACCAATTTAAATCTGGCATTACTAGCCGCTTCACACACCTGCTCTTGGGCTCTACTCCACTCCCCTTCTGTAAGGAGATACTTTAGCTCTCTGTCCCAGACAAGTCGTTCAAATGCTGTTTTCGTCCGTTTATCAGATTTAAGGGCTGCATTCAACTGAGCTTTAATACCCTTAAAAGATGTAAAATCACCTGCAGGACCTGGGACTGCTCCAGCTCTCCGAGGAAGGTGGCCCAAATCTCGTGGGCAGTGCGCGATATGCTCGCATACTGCAAAAACTGCCTACGACCCCCTTCAAAGTGAACCTCTACTTCCTCCTCGGATCGGAAGTTGCCCTTCAGAAACGCATCTCGATTGTTCAGACAGCCCCCCTCCAACCAACCTGTAATGTCCATGGAATCCCAAATACGTAAGAAGGGGCGCAGCCACCAGTGGGAGGTGCTGAGCATAGGGTGCCTTCTTTATGCCCTTAGTGACCGACTTTTCCCACACCCATGCCACCTGAGTAATAATAAATGGCGTTCCTAGTGATGGGTAATTTCCGCAAATCAATAGTTTGAGAAGTTCTTGTACCTCTATGGATCATCAGATGAACAAGTTACTTACCTTTGATAACACACTTTTTTTGGTGCACTCTGATTTACATAGAGCAAGGCCACAAAGCCCTTCCAGTTTTTTCCCCTCAATGCATAGTAACTTGTAGAAGCCTTACTTAGTTGAGCCCCTACTGGTTGCGCCTTTCCTCAGGCCAGCATGCTGTTGGTGTCTGGCCAGAGTGCAGCATGCAACTGGCAAGATTAAATTGTTTTGTATGACACTTGAACCCGTTTTCTATCGTCACGCAACACTTCAGCAAAATGGGAGTCTCCTACATTGAAATTGGTGGTTTATGTTCATGTTAAATTGAGTAATAGTAATTCTGGGTAACTGTCAAACTGGAATGAATTACAGTATAAATAAAAGATAATTTCTTTGAATGCATTCTAATTTGTGGGCTATGACTTTCTCTGTTGTGTTCTTAAAATGTCATTGGGCTCTCCAGTAGTAGCAATACCTATTTATTGAAGTGTGTCAAAATACATGCATGCTTTGTAGCACAACCCTGCTGCAAGTGTGTAATGCACAAGAGTTGTAAAGATATGTTTCTGCATGATCTTTTTCCAAGACTGCAGAGGGGATTTCTCTGTAGGACCACTGGGAATATAGCCGTGAAAATTGCTTCTTAAAGTTCCTAAGTAGGCCCATATAATTAGGGTGACTTTCAGCCATCTAGCTCTCGGATTACATTGTGGGCTTTTATGTAAAACTGGAAACGTAAAATTCAACTCCCTGCATGCTTAGTATTGTCCTAAAGTGCAGGTCTGATTGAAGGTCACCCATGTGAAGTAGGGTCAGTTAACAGTAATGTAAACTGCACCAGCTGATGGGAAGCCAAGTATGAGTAAGTCCTAAAGTCTTAAAAATTACATCAGAAAGGAGCTTTTGAAAGGCTGGTCTTATGGCACCTATAAGCAAATTCTTACGTTCTGGGGAAAAAATGCTTTTCACAGATAAGGGAATGTTAAGACAAGTGAATGTAATTCACCTATTTTGATGGCTTTTTTTTTTTTTAACCAGGATTTTGATTCAAAGCTGACTCCAAAGCAACGCTTTTCTCCTCCGCATCTAATAAGAAAGATTAAGGAGCAGAATGAAGAGCTTGGAATGATAATTGATTTAACTTGCACGAAACGCTATTACAATCCTGAGGTAAGTGACGTTTTGGGAGGAATGGTAGCTTGACTTGCTCACATTGCCCGCTCCCCAAAATATTTTACATGGCTGCTTCTTCGGTTGGTTCCTTTCAGCTGCAATTTTCTGTTTGTGTCCCCCTAGTTTAAGGAATGGATTCCAAAGTGAACCTATTTGGATGTCAATCCCTCTTCTTTGCCTGGGTGTGGGCAGGAATAGAATTAAGCTCTGATACCAGTTTGCCTTTCAAGCCAACACAGGTCTTTAAAAGCTCCATTTGAAATTATTGTTCATTGCTTAAAGAGAATAATTACTGAACCAGTGCATTATAAAACTGGAAAACTTAGTTGAAACTGCCTAAACCATCCGCCTATCACTATTCCTTATTGATACTGTCACTTAGCCCGAACTGCAGCAAAATTGGCATTCCAACTTCCATTCATACTGTTACTTTCTCAATGTATTCGCCGTGTCTAAAAACTACACACCATTCACTTGACATGAATGCTTTCTCACATGTACCCTTCCGGCTGTACTCTTAAATAGAACATCCCATTCCACAGTCCTTTTATCATCTCCTCTCATGTCAACCTCTGCCCATCCCTGCAATACATCGTTCTACATGTACCAACATGCCAGCTCAAGCTGGTGAAGTATTCTTTCAGTGGTGGCAGCCCGCTCTGTGCATAATTTCATAGTCATGATGTCTATTTTTGCAATAAGAAGGTAAGCCTTTTGATATGTAAACATTTCCCATTATTTGGCCTGATAGCAGTTTGTGTTAAGTCCTATCCGTTTCTGTGTTGTCAAGTCTGTTAAAATCATTACAGTTCAACTTCTATGATAACCTGTGGGTTGAGCATGCTATGGACGTGATTGTGCAGCGTTTGCACTTTTCACATAAATATGAATTTACTGCACTCGCTACCCAAACCACCGTTACGTATTTTGCTGATTTTTAAGAAATGTTAATAAGTCGAGCAGATCAAACATTTTTAAAGTTATGGTAAATGTTGTGCAAAGCAGCTCTGGGCACTTTCCAAAGTCATTATCACGTAGTGATTCCTAGTGTCAGTTCTGCCCCTGTGGTGTAAATATCTGAAGGGCTTTTGTCGGAAACAAACTAAAAGCTTTTCAAACTGGGTGAATGAATTGGTTCCTTCTTTACCGTTTGTTTCACTGTTAATACAAATTGGTGTTTACATCACAATAGTTTTGCAAAGCTGTAGTTACTTCAAGAGGGCACTCAGGTTTCTGAAGAATCACAATGCAGTATCTCCTTTTGAGGTTGCATCTTTATTCTAGAAATGTACATGATGGATACGAAATGCGCTTTGCTGTTCTGCAGAGCTGTTTTTTTTCTAGTTAAGAGGGCAGCATAATTGCCTTACAATTTGACTTTCCTTTCTGCTTAATTTTGTCAACCGAGCATTATGTTTTGGTTCATTACTGCTACATAATAATTCCAATGGCTCCACTTATATTTTGATTGCTCAAACTCCACCTTTGTGTTTATTTTTTAACCCTTTACCCACCCAAAAGCAACACATGCACTTTTAAGTACATAGAAGTGGTTCACTTGGCAATGTTACACTTTGCAGGCGCTCATTTTTCAAAATTACGAGTGCATTTTTTTCTTTAAGTATCTTGGTGAAATACTGCGGTGACTGCTTTGCCCTCAAATTAGTTTAGTAATAGTAATCAACATAATTGCTATATTTGGAAATCCCTTTATTTCCAGAGTCTAAAATTCCTTATCTGTTAGGTGCACAATTCTCAAGCAAAGAGGTCCGATGAAAAATATTAGTGTCATCTGTCCTAGTAGCATGGCTACTAAGGTGTGCACAATTTGAGTAGTTGATAACGTATGTCTGTGTTAAGAGAGGGGAACAGTCCACCACATTGTAGCTATGGTTGTGTATTTTTAATGTGAGTATAGCAACATTATTGTTGATTGGATGCACGATAAAAATAGATTTTTGCTGTCCAGGCCATTTTTTGTAGGAATGTGATAGTAGTTGTGTTGGTATTGGAATTGGCAATGCTGGCAGGGGTAATGGATGGTGCAAGCTGCAGGCGTACTTTTCTACATATAAAGCACTTAGCCCGTACTGCTATTAAATGCTCTTTTTGGTTCAACACTTCTGTTGTGGGCCTTGTCCTTGGCAATAGCCTGACTTTTTTATTTTCCTACAACATTAATTGGTTTATTTAAATGTTGGCTGCTTATCAGTCATTAGTCTGTGTTTGAGACCATCATACTGCTTGTTGTTCAGCACTAGAGTAGGAAGATCTTTTAAAGTAACTTGTTAGCTAATGTATTTCCTAGAATCCGTACTATTTCACTGTTAAAATAGCATTGTAAATAACTGTCCATACAAATACTTGTGTTAACTGCAGCAAACTGTGAAACCATAGCTAACCTTTACCCATACCTTGTTGCCACATTTGTTTGCTCTTATGACTGAAGGATGCACTGAATTTATAGGGTTTCACCATATCCCCTAGAGTAAGGGTGATCATTGTGGATACATGTCGCCCATATCGACATTTTTCTTTTCTTTCCTTTTTGTCGAAGAACATGTATTTGCTTTTGACAGCATTAAGAGCCAGGTACTGTAGTCTTTCATGAAAGCTACAGTATTGATTTATTTGGCTTGTAAGTGGATAGTTACCAGTAGCAAAGCACACACTGTGATTTGTGCACCGGATGTTTGCAGACTACGGACCTCAAGTCAGATGGCCCAAGGACTATCAATTGGCCGGACCATTTAATGCTTAAGTGAGCAACTAAGAAAAGGACTCCAGCAACTTGGAAATGAATGAGAAGTGGATCAAAAAGGATGGCACTGAATCCAGGTAGGAAATTCAGCGACAAGAACGAGTGAAATTTCGGTGACGCAGGGAAAGCCCCACAATTATGCCTTTATCCTAGTGTTGTGGGAGCTCCCTTCACAGTACTTCCACAAATGACACCTTGTAAGCCTCTACGCTTTACCAGTGGAACATGGAACCAAACCAGGAATGACGTGGATTAAAAAGAACGGTCCCAGGATATGGATGTATATTGCAAAGTAGAGTTTACCGGCTTAAGCCGCCCCCCCTCATTGACCTTGAGGCTGAAATATATATCTGATATAATAGGGAGTAAAAGCTTAATCATCGCCCTCTTCTAATTAATGTGTTTCATATGCTCATAGTTAGACCTACAGTTTGTGGGCCTGTGGAATGTTGGGCTGCATTCAAGAACCAAATTATCTGACTTGGAAACTACGTAAAAAACAAAACGGTGGGAGACAGAACAAATGTGCAATTTGCACACTAACTGGTTTGTAAATGGTAATGCAATTGTAATGTGACCTGTGTATTTTACAGGCTGCATTGCTAATTGTTCATTTGCAGGGTGTCCCCAAACAACCTGCTTCTGACGTATTTATGAAGTAGTGTGGTATTTTTGACCCTCTGTGGTTGGCTCCCAGTGCAAGGATGGAGACCTGAACGGGGCAAAAGACCTCCGATCCTGCTTCCCCAAATGTGTTTTTAGGTCGAGGACTGTCCGGTCTGCCGAAGGCAGAACCGGAAGTCGGAGATTTAATGTTTCTGAGAGTGGCTCCTTAGCCCGCCTCTCTTTTTGCCTCTCCTCAATTGGCTGGCTTCCTAAACGGAGGCCAGCCATTGGAGGAGAGAGCCGTCCCTCCAAATAGGCTCCGTCTTTTTCAGATTCGGGGGCGTGTTCCTTGCTGTTCTTTCCACTTTTTAGCCACGCCCCTTTAGAACAGCAGGAACACGCCCCCAATCCGAAAAAGTATCGAAGCTCCCATCCGCCATTTTTCTGCTGTCGTCTGCCCGTGACGATCCATCCGTTGGGCGCCGTGTTGTTGTGCTGGTGTCTGTCTCTGAGTGTATCTGACTGTACAAGCTTGACTTTCAGTTAGTCTCCGTGTACGTGCGCACGTGCCTCTGTGCACGCCCGTCTTTCTGCCAGTGCTTCGGTGTGAGAACGTTTGCCTGCCCCTGTTTTTTTTTTTTTTGTCACTGGAGTCCTTGTTTGGCTTATCTTTATCAAAGAGGGGCACGAACCATATGTTAAGCAGCAAGCCCCCACCACAAAAGGAGCCCCCTCGCCTGAACGTCGAGCCCACGCCCCTATCTGCTCGAGACAAAAAAGCACCGCGGGACGAGATTCAGCAACAGCGGGCCCTGTCGGGGCGGTGCCGCCTCAGACGTTTGCACCGGATACTATAGGAACGTGACAAGCAGGGGATGAAACGATTGAGCCTACCTCGCCGTTAACCGGGCTAACAAGGCCACCGGCGCAGCATTCTTTCGGGGGGTTTTGTCTCTACGAAACCAGAGTAGCCACAGTTGTGTTGGCTAAATATTTCGGGCCAGGAATCACTAACGTGGAGCGCGAGCGTCACCTGCTCGCCACAAGTCGAGCATGGCACTGAGCGGGAATGTTGCATTTCGCCTTTTTCAGGGTCGCCGCAACAAAGAGCTTTCTCCGCCAGCCGCGGGCATAGTTCGAACAAGGCATCCAGCACCCGGGCGAGATTGAGGGGCGAGACGTGCGAAGAGGGCGTTGTTAGCCAATCGCCCAGGGAGGAGTACACACACTCTAGTGCAGGCTTTTCCAACGAGTAAGCTGTGTGAGCCACTGGTAATGCACCCAGCTGTGCCGGCTTACCCGCTGGCCTCCGCCTCTTCTGGGGCCGCCGCAGGAGAATCCGTGACTGTGCGGGAGCGCGATGGACATAAGTGGGGCCGCACCTTCTTGATGTGCTCCGGAGCTCGCAGGCCTTTCTCTCAGCACCCGACGCGAGGTGACGTCCAGCGCTGCCGGGGCCTCTCCTGTCTTAGTGCCGGCTGATAGATATACAATTGTGGCTGTCGAAGTGCATAAAAAAAATAGTGATCAATACCAATAGCTCTACCTAGAATATTGCCGAGACCACACAAGAAAAAGTGTTAATATGCAGCATTTATTGTAATTTCCCAGTGCTGCACCTCGACTAACCTGGTGGAAACTGCTCTGCATTCTAGAAAAAACAAGCGGAAGCTACACCGATTGGAACCTTTCCCTTGTACAAGGCAGGTTCCCAAGCTTCTGACAAATGAGCAGCCAGGATACACTTAGAGGCGGGACCTCCTTATCAATCCTGGCTTTTCATGGGGCTCAAGGGTGCCTGATTGACAAGTCCTGAAACTCTGCTATGGCTCACACTGGGCTCCCTGTGGCTATTGCAGGTGTCAGCTATGTGTTGTGAATGTGTGAGGCGGGGCTGTGAGCAATCACTCTCTTCTTACCTGCGCAGTGCCAGTGAAGCCAGCAGTTTGAACCCTCTGCTCCATCAGCTGCCACACATGACTAAACTATCCGTGACATTTGTTTTCCGGTAACACCTGTAAGGTCAAGCAGTCTAGTTAGAGAGGGAAGTAGCAAAGCATTCGCAAGCCAGCACCATAGCACCCGATGGGTGGATCGCCACTGCTCGCGGTGGCTGATTTGTATTTGACTGCCAGGCCATTTGTTTTTGACCATGAAAATATTGAAACCTAAAAATAAACTTTAAAGTAGCTTCTGAGAAAGTTTGGGAATCCTAGCTATGTGAAAGAGTAAAAACGAACTGACTTATTCTGCAGGGCATTATGGACTGGGCCAGTGTGCAATTCTTAAAGTGCAATAGGCAGTTTTCACTCTCGTATGAGCACTATTTTTCCTTTCAGCTATAAAATGATTTTTAGCGTGGGGTTTTCAGTCAAATGCATGGCTGATTGGTTTGTATGCCTTAAAAACTACTAACTCTTGAACACTTTTTTATATATAAAATTGTGTTTAAACAGCACAACAGTGACTGTTCAATAGTGTACCACAACAGTTGGTGACCGTTAATACTTTCCTTTCTGAGTCACAAAATGTGTGTGTGTGTGTGTGTCTGTGTTGCCCGTATTACGCTTTCTCCTATTTCCGAATCTGAAAGGATCGCTAAAGCCCCATTATGACTTGTACAAGTGCTTTTGTAATTCTGCAGCTGCCTTTTTCAGTTGTAAATTTCTGGCTTTGCTCCTACAAAAAGAGCTATGTGCATCTGGCCCAGAGTGAGCAGTGTTATACCATCCTTCGTTTTAGAAGGATATAAATAGATGTACTAAATTTCTTAAACTCACAAATCTCCGCCACCAGCCATCAGAGCCCTACATTCAAAGTTTGCAGTGACCAAATTGTCATCATTTGGATAGTGTACAGAGAATACCAGATTTTCAGTATATACACTGCAAATAGTGTGTACATCTATATCTATCTTCTATGTGGATATCCTCAATACCTGGTGAATAGTGGCACCTATGTTCAGCCGCACTGCTCTACAGCATACCTGACTTTTGTGCAACCCCCGTTTGCATTAGCCAGCACACATCAAATGGTTTGAAAAATAGTGGTTACTATCTCTCTATCAATCACGTGGTGGTGAAAATACCAAGTGGGATTATTACTCTACTCTATGGTACTCATTTTATTGTTCTTTGGACATCAAAAGGCTTACCAAACCTTTGCAGCATTCACTCAACCCATTGAACTGCTGTTCTGGGTTAGTTGTAATATATTCCATATATCCAAAACCTTATTTCTCATATGTAGGTTTATGAATGTTAGAATTGTATGGCAAAGGCCCTATTTGTTAAACAAATTGCACATACAGAAGTAGATTGACAATCCCTAGCTATACCTATGGAGTAATTTAATTTGGAAGGAAACATGATTATACTGGGCCTTCATTTAAACAGTCGTTTCTGTGCACAAGGTAATTGTACATGTTGCATTGTTAAAAAGTTGTTGTGCTTCAGGCACCAAATCCCTTTTTAAAACCTCTTCAAAACAGTAAATTTGATTTATGCAGCACGGTCTCTTCGCTGATATTTCTTGCATTAAATCTAAAGTCCGAAGCAGGAGGGTAGTCGTTTCAACTGGTGTTTTTATGGTGTTGTGTGACTGACCAATGGATTGTTACCTTTTTGTACAATAGGCACTGCCAACAACCCTGGCTTACTCAAAGATTTATACAGCTGGTCACGCAATCCCAGATGCCCCAACTATTCAACAGTTCAAAAGTATTGTGACACAGTTTCTGAGTGAAAATTCAGACAATGGTGAGTAATTTTTTTGGGTACTATTGATTTTTATTTTGTGTAGATTGTCCCAATGTGCCCCACCGTGTTATATCTCGTTTTGACTGGCTGAGTAAATGCTTGACAGCCTTTGCAATGCTATTTTGTATTCCCTGTAACCACTTGCTCCATCTACATTGCCTCTACTTGACATGTTTTTTTTTTTTTGGGGGAATTCATGTTCTGCACAACAGTCGGGTGGGGGAGGGAGGGGGGAAGTTGAATGTAACTCTGCCATGAGCCGATCACATTCCACATACACAAAGTCTGATTTTCGACACCAGTTGAGGCACTGAAGCCAAGGATTGTAGAACCAGCTATTGTAAATTCTTTTGAACACCTGCACAAAATCACTCGGAGACCGGCAGTAGTTGATCAGAACTAAAACACGAACCTGGGTTAATAAACCACGTTCAGTAAGTACTTGGCACATGAGCAAATCAGAAAACTGTTAAAGACTCAACATTAGTACAGCAGGTTACTCTTGCACTATCTTATTTGTACACTCACTCGCTCCATGTCTCTCCCTCCCCCTCCACAGAAAAGAATGTAGAAGCACGCAATCATTTTGCAAAATCATTTAGAAAAACACTGGAAATTCTGAGGAAGGCAGAAGAATCTGAGAAATGTAACGGAGCCAATATCCTTACTGTTTAAGTCTCAATGCCAGTACTATATTGAATGCGCATTATTGCAGATCATTCAGTATGCTCATAGAGGAGGACAGGTTACCTTAGAAAGGCAAAATATGTGTATGGCCAGTAACAGAACTAACATTTGTACCCCATGCTCAGCACCCAAACATAGGGTTCCTTTGGGCATAGTACATGGTAGAAGAGCTAGAACAGTGAGTAAACCAGCTTTGGTGTAGAACACTCAACACTCACATCATGGTTGATTTTCAGCGCCAGGGAGAGGACAGCTGTGTCCATTGATTGTGATGAACTACTTCAGTGGATTGGAGTACAGAGAAGAGTCCAGCTGAGTATGAGAAGTGTATCTGAACTTCATTGGTGAAACATGTTTGGTATATAAGATAGGACCTTGCGGCATGGAGAGAAAACAGATCCCACAAATAAATCCAACTAAACTATTGCAGCATGCTTAGTCCTCACACATAGTTAATTTGAACTAGAATCAGATGTCTAAAATGTCACCATTCTGAAAGCCCAGTATGGATAGAATTTTTGGATCTTCATATTGGTGTTAATAATATGGTTAACACAATGTTTTACCAAAGACTTCAGCAGCTCTATTCTTTATGCGTATAGCTGTCATCAAGACAGACTATTGACTGTATCCCTTATGCAGAATTTATGTGTAATGAAAGCTGTATCTCCAATAATGAAGAATATGCCAGGATTGCTAAGAGTATGACACTGAATTTTGATCAAAGGGCTATTCAGCAGAAAACATTTGGCAGGTGGCAAACCAGTGGATAAAGAGAGCAGTATCCTGTTCAATAATACTGTTACTAATGAAAATAACATCAAATCCAAGAAAGAGTAATTTGAGTTGTTTGACACAATATGGTAATCAACATAGCAAGTTGATATAATCAAAAAACATCAGCTTATTGCTGAATGTCTATTTTTTTAGTTTGATATAGAGCGAACTAGACCAGAGACTTTGGGTATCAGAGTGCTTTACATGAGCACCAGTCTCGTTACATGAGGACACATTCCTTTTGTGAGGCACGGGGAAATTATGTGGTTTGCCCAGATTCACAGGATGGTGAGCGACGTTGCTGAGACTCAAACCCGGTTCCCCAGCTTCGAGGTCGACCGCTCTAGCCGTAAGGCTACATCCTTCTCTACAGAAGAAAATGCAGCAGAACTGTCTCACTTTGCACTAGCACCTAATCCATGAGAAGATTCAACAAGCCATATATTTTAAACAATTCACACTAAGAATTGATATTTGCTACTTCTAAATGGAGTATATGCTACATCTGCCCTTTTCAGTTAAATATAAGGAATTGTTGGCGCGATTAGGTGTAAATTTTAAAATGGATTATTCATCAACCTTAAAGGTACGTTGGTTGTGTCACTGTAACCTCTTATAGATTGGCAGTACGATTCACTAGCGGAGGATAGCAAAAACCATGCATGCTATTCGAAGAAAAGAAAAAAATATCCTGTGTAAACATCTCAACTAGTTACATGTCTGCTGCTTTTACGAAGATGTAACTGAATAAAGACTTTATATTTTTTTCTTACATTCATTTCACTTCTATTTGTTGTTGTAGTGGAAAAGTAAGATTTACCTTGTAATCATGGTCTTTTGGACCACAGCTTATGATCAGCAGCACTTGGGTGCAGACCGAGAACTGACCGACCTAGATTTAGTACAGGGCAGTGATCAAACACAAGGCAACTCTGATAGAGACAGAGGTGAAGGCATTGTGAGCAGAGATAAGGGGACCTCCATTAGACCACCTCCTTGATTAAGCATATTCAACATTCCGAGCATGACCGTTAGTAGGTTTTCCTAAGGTGGTCCTTTGGCTCTGTACTTGGGTGACACTGAATCTTCACATCTCTTTAAAATTTGTCCCTTCTGGTTTGCAGATAAACTCATCGGTGTCCACTGTACCCACGGCTTAAACAGGACTGGCTACCTTGTATGCAGGTAAGATACCTGGGGGTGAGCTGCTTGATAAGGGGTGCCATATCGCGATGTGTTGTTGGAGTGCCACACTGCATGTTAATTGGATGTAAACGAGCACTGGCTGATGTCACCCTGTTTATGTAGTGTCCCCATCTATACTGGCTTTCTGCTTTAATGGGTGTAAGTTATTCCTTCCAGTGTTTTTACACTCTTGATGCACTTTGAAAATATCTCTCTCTCTCTTTTGTTGATGGTCTCCACTTGCTTTGTTTTACTTGTACATGTGGATGAGCCTAGCTGCCACGTCTGTTCTCCCTAAATTGTAATTTACAAAGACCTGTTTGTTCATTCTTTCATTAAGAAACTATTCTGTAAGTTGTGCACTTTCGTATAGAAAACCTTAAGTACAACAGAGGCCTCTTTGATTTTGAATGTCTCAGCTGTGGCCCCTACTATCTCTCTGTCATATAAAATGACAGATCTCTGCCATGGTTGCCCTGGTTTATATCCAAACCTCTGCCTCTGACATCCTCTGTCTATTTGGTTCTCACAAGGGTTTCTCCATCTAGTAATTTATTCTGACTGTAAACTTGGCATCCAGGGGAATTACAATTAAGAAGAAAAAAGTTTTTTTTCAAAATAATTAAACTCAAGGTCAAGTTTATATGAAGGATTGAAAAACTAGATGCTTGTTACTTTTCATTAAAAATGTGTCAAAGGTCCTATTAAACTTATGTAATGTGTAGAAACTACAGATAGATCAAACCACAAACTTCTGTTTCTTTGTCAAAAACATGACAGCCCAATATAACATTGGCATACAAGGAAGCGATATGATGTCTGTATTTTTAATGTACAATGAAAAAATTTACCCATCATTAAATATCGGAGGGTGCTACCCTTTACACTACCCCCTTCCATAAACGTGGTGCTTTTCCTATGTAGATAAGTAGTGAAATTATCAAACTGACAATATTCCACAAAAATTCAGGACTCTAACCAAGCACACTCTTAACTAAGGATGGTCTTAATCCCACACAGTAATGTTTGTTAGCTCTTGGATCTTCCCATTATTCAGCACAACAAATATATAATCTTAAATTAAAAAAATTCCACTTTAAAGTATTATGGACGTCATTTTGGTAAAAAATCATTCTTGCACACTTACCTTTTTCATTATTTTAATCTTCTTACAAATTCTAAAAGCGTTATTTGAGCATTCATAACTATTTTTTTCATACTTTGGGTGTAAAACAATGTTTTGCATTGACTGGCTCTTTAATTCAGTGGTGGCTGGTAAAATTTGAGAGTGATAAGTAAGAAAAACCAACCTGTATTGCGAAGTATGAGGGTTTTTCCATGGGGCTTTCAAGAAGTTTAGATACACAGCATTGCTAACCATGGCAACCACTATCGTTTTTAACCTGATTTAAAAAAAAATCGCAGTAAACAAAATGAAAATATATATATATTTTTTTTATTAATGTTCCACAAAAAGAAGCAGATAACAAACAATTGAAATAAAAGCATACCAATACATATATATTTTTTTTTAACGTGATATATATAATAAGTACATAAGGATTAATAAATAATAATAAAAACCAGTATAGGAAAGAAATCTATTTAAGGCTCATCACAAATAGCTGAACAAAAGAAAATTAATCAGTGAAATAATCCTTTAGCGGATGCCAGATAGCAAGGCCAAATTTCATTTTACGTGATTTTTTAAGCGAATACATACTAGTTTCCAAATTATACAAGTTAAAAAATTTGGCGTGCCACAAATCAAAACTCGGAGCCTGAGGTTGCAGCCAGGCTGTAGCTATTGATAATCATGTTACTGCAGCTATAATGAAGAGAAAGTAACGAAATTCAAAAAGAGGTTGCCCCTGAGTAAGATCCCCACCTATCCCTAATAAGATCATACTCTAAGACATTGAAATGGGTTTGCCAAGAACAGAAAACTTCTGATTTGATTGAAAAGAGGTAGCAAAGAAGGACAAGAAAATAAAAATGTACTATATCTGCATTACATGCTCTACAGCGAAAACATTCCCCAGAATTAAAAAATTGAGAAGAGCTGCCCCATTTCATCATCACCGCAGGAGTGCGGTATAAATTAAACATGGTTTTATAATGCTGGGCCTTTAATGAGGCAGAATGGAAAACCATATGGGCAATCTTGATGGAATCTTTGATACTAATAGACGAAGATGAAAGCCGGTGTCTCCACTTATTTGTTTTATCAAGATCGTCTGGTCTAAATTCTAACAGCACATAATAAATTGATCCTATTCGCAATTGAGATCTGACAACATCAATGATGCGAATAGAGGTAAGTTGAGTAGTATGTTTATGAAGAAAATCACGAATCTGAAGAAATTAAAAAAAAAT
This sequence comes from Triturus cristatus, assembly GCF_964204655.1. Taxonomy (NCBI): domain Eukaryota; kingdom Metazoa; phylum Chordata; class Amphibia; order Caudata; family Salamandridae; genus Triturus; species Triturus cristatus. The sequence goes on along the minus strand of NC_140594.1, from coordinate 420,310,252 downwards.
TGATTATTAGATAAGTCAAATTTCTGTCTAAGTGCATCAAAAGAAAGACATTCGCCCTCCCCTGAAACAAAATCCCCTAGACATGTGATCCCTTTGGAATACCAGTAACGCATAACTGAATCACAAAAAATGGAGGGGTAGAAGGTGTGATGCAGTAAGAGGAGTATATACTGTATATTTAGGAATATGGCACATTTTTTAACAGTTTTCCAAACAGTAAAGGCAGAAATAATAATTTTAAACACAGTACGTTTATAATATCTACCATCGACCTCGGATATCAGGCAGTTTTTAGCAAACTAGCCAAGCGCAATTTGGTAGATCGATGGAACTTCTGCCAGATTACCAACTTCCTCACCCGTAAGAAGAATACGCATATTGAGGAGTAAGCACGAGATCTGATATAATGCAAAATCCGGGATTCCCCACCCTCCTCGGGCAGATGGTAACGTCATCAAGCGTGAAGCTCTGCGAATCTTCCCAGGGGCCCAAAGATATTTTTCGCATACTGACTGAAGTTGGCGAATCTGAAGTTTAGGAACCAAAAGAGGAACAGCTCGAAAAATAAAGTACTCTAGGTAAAATAATCATTTTTAACAAATTAGATCTACCAACAAGAGTGAGGTGAAGGCTCTGCCAAGAGTCCAAGGCAGATTTGGTTTTATCCAAAATATCCTTCCAGTTAACCGTAATCACATCATCCAAATTGGGTCTGATCTTGATGCCTAAATAAACCACTTCCTCCACTAGCCTGGGATCCAACACTATAGCTCGGTCCGTACATAAGCAGTGTGTCTTGGCAGTGTTGAACCTATACCCAGAATATCCGCCAAAACACTCCGCTAGATGTTCTATGACGGGCAAAGCGATGTTTAAATCTGACGTAACCACGGCTATATCGTCCGCGTAGGCGAGGACGCTAAACTGCGTGTCCTGAGCTATAAAAGGGGGAATTTGTGAATTAAGATCTAGCATTTTAATAAATGGATTGATATAAAATGCAAAAAGAAGTGGGGAGCAGGGACAGCCTTGGTGGGTCCCCCTGCTGATCTGAACCCCCTCCGATTTAATGCCCATTGCGCATATCTTAGCCGTAGGGGCCTGATAGAAAACCTGAAGGGCGCGGATAAAGCCGGAACCAAACCCCGACCGTACCATTATCTCCCATAGGAAGCCCCATGAAACCCGGTCAAATGCCTTCTCGGCGTCGAGCAGGATGAAACCCAGAAACCTGGACTCGACCTGCGCGACGTCGAAGAGCAATGACCCTGTTAATATGGTCAACTGTGCCCCGGCCCGGTACAAAGCCATGCTGCTGCGGCGATACCAGTCCAGCAACGAGCGGGGACACTTGATTTGCCAAAAGTTTGGCATACAGTTTGCCGTCACAATTAATCTAGGAGATCGGACGATAAGATCCTGGTTGATCAGGAGGCTTCCCCTTCTTGGGAAATATAACTACATGTGCTTCATCCCATGAACGGGGGGGAGAATCCGATCCTAGCCGCCTGAAAAGTATTCAGCAGATCCTCACGCAATTCCGAAAAAAAGACCTTTTATAAATCTCCGTCGGGAGAGAATCTGGTCCAGCCGCCTTGCCAGAAGGCAATTTGAAAAGTACTTGTTCAATTTCTTCACTAGAAAATGGCATATCTAATCTCTCAGTATCTGCAGGATCGAGCTTTTCCCATTCTAATGCAGGTAGCCCAAGATCAAGAGGAAGATCTCCAATATCCGGCTGGCTATATAAATCAGAATAAAAATGCTGGAATACTTTCATAATAGCCTGGGGTTCGTGGATTAGTATATCTTGATCGTTATAGATAGAATTAATTTTTTATGCTTGATTTTTCGCGCGTATTCTTTGGGCTAAATATCTCCCTCATGATTCCCCAAACTCAAAGTTGCCTCCTATAGAGATGATGTTTAAGCGCGATCTCCTGGGCCCATACACGATTAATATTTGCCTTACAACATGCCAATTTATCAAGACTATCCTTAGGATCAACCGCTGCCCGCAGTTGAACAGAAAGATCTAATTCAGCATTCCTCAATTGGGTAAGCAGTTGTAGCATATTCTGTTTACGTAATCTTTGTGCATGAAGACCATAGCTGAGAACCTCACCCTAAAACATGCCTTAAAAGAATCCCACACTACCGCAGGGCCGGCTGTGCCTAGGTTAAGTTGAGAAAAGTTTGGGATCCATTTCGACACCGAGGTGGAAAGATGGCGGCCGACGCTTTGGCTGCGTGAGCTGGATCTGAACGCTCCCTGCGCTTGATTCCTCCTTTTCGTATGCCACGATATTGATTAGATCCCGGAGGCTGCTGTATCCGAGAAGTTTTTAAATAACTGCTCTGAAAGCGGAATTTGCTGTCTGAAGCTCCCGGCGATGATAGTACTCACAGTGGCGTCCTTCCTGACTTTGACGCGCAGAGGCACCTGGCGTCTCGGAGCTCTCTGCTGCGGAGCTCAGCGTTTCTTTTTTTCTTCCACTTTTTTGACTGCTGGTAAATCCCCTCTGCCTGCCGGTAGAATGCCGCCCAAGCCAGCCATCAAGATTTCAGCAAGGAGCTCCAAGCTCCGTAGCGGTCAGCTCACAACAGGTACAGAGTCTACACCTGCGGGATTGGTGAAAATGATGCCCACGGATACTGGCCCTGGTCCTGTCGCTGATTCTGCACCTAACACGAAGATTTTTGCAGGTAAGATCCCCTCTGCTTCCACTGCAACGGCCACGATAAGGCACACAGCACCGTTATTTGTGAAACGCTCAGTTAAAAATATGGTACAGATTGTATCTAAAATCTAAACCTGCTGATACTGGGATGTTGCAAGCCTCGGATTCTGCCCTGAACTCCATCGGAAGGGCATAAGCTGGTCGATCTCTCTGTAACGACCCCTCACGGCCAAGATCGCGGGGGTGAAAATGCTGTGTTACCGATTTGGCTGTTGGTTCTCAAGCTGACCTGGCTGGTCCTTCAGGGTGCATTCTGGGATCTGAGGTTCTCTCTATCAGGTCGGTAGAGGCCTCAGGTGATACTTTGGAGATTGGGCTTTTTCAGGGGGACGGCGCTTGTGGTAGGGCTGGGTCCAACCCGGATAATGACCCGCTAGATAATTTCTTTTCCTTGTCAGATGCATCCACGACTTCAGATGATGATGACACAACCAGCCGGGACTGGGCCGGGTATGAGGCCGGGTCAGCCAGTCAGGGAGAGATCGATGACTGTTTATCGGGTGGATATATGAATCTGGCTCCCCCGGGCGGTACAGTTCGGAAAAGTAAGACTCTGAGCAGACAGGTGATTCCTTTGGGCTCCATTCTACCTGATAACATCTCTGACCCTCAGGTGGAGAATCTGGCTTGGGATTATTCATTTTCCACTGCACAGCCATCTGTCCCCGGTAATGATGGGGCACAAGGGATTTCTGCCACAGCCAGTTCTTCCGATCCTCCGAAACCAATTACGTTGGAGATGATTTATGATACGATGTTGTCACATAGGGCCGAGACCAGACTTGAGAATGCCAGAACGCAGGGGGCTTGTCGTAAATTACAAAATGCTATTAGACGTATAAATAAGACAAGCGCCGAGATTGGCACTCGAGTGAGCGAGACAGAAACTCGTATATCTATTTTGGAGGATGAGCTAATGACACAGAAAGGAGTGGTTGATGATTTAAAGACACAGAAAGATGTCACCTGGAAACTGTCTGAACTTGAAAACTGGACGAGGCGTAACAACTTACGAGTCTTGGGCATTCCAGAGGGGGCAGATACGAGGCAATTTATCATCCAGTTATTTGTAGAGGCCTTCCCGGAACTCTCTCAATGGGACTGGGAGATTGAACTACAGAGAGCTCATCGATTCCCTTTTCATAGCAAACAGCCCGTCCTGGGCATGAACCTGCCCATTCTCGGGCCATCCTGATTTCAATTAACAACTTTCTCGCGCGATAAGCTGTTTATGATTTGGCCAGACCGAATCAGAAGAGATTTGCTAAAGGTGTCCATTTTTTCGTTAGACCTGACTTTTGTCATAAGACAGTTGTGCGCAGGTGGCAGTTTCGCCAGATGATACCTCTCTTTCAAGCTAAGGGGTGGGGAGGCATTTTTACTCAACCCCGCAAAGTTAAAGGTTGTATACCAGGGCCAGAATAAGTTTTTTTTTTTTCACTCTGAAATCCAGGCTAAAGAATATTTACACTCACTGGGGCCCGGTAGCTGAAGGTGCAGTGGCATATGTTGATTAATTTTATGATTTTTTTTCTGTTTTTTCTAAGGGGGGGGCACCGCGGGGAGCGTCACCAGCTTCCCATCGTTAGGGACCCAGGTCCTATTGCCTCAATAAAGGGAGGGTGTGGTGGGTGGGAGGTGGGAGGGCGAAGGGTGGTTGGGCAGGGTGAGGATGTGGGAAGAGGAAGGGGTGGGACCCGGGGGTACTAAAAAGACTATGTTCCACTAAATGATTCTAGATCTATATTCTACTTTTTTTCTGTCTTGTTCCTGTTTAATATCTGTCGTACTTATGACTGAGTTTTTCTATGTTGATTTCAATATATGAAGGTAAATAGCTAATATGAGGATAAAAATTGGTACGTATGTCTGTGGCCTCAATTATGACAAACGGAAGAAGATGCAGGCTGAATTAAAAATCATTAATCCTGATATTATGTGCATTCAGGAAACACATTTCTTGGTCCCACAGGCAGAAGCTGGCTGACCTAGGATATGTTACACTTGCTGCCTCTAAACAATCGGATACGACGCGAGGAGTTGCTATATTAGCACGACCCTCTCTAGTTAAGTCAGAGCGCTCTCTGGTAGACATACATGGTCGCTGGGAAATTCTTGAATGCTCTGTGGGAGAGATACGGTTTACTTTGTGCACTGTGTATGGGTCTAACTTGGATGAGGCAAATGTTTTTGATTACCTGAATGGGGAACTCGCTCTATGGCCCTCACCGTTAATACTTTGTGGAGATCTTAATATTCATTTGGATGGTGACTGGGCGAGCTCCTCTTCTCCGGTATATAGGGGTCGTAAGCCTAAGGTTTTCCAGGCATTAAGGAATCTGATGGGTGATCATGGGTTGGCAGATGTGTGGAATTCCGTATATCCACAAGATCCTGGATATACGTTTTTTTCCTCACCTCACAATAAATTATTTCGATTGGATTATTTTCTTATTCCTGTAGCCTGGGCCTTCTGTACTCAAATCCAAATTTTCCCTAGACTACTATCGGATCATGCTCCTGTAGTTATTTCTCTTTCGAATGTTGTTATTCCCAGATAGATTAAGGCTTTTTCTTTTGATAGGAAGCTTTTGTTTGATACTCCTTTTTTTTTTTTTTTTTTTTTTTTTTTTTTTGAGTCACATGAAAATATTTTTAAAGGCCTGGAACGGTGGGTGGGCACAGCCCCTCTGGCCTAGAGCAGAGACCGACTCTGTCTTAAGTTACTTCCAGTCTCTCTCTTACAGGAGCTGGGCAATTTTCCTAATCCAGTGCAGAAAACAAGACATTTTGGGAGTCCTATTCAACACCAAATTGTGTTTCTGTGCTCAAATTAACGCAGAGACCTTGGGTGGCTTTTTTATGCTGCGGGGTACAGAATGCTGTAGCAAGAACACTTAAGATTCCCAAGGATCTCCTTCAAGGCTCTGTGCCTAATGCATGAAGCTCTTTATAGTATAGAACCGACTTATTTCCAAGCATGGCTCTCTTGGTACATGCCTAGCAGAAACCTTAGATCTAGCTCTGCACATATGGTCATGATCCCAAGAATAAAGAGTAAATTGGGGTGATAGAACGCTTGCTTACCTGGTGGGAAAGTTATGGAACTCCCTTCCGCATGCTCTCCGCTCACAACCTACCCTTCAGCTATTTCGAAAAAAGTTAAAGACCTGGCTATTTCTACTTTAAATAACAAAGTCACCTAGGCTATACCTTCAGCCCGCTGCACCTTTTACGGTTCATTATCTGCTCCGCGCTAAGACACCCTTGGGTAATGCGCGCCCTGTAAAATAATTTAATTCATTCCGAATTGTGGCTTAGTTGTATTTTGGATGTTGTGTATTACCGAATGAAGATTCTCCCCCCCCCCCCCCCCCCCCTTTTTTCTTTTTTTTTCCCTATGAGGCTGTGGTGTAATTGTTCAGATTAGTGTGCCACATTTGAATTCTAATTGTATAGGAAACCAAAAATCGAACATTGCGAAATGTTGCCTGTATGATTGACTGTAGCACCACCCACAGTCATAAAATGGTAATGTGAAAATAGTCTTTTCAAAATGAGTTTTGCAAACTGGTGTATTCTATGACAGGAGGCTTCTTACAGACTCAACTAGTCATAGAGGTACAACTGAGCCCATATTTTTGTGGGCAATCGCCACTTGTGCATCCTTTTTAAGCTTTCTTGTACGTGGTGTTCTCTAACTGGGGAATGAGTCACTTAGGTCACACATTTATCCGTAGAAGGCGTATTTGCATGTTATTGTAATGTCTCTGTCCACCATGGTCCTGTAGTGGGAGTCTGATTTATAAGCTGCTCCAATTCTTCCGATGAGCGTTTGGAATTATTTGTTTCAACTTTGTTCTTGCTCAATAAAAAAAGATTATTACAAGTACGCCTGCAGCAGAGCACAGTTTCCAGCTTCCTTATCTCTCTGCCGCTTTGATATTTGCAGGTATCTCATTGATATTGAAGGGATGGATCCTAATGCGGCAATAGAACGTAAGTCTTTATATTTTCTTATTATTTTCCCTTTTTAATTCTGTCACAAGTTTTCCTTTTTGCTTGCGGTATCATAAGATGATGGGATCTGTAGGATGGGACAGACCCTTATGATGATTTAGAAAGTTTAACATACAGCCCAGATTTGAAGGAAGAACTTAATGATTTTGAGGCTGGCAAATATTTTCATGAGGATGTAGCCCCTGGAGACTGACCCTGTTGCATGTATCAGTTCACTTCTGGGCATTTTTTTAGCTTCAGAGCACTGCTTTTTCTTTTGGCTCTGCTCGCTGCACCTCTGTCTTGCTGCCCCACACCCTTCCCCACCATCCCTACTAGTTTATAAATTTGGCTCCTTTCAGCATTTTATTTAAACTGTTTTGCTCATATGTTTGACACCCAAGTAGTGTTTCCCAAAATGTTGTCGCCACATCTTGCTGCAACGTATGCCTTCATTTCCTCCCCCTATAACCTCCCTTCAGCCTCCATGTTCTATGTCACCAAAAAGCCTTGTATACGTCGCGAGGAGAGTCCCTCAATGGATGCCTGAAAAGCAGTTCTACTTTACTTAATGGTGAGATTAATTCGCCTGGCCTGAGTACTTCTTGACGCCGGCTCCATTAATAATAGAAGCCCAGGCCTTTGCATTCCCTGCTCCAACCTAGTCTGCCATTTCCCAGGGAATAGGCTGTTTTTGATGGATCTGTGCGGCACTTAATGCTGAGGGAATGTTCAGCCCTGCTAGCGCTGTCACCACTAACCATCTGCAATTAAGGGTAGTGGCAGTAGTGGCACAATATTTACTGCCCCCCTTTCTACAAGTCTTCATACCATACAATTCCACAACTAACCATTTCAATCCAACCCACATAATTCCACTCCACACCACATACATCCACTCCAAACAAAAACCCATGTGTAAAAGACCTTTTCATTTACGCCACTAATTATCAATCGCAAATGCAAGGCCACATGACATTGCCAATGCTGGTTACATCTTAATAATAGTGCCGTTAGTCCATTTTGACACCCTTAATATTTATTATTCTACAACTGGAAATTTCGAATCCAGAAGCAGCTAATGTCTCTGCTAGCCAAAAGAGAGAGTATGAATACCCTATAAGGCTGGGGGGTGCCAGGATGCTGCCCTTCTACCTCACTTTAATAGTGTTGCACTCTTTGTTAAATGCTGTTGGTACTAGAATGATTGGGGAGGCTAGCAGCTGTGTTTAAATGATGCGCTACATATGATGTGCAGTATGCTGCTTGTATCTACAATTGTCCAATGTCATGGGGTTGTCTTGAGTTCTCTAGATGTGCACTTTTCTGGATGTGCATCTTGTTTCTTATCTGATAATATGCCTAAAGTCAATACATTCGCACCCTAAAGTTAAAGTGAATGGGGGCGGAGGAGGGGTGTGGCAAATATCTTGGCAGTCAAGATTTTAAAAAAAAGTCAGTGTTCATATGTTGGCAACTTTGGCAGTGTTTAATGAATCTGAATGCTAGTTTTCAGGTTCTTAAGTTAATCTCAGTGTAGGGGTTTCAGTGAGATCCAATGCAAAGGAAGGTTGCGGAGTAGAAATGAGTGTCAAAAACCCTTTGATCTGCTAAAAAATTTAGTTGGACCGAGACATGCATAGAATTTGCCAGACACTTGGACATGTGTAACATAATTGTGATCTGTTGAGTAGCATGCAGCCCCATTGGGGGAAGAGGGTGGTGAATTTACACTTCTACGTTTTCAAATTACAATACTTAAACAAATATATCAGACTATATCTATAATGGTGTTATTCATAATGTTAACTGTAAGATAATGTCCTGTCTCTTGATATAATTTGTGAAGTCATTAGAAACTTCAAAGGTGAGGTCATGGCATTTAATTTTGTTTTGCATGGCAGGTGTGCAAGCTATGGTTTGTGACGCGAACTGTAACTGGGGATTTAAAGAGTTCTCGGTTTTATTTTCTAGTCATAACTGCATTTTATCTTTAAGTGTATGTATAGTATATATGCGGATGTGCAGTGATATATCCTATTTGTTGCCCTTGGCGAGTCTGTGGAGTAGCAATGAATTGCAAGTAGGGTGACCCGATGTTATGAATTTTCCCAGACAGTACTGTTTTTTTGTTTTGTTCCCCCCCCCCCCCCCCCCGCCACCCCCCCCCCCCCCCCCCCCTCCTAGAACTGTTACAGCATCCTTACACATTTGAATAATTTAAAAACCTGTCCTGGATTTTATTTGGGATTGAGTAAGCATGCTTGTTAAACTGTTGTGTGCGCTCACCAACCGTCGCTTATTCAGTGGAGCGAGATAACTGCTGATGCTCTGCATCGCCTAGTTATGCAGCACAACAAATATTATAGAATGGTGAAGATACTCTGTGAAACGCACTACTTTCTGTGAGCTTCAACACCGCATGTATGATGTGAGTGTTATTAATGAAAAATAGTTTTTTTGTGTGTTCATCTAATAAAAAAGGGACTCTTTCATGCCTAGGGAATGTTCATAAATCCAAAATGGGGTATTAGTCATCTGTCACCATCACACCAAAGAAAACGCACAAACTTGTCCTCTCCAGATTTATTTGCTTTCTCGTATTTGTGGCTGTTTTTAAATGATAAATAAGACTGTCCCAGGATGAGAAGAAAATAGTAAAAGCATTATTCCTGTGACATGGGCTACATGCAGCATTCTATATCTTTTGTAGACCAAATGGACTTAACCGCATATGTCCTGACTCTAGTCCTTATTGTCCTTCTATCTAGCGTGTTTCAGAAATATTGGATGTGCCCCGGTAGTCCTTCTCTTTCCTTCGGTGCTCTGTGACCTGAACTTTCATGTTTGGTGACAATATATATTCCTACTTCTGTCTTTGGCCTCGCCTGGTTTTTGGTTTTGGAAATGTGGTCGGTCATCCTGCTAATTATGCTCCTCCTCTCCCTCAACAATGGTAATAAAGCGTGAACTACACTGTCCATATACATTTATGGTTCGTACCATAGCAATTTGTTCACGTGCATTTGTTTTCACAAAGATATTTAACCAAAACCAGAATGGAAGGGTTTAAATCTGTGCATCAAGGTAAAATGACACTGTAAAGCTATTGGAACTATTAGAGTTGTTTTATTATTATTAGGGAAGTTTATAAAGCGCTTGGTTACGCAGGAAGCGTGTCCCCGCGCTACATTTGCAAACTCTGAGCAGAAGTAAGGAGGGGTTCAGTTATCTTGAGAAAAGGTGAGTTTTTAGGTTTTTCCGGAAACTGGATTCCGAAGGGTCTAGGCGGAGATTAAGAGGCAGGGCATTCCAGCATTTCGCTGCCAAATGGCGAAAAGAGTGTCCACCCATGCGGGCCATACACAAAGTAATAGTTACGTGTTTTGAGGCACTAAAGATTTACTCAAGTTGGTTGCTGTACTGTGAAAATAAGCTTAGATTTGACCTTTGCAGTGAAGCAGTAAATATGTGACTGCAGTTATATTAGCACAGTTCTAATAAGTGGCTATTGGGCCACATTTGTTTTCTCTACAGACAGACACTCTTTGCTGTATAGTTAAGGAAGAAAAGTGCTGTTCCTACAGCTAACCATATGTAGAGTACTTTTTCATACTATTGGTGTTTGACAAATTTACCCACAATAAAATAAAAAGACAAATTGTTCACTTTGGTTTTATCTTCCAAAGTTTTATGCAGATTGGAGAGTGGGCACAAAATTCAGAGGGATACCAAAGCTTGTTGTCTTCATTTTAAATCCATATGGAATTTGTGCGATGAGCAGTGGAGAATTGCAGGATGGACTCGGGTCAAATTTATAATCACGGTCTGCTTCTTTCTCTATTGCATAGAGCTGTATATAGGTGTATATATCCCAGCGGCAGTCTTCACAGGGTAATTCTAGTTAGATCACATGTTCTACAGGAAACACGTTTTTTGTGTTGCTAATAACTTGGGCCCCGTTTGACGAACCTCCACACAGCTCTTCAAAAAGGTGCTACTATTGACTAGTATGTGCATTGAAAGTTTTGGGGTGATCTGGCCCCGCTTGACGGGAGTCTCTAAACACAAAGCCCCATGCATTTTCCATACACTTCTTTAGGCAGGGCTGCAGCAAAAACTGCTGAACGGCATTACACCAAATTTGGTTGGAAGCTAGATCTTGGTCCGCAGATTGTGATTTGGTGTAAATCCTTTCAGTATTTATTTATTTTAATTCTCAAACGTTTTTGTACATGTGGTGGTTGGGTCAGTGAGTGTCTTGGGAGACTCGTGGGACTGACAATTAAAAAAAAAATAGAACGTTTTTATTGGCCCAGTGAGCTTTATTTCATGTGGGCCAATTAGATTCTATGGGAGTCAGGCTCCTGTGAGCGCTCCGATTGGGTGCCAGCAAAATGAGAGATTTTGCTGGCAGCCATTACAGGACTTGTGGACTTAGTCCTCTGTCCTGAAGTTTGAGGGAAAAAATATATAAGGGTCATGGTGCTACCTTGCCCCCTAGGACCCTATGGGGGAGGGGGGGGAACCAGAGGGAACCCCAGGGAACCCCTTGGCACCAACATTGAGAGAGAAAAAGGCAATAGACCCCCCACCAAATTGTAAAAATAATATTGTGGCTATGGCCTCATTGGTGAATTAGGGGTGCAGGTCATTATAGGCCCCGGGGAGCCCACCCCAGGAGCCGTATGTCATAAGGGGAGGAGGGCGCACGGCCCCCTTCCCCAAGCCATTATAGGGGGAGGTGGGCATGCGGCCCCTTTCCCAAGACATTGTAGGCCCAAGGGAGCCCACCTCCGGTGCCAAAACTACCAAAGAGTGGGAGAGACCTCTGCGCCTTTAAAAGGCCGTTGGGACCCCCATCTCACAGGGCCGCTACTGTATCTAAAGAAATAATAATAACCTGGGGGCCACATGGCGCCACCCCCCCCTTCCTGAAGCCATTAATAGCCTGAGGACCCCATCCCCTGGGGCCAGCTCACTTGCTTTGTCCCTGGGGTTCCACTCCCAGGAGACAGCAGTTTCCCTTCCCGCACTGCCACGGCCAGCAACACCTGTGTTTGCTCCTGCCTGAAATTTATATATTTATATTTATTTATTTATAGCAAACACAGGTGTTGCTGGCCGTGGCGCATATATATATATATATATATATATATATATATATATATATATATATATATATATATATATATATATATAATCTCCACATCTCCACAAGTTGCTCAGAGATGAGGCCGCACACCGCCTGCAGGTGGTTCACAAAACCTTTATTGAAAGCATTGCAGCTTACCATCACGGTAATCCGTCCCTTGGCCTTGTGAGTTTCGAAGCATTTGCGCTTCTCATCAGAGGCCCATGCAGGAAAACAAAGTCCATTGCTGCTACATCTTCCCTGCTTGCTTTCAAAGAGACTCTCATTAGTCTCAGGTGTACCCTCTTCTAATAGAGTTTATCTTCAACAATGCTTACTGGGCCATGTAGTTGCTTAACACATTTCACTACCCTCTAGTGGTTTCGGTTCCAGCATGTCATTTCGGGACCCATTTCAAGCCCTCCAGTGGGCTCCCGGACGAAACTCTGCAATGTTAATTATTTAACCTGCTTGCGCCACATCAAAGAGTAACATTACCTCTCTGGCGGTCCTGTTAATGATTTTCAGGCAGTGCGATCCCTCCACGGCCGGAGCCGCCGCGATTTGTATTTCCAGAAGTTTCATTAACCCCTTCAGTGCCCCTCCGTTTCCACGCCTTGTGCCGGGCGTTTCATTAGCGGGCGGGGTTCATGACGAGATAGTCTCGTCATGGGCACAGCGCAACCGCGCTCCATGACGAGACTATCTCGTCATGGGCACTGAAGGGGTTAAGCCCTATTCTGCAGGATAACTACCCCCGCCTATCTTCTGACCCAAATACAGATGCAGTTGCTATACATCAATGAATTGCCACTGCTTTGGAGTCAGTCGCACCAGTCAGAGTAGTGAAATCCATTAGACTGTCCCCTCTGCTCCCTGGTTCTCTAATGCCCTCAAAGAAAAAAAAAAGTAGGTGCAAAAGATTGGAACGCCAGTGGTGGCTGTGCTACTGCGCTTTAGCCAAGGGAACCTACAAAAAAAGCACTAAAAGATTTTCATAAGGCACTAAAAGCAGCCAGGCGGGACTATGTTATCTTGCGCATCCCTAACACAAACCACTCCAGTAGAGCGGTTTTTAAAGTAGTCCAAACCTTTTTTTAAGCCCAAGGCGATAGAGACTGAAGTGATACCGTCCCTAGCTTTGTGTGAAAAAATTGCTAGTTATTTTTATAATAAAATTTTAAAGGTCTATGACTCCTTCTCGACTTCGGAGGCCATTGAGAAAGCGGATATATCCCCGGGTGCTGTGGAGGTACCTCCGCTCACTAACTTCATACCGATCTTGCCTCAGGATGCTTTAGCTGAAATCCAAAAGTGCTGTTCAGGCGCCCCAGACGATCCATGCACCCCCCCCCCCCCCCCCCCCCCCCCCAAATTGTGGAAAATGTTATCCCTTTCCCTGACGGGTGGGCTACTTCACATATGGAACACCTCTCTAGGACACTGGCATCTTTCCTGATAAATGGAAACATGCGACACTGCTCCCTCTGAGAAAGAAAGCAAACGGTGACCCAGGAGACCTTAGCAACCTTAGACCGATATCTCTGCTCCCCGCCCCAAAATGTTGGAGAAGCTGGTCCAGCGCCAACTGACCACTTTTATTGAGCAGAATGGCTTTGCATGACACGCAATCTGGTTTCCCGGCGGGATTCAGCACTGAGACCGCTCTCCTTGAGGTGGCTGAGTCAGTAAGATGGTCGCTGGATTCAGGGGCATCAGCACTGCTGGTACTCCTGGATCTGTCCGCCGTTTTAGACACTGTCGCCCACACCTTACTGATCCATAGACTACAAGGTGTGGGCTTTGGTGGGAAAGTGTTGACCTGGTTGACATCATATCTGAGCGTTTGTACCCAGAGAGTTGCCCTTGTACCATTTGAATCTAAACCTAAACAGCTCTGGTGCGGTGTCCCCCAGGGCTCAGCTCTGAGCCCTTTACTTTTTAATCTCTACCTAGCTCCACTGTTTTCCCTGATTTTCAACTGGGGAGTGAAAGCTATTTCCTACACTAACTACACCCAGTTGATTTTTCAGTTTAAGGAGCGGACAGTAGATGTCTTCAAGAACTTCAAAGGTTGTCTGCGAGACATAGCACTATGGATGAACTCCTAAGTTAAAACTTAATGCTGGGAATACAGAAGTTTTGTTCTTCAGTTAGGGCCCAGTGCCAGATTCAGATCTATGGTGGCCGTCAGAAATGGGTCCACCACCATCCCCTGCCACTCTTATCCGAAATTTAGGGGTGAGATGGGAGGCGGACCTCTTTTTCAGCCCAAATACAGCAGGTCTCTGCAACTTGCTTTAGTAAGCTAAAAAATCTCTGGAAAGTTTTCCATTTCCTACCGGAAGATTGCCGCAAATCAGTAGTGCATGCCACAGTTACATCTAGGCTAGACTACGCAAATGGCCTTTACCTTGGTCTCCCTAAATACGCCATTTGCCGCCTTCAGATGATACAGAATGCAGCTGCGTGACTGGTTCGTGCATACCTTTTCGACACCATAAGTCTCCGCATCTACAGGAGCTCCACTGGCTCACAGTGGCGAAGAATTAAATTCAAGGCCATGACATTGGGCTACCGGACCCTTAACGGAAAATGCCCTGGTTGTCTGAAGGAAAGACTGTCTCTGTAAGCAAAATCGTGCGTTGAGATCCAACTCGCATAACTTGATGGGTACCCCACACTTTGCGCAAACACGCCTGGGCGGCAAAGCATTCACAGTCCGAACTGCTTCACTGTGGAATGCCCTACCAGGGTCCCTGCGGCAGGCTAATTCAGAAACCTGTTTTAGAAAGGCCTTGAACACGTGGCTCTTTAGGGCAGATTAATATGGTTTGTCAATGCCGGAGCTCTCTGGATGCAATTACCTGCTGCTTCAGCACCTGGACACCCCTGTTTGGGGTAGCTGTTGCGCTTTATAAGCTCTAGTATTATTATATGTGGAGAGCCGGCTGGTGCCACGGGGGCCCTGAGGCTCCACCAATGGCTCCCAACGTGTGTATGGTGCGTTCCCTGGTTAGGCACCAGGGTACCCACATATTAAATGTAGGCCCTGTGGAATGGGGTTCCAAGGCCCTTGTAAAGGCCCAGCAAAGGGAGGGGGAGCACGTGCCCCCTTTTAAAATAAGAGGCACCTACAAATCACCCACAAACTCCACCTAGTAGTATGCAACAATGTTCTTGTCATTTTCCAGGCTGATGGTGTTTTCTCTACAATTGCACGTTGAAAAGTGATCTGAAATCCTTGATGGCGGTAAATGCATCGTTGATTTATTGATCTCTTGTGTAGTGCCTGTCCAAGACAAATGGGTTCTTTCTTGTCGTCTCCTGGCCTGAGGGCAGAGTCCACGGTTCTCTTTTAACTGCTGCTGAGTATGCAAAGGTGCTACACGCTCTGCCAGTATGTCATCCCCCCTTCCACGCTAGTAGTAAGCAACTGTGCTTGCTCTGGGTGGGTTGGCCATGCCCTGTTGCAAACTCCTTGCTGTGCAAAGGCCATGCGCAGTGTAGGGTTGGCTGCCGTGTGCGGGTTGGCTATAGATCTGTATTAGTCACTGAAAAGAAAAAACGCTTTAACATTAGTTGTGATTAAGATCTGTTTAAGTTAAATAAAAATACAATTTTAAAACCTTAAATTTGCTTTAAAAACACATGGGTTAAAGTAACGTTATGGTTGGGTGAATATGTCCATGACAACTAACTTTTTCAACAAAAAAAACCCATAGAAAATTCACCAGGTATATTTAGCAGAGCTAACTATAAATTGCGCCTTTGCCATGCTCTCCCTATGACTTCACATATTACAACGCTCATGACCTGTTCTATGACCATATTTATGATATCACTGATATCTTAAATTACATCACTAACCTCATCCAATGAGTGCGTTTCTATAATTGTTTACAAAGTGGCGGGTAAATGCCATATTACTTCTCTACCTGATTTTGTGCAGCCTGTGTCCAGCTAATGGGTGTAGGTATTTATAAAACATGAGCCCAATGCATTGTATGTGTAGAGGTTTTGAACACCATAGAAATCTTTGTATTGAAGAGTAACTCTGTACGCACATGACAGTTGACGACTTGTGTCCAATTTGTTCCACACAGGTGTTTTGGTTCTGGAGGAAAGTTTCTAACAGGGCAAGGATTCTACATAGATACTAAGTATTGTAAGTAGCCTAGAGTTTTTAAAAAGGGTCATCGTAGCATATCCATTTCAACATAACAGACTGTGTGCACCAGGTGCAAACCCATGTACACATGCTTGTTTTAGCTTTAAAATATGGGCTATCTGGCAAGTTTTCACCATAGTATAAAGCCTGCACTTAGTATGACCTTTACCATCTCCACACCGTGAGTATGATGTCGCATATTCAATTCAATTCGTCTTTAATTCGAGTAAAATTCATCATAAAAGACAGTACAATAAAAGATTCCAATGAAATACAAAAAATATAAAATCATTACAGTAATAAAAACAGAATAAAACAGATAAAAACAACAAGGATTTACCTATTAAATCCTATTCCTAATAGTCCAAACCCATCCTAGGAATTTGGCCACAGCAATTACAATAGCTTCGCTGGTATCATATCTTAAAATTCTTAGTGCCACAAGCCCCACCCTGGTGCCCATGTTACGACAAATTGGTATAAGCCATCTCGTCCGGGGTACTGCATAGGCCGGGCATTCAAAGAATATATGACCAATCGATTCCCTACTATCAGCACACCAACGGCAGGAGTCGGTCATCTCCTCCTTCCAGTTTTTGGTGAACGATCTAGTGGGAAGAGAGCCAACCCTCAGCTGATAAAGTTTCCTGTCGCTGGGTCTACTAATATTCTCCCAATAAACTTCAAGTAGTGGATCGGTCTTACACTCAAACTTGCCAGTCAAAGACATAGCCAGGGTTTGGTTGCACTGTTTCTGATTTTAACTGGGACCAATATAAACTTTTAAACACTTTTTTTGGAGGGAAGGGGTTGCCTGCAGGGTCAGACCACAAATTACCCAGGCCCATAGATTCTAAAAGCAGTCTGACTTGCTTGAACCATGCTATATTCCCAGAGCCCAGGATAGAACGAACATCCAAGAAAGCCTTAGCATAAAGGGCCAATTCCGGGGTAGTCCACAGTCTTCTCCACAAGGCCAATGGTTTGTACCGGGCAATGTCGTCAATTGAGTGACAACCAAGGTCCAATAATAAAGGTTTGATGGGACTTGACCTGGGGAGGCCCGCAAGGTTCTTCAGAAATTTGTTTTGCACTTTGACCAAAGAGGATAGGTCTGCGAAACCCCAGAGTTCCGCGCCGTAAAGGATCGCTGAAGTGATCCTTGAGTTATAGATCTTTATTGCTGGACCTATCCTTTTGGTCTGTGACAATCGATGTTCTTTTACCAGACACCCTGAAAGCTGGGCAAGCTTAAGAGATAGAATATCAATTTGGGGATTCCAACTCGGTTTACTTTCAAGGACAATCCCCAGGTAGGTCATAACGTTTGTGAGTTCTAATTTTTCATTATTCATCGTGACATGACCAGCCACACGTCTTCCTTTATTAAAAACCATGTACTTGGTTTTAGAGACATTTACTTGCATGTCATGATCATGACAGAAGGTGTCAAACTTGTTCAGGGCCGCCTGTAACCCCATCTGTGTCTGAGACAATAAAAGGGTGTCGTCGGCGAACATAAGTAGCGGGAGCTTGTTACCACCCAGAGAAGGGGCGTCTGTAGAGATGGTAGAAAAATACTGCACAACCCTATTTATAAATAGCAGAAAAAGAGTTGGCGCTAGGACGCACCCTTGCCTGACACCCCGTGATACTTTAAATCTGTCTGTGACTTGCCCTTGGTTCCCCCCATCTGACTTGTGCAAAATTATCTTCGTGCATCCTAATCACAATATTCGGGAGATCAGCAGGCATCCCTAAGCCATCTAAAACTTCCCATAATTTAGTCATAGGAACTAGATCAAAAGCTGATCTAAGGTCCACAAAGGCGGCATATAATGTACCGCCTCCTAAATAGACCGTTTTCCAAACGATCAGTTGGAACCTAAGAGCCTGATCAATAGTGCTGATACGAGATCTGAACCCGGCCTGTAGGGGCGATAAAATGTCCTCTTGCTCAATCCATGACTGAATTCTTGCCAGAATCATCCTGGAAATGATTTTTGGGATCGAGTCAATTAGACTAATCTGGCGATAATTCCCTGGGCTCGAGCGATCACCCTTCTTATGGATGGGCAATATCTAGGCACCTTTCCATGATTCGGGAATAGGTGCCCCCTTAACTATGGCAGTAGCCAAAAAGGCAATGTATGGTACCCAATTACTCTGATCAGACTTGAAAAGATCTGCAGGGATACAATCAATGCCCGGGGCTTTTCCACTAGATATCCTACTTAAAGCCATCTCAACTTCACTGCAGTCAAACGAAAAAGTTTTGATAGACGACATATCCCGAGAGATTAAAGGTATTGACTCAGCCTTCAAATCAATACCAGAGAACTGGGACTCCTAATGTTCCACCCATAGCTCGGGGAGAACATGGTTAGATGGAATCAACGAATTCGGGGAATTTCCCCACTTCACAATGTGCTAGAACTTGGTCAAATTTTTATGTTTACTGGCAACTAAAAGATCTTGCCAATGGTCATTGTCCCATTCTTGTTTGGCCATGGTTTTATCCTTACGGTAATTACACCGCGCTATCCTAATGTTGGCCATGTTTTTAGATTTTATAGCAAATTTCAGTTTATCATAAGTATCTCTGCAGTATTTGTTGTACCAGTGATTACGCTTAGGTTGAGATTGTTTCTTGGGTTTGGAAAAAAAAAGTTTTTAAGCCCAGAAATAAAGTTTCATGAATTTGAGTAGTCGCCCAGCTAACGGCTTCTTGTGGTGGAAGGGAGTGCAGTGCTTCCAAAGCACCCTTAACTTGTGTGCTGATTTCAACTAGTGCTCCAGGGTCCATTCCTACCCTATCCCAACGCACTCGCCGTAGATTATTTGTAAGGAGGGCATCTGCGGTAGCTATCATGGTTGGTTCATTACTATGATGATCAGCACAGAACGAGAAACTTAGGACGAGGGGTTTATGGTCGCTCTCAGTGTGAACTGGGATCACCATGTCTCTAAGGGAAGACCAGAACTCCACTTTGATGAGAGCATAATCGATTCTGCTGTGTCGAAGACCCTCAACAAAGGTGTCACTACCCATTTTGTCAGACGGTCCGTCCATTTGCCGCCCTGAAGCCGCGCCCCATACACAAACTCATCCACTGGATGGCTGATTCAGTCCATTTCTTGATGGGTGGAAGGTCAAGAAGAGGGATGTTCCAAAGAACATCCACTTCCATCGTAAGTGAATCCCCGGGAATGTTAAAGGGCTCGAAGCAACAGTTCAAATCCCCCGCAATTATTACATTAATACTAGGGTTAACAGTTTCCAAAAAGCCATCTAGCAGTAAAAAGGTATTTGTACCGCGCCCTCCTGGTTGACCTCTATTATAAATGTTGATAATCATAAAGTCAGAACCATCATGGAGGTGCAGCAGTACTATTAACCTCTTGAGTGCCCATGACGAGATGGTCTCGTCATGGGCCGCGGTTGCGCTGTGCCCATGACGAGACCATCTCGTCTTGAGCCCTGCCCGCTAATGAAACGCCCGGCACAGGGCGTGGAAAGGGCGGGGCACTCAAGGGGTTAAGAGATCAGGGCTGTCTACAGCCAGTTCGGATGGTCGACACTTAAGGGTTTGCTTAATCCAGATACTAAGACCACCTGAGGGTCTGCCCTTTGACCCTCTGGTGGCTACTTTATAAAAGTTAGTAAAGCCAGGAAAGTGAACCGGGTCCACTGCCCACGTTTCCTGAAAAACCAGGACATCGAATTTGTCCACCCATGTAGACCACTCATTTATAAAAGTTTAACTCCTAAGGCTGGCTCTATTCCAAGAGACCAAGGAGAAAAAATGATGGTCACTAGCAACAGGCAATGGATCCAAGGGCAGAACCAAAGGGGCAGTATAATTTCCGGTCTTGCAAGGGACTGGGCACTCTGTTCCCCCGTAGCAACGATCCAAGCACATAAAATTAGCCTTATCCAGTCTAGCCTCACTAACATAAGGGGCTACCACTGGATCAGCGGACAAGGGGATTGGATAGTTACTACCATGTGTGCTCTCGAAAATCAAGATCTATCGGAGGAGAATGTAAAACCGTGCAGGACACAGGGTGTGGAAAGGTAACGGTATTTAACCACACACCACCCGTTCCTAAGGAACCCCTTAATGAGCGACAACAGGATACTTTCCCCGCCCTGGTAGTACTGCCATACCCATTAGTATTTCTACAAACAAAACCTATGTTGTTGTTAGCCAGTCAATCCACCTCTTCCAAGCCACTCAAGGGACCAAAACGATTGTAAAGAGGAAAATTAAAGTCCAATCTAGGTGGACCCTTTTGGCCTCTATAAACCCTTTCCCACCTAGGTGGCTGGGCAAGGTGTGTGCCGCTGGGGGTAATAGGATAGAAATACCATAGGTTAAGAGCAAGTATTCTACTGGAACACTGGATCTTAGGATGGCAACATATGTGCCTCACTACTCTGGGGTCCCTGAAATTAATGATAATACAATCACCCTCCACATCCTTGGGTTTGGTGCCTATCCAACTCACCCTTCGTACAAACAAGATTTCAGCACGCAGGTTGGGAGGGAGAGGTCTGTTGCCATTGAGCCAGTGTATAACCTTGTTCTTAAGCTCACTATGGGACTCTAACTTGTCATGTGGAATCCCCAGGACACCTGCCAGAATTACCGTATATGGTGATGACTCTGGAGGTAAATTGATACAAGGGAATAGTGAAGACAAGCCACTACTCTTATGAACAGTAATCCCTCTTGTGTTAGGAACCGAGTTAGTCAAATGTTGCCAACTTGTTTCTATCAACTGTGGTTTAGTTGGGGACATTTTCCCTAACAAGGTCCGAAGCTGTCATAATTGCAGACACTATGGAAGGAGAAAATGTAGGACTGTTAAGAGATTTACTAAGCAGCGTGGGATGATTGGTACCAATCAAAGCAGTCTTATCTTGCAAGGTGTTGTCAGAAGATGGTAAAATCCCAGGACCAGAAAAGTGCTCGAGTTTTTTCCAAGATGGCCGTGTTGGCAAAGAGATTTTAACAATTGTTCGAGAGTGTCCAAAAAACCATTAGGGAATAGGTTAACACAGGGCTGGCTGGGCAAAGTCTTGGTAGACAAGAGACTGGAATTAGCTGGGGGTGTGTTGCAATGAACTGGGGGATGTGTTAGTATGGAAGAAATACAGGGTTTAGGCACTTTAGCGCGTCTTCCCCTGTTAGTCCCACCCACACGTTTCCTTTTTCCCACTTTGGATTGAATCATACTCTCCTTTTCCGTGATGACAACCGGTGGTATTACCACAGATGGCACAAGGGGAATAGTACTACCTTTCACAATAGGAGGTCTATTTTCAAGGATGGAAATACTATCGGGGGTAGAAAGCAAGGTGCTGTGATTAGTAATGTCAGAGCCCACGATCACGGTACTTAGTGCCAAGTCGTGATCAGTCTGAGTTGGCAAACACTCCGGAGAAGCAACCGACATAATTTTACCCAAAGAGGATCTCTTTGCCGTTAGATCCAGAGACCATCTTTTTTCGGTGAGAATAATTTCGTGTTCAAGGACACGAACAGCTCTGGAAATAAATTGGTCTAGGGTCCCAGAAACTGTACCCCCTGCACTATCTTGTGCAATCTTTCTCCCAGACCTTAAAGAAGTTGCCATTTTTCAACGTAGCGTGTATATAATGTAAAATAGCAACTACCACGCCAATGTCAACAGTAATGAGCATTAATCGCCTAATATATGGCAAAGATTTTCACAAGATAATTGGTGGTTAAAATGATGTTACAAATCACCACAAACTTGATAACAGTATCCTAGCGCAATAACAGGGGGACTGATAGTGTCTTACGTCCAGGAATTACAACCCGAATAGCCAAGAGAAAGGGGGGTGGCCCTGACCGGCCTCCTCTGGCCCCGGACGGCCACAGACGGCCCGACCTTTGCCCGGCGCAACCGGCGTGCGAGTATGGTACACTGGATCATGGAAGGCAGGAGGAATTGGGGTAGGGACATGGACTGGGATGACAGGAGGAACATGGAGAGGTGCACCAAACTGACCCTACAGGGCAGGCATCAGGGTTTGCAGCAGCACAATACACCACACAGGGCATGCGGGACGGGAGTGCAGCACAACAATCCATAGAAAGCAATAGGAAGGGGACAGGCACATGGACAACAGAGAACAGAGGGGAAGGAGACAATGGTAGCTAGCTGACCATAATGGACAGACAGGAGGGAAAGCTGCAGCATAACAGACCATAAAGGGCAGGAGGGACGGATCAGGGGCATTACAATGGAACAGACAAGCCAGGAGGGAGGGAGTAGGGGTCTGCACATGTAAACAGAGGGCTGGGGGCATGGCAGGAGCAGCAAGATAGCCATGGAGGTCAGGCAGGATGGGCACTAGAAGCAAGACACACCATGAGGAGCAACAGTGAGACTGTGATGGCATACACACAGACCATGGAGGGAAGGTGGGAGGGGGTCAGGGGCAGCTAACTGACCACACAGGGAAGGTGGGAGGGGCTATGGCAGCACAGAAGACCATGCATGGCAAGTGGGAGGGTTAGTGGCAGCACAATGGCTATGATGGGCAAGAAGGAGGGTGCAGGGGCATGCACAAAGGACGATGGAGGCTAGAAGGGAGGGTCAGGACCTGTGCACAGACAAAGTTCAGGGGAAGGGGCCTCACAACAGACCACACGGGGAAGGCAGGAGGAGCAGTTGCAGCACAACAGACCAGGGAGGGCAGAAGGGTGTGGCAGTACAATGGACCATGTAGGACAGGAGGAAGAGGATAGGGGCATGTGGACAGGCAGGGTGGAGGTGGCAGGGACAGGTTACAGTCATCTGACAATGCTAGGCAGGTGGGAGGGGAGTGGCAGCTCAACAGAACACTCAGAGTAGATAGGAGTGGCAGGTCCATGGGACATGGTGGGCAAAAAGGATGGAGCAGGGGCATGCACAAAGACATCGGAGGGCAGGGGGGAAGGAGAATAGGGGCAGCAAGCTAAGCACAGAGGCTAAGCAGGAGGTCAATGATGGGGCATAGAATTGGGGAATGGAGGGCAGCAGGAGTGGACTGGTACATCATACTAAATTGAGGGCAGTGGCAGCACATCAGACCATGCATAGCAGGAGGGAGGAGGCTAGTCCATGGATTCACACAACAGAGGATAGGCAGGAGGGGGATGGGGCAGCAAGCTAACTGTTCAGAGAAGGCGGGTATTAGGAACTTTATTGTTTTTAAAACATTGTGTCTGTGCGAACTACTTAAAATATGAACAAGTATGCAGCATAATCTCACTTTTATTCAGGAAGAAGAGGACGTTTGTGACTGTGACTCCGGGCTCACTTGGCAGAAACACCCCCTGACCCTCCACCCCCTATCGCAAAATGTAATGCCCGTGAAAAGGGTAGGTGAACAGTGTTATATAGAACATAGTCCTGAGAGCACGATTGAAAATTAAAACTAGATATAGTGTATGGTATAAACTATGAACCAAAAAGTGTGATATAAGATGAACCGGGGCGTGAAATATAATATGCAATACATTGTGCGCAATGACCGATTCATTGGAGAGCGCGAGATAGCACAGGCACTAGCGCGTGCTATGCGATATGCGCCTTGGAGTGTAATATGCACAGGGGAGTGTTGTGTAACCTAACTAGTCTCTAAAGTTGTAATATAAAATATGTGATGGGGAGTGTAGTGTTGCATATGCACTGTGACAAAGATATGGATCCCAGATTGTAATATGTATGGCATAGCACTGTGCGTTATAACATAGGCATCGAGGAAGGCACGTTAGATGGGGCAATATAACCCGTGCGAAGACAAGTGTGGCATGACCTATTCACGGGGTGGTGTTACAGTGCACATGGGCTAGAGAGTGTCATAGCATGTGCACTAGCTAGTGGAATACAACACAGAGGTGTGTGGCACTCGGCAGGCAATGGTGGGTGTAACACAGCATTGGGCTCTGTCAGGAGCGCGCTGTGACTCTCGTGATGTTCGTCCCCTTTCCAGAGAGTAAAATAAAAAGTATTACACATCCGGCAGTGCATGTGTGTTTTATTAACCGTGAGGGGGGTTTCTTGCATAGTTTTGGTCGAATTTTTGTCAAGTCCCCTTTGAATGGCTTGGTGTGCATGTGTATTAAATGTGCCCGTCAATAGCTACCCATGTTTGTATAAATAAACGACAAGGGTGTCTACCGGGATTAGGCACGGTAGGGCATCAGACATGTCACAGCTTCACTAGTGGTGTAAATACATTCCACGTGGATTCATTGCATGCATAGTCTCCTTTTTTTTTTTTTTTGAAATATTTTTATTGGGTTTATCAACAAAACAGAAAAACAAACACCACTCGTATAGTGCAAGGCATGGCATACAGGGGCTACAAGGTACCGGAGCAATGACAGTACCGGTGTCACAGAGAGAAATAAACAGCCCAATGACAACACACCATCGCTCCCTTCCCCGCCCATCTCCAGCAGTGGAGCCATTAATCCTGGTCACTGAGATCCGAGTCCGCTGCATCCGGTGGGGGCTCACAGATATTTCCCCGGTATACATTCCATCCACCCCAGACCTGGGACCACTTCTTGGGGCACCCTCTATGGACATACACAGTTTTTTCGGTCACCATTACAAGGTCCATATCTCGGATCCACTGCGTCAGGGTAGGCCCCAGCCCCGATCCCCATTTCTGGGCTATGTTACGCTTTGCGAGCATGAGTCCCAAAGTCACCCAAAGCTGGGTCACCTTCTTGTGGTCCGTCTGTTCCCAGACATTAAGGAGGCACAGCCGGGGTTCCGGCAGCGTGGGAGTTTTTGTTACCTGGGAGAGAATACGCAACACCCCTTTCCAATACGTCGCCACGACAGGGCACTCCCAGAGGGTATGCAAGAAGGTCCCCTCGTGGCCACAGTTCCTGAGACACAGCGGGGACTCCACCCGGTGGAGTCTGAATAGGAGGGTGCGGGTGTAGTATGTGCGGTGCAAAATTTTGAGTTGGACCAGTCTGAGCTTGGAAGATATGCCCACCTCCCTGGGGGATGAGAGCGCGGAATTCCAGTCCGTCTCATCAAATTCTCCAAGTTCTGCCTCCCACTTCCCCTTGAGGGCGGAAAAAGGGTCGGGGCGGCATAGTCTCCTTTTAATGAATATCGCGCAAATCGTCATGGTGATAGGTACGTACGGTTTGTCCAGCATGTCCTAGGTGTGTCTATAAATATATATTTTTTAAAAATAATAAAAAAAACAGTGGCCAGCCCTGGGGATTGGGGTCAAAAAAATATAATTAGGAGACAGGCCCTGGGGGATGGGGTCATCAGGGCCAATAAATTAGAATAAGAAGGGGAATCACACAGCCCCCCTGCTTAAAAAATTAAAATAAATAAAAGACTGGCATCGTGCTGGAGGCCATGCCCCCTCTGTGCAGCACTCTGCAAACGCGCCCCCAACAGGCATCTCCAGTATGCGCCAGGGAGCTGCGCTGTAGACAGGTGTTCTGAGGCCAAGCCCCTTTTTACACCTCGCTGCAACGCAGCTCTGTGGCGCTTACTGGAGGTACCTAGTGGTCTAGTTTGACCCTAGGGACCCTTAGGATTCAAGGGGACTTAATCCCTCAACTTAGAACAGCCACAGGGCGCGTTTAGACAGTGGTGAAGGGAGGGGTTGGCTTGAGGTGACGTGTGCAAACACGCACTATGGCACGTTTTAAATTGGGGATATAATTTTCCTTCAATACTGAGGGACCCTGGGGGCTAACTAGCCCACAAAGTGCTTCCAGTAAGCGCCACTGAGCTGCATTGCAGAGAGGTGGTCCAGGCCGTGCCACTTTTTTTTTACACCTCTGCAACGCAGCTCTGTGGCATTTACTGGAGGTACCTAGTGGGCTAGTTGGACCCTAGGGACCCTCAGGATTCAAATGAACTTAATCTCCCAACTAAAAACGGACACAGGGCGTGTTTATACAGTGGTGAAGGGAAGGGACAGGGCCTGAGTTAACATGTGCATAAACGCCCTGTGGCCTGTTATAAGAGGTAGTTTTAATCCCCCTGCCCTATTATATACTAGGGGCTTACAGAGGAGGTGATGCTAATCACAGGGGGACCCCAACGCATAATGTTCCCTAGTGTATGTAGGTGTTTTCACTGTATTCTAAGTGTATTTTAACATAGCACTGGCTCTAGGACTGGTTAGTCAGACTCAGTTACCACCAGTATCCGTCTGAAAAAGTTGAGGGTACAGGATGATTTTGCAACAAGGCTTCTTTCTGCTCTTCTTTTTGTTCTTTCTGCACGTTATCCTTCTTCCTGCACTTTTCTTCGTCTTTGAGGACTTCTGTTGCTTCTTTCTGCACTTCTTTTTTTTCTTTCTGTGCATTTTTTCTTCTTTCTTCACATGTCCTATCTCTGTAGGCATAGTTAGAAATTAGCATTTAAAAAACCTTTGAAATTCACAGAAAAAAACATAGGTTTCAGGCACGTTATAGTTAGGAATTAGCATTTAAAAAACCTCAAATTCACTGAAAAAACCATAGGTTTCAGGGGTGTTCTAGTTAGCTGGACTTTTCACTTGTACAAAACCATTGAAATTCCCCCGTTATAGATAGTTAAGCTAACTATAACTTGCGCGCCCGCAATGCACTGCTGATGACGTCACATATTACATCACTCATGACATGGTCAGTGACATCACTCATGACATCTCAAATGACATCACTGATGACATCATCCTTGTGATAGTGGCAGACCTCCTCTCACCCTAATATAACCTTTGATACACACATTCAAAAATAGAGACTAAACTTTTCAAACAATGGACATACCAATACCAGTTACAACAACCTCTTCAGTAATTCTAAGATCCACATACACATCCACTCATTCACCAACAGTCCTATACAGTCACTCATACATGTACTCACTCATCATATGTACTCATACACCTATACATCCTGTTACACAATGCCACTCATCCATAGTTACTCACACACATAGTCACTCATGCTAATAAAGAATCAAACATACATTTACTTGCATATACAGTTATACACAGACCACCACACTTACTTCTACGGAAACTTACACATACTTAGTCTTTTAAACAATCACTTATAGAAACACATACTTATTCATACAGGAACTCTTTCAATCTCTCACTCTCACATATACTCTCTTATATACACCAATAGTCACATATACTAGCTTAAATCATATGTAGTTACTCATAAAGACACTATTGAGACAGTCATTCACTCACTAACACACCCATACACACACATCCACCCATACAGTCCTGCACACATGCTGTCTTCAACACATACAAAGAGTGAGTCACTCATTCATGCACCTATGCACTACGTAATACCCCCCCACTGAACCATGCAGACACTCAGACTGATACTCAAAAAACCAACTAATAACCTATATAGAAACCCATGTAGCTACTCACCAACCCATGCAGCCACTTGTACACAAAGTGAGAGACTGATACAGATATTTACATATTTAAACATTACTCACTAAGCCATGTATTCACTATGATACGCTTAATCAGTCAGTTACACAATCAATTTTTCAAAAACAAATTCTCCATTTAGACACTTATATACCCATTTATTCTTCCATCGACCTTGAGATATACATATATAAAACATATTTAATTTTCAGAAAAACACACATTCACTGGATGTCATCGGTGATGTCATCGGTGATGTCATCAGTGATGTCATGAGTGATGTCACTGACCATGTCATGAGTGATGTAATATGTGACGTCATCAGCAGTGCATTGCGGGCGCGCGAGTTATAGTTAACTGAACTAACTATAACAGGGGAATTTCAATGGTTTCGTACAAGTGAAAAGTCCAGCTAACTATAACACCCCTGAAACCTATGGTTTTTTCAGTTATTTATATATATATATATATATATATATATATATATATATATATATATATATATATATATAATATAATCTCTTCATAGGTTTTAGGTATGTTATAGTTGGGGAATTAGCATTTAACAAAACCTTAGAAATTGACATAAAAAAACCATAGGTTTTAGGGTGAAATTCCCCCGTTATAGTTAGTTCAGCTAACTTGAACTCGCGCGCCTGCAATGCACTGCTGATGACGTCACTCATGACGTCACTCACTGAATGTGTGCTTTTCTGAAATTTAAATATGTTTTATATATGTATATCAAGGTCGATGGAAGAATAAATGGGTATAGAAGTGTCTAAATGGATTGTTATGTTTTTTTGTTGAAAAATTGATTGTATAACTAAGTGTATCTTAGTGAATACATGGGTTAGTGAGTAATGTTTAAATATATAAATATCTATCAGTCTCTCACTTTGTGTATAAGTGGCTACATGGGTTGGTGAGTAGCTACAGAAGTGTCTATACAGGTTATTAGTTGTTTTTTTGAGTATCAGTATGAGTGTCTGTATGGTTTGGTGGGGGTATTACGTAGTGCATAGATGCATGAATGAGTGACTCACTGTGTTGAAGACAGCATGTGTGCAGGACTGTATGGGTGGATTAGTGTATGGGTGTGTTAGTGAGTGAATGACTGTCTCAATAGTGTCTATATGAGTAACTACACGTTTTAAACTCGTATATGTGAGTAATGGTATATATAAGTGAGTATATGTGAGAATGAGAGATTGGAAGAGTTCCTGTATAAATTAGTATGTGTTTCTATAAATGATTGCTTAAGAGAGTAAGTATGTGTAAGTTTCTGTAGAAGTAAGTGTGGTGGTGTGGGTCTAACTGTATATGCAAGTAAATGGATGTTTGATACTTTGTTTGCATGTGACTGTGTGAATAACTCTATGGATGAGTGTCGGTGTGTAACAGGATGTATAGGTGTATGGGTACATATGATGAGTGAGTACATGTATGAGTGACTGTATAGGACTGTTAGTGAATGAGAGGATGTGTGTAGATCATGGAATTACTGAATAGGTGTGTTGTAAGTGGTATTGGTATGTCCATTGTTTTGAAAATGTTAATTTCTATTTTTGAGTGTGTATCAAAGGTTATTTTAGGGTGAGAAGGAGGTCTGCCACTCTATCACAAGGATGATGTCATCAGTGATGTCACTGACCATGTCATGAGTGATGTAATATGGGACGTCCTCAGCAGTTTATTGCGGGCGCGCGAGTTATAGTTAGCTTAACTAACTATAACGGGGGAATTTCACTGGTTTTGTACAAGTGAAATTTCCAGCTAACTATAGCACCCCTAAAACCTATTTTTTTTTTCTGTGAATTTCTAAGCTTTTTTAAATGCTAATTTTTAAATGTATTGTTAGATTTAGTGTTTTGGTACTGTTTTCTACATTTTTAAAACTATTTTTACATATTTTATTTTTTATTTACATTACATATTTTTAATATAAATTGAGATTTTTTTTAAATATTGAAACGCTAATATTTTATTTAACATCAGATCACGCCACAGTGGGCCCTAACGTGATCGGATGTTTGCGATTTTGTATAAAGTGCCGACTTTTTCATGCATTTGATCGATATTGACTGGTTTAAACTAGTCCAAGATTTTCATTTGCCCACTTGGGCAAGATTATTGTGACAAGTTTGATTGCTTATGGTAATGAGATCCGTTTCAATCTTCCAAGCGCGAACGTGAGAGATAATATCTCCTTTTGATGTGCTTAAATTTTATGATGAAAAATACAAGCAATATTTTAGCACTTGTGTAGTTCCCCACAATACCGTGACAATAATGTTTTAAAGACTGTCTTCCTAGCTCTGAGAATCCTTTCAAACGGAAAATCTGTCTTCACTGTTTATGATTTGGGTGTGTCACATGATTATATTAAGGAAGTTGTCGTACACCACGCTCTTAGTGGCTCGGGTTTTCGAAGCGAAACTTTGTGAGGTGGATATATATATATAGTTTTTATTTGGAGTCGCGCACCCAAAGGTGTACCTTTCTCGATCACTGCGCGGAACTTAGCCGCCATTTTACAATTGTTGTGTAGGATCCACGTAGAGTGTGCGATGGGTGCATATTTTCCTGCGCGATTGCTATGCGACCGGTACGTGACTCCATGCGCATACACGACACATGCGTATTACTTTACGCGACGCTCGGGCACTTGTGCGTGACGTCATATACATGTTCGCGTTAGGAGTCGCGCACCCAGCACGTGCACACCAGGGGACCGCGCTGGGTGCGCAACTCCTAATTTTACCGTAAAAATAGCACCTATCCCTAATTTCTATTCTCCCCGGGGTCCCCATCCCCTGAGTCTCATATATAACATTGGGGACCGTGGGGGGAGCCCCAATGCCCCCACGGTCCCATCGGCTCCCCGTGTCCGTCGGGAGCCGGCATTGTTTTTCCACACAGGGAGCTGCTAACATGCAGCTCCCCATGTGGAAAAGCAAAATGGTTTGCATTTTGAAAAAGAGCAGGTTTCCCTGCTCTTTCAAAATCCAAACCAAGTTTGCTATGACAGGGCAGGAGCCTCTGCTCTCGCCCTGCCATAGCAAACAGCAGTGTCCCGGGGATGGGCACCCCGGGACACTGCAGGAGCCGGCCCTGGGGGGGTGGCGGTCCCCAGGGCCCTCGGGGGCTCCAGGAGGGGGGCCACGCGGCCCCCTCCACAACATACAAAGCCCCGGGGAGTGGTGGTCCCCAGGGCTTGAGGGGGTCTTTTGGGGCCCCCCCATAAAATTTAAAATGTTTGCCCCTGGGATTTGGCTAATTATTAAAGCCCGTATTTCTTTTTTTTTTTTTTGTTTTTTTTATGGCATGATTCGCGCACCCTGCGCGTATTTCGCGTTTAAAAAAAAGATTATTTTTTTTTACGGCCCGGGGCGTCCTTGTGGGACCCCCCCTAAGCAGGTCTAGAGGGTCAGGGTATTTCTACCCTGCCCCCTTTATGAGTTTTACACACTAGTTCCACTGATTTCTTCAGCCTCGCTTCTACCGAGGCACAAAATGGCTGCCAACACTCCTGGTTTTGACTGTTGACAAACAGTTGACAGCCAATTAGCATGCAGCTCGTGATCGGGAGGGTGCGCCGATCGAGCGCGGCCATAGAGATATATTTTTATATATATATTTGATTCTCTCAGGAACTACTGAACGGATTTACACCATTTAAGCAAAAGGCACGACTCTGAACCAAGGTCTACCTTTCTGCCAAATTTGGTGTAATTCCATTCAGCAGTTCGGGCTGTAGATGCGACTAAAGGTCCCTATGGAAAATTGCATGGGGGAAACACGTTTTGGGACCCCCCCCCTTTTTTTCTAGGCCCCCGCTTGAAGTATCACTCTGAGATTTTCAGGATAGGAGCGGACCGGAGAGGGCCATGAGTTTTGAGTATTTCGTGAAGATTCGTCAACCGGTGCCAAAGTTATTCCAAATAGAATGTTGCGGATTTCCTATGGATAATAGGTCCTAACTATAACTACCCACTGGCGACCCCCAGTAGGAGATAGATATATCTATCAGCCAGTATAAGTTAAAACAATACCTTTGCAGGCTTATACTGGGTTAGTTTCGACAAACTTTCAGCCCCGGGAGCTGTTCCAAATCCATAAAATGGCGGCTGCAACTTCCTCTGCAGGTTCCGTCCAGCCAGTCGCAACATTCCTGCTGGTGCGCACAATTTAACCGTGAAACCACTGTGAAATATCCACAGCCAGAGATATCACTATATTGCTTGGATTATTGCACCAAATAAGACCCCCCCTCCTCCAGGTTGAATTTTCTGGATTCACATGCAACCCGCCTCCATCAATGATGGTGTATTTGCTGAGAAACCTAAGGAAGAAACCAGCATAAACTGACATATCAAAGTCTCCAATAAAAGGGTGAAAAA
Organism: Triturus cristatus; assembly: GCF_964204655.1. Classification (NCBI taxonomy): domain Eukaryota; kingdom Metazoa; phylum Chordata; class Amphibia; order Caudata; family Salamandridae; genus Triturus; species Triturus cristatus. The sequence goes on along the minus strand of NC_140594.1, from coordinate 420,278,346 downwards.
ATCTGGAGGGCATCTATGTCTAAGATTCTGGTGCGTACATCTAGCGCCATGAGACCTTTGGTGATTTGTGCTCTATACAAAAATCTTTGACATTGACATCTGACGTCATCCAAAGAAACTAACCATTTCGTTATCACAGCACTCATGTGTTTTTTCTACTTATTTCTGTACCTTAGTTATGCTTGTCCTTTAATCTAAGTGTCTATGTACTGAGTGTGCAGCTATTCGGTGTGCCCCACTGATCACTGGGTACTTGCTGTTGTTTTGTTAGAAGTACCGCCTATTTGTTCTTGGTGTGGGGGCAGGGGGAGTGGGGTGCCCTTCTGCACTCCTGTAGATATGACTTAAAATGAACCTCATTATTTGTCCTGGCTTTAAATCAGGTTATTACTAGTTTTAGAAGAACACTTTAGCATCCTCTCGACAGGTTCATGATATAAATGCTTTATCAGTCGTGAAGCCTTACTACTGCTCATTTCTTCTGTTAACTTTGAGACCTAGTCCAAAGTTCATTCAGCAAGTACCTATTTATTCAGAAAGTTCCTATTTCACCTCAGTGAGTTGGTAGTTTGTCCAACAATTTTTCCAAACCTTAATTGAACTGAGAATGTTACATTTTGATCAGCCTTGAAATTTTATGCCAAAAACTTTCACAATCCACTTAGCTTTAAGAACACGAGGCAGGGACGTATTAATATAATAGCATTTTTTTTTTACCATGCCTTTAATGATCAGACTGTAGCCAAATTATTGATCTGCCAATAAACACTTTTCAGAGTGGGGTGGTGGCTTCCGTCATCTGAAAATAAGGTTAGATTAATTTTATTATGAGCACGGGAGATTAAGTGATTTGCTCTGAATCAAAGGATGTTGAGCCAATGCCTGGGCTCTAACCTGATTTCCCAAATCTAAAGTTTGCAGCTGTGGCTTTTAGGCCACATCGTTATTTCCTAATTTGTGTGAAAGTCATACAAAAGTGGTATGGTTGTGTATGATCACTTATATTGAGCATATTCTGTTGAAATTGCTTTATAAAGTAAGAAAACGACAGCAACAAATAGAAGGTTCACCTGGAGTCTTATTTTGGAATATTGCAAGGGTTTGTTTTAAAACTTGACTTGTGGACATTATTCAGCACCCGAACACTGGTGCACAAAGAGAGCTAATAATGTTAAATATTATTTCTAAAAATCGGCCTTTGACCTACCAGTGGGTCCCAACCCTCAGTTTGGGAAATGCTGATCTAATCTTTCAGAAGAATTGATCACATTTTGGTGCTTGCAAACAAAGGTCGACCTGTAACACAAAGCATAGTTGCATGAATTGCATCCTGTAATATGCTTTGCTACAACAAAGAATAACAGCTGCTTAGGTAACAGGTCACTGCTCATTCAGCAAAAGGTCAGACAGTAGTGGAAACACTTTGTGAGTGTCCCAAATGTGTAAAGCAGTGGAATTTAGTTTGCAGCATTTTTACTTGAGATCAGATGCTTTGGGTTCTCCTGCCATATATTGTTGCGATTCGGAGCTTTACAAAGTGTTAATATTTGACCTTTGGTCTTGCTGTGACCCCTGCACCAAGTTAGAGACACCACCATAGATGGCTTTTTTTGCCATTGGGTTCGGCTATGTTTCGGAGTGCTCCATTCTAATCTGTGCTGAAATCTACATTTCGATGCTGGTGTACCTGAACCGTATCATTGCAAGAACCTGAGCTCATTTGCAGGGGTGCATTATCGTAGTAGAGTAATGTGTTGACTGCTGTGCAACAAATAAAACCTGAGAAGTAACCGGTCTAGTTATGTCAGTCAGTGCTTCCGGTACCTGTGCTATAAGTCCATCCTGTGTTTAATAGATCAGTGGTTCAAATATTTGACAGAAATTTGAATAACTGAGCCATATTTTCAAGAGAAATCATGAGTGTTTGTTCCACTTGCGTTTGGTTTGGTGCGCAAAATATTGGTAACACTGCTTGTGTTTTACTTTGCTTTCAGTATTCAACAAAAGCCGAGGACATTCGATAGAAAGGCAAAACTATATACTTGACCTTCAGGGCAAGCCAGCTTCGAAGTAAGTCCATTGTTCTGAAGCTCAGTAGTGCACAATTATTTTTCCCTATTTCTTGAAAGGGGTGCACATGCACAACTTATCAAAGTGTGGTGTCTGCTTTTTTTTTTTTTGTTTTTTCTTTTTTTTTCAATGGAAGCTTGTGCATCAGTGCAATGTTTTAGCCACCCTGTTATGGGGGTACTGTCCTGCAAATTCTAAGTGTATCCCATCACTGGACCAGCATCATATTTCTCCTTATGTCTTATCTGCTTGACTTTGTTTACTAATGGTGCGTCTTAGGCATCGACAATAGTCACATCTGCTGTGCTATGTCTTGCTTTGTCAGTCTGTGTTCACTCTGCTTTTCGTTTTCTTTGCATCTGTAGGTAATTGCACTAGTAGGAGGCCCCCACCTCTGTTGTACCAGTCATAACTTTACTTTTTTATGTAGTGATGCAAGACCCGTACAAATATGTGGTAACTTACCCTCTTGCACAGTGCCGTTTAAGCCTTTCACCCATATGAATGTGATGGGTCGGGACAAGTGGGACTCGTACCTATGTACGCCTTTCCCAGTACATCACAGCCCTACTTGTAATCTTCCTATACAGTATTAATGCACGTGGTTTCCACATCATGTGTTGCCCACGACTAGCTGTGTTTTTAAACCTTTTTGTGGGTGGGGGAAATCACAGTCCAGACTTCTTTAACAGCTGCCTTGTCAAATTCTGTGCCATTCCACCATGTACATCATCCCTGAATCCTGCAACCAGGGACACTAATGATTATAAAGTTCCCTTTTTAAATTATTCTCAGTAAAAATTGAGGTCAATGTTAGCTTCTTGGCTCTTGCTATTGTGCAAGATAAATCCTCTTTAGGAAACTTCCTATTTGTAGAGGCAAGTTAATCTCGAACTTCATGTTTTGTTAGTCCATAGAAGAAATGTGTTTTGCGAAAGTAACCATTTTCCCCTTAACTTTCTAGTGATCCAGCCCAGAAAATACCAAGAGCGTCTATGCACAGTGGACAGGAGTGGGTTGCAAATGGCAATCTTTCCAGCAGATCCAGCCACTTTCAATCTCATCATTACCAAGCTCCATGGTACATTCTTTCTTTTGACTGTATTCAGATAACAGTTGCATACTGTTAGAAACTATTGATGTGCCCCAGAAAAGAATGTTTGTGAGTTAACTGTACCAGACTGAGCTGGCTGAGCAGAACTCCTTTCCTGCATTGCTTGTAAAATACAAAACCTTGCCTGCAGATTATGTGGAAATTCACCAAGTTGTAATTTTGTGCGTACCACAAAGTACACCAAGGGTAGTGAATGATGCACTAAAACAGGTCAGAGGAGTAGCATGGCTTTAGGGCTTTGCCATTCCTTTTACTGGTGAACTTGACACATTATCTGTGGCTCAGCTTTATTTGAACTGACAGAGAAATCTTCATTGCCCCCATAATAATTGTTCCTCCTCTCCTTTAGGTCTTCATCTTGGCAACATCATGGGTCTCAAAGGTAAGGAAACCTAACTATGCTCAATTGAGTACATCTCTGCCTGAGATGGAGCCAAGCCTGTTATCTGAACCACTGTGTCCGAGAATTGGTAACACCTGTTGAGACTGTTTTAGGTTACTGTAATAATTGGGGAAGTAGATGGTCAGCTCCTGTAGGCCTTCCCACAATTACACAAGTAGCACATGGTTCATTCCTGCCTTGGGTTCACATACTCCTTTTGTACAGCACTTATACTCTGTTGGTGAAGTTTGCTCCGTGTATAACAACAAATATAAGCTACTTAATTGGTATTTAAGCACCTAGATTCATCTGCAAATTAGCTTGTAGTCTGCAATGTATAGTCCTATCAATGCTCCCTTCCCTGTACCGGGGCTGCAGAGGCTGTCGTTTGATACCACCAACAAAGTTGTCAACTCTTTCAGTGTTTATCCCATAGCCTCAGTAGTCAAAACAGTGATCTAATAGGCGGCAGACAAGAAAGAGGAGAGAACTGAGACAATCTGTTTCTGGGACTAACCCTTCCAATAAAAATCTATCTCCTTCCTTTCCCCTCCAGTCATCCACTCCAGTAAGCAGAGCAGTTATAACAACATCTTGCATTATAGCCAAAGATCACTAAAGCCAAATCGGTTGAGAATTGTGTGCAAACTAGGCATGCCTTTTGCTTTGAGGTACCCCCTCTTGCCATCCACTGGAAAGTCCTATGAACAATTGTTCTGTTATTGGGTAATTAATCTTTAATTGTAGAAAATATTCCATCACGTACTACAAAAGCAAGGCATGAAGCTGGTTCCTTTGTTTACAAATGGAAACATGTTACTCTAGGTAATTAGGTTATGGAAGAAAGATTCAAACCAGGGATTCAGATATATGCTCTCTCGTTAGCAAGCACATTTATTGGTGGAAAGATATCCAGAATGTTGGTAATTCTTCAGATCTTCCTCCATCTCTAACAAAGGGATTGGTTTCACTCCATTCATCTGCATTGCACACGTTTCATGTCATTTCCATTGGAAAAACCTTAAAAGTGAATCCTCATTGTGGCAGGGACTATGCATTATCACTACATTTTACTGGTGTTTTTAGCATTAAATCAAATCCACAATCCTTTTCAGGGAATATCTCTGCTTGAATGATGGGTTGATAAAGACGTTATCCTGATGGGTCAGGGTCAGCATATTGGCTGTCACTCAAAGGTACATAGTCTGTGAAATAGGCAACTTATCACTTCTGTAAGTCAGGGCAGTGTCCTAGCTCTGAAATAATTATTTTCATTGTTCTCAAAATTGGGTTCTATTACAGAGGGTACCAACTGCAACACATTTGTAATACCTGAACCATGCTTCATCTAAAGAAGCTGGGGAAGGTGAGGTGGAATTATTGCTCAAAGCACCATCCATATGGTATTGCCGGTTGGCCAGAAGTCTTGACAATCGTAGCATAACAGTCTGTTATGGCCTGTCATCAGTGATACGGTCATGTGTAGAGTAAAAGTTTGAGTGTGGGCTGATGCGTATCTCCCTGTGCCTCAACTCAATTATGCCCTTCTAGAGGGGGGAGGGGTTACGGCGTTACTAGGTTGTGGACATGTCTAACGCTTTAAAGGCCGACAGTAGGAGGTCCCAGCTCATGGCAATGGCCTTTTTTCTGCAGGGTAGGTGGAGCCGCCGATTTCAGTCGCCTCGTGATTAGGTGTGTCGAAAGTATAAGCAACTAAGTCTGCAAATTTGGCTTGAACTCTATAACATTTCAGGCATGGATATAGACCTTGGCGACTGCTCTCCGCTATGTGGGCCCCCACCCCTCAACCACCTCCTGCAGCAATCTGTGCTCAGTATGTGGAGAGAGCAGGGCAAGCCCATAGAATGTGCAGTATATCTGCGTCTTGCTCAGGGCATCATGAACAGATCGCTGCAGCGGAGTGGAATATGTGGCGTGAGGTATGCTTGTTCCAGTATCGCATATTGGACAAATATTAATCGCAAATTGCAAGAGATGTTTTGGGTATTCAGGAGGGAACTCAATTCTTTCTCTGGAAAAACCTTACCGCAATTAGTTTCCATTTAGTCCGTAATGGTGGCAGGGGTGATGGCAAGTGCGCTTGTATGCTTCAGTAAAACCATTGTATTGGGTGTCATATATCCAGTGTACTAGCTCGTGCATTGCGGGTTCATCCCCAGTGGGGGCCCAATGCCGCTTAACGTAGGGCACTAGGCTTGTGTGCAGTAGAAACAGAACATCTGTGGGCCCCTGTTAGTTTGTGAAATCCGCATGATTGGACAATGTCCCATCCCCAAACAGAGTGCCTATAGTGGTTACTGCTGCCTGTTCCCACTTGGATAATCTGTGTTGGGTTAAGGTCTCTATGGAGGTGGTGAGACCCAGAAGTGGAATTTGGGGGCATACGCAGTATTCTGAGCAGTGTTTTTCAAGGCTGATCGTGGCTGGGGTTCGTACCCTGGGTCACAGTAGTGCATGTAACATTTCCTGTGCTATCATACTGGGTGTACACGCTATTTAGTGCAGATTGCGGCATGCCAGCCAATAAGAGCCATTTCGGTTGGCTTGCCATGCAGTAAGCCCTGAAGTCCAGACCCCATTCCCCCAGCATCTGACTGTAATTGCAATTTTGTCAGGTTGACACGTCACCGGCTTTGCCCCATATTAAATATTAGTGTTCAGAAGCTTGAAGAACTTTCCCGGGATTACTACCAGTAGGTTGGTGAAAAAAATAAATGATGCACGGGAGCATGACCATTTTAGATATGATGAGGCGCCCCGCTACAGAAAGTGGGAGTTAAATCCAGAAGAGGACTTGGGAGCTTAGAGGGGATTGCCCTCTGAAGGTTTCCTTCTAAGAGATCCTGCTGGATTCCCAAATATTTGAGTATACTGTAATATCTGCCGTTCCAAAGGGATGGCGGGCAGCTGGAAACCCTCACTGAATGCAAATTCATATGATATATCAAAGTCAATGGCTAGTCCTGTGATCGACTCGAGCTGTGAAAAAATGTGGGCCACAGTACGTGAATTCTCCTGGAGGTCCCTGGTGTATAGTATTGTGTAATCTCCTTATAGAGACAGTGCATGGGTTTTGTTTCCAATAAGGACACCCCAGTTCCAGGCACCTTGACGTAACGTGTATGCCAATGGCTCGAACGCCAGCACAAAGTATGGGACAAAGCGAGCGCCCTTTCTTTGTGCCCAGCTGTATGTTGTAGGGGCCTGAGATATGGGCTCCAGAACAAGCTTGCGCCGTTGGAAATGTATTTAGTAGTGTGATCCACCAAAAACGCCTGGGGAACACCATATTGCTAAAGAGCGGCTAACATGTATTCCGAGCTCAAGCTGTCAAAGGCCTGGCGGAAATTAAGTGAGACACACATCACTGGGGAGAGTTTCCGGGGATGCATTTATCACCTGGTTGAGTCTTTATATTCAGAGATGTACCTAGGAGGTACAAAGCCACGTTAGTCCACATATACGAGTCTCGGAAGAAGAGGGATCAGAGGGCAAGCTAGTAACTGTTTTAATATTTTATATTCAGTATTTAATAGTGACAAGGGGCTATATGCTGTGATGTCCGTGCGGTCTCTGCCAGTCTACGGCAGTGAGGTCACCAGGACTTGTGCTGTAGTGGGGTAGTGTAACATTCCCTCATCCAGTAGGCACAGTACAGGTGTTCCAATTGAGTCAACAACTGTGTGGCAAAGGGAGCGTAGAACTCCACTGATAGGCCGTACAGCCCCAGGGTTTTGTTACGGGAGAGGTCATTAATGGCCTCTCGGATATCAGTCATGGTGAATGGTGCCACCAGTGTCAGATTGTCTGCTGCCGCTACTTGCGGCAGACGGACCGCATCCAGGAAGTCTTTGATCGCTTGAGGCTCTACCACGTGAGGTGCCGCATAGAGGGATTCGTAATACTCGTGGAAGGCTTCGTTCACGCCTTTTTGTAGGTCTATGCGGGCATGTGGTGGGGTGGTAATTTCAAGTATGGGTATTGGAGGGGGATGTTTTTTATCATTTGGGATATCCTGTGTTTTCTGAGTGTATGAGCTGTAGTCCACTACGCATCGGCACTCCAGCAGGTCTGCGTACTCCATGCGTGCAGGCTGCAGTTCAGGTAGTTTCTCCCCACCAGATACTGCATCCCTTTCCAGTTTGCTCATGCTCTCGCCCACCCGCTTCAGGTCTCGGTTTATGGTGTGCCGCACTCCAGCAACAGAGCGAATCGCCGCCGACCGCGTTATGACCTTGAAGGCCTCCTATTCTGTTCAGGGTGAGGATGCCGTATTTGTATCTAGTGTGAAATGTGCCGAGAGTGGTGGCCGTATGGGTGCGGAAAAGTCATCTTCTAGTAATCGGGAGTTCAGCTTTCAAGTCTGGACTAATGTAGGCACGTGCCCCCAAGTCATGGTAAATTCCAGGGAGTTGTAGTCGGAGAGTCTTTCCGAGATGTATTGTGGGTAATGTGGTTAGCAATGTGGGGGAGCATAGGAAATTACCTTTTCGTGTATGTAATGCGTGTCTTGGGAAGTAAAATGAATATTCCCACATTCCTCTGTTCTTACTTCGCCATGCGTACGCCAATGACCATCCCTGGGCCCAGGATTGAAGGGCTTTGGCTTGGTGAATTGTTGCTGCGAATGGCATGGGGAATGTATGTGCGGTCCAGGTTGATGTCCAGTACTGGATTAAAGTCACCGCCAATTATCCATGGGTACATGGTCCAGTCTACCAGCGCTGTCTCAACCCAGGCCAGGAAGGTATCCTATTCTGTGTTCAGCACATAGGTGCTGCCAATCAACACTGGCACGCCATCTAGATTATCTCTTGATCAGTGTGTACCTGCCATTGATGTCGATCTGCGTATCCAGGACCTCAAAGGGGACCCCCGCCCTGATACACACTGCAGTATCTCCCCCCCCCCCCCCCCCCCGCAAACTCAGAGTAAGAGGTATGAAATATCTGCCCTTGCCATTTTTCCGGAGTTTAAGGGCCTCTGAGGACATCGGATGTGGCTACACAGTTAAGCGTAAATTGTATGACGATTGTGGATTGAGCCCGTCCCTCAATCATTCCAATTTTTTTAATTCTAGTGGTGCGTTGTGGCCATAGGAACATTTCAAAATGTGTGTAAAGCCAGAGTGCATGCCTAGTCTGGCCCTATGCGTGGAATTGTATGCAGAAGGCCCACCCACCTTTCGTCCCCAACCTTTAACTATTTGAATCACCAGTACACAGTCCAATTGGAAAACTTTGTTCTACCAAACATAAACCCTGTAACATAACTGTATTGATCAGTGTGCATTCGCTTGTGGGGATCAAAGCAGATACGGTAGCCAACAGCATCTTTGTGTGTGGCCTGTTATCCTATGTAGAGGCATTCCCCCGGGCCCAAGCCAAACACCCCCCCCCCCCCCCCCCCCCTCCCGCCCCTTCCTCCCCACCAAAAAACTGGATGTGTATATATTCTAGAAGGGGATCTGCCCCAGATGTTCCCCGTGACTGAGCATGGTACATCGTGATTGTGTAGTGTCGCAGTCCCCCGGGCAGTAAGGATCCAGTGCAGTTTAAAAATACATCTGGCATGTCTTATTAATGAGATAGGCATAGGTTACCGTTTGTTACTGTGAGAAGTTGGCCTGATGTATGATGTCACTAGTTCTAGTGTACACCTTATATCAGTCCAAACAACCCTTATGGTGATTGGTTGTAAAGTCAACCTTATAGACCAGCTATCCTAGTGGTAGCATGGACAAGAGCAGTCTTAGGCTAAACTCTGAATGGCATGTGAAGCCAGCTGTGATACCATATATAATCCCTTGAATACCAAAATGAAAGGACACCACAACAGATAGATATATATATATATCTATCTATCGAAATGTATTTATTCTAGTCAAACCCTCAGCACTCTTTATGAGATTCGAGGTAAGTACAACCGTCTTATTTAAGCATACAATAAGTCACACAGGTAAGTAATACAGTTAGGCCCTAGGGGCCACGCAAACCATATACTAAAGAAGTGGTATAAGGACCACTGTCACGGAAATAGAATAGGACTAGGGAATCGCTGGGGCTACCCTACACTACCAACAGTTAGGAAGTGGGAGGCCCACGGGATTCAGGTGCAGAGTGGAAACACTCACGCGTTATGCGTATAATCGATAGAAATAGTACAGTTCTGAAAGAAGCAGTTTTAGGACACTTCTGGTAAGGCTAGAAAGTCGAGACTCGGAAACTAGACCCTAGGATAGTCACTACCCTTGTGAGCACCGACGTACCCAAGTTACCTAGCCCACAGGCTGCGGGTGCATAGGTGTGAACTTGCGTCGGGTTTCGTCGTGGACTTCTATGGATGCCTGAAGGAAAGTTGCTGACAGGCAGTCAGTGCAGAGTGTCCGGTGGATCCCAAGGCCGGGATCAAGAAGGAAGGGTACCTGCAAGCAGAAGGGACAGAGTCAAGGTCACTAGCCAGTGACAACGTGGAACCAGGAAGGAATCAGGCGATGTCGTGAAGATTGCAGGTGAAGAGGTGAAGCTTGAGGCAGCAGCCACGGGTACCAGGAGACGTCGAGGACGACCAGGAGGCGAGCTGTCCCACGAAGGCTTTCTGTCGGCGGCGTCGAAGTTGAACTAGGACTCACCAAGCCTTGGCAAGCGGAACCCACGAAGAATGGAGGACTTGCTTCTGGTGCAGACCAGGAAGGTCTGGGGTGCTTCTCTTTTGCAGAGGAGCGGGAGCCAGTTTGGAGGAGCCAAACCAGCAGTGAAGATTTAAAGGTGTGTTGTCGCAAAGGCCGCTAGCCAACGGGCAAGCAACCGGACAGACGCGGCAAGCAGGAAAATGCAGAAGGGCCCCCACGCAGGACTCGTGGAGTGTGGGGGGCTGATCTTCGGTGGAGATGGGGGTTGGAGCTTCTCAATCCCCGGTGCACAACTTCGAGGGTACCTCAGAAGCTGCGCTGGAAGATACTCGCCACTTTTCCCAGGTAGCCGGTCCCACGTCTCGTCTCCTCCACGGATCTCCGCTCGGCTGTGGATGTGGATCAGGGTCAGGGTCGGAGAAGTCTGGAAGTCAAGGCTCTGGTCGGGCTCTGCAGTCGGTTCCTCGTAGAACTTCAGCAAAGCAAAGGGTAAGTCTCTTGATGGTGCCTGTTTGCACAGGGTAGCCACTCCTTGGCCACAAGGGAGATTCTTCAGTCTTCTTCTTTCGTCGAAGGTCCAGAGTTTCTGTTCAAGTTGCAGGTTCAGGATAATATAATTTAGCAGGGCCCAACTAGCTACTAATATACTGGGCTAGTGGGCTGGGCTACCTGCAAGGTCCCTCCTATGGGTGGGACCAGGAAGGGGAGTGGCTACACCCCCTTTCCTTTGTCCAGTTTCGTGCTGGGGCTGGAGTGCCCCAGCACCGGTTTGAACTGGACTATGCATGGAGCACCTTGTGTGCCACAGGCATGTCTCATTCCTTTCAGCCCTCCCTGCCCCAATACACTAAAGTCTGTCTGGGGAGGTGCTAGCACCTCCCCAAGCAGGAAACCTATTGTCCAGGCCTCCCTGGCTGGGAGGGCTCCCAGCAGCAGGAGGTCAGACTCGTGTCTGTGGCAGCAGCATCCATTTTGTGATGCTGAGGCTTTGGTGAGAGTTAAACAGCAAAGTAGGATTTTAACATGTCTCTCCCTCTAGAAGGGAGGAATAATATCCTCATCACCAGAAATGGTATGGGGGTATTATTCCAAAGTGTTAGACACCTTACACGACATGTTTTGATAAAGCCAAACCATAGTTACCATAACCGTCTAAGATTATAAGGCACTTTAAGAGTATATGGTAGGCTATATCATAGAACAGCTATAAGGACATGGTTCCGAAAGCTGCAGACAGGCTCAGCTCATGCTAGAGCACCATCTCACATGTTACCAAGCACTCTGCCTCCAGGATTGTTAAGGCCTGCCATAGGAGTGGCTGATAGGTACACATGTGTCTATATATAAGGTAGGTATAGGAATACTACACCTAAGCAAGGGGTGATTACACGACCTTGCCCCAGCTGAGTGATCAGCCAGTTGTGTCTAATTGGAAGGCCAGACCAGGGGTGGCATAATACATGCTGCAGCCCCTGGGAGGCCTAGGGTACACCTATGCCCTGGGTACCTAGGGTACACTGTACAGGGTCCAATAAGGTGATCCTTACCGATTGGGTATGTACCTAGGGTACATGGAGTCCATTTTAAAGAGAGAGCAGACAGCCTGAGACCCTGAATGGCAGGATCTCAGGCCAACTAAGTCGAAAAACCAGCTAGACACTAGGCAAAAAGTTGGGGGTAACCATAGTCAGATATCCACCTTCCTACAGTTACCACTCAGCCCTCCGCATGGGCAGCACAACAGCGTCCCCTTCAGCCTAGTATAGTTCATTGCCTGTTAGTGGAGGTATGGTCGGTAATAGCACCAGGCTGTTTTCGGAGTCCCAGTGTATTGTGCCGTCTGACGTCTCGTCCTCTATCTGCATCCCTGTCCCTCGTAGCTTGGCCGCAGACTGGAGCGCTGCCCGTGATCACTCCAGCATCTGCTCCTGGGTGGGCATTAATTCCTAGCCTCTGCGGCCCTGTGTTGTCCGTCGCTGTTTAGCGCGTCTCCGCCTTGTGGTCTGCAGAGATGGACGCCTATGATGATCAAGAATGGTTAGTTCCAGGAAGGTGCTCTCAATTGAGGGCCAGGCTGGTTCCGGATTGTCAACGAAATTGCTTTTATGTTAGTAAATAATTTTGAGCCGGGCAGGGTACAGGAGGGCGTATTTAAGATTCAGATGTTGGTGGTGCTTTTTTGACTCCCTTGTAAGATGCTCACTGACGCTGGACATTAAAAGTATAGTCCATGAACAGGTACACTCGGGCATTTTCGTGTTGGATCGGTGCATTTTCCTGTGCACTGTGGAGTATTGTGTTCTGGTCTTTGTAATTGAGTATACGGGGTGCTCTATGGTTCCTGTTTCGACTCTGGGTATAACTCTGTTACCTGCCTCACTTCTCCTTGGCTGCCGTCCTGTTCCCTGTTCTCCCTCCCGCGGCCGCAGCATACCATCTTGTGGCCGCCGGGTGGAGGGAGGAGGAGAAGACCACAACCACCGGCATCCTTTGCGGCCGCTGCCTCCGCGCCTGGAGGAGCTTAAAAACTGACGAGAGCCCCGGCAGAGCGGGTGCTCTATGGTTCCTGTTTCGGCTCTGGGTATAGCTCCCTGTTACCTCCCTCACTTCTCCTTGGCGGCCGTCCTGTTCTCTGTTCTCCCTCCCGCCGCCGCAGCATACCATCTTGTGGCCGCCGGGTGGAGGGAGGAGGAGAAGACCACAACTACCGGCATCCTTTGCACCCGCTGCCGCTGACTCCGCGCCTGGAGGCGCTTAAAAACTGACGAGAGCCCACGCGACGCGTGATCACGCGCGGGATCATCCGGGCTAAGCCCGGGCAAAGGGAGGGCCGTCTTAGGCCGAAGTAGGCCGGGCTGGGCCTCCCCCCTGACATTTGCGACAGGAAATTGGACACCGTACCTGGAACGAACTGAGTAACGTGTAATCTCCCTGTTTTGGGAAGAAGTTTAAATTCTGAACTTACTTTTATCACACTGTTAAGTATTCTTAAGTAAACAAACCATCTTTATTCAAGGGCATCTCGGTAGCTAATGTGAGCTTGATAGAATACTGCGGTGATAACAATGAGTCCTGGTAAAAAATCACTGGCGGGAGGGCCTGCTCAAGGGACACTGGACCTATTCATAACAAGGGCTGCAAATGTCTTAGAACGGGAAATAGCCCTCACGGAACGTCTCCTATCCATAGAGCTTTTGCATAACAAGCGCTCGTCTCTGGGCCTCATCCAGCAATCTATTACTCCCCTGAACACACTCACAGAAAGGGATTCTACGGGAGACATTGGCATCCCTCATCAACTATTAGAGCGAAGTGCCTCCACTAACATCAGCAGGGAGTCTGATAATGAGCATTCGTATTTAGAACCCCCTATGACTAGTTCCAATGTGGTCACACACCCCAAGCCTACCATGAAGTTAAACATACAAAATGCACCTGGTCTAGGACAAGTAAACCAAAGGAAACGTAGGGGAAATAGGCACAAGGGCAGGTGTGCCAAAACCCTAAAAACGGCTTCAACAGCCACAAGGTCCCTTAAGGGTTTGCAGGAAAAAGCCGCTAACCTAACTCATCTGCAATGTTCAGTCTTTCCCACTGATGTTCACTTAGAACTATTGGGAAACATTGAACACTTAGTTAGATCTCTCATACTACCACTAATGGAGCGGGTAAAAAAAAGAGTGAACAGCTGGGGGGTATAGAGGAGGTAATTTCATCAAATACCAAAATCTTACATGGATTGGCAGCCTCCAAAGCAAGCCCTACTTTTAATGTGCCAATATCTGATGGGCAAAACATTTATCAAGTAATCAGTAATGGCACTACGTCTCAGCCACAGGCAAATAACCTGTTCCCCCCCCCCCCCCCCTCCCCCTCCAAATTAACCAGTACATGCAAGAAAGACAGGGAAGGGGGGGACCAAAAAACGCACAGAATACCATCCCAGATGGCAAATACGGAAAAACCGCCCGACCCCAAGATGGGGTCGAACGAGGTAGATTTTGTAGAATAGATTTGCCACCTGAATCAGCAGCCTATGTAATAGTCCTTACTAGGGTCCCCGAATTAACAGCTGGAAGGAAAGAAGGGCACCACGACCTTAAAAACAAGGTTGTCCATTGGCTTACAAATGGGCCCTTACCGCCCAATATAAGCGGGGAGATCTTGCATGTAAGAAGACTGGGATGGGTGGGCCAGAGACCTAAAGATCTACCAGGGGACGTGGTTGCTGTAAACTTCAGAGATCGTAGGGCAACTGCGTATCTAAGGGACTGGTACTTGGAAAGCGGAGGGGGAGGAATATCAACTAAGGACTTAACATACTTCTACCCCCAGTACCAGATGATTAATACACGAGTGGCACGGAAATATGGCGTAAGGGAAACACGAGTTCCAGGCTTTAACATCCCAACATTTAACCGTTTTTCTATGTTGTCTGGACTCGATTGGTCGGATTGACGCACAAATGGGATATCCTGTAAACTATTTGTGCCCAGAGGCAGTGATTCGCTAGTGGTCATTAAGGTAACATATGACTGGGCCAAGGAAACCCTCATGAAAGATAGAGGGGGGGGGGGGGGGGGGGGGGAAAGGGGAAAGGAAACAACCCCCATCTTAGTATGGCCCAAGTAGAAAAGGGAAGGGATTTAGATATAGACGTAAACTCTAGAGCTGAACATATACTAAATATAAAGTACACTGCACCCACAAGGACTAAAGCCATGTTCAGGAACATTCATACAGGGAAGCACGCACAGACAGACGAGTGCATTAGTAATAATAAATTTGCCCAACTATTGGTATCCTGGAATATAGCAGGACTCAAGAACTAACTAGTGTCCCTGGATTGGTTAACTTTTATTGACACGTATACGGTAATATTACTCCAGGAGACATGGTAGATGGTACCCCAGTTCAGGCAGGGCTATTTGAACTTTTTTGTACCTGCAGTCCATACCAAAAGAGGCAGGCCTATGGGGGGCCTGACCACCTGGATCAAGCAGGATGATAGGTACACAACTAAACAAATTCTAATTGCAATGCTATTCTTATTGTAAAGCTACAATGTCTCGACTGTAGAGACTTACTTGTTTTCAATGTCTATGCTAGGGGCAAACCAGGAGGTAAATCCTCCGAGATAGTCACCAAGTTGGGCCAACATTTGGACATTTATAATGGTAAGGTAAACTTATTGGTAGCAGGTGATTTCAACTGTTCTTTTGAACCCTTGGATCAAAATGACATCGAACTTACCAAGGGAGAAGATCGCAGTTGGCAGATTCCTCAACTGACCACCCCCCCCCCCCCCCCCCCCCCCCCCAATTAAACGGTGGACTCAGGCTGCTCTTCAGCTCAAAGCCCTATGCCTTGAACAGGGCCTTAGGGCCGTAAATGGCAGGACAAAAACAGATAAAGAGGGGAGACCTGCATTTGATAATGGGGTGCGTACTAGTCGGATAGACTGTATCTTAGTCAACCTAGAGTTCTTGGCATCCATCCATGACATGGCTATTATAAAAAGAACCACAACCCCCCTTAGTTTAGAGCTAGAATTATTTAAAGCAAAAGATGCTGTAGCCAGTTCGATAACCATTGACATTTTTCCCACAAATGATACTAGGAGAGTGAAATGGGCTGAGTGCCTTCTGAAACAGGAAAACATTACTGAAATGGGCAAACTAGTAGTAAGCGCAACCACAGAGCTCCAGGGATGTATATCTGATGATGATCTTATGTCCAAGGTTGTTTCAATTCACACAACACTTTTTACTAGTCTTAGCAAATGTTTTATCAAAGAGGTAACTGGCCTACAACGTAACAATAGAAAGCAGGCAGAATCTTGGTACGGTAAAAGTTGCAGGGCTGCATATAAATTGCTGCAGCAGTAAGATCGAAGAATAGGGATCGAATACATGTTGCAAGACGCAACTATAAAATTACCCAGCAGGAAGCTAAAAAATCCTGGGATGAAAAATATTGGGAAGAGCTATTTGAAGCTAGCAAGTCGAGAAATATGGTAGGTTTCTGGGACTTGGTAAAATGGGGTAAGGGGTGCTATAGGGCCTACCCGCAAAATTATGTCCCTCCTGAATCGTGGGTGTCACACTTTTAAGACTCAGTTTGCATGCCCTGATTGGGAAAAAGGGACAAGCTGTAATATCATCCTTAACGATGTAACTACTACTCCTTTGCAATTCAGCCTGATAGAAGTTGAACATGTCTTAACTACTGTCCCTAAAGGGAGAGCTCCAGGGCTGGATACGATACCCGCGGATCTCTTTATACATGGCAGAGAGGTCTGGGCACCATATATACAGCTACTTGCCAATGCCATTGCTAAAGGCTCCCCAATTCCAGATATCTGGAAGGGAGCCGAAATAATCCCCATCTTTAAGAAAGGAGATGGTGCTGATCCCCCGCAAACTACAGGCCAATTAGCCAGAATTGGATAGACAACGCTGAGGTTATGTGACCACTGCAAGCTGGCTTTCGCCCATTCACGAGTACGGTGGACCAGGTTTTTAGATTTGTTACTATTTATTGGAAGTGGGTAGTTCTCGGAGGAGGCACCCTATATGCGGCCTTTGTCGATCTGAAATCGGCCTTCGACTTAGTACCGCGTACAAGGATGTGGAGAGTTCTTCAGGAGCAAGGCATGCCACCGGAACTTCTTGCTTTTTTAATAAAACTCCACAATAATAATTTTGCGCAGGTCCGGTGGGGGGAGCAAGGCCAGGCCACCGATAAATTTCCAACTCTGAGAGGAGTAAGACAAGGATGTGTCTTGGCTCTGACATTGTTTACGTTGTACATTAACCGGGTTATTGATTATCATAAGGACTTACCTACAGATCCTCCTAAGTTAAATGGTGTCCCGATACCCCTGTTAATGTTTGCCGACGACACCCTTTTAATTTCCAAAACACAACAAGGGCTCCAGAGAGCAATTGGGTGTTTTGAGGCTTTCTGTACAGACTACGACTTAATCCTCAATGTATCTAAAACAAAATTCATGGTCATGCACAGGCATAAGATTGTGCAAGGAAGGGCACTAATGAATGGAGAGCTCCTTGAGCAGACACAATCTTTTACCTATCTTGGAATTACTTTGGGGTCAAGACTGGAATGGAAACCCCATATGAATTACTTATCCACAAAACATGCACAGCTGGCAGGAGTGCTCTTAAGAGAACTACGATCCTCGGCAACACAACCAATAGCTCCAGCCCTAAAAATGTATGATACTAAAATACGGGCTTCTGTATTATACGGGGCAGAACTGTGGGGGCCATTTAATATCTCGGCCCTGACAACTGCCCAAAATAAGTTCATGAGGGGCCTGGTGAGGCTCCCCCCATCTACACCGTTGATACCCCTCTACTTAGATTTGGGCTGTCAGAGAATTGAGGACGTTGCACGATATAGACCGATTGCATACTGGCAGAGGATCTGGGTTACCCCAGAACTCTCTCACTATGCTCAGGCTCTATTAGAAACCAGAGATATGGACAAAGGAAGTAGAATACCTTGGTTCAGAGAAGTTAGGTTGATCTATAAAGCTATGGGTCTGGGGGATCTATGGGATAACCCATTACAAAATACTTTCCTGTCACGCAAGACCCTAAAGGAGCTCTATTGGGCCATGGTAACTCAAAGAGATTTCCAGAAGTGTATTGCTCCTTCAACCACTAGGGATTTCTTGGAGCACAAACATACACCGGCCTACGAACTATATTGGGATGTTATTACCATTCCTGAGGATAGGAAACGGTTCCACCAGTACAGGGTGGGAACTCTCCCAATCAATAAATTTACTAGCAAATGGTCAACCAGTAATGGTGTTTTGTGCCCTTTCTGTACTAATCAACCAGAAAGCTTAGCTCACGTCCTCTTTATATGCCCTGAGTATAAATTCCCACGTTATAAGTGGCTCAGGCCAATATGCATTCAGAAAGGCATCAAAAGAGGAACAGATGCGCTAAGGATTTTAAGAACGGACTGTACCGAGAGTTTAGTAACTGCCGTGGCCAAATTTTTGAACTGGATGTGGGCAATCCGTAGGAACAAACTAAAAATAGTGAACACCCCACCAGTTTAATCTTGTTTTAAATTTTGACTGTCTAATCATTATAAATGTATTGTAAATTTTGTTTTATTTTTAGTGTTTAACCTCAATATATAATACTTATGATTTTAATTGACGTGCATGGAACAATCAGTAGATGGCATCAACCCAGTAGAACTTACAAGAACATCCTTTTGATCTTGCAGTATATCAAGTAAAATAATTATTTACACATTATATTAATGTACTATGGAATTGATGCTGTGTTTTTATTTTTTAAATGTTGTCTTTTATGACATGTAGTCGAAATAAAGACTTAAGAAAAAGGAGTATACGGGCCACTGCGGCTGTCTCACCTCTTGTGGGGACACTGTGTGTGCTCTCCTCACTAAACAACTCTGTGAGGCCTTCCGGGGCTACCACTTGTCGCAGTCAGGTCTCTATGAATTCAGTGGGATTGTTACCTTCACAGTTTCCGGGCTAGCCGTTCTCACGTTATTTCAACGCGAGCGTCCTTCCGTGTCTTCGACTCTGTCCTGTAGCACTGTGACTTGGTGATGAAGCCGGGCAACAACTTCCGTTTGCTCTTTCTGCCAATGGGCGATTTCAGACGGAGACCTGGTGTTAGCTGTTAGGGAGGGGACCCAGAAGGGCTCCCACCGTGGCTGCCTCTTCTCTTCGCACCGACCAGTATGCAAGCCAGATGAGATGGATCTGTTATACCTTCAGGGATTTATACTTGCTGGAACCAGGAGCTGGGCAACACCACAATCTCCAAGTGATTGCTGGCCTCCGCAAGCCCCTTTGTAAAACCCACCTCAGGTTCCTGCAGCAGCAGGGGCACGCTGGCCTCTTCTCCCATTCAGGCCCCTTTGTAAGCAGCTTGTGCCTCTGTAGTGATCGTTCCAGAACAACTCAGCGCACTCTTGTCCCCACACTTTCCTAAATACAAGATTGGCCCAGCAGAGTTGCCGCTGCGGTCTGACTCACTCTGACGCAGCGCTGGATGCACCCTCTGGCTGTGCATGATAAGGAGCAGGCCTGCCCAAATTGCTATCTCCGGGCAGCCTTCTAGCTGTTTGTCAGGCCTTTGAGACTGGCATGTCCGTCTGTCTTGGACGGAAGGGTATGCACTAACCTGTATGGACTCCGGTCAGTCCGTGCGTGTGGGCTGGACCGGTGAGGCAGGGCCTGCTTCTTCAGGGATGAGTCCTTGTCTTCGGCGAGGGGGTGCCGCTCGTGTGCATGCGCTGCGCTCTGTGTCCACCGGCTTTAGGGTCTCTGGCAACCCTAGGGCCCCCGGCGAGCGCCCAGAGGCAAACCAGATCTCTGCGTACCACGCCCTCTAGCAGACACAGCCCAGGTCACGTCCAGGCCAGCAGGGGTACTTGCATCCCGCTGCTTCCAACATATACCTCTGCACTCTCACAGCGCCAATCCTCCAGGTAGGTGCGAGCCAGCACAGTTCGGAGATTGGGTACCACTTTTAGTCGCGGTCCTGCAGTGTGGCGCTTCCTCTCCCTGATCGCTCCGGTGGGGATCCAGGCGCACGGCTGGCGTGCTCATGATTGTGGGGGTGCACAGGCCACCTCCTGCTTCCTATCTCACTTGCTCTAGGTGACAGCCTTGTCCCGCCCCGCCCCGTGCAAGCGGCCTGCTAGATCTTGTGGCCGAACCGACCGGGCGATCCCCTCCCCAGAGATCCCAAGCTCTGCAGGTGTTGGCGCTGGGCTTAGTGTCCACTAGCAGCAGGCAGCCACAGTGGTTATGATCCGGCCTGTCATCGGGGGTCGCACTCCTGCGAGGCCGCCGTCTATCTCGGTCTCTTTGGGAGGAGTATAGCCTGCACACAGGTCTCAGGCCGGAGGTTCTCCCGTGTAGGGGCCAGCAACAGCTAACTGCGTTTTTTTTGGACAGGTGGCTCAGTAGTGTCGGTGATGCAGCAAGATCGTCGGGCCCAGGACCTCTCACCTCGTGCGTCAGCCATCTTTGGCGGTTGGCCACGCCCCCACATTAATTCTATTGTTTGTGATTAGTGATATGTAATGCAAGTGACTAAAACCTAAATTATTTATTATGGTTTTGCATAACCTATCTGAAAATGTGATGGATTTTAAAAATTTTTTTGAATATTCAGCCAGATCAGTGGGCATGGAGCACTTAAATTGGGAACCAGACCCATTTGAGTAAAGATTGAGGCAAAGCAGGAGTGTGATGATCATACTGGAATTGCCTGGTCCGACTCCGGTTGTGACTGTAACACCACATGCAACGTCATTGTCTGCACAGGAGAGCTAGCCTAGAATGATGTGATGGGTTGTCATTCACCATGATGGGTCCTGGGTTCACATATTTGTAGATTGGAGCCGTAGTCCATGGGAAGAATATTGAAACAGTGTACTTGGTGATTAACCTAGAGCAGGCATTCAAAAATGGAACCAGTAGTTATTGTGAGTTTCTTTAACAGCCGTTTTAGGTCTCGCCTACCGCAGCACGCATGCACTGCACTAGGAGATGGCTCTTAAATCACTTCAGACTTCCAAGAGCCTTCTCAGTGTGGGTCTTCCTCCTCCCACACATCCCATTGGCCTTTGCGTGTGGCTTTCAATAATTGAAATGCAAAAAAAGAACAATTGATGGACAGAATGCAGAACCATGTCATACATTCACCCCAGTACAGAGATCTGGGCCTAAATCCATCGTTTTGACCCTGCACCCAATGGGAACAGTCCAGCCCAAACTGCCAAGCCAGGTCCTCCCTGGACTGGAAACGCAGATCTCTGTACTGGGGTGAATGTGTGACATTGTTCTGCATTCTGTCCATCAATTGTTCTTTTTGCATTTGTCACCCCGAGTGGTATGGGTATGTCCAGACGTGGGTCCCGTGCTCTTTATGCCACTGTAGTCAAGCTATCCTGGCTGAGGGCTGAAAGCCTGAAACTGGTCCTAGGATGCTTTTTTCCAGTCCAGGGAGGGCCTGGCCTGGCAGTTCGGGCTGGACTGTTCCCATTGGGTGCAGGGTCAAGACTGATTTGCATATGGCTGGGTCCAAACTGGAATGGCATGGTGAGCAAAAAGTGATGGATTTAGGCCCAGATTTCTGTACTGGGGTGAATGTATTACATTGTTCTGCATTCTGTCCAATTGTTCTTTATGCATTTTTCAATAATTGAAAGAACGCAAATGGCCAAAGGCGGGGGTATGTCCCGCCTTTTTTGTCAACGTTGACTCCCATGGCCTATGGGTCTCGGGAGCGAGCAGGGGCGTGCAGCCTGCCAGCTGCATTCCTGGTGTCTCAGTTTACACGTGCCGCGCCTTGGCTTATGTAATGCATCGCTGCTTCCTCTGACGCGCCGTTGTTTTCCTTATCCATGCCCTTTGTGTGGCTTGTGTTTTTTTCATTGCGATGATATTGAATTCAAAATGTGTCCTCCGTGCTCAAGCGATGAAAAAGTAACGTTCGTGTATGGCCAGAAACAATTTGAACAAACACTGTTAGCAGTAGGGTTTCTCTAACATCTCAGAAATACAGTGCGCCCAAACGGATATGATTTTCATTTCGTGGAAAGTGTAGACGTGAAATGAATCGCTATCCTGACAACTGGCCATTGTAACAAAATTGCAAGTTTTGGGTACATTAATGTCAGCATTGAACCAGAGCATCATTCCGTGCAAACTGTGCCACATTCAAAGTCGCCTGGGAGAATAAGCGGATTTCAAACGGCACCTGCGTGGGTACAACTTGTGGTGTGTGCATAGGACTCTGAACTCTGGTACAATTGTGCCATGTTGTGGCATTGAACAAAGTTTTTGCTTTTCGTCAAACAAAGGGCGTTCTTTATTATATCTTGCTACGAGTGTTCTCTCTCGCTACTGGGAACAGGTTTAAACTGCACGTTGGTTCTGTGCAGTTAGGCACTGCACTAATCG
The DNA here is from genome assembly GCF_964204655.1 of Triturus cristatus. NCBI lineage: Eukaryota > Metazoa > Chordata > Amphibia > Caudata > Salamandridae > Triturus > Triturus cristatus. Next base: position 420,256,133 of record NC_140594.1, on the reverse strand, counting down.
GCTCTGAATGAATAATATTACACTTAACCTTTTCCGGAGATCCTTAGATTCCGAGGCCCCTGACATTTTTGAACTTCCTAATCATGGGCCACAATTAGATAAGATATATTCTTAAAATGCCATCACCTTATCTATATGCAGCATAAATGCTCCCTTGTCTCTATGCAACGTAGTTTCAAAGAAATGTTTGGAATCTACCGCTTGATGGCCAATTTAGAGTATAGAACAACCTACATCAACATGTCCTGCAGTTTTTAGGGCAAAAGTGATTACGCTTCCAACAGTAATTGGCCATTACACTATGGCCAATGGGCGTCCTGTTTTGATAATTGCTAATCATTCTTACTTAGGGCATAGTAGGGGTGGCGTAATACTTCTCTCTGCTTAGTATTTTCTTTTTGCGGGCATCACTCAAAGGGTGGAGGGTGTTTAATAATCACCCTGCGTGGCATGTTAGTACAGCACAGAGTTTCTCTGTGGCTATTTGCTTGTTTTATAAAATGCTGTTGTTCGGTGGGTTTTAACTGTAAGGTTCTATTCTAGGCGTGTTTCAAACATAGTAGGAATGCAAAGTTTTGTGAGGTGAGTAAAGCTTATCTTTGATATGCAAGCAAGCAGTGGAGCAGAGGAAGGGACCGAGAAGGATAGGCTACAATGTTCAGACACTATTGACTAGTAAGAGGAAGGGAAAGTTCTTCATATTGGCAGCACAGCACTTTACTGCTAACAGGCGGCTTTCAGCGCATCTCGCTATTTATAGCCATTATCATTCTTGCCAATGAGGAAGTGATTGTTTTTACCAAATCGCAGTGCCCTTCATAGGACAAATTTGCTTCAGTCTCACTCCGCACCTATCACTCTCCCTACTTTCCATGACTCTCACCACAGAAGGGCCTACACAATATGGCATTCCCGCGGGGCGTTCCTAAGGTGTTTGTCTGCGTACATCTTTAACGCCGCTCACCTTTTCCGTGACGTTTGCGGGTAACCTGTCTGGCTGGGTGGCTCGGCGTACAGCAAAGAATCTAAAGCAGTTCCAGGGAGTGTCCAAGCCATTTTTGTTTCTCATGTGGCAGTGTATTGCTGACGTGTTGCCTAACCTATTTATCTAATATGGCGCAGAACAACGTGTCTGACCACACCGGCCGATTACACAGTACATTAAACAAATTAAACCACATAAAGAGCAGCTCTGCCGTTACTGAGGCTACGAGGAATTAGGAAACTGGCACTTAACTAAATGATTGATCTTCGCCCTCTTGTACAAGCCCCACTGGAAGGGGGAAGTTAGTTCACTGTGATAAGATGGCTACTCTGTGTGCCTGAATGCACCCCAAGCTGGGCTGTGGTGGACAGAGCGGAAAGCAGTATTCTGGTTACTGGCGGCTGTGACTTTAGAATTTGCATATTTGAGTGCTTTCTCACGTCAAATTTTGAGTAACTTGCTCCTAACTTAGAAACCTGCTCCCCTGATGCCTCTACAGCTTCTCACTCGTCTTCCATTCTGAACCTACAAGTCTCAGGTTGCTTAGACCTATTGGATTTAAACCCAGGATAATGTGCTGCATGACTTAACACTTAAAGCCAAAAGGCGAGACCTATTCGCTCTGCCAATGCTTGTTATATAATGTGGGTGGGCATGTGAGACTGATAGTTATCAGTAGCGTTGAAATGCCAAGAGCATAATCCTAGTTCTGTCCGGTTTTAGAAAATGAAGTATTGTGTTGATATAGTGTGAAGTAGCTTGATTAATGTTTAAAAAATAAATGACTAAATAAACAAGGCTGAGAAGATATTTTAATTAACAAACAACCTATTCCAGATCTTGCCAGTGGCCATTTGCTACAGTGTCAAAAAAAATTGGAAAACCGAAAGATGCACTTTAGACCCTTGAGGAGAACAGCTAACTGTGTCTGAGTTCCAGTCTGATGTCTTTGTGCTGCTGCATGCCATCTAAAGTCTGCACAATTTTCTTTTGCGCCATTTTAAATTGAGTACAAGTGTCTATCTCATGTTTTAAAGCACAATATAGTCGCACCAAGCTGTGGTGGGCACACTTTGGTAGAAGCCCCACCCATAGAGGCTTGTGTCCTGCGAAGGAGCAATACCAATTTGGAGCATTTACAATGGGTTCCATTATCTAATGATGGAATAATTAAATAAAATTCAGTGAGCTAAAAGCAACAAAATGGCAACATGGTATAGCTGTTCCAGTGGGTGTATGTTCAACTATGTGATGTACTCTGATTTGTATGTTCTTGATGTTAGGGAGATGGTTGTGCCAGTTAGAGTGCCTATGTTCTGTATCCTGCCCTGTCTGTACTAGCAGTAGCTTGTCACTTAATGAGATGCAGCAGGGCTATTTTGCTCTTGTTTTTCTCTTTGCCTACCATGCTCTTCACCATATGAAGTTAATTGTGTAGGGCCAATGTGAGCTTCACCTGCATAATGCTTTTACTGTTTAAGTTCACACACATCCTGGTTATCCATGGCTGATACCAACTCCTCCCTATTGTTTGCCAGAGCAGTGTGTCCCAGCGCTTATTTTCATCTCCCCATAACTGAGTTTGTGTGTGGGTGTTTTTTTTTTTTTTTTTTTTTTTTTTCAACCAGTTTTTTGCCTAAACTAGATAGGATTACTGCTTCATGAGAGGGTTTGCACTGTTCATGTACCGGCATCCCTTGACACTCGATGCTGGCATATCTGTCCCAATTTTACCATCTCACCGGGTATAATGCCTTTAAATGTTGGAACCAGTTTTCAGTGATAATTCACTACTCCTAAATGAAGCCTAGTAGCAATAGAGTCAAGTAGTTACCATTCTGGCCTTCCTGGATTTTGCTTGAATGCTGTTTGCTGAGGGAGGAAATCCCAATTATGAGTGATCTGCATATTTTTACTCCTTTCAGTTGAGTGCACAAGGCGTACTAAAGGACTGAAAGCTGTGGGGGGGGGGTGTGACTAATGGCAATCTGTTTTTCCATTCATTTTCCGTATGAAATCCTCACAAACATTATTTGGGGCTCAGTTTTAGAAACTGAAATGGACTGCTTCATTGCCTTTGTAATTTTGTCCATGCCTTAGTTTTAGGTCTGTTTCATCTCTGCAACATCAGGCACCTTGGAGGTAAGGATGGCTGTGGGCACACAATTGACTGCACCTCTGGTGAAGTTGAGGCACACTTGCCTTGAAAACTAATCTACCCTATATCTAACAGCACTCACACAGGCTCTCCTTGGGTTACTGCAGCGGGCACAACGGTGGTAATGGTCAGGTTTTCTGCTTAAGAGCACTTTTTTTTAATACAAGTTGGATTTGCTTTATTTGAATAATCATTTGATTTTTTTTTCCCTTCTACACGGCTGCTTGGTTTGAATTCTATAAATTATAATTTGCACAAATTTAGCACAGTAAATTTGTCAAGGAAATAAATGTGTGAAACTTCCATTTGTGTGGGATGGGAGTTTTGCACTGATGCAAGATGTTTTTTAAAAAAAACAAACGGATGTGATTTGGGGAATTACCACTACTTTGAGTTATAGGAAACTTGCCCTGAGAATTGGGCACTGTTATGGCATGTAGGATGCTGGACTGTGTGACCATAGACCATAGAATATATGGGAAGTCTCTCACCCCATTATCCAGGAATTTCAGGAGAAAGTTTGTTCTCTTCCCAAGAGCAGTGCCTTCTGTCCTAAGCTCTTACTGTCTTCCCCAGCACATGCTTCTTTGCCCCAGACTTGTGTACATGCTTCAATCAATCTGCATTTGTAAAGTGCAAATTTCACCCCTGTAACAGCCAGGTCCTGAGACTCTTTCTGAAGTCTACCAGTGAGTGGACCATATGGATGTGGAGAGGGAGGTTGTTCCAGGTCTTGGCTGCGATGTAGGAGAAGGATGGCCACTGGTGCCGCTGATGTGGGAGGGTGTGTGAGGGCCAGTGAAGAGGAGCGTATGTATCTAGCGGGTTGGTGGAAGTTCAGTCAATGGTTGAGGTAGGCAGGTTCTAGGTCATGGAGGGCTTTATAGATGTGGGGGAGGATCGCTTGCTAGTATGGCTCGCCTTCATTCAGATGAATCTTGCCCCCATACCTGTGGTTTGTCATGCCCAGTCTTCTGCTCTACTTCAGACTCTTATCTTTTATCCCCAGGTGTGCAGTTTACCTCTCGCCTCTTCCAGAGTGTTGATGTTTTAACATTACTAATGTGAAGACCGCCATCCTCATTTTGTGTTGAGGCACAAACAATTAAACACATAAAATATTCCTAAAATGAATACATTAGTCAGTCTATACAGTGGACCAGTCAGTGAATGAACGAGCTTATCTTCCCTATCTACAGACTTTTTAGCCCTGAAGACACTCCACGAGCAGGCAAGGGAGGACTTGGACGTCCCGATATCCATCGAGGAAATGCAGTCCACATTACAGCAGCTCACTGTGAAGAAAATGGAAACCTTCTCAGGGGTCTCACTGATACACCTGGTTCTTTAAACCAACAAAGAAGAGATTGGCACAGAAACTTTAATATAAAAGACCTTATTTTTATTAACTTTCAGATGAGGGAGACTACGTCACACGGTACCCTCAGGAACTGTAGGAGGCATTCTAAGGAGTACAGAGAATAGGGGCCTTATATACCCACACGGGCTCAAAAGAAGGCGGTACAAGTACATATGAGAAGAGTTGCACACATAGATGGTCATACAGAAAATGCAGTCAACAAGTAGGAGAAGTAATGAGTTACTGTCATCAGTTAGAACAGCCTGACCGTTCTATACTAGGAGCAGGTGCATTCTACTAGCTAGGCCCTTCTGAGCATGTGCGAGGTTCTGGAAGAGGGAGAAAGCAAATGGCTAGCACATAGCTAACTAAAATGGCTGCCAAGTGCAAAATGGCTTTCAGCTCATGCTAACAGATCCCTGCAATCTTTAACAGATGGTCCTTTTAGCAAGCGCTAAAGACATTCCCATGATCCAGTAGGAACATAGAAAATATTTGCACATCAATTTTCATAAATTTATCAATATCCTAATTCATTGCTAGGTGGGCATTTCTGATTCTAAATATTGTTAAGCGGGCATATACAAGGTATAAGCAGGAGTACAAAGGGAACAGAGCATTGGGTCATACAGATAGCAGGAGAGAGTAATGAATATTATCGCGAACAGAATTATCATTTTTCACAACCCTGAGCGAAAAGCAAATCCTAGAACCATCCAGTAAAAACATTTTCAGGGCTCCTATGCATTTCAGTGACCATCCATTTCAACTTCAGAATAGCCAACAGCACATATCTAATTACATTTTCATTAGACTTTTCCATTTTCCTTTATGAGGGCTAGAACATCAATAATTATTCAAGGAAAGGGCAAAGTAACATTTGTCAACTGCTCAGGTGAACTTTTCTCTCGCAGAATAAACATTATTCCTAATGCAAATATTAAAGCAGTCAGACATATTACAAAAACTATCCTGGATCCAGGGGGCCAGGAGGACCACAGAGGGCCATGAGAATTAGGATGAGGAGCCGCAAAGGGCTGCTCCTCAAAAATGGGACAACTAAAGGGGTTCATTTTTAACAACAACAAAAAAAGTCCTTGGGAAATTAAAGCCGCTGTACAACCAGCCAGAGGGGAGTCTTCACCCTGTGTCCGTTTGAGCCTCACAGGCAGGCTCTTGTTGTTTCCACGGTGGAGCTGCACAACCCGCAACTCAAGAATCACTGCCCAGTTTCAAGGGAAATGTTTCTTCTTTCAGGATAGGGCAATCACCTTCTGGGGCAAATGCCTTCAGCGATCCTGTCCAGTGTCTCAGGCAGTGCACCAGTTTTCTTCACTTCAATCTAACAGGCACCAAAGACACAGCACCTGGACCCTGAACTCAAGTCCTTCCCTAACTCCTGTATTGCTCTGCTGGCGCACTGCTCTTTCGTTGGGGCCACAGATTGTATCCAGTGTACCCAGGTATCTCTTAATCAACAACCAAAGGTGCAGACTTTACAGCCAGCATTCAGGAGCGTGATGCTGAAGTACCTGAAGCAACCCTTGTTTCAAAGGGGGTTACCTCAAGCAAAAACTTCCTTGCCGTTCTGGTCGGTCTGTGACTCTCAGCTGGGCATCAAAAACTTGATCCACGATTTCTCCTTTCTGATTTGTGACCCCGTCTTTGGCCCAAGACAGTGGCAGGGGTAAACACTTCACATCCCAGTGCTTCCGGCCTTCTACCTTCACTGAGGTCCTAGTTGCCAGCAATGCCTGTGCTGGTTACCTTCACCTTGACTTCAAGCTGGACTGGTGCTGACTCTCCAAGCTAGATCTGATGTCAGCGCCCCTCTGGCAATGGTTGTAAGGCAGCAAATTTCTATTGGTGGACAGAACAAAAGGTCTTTAGACAAGGCATACAAATAATCTATCAACAGAGGATATTCTCAGAATACTTCCTAGTCCTGGTGCGCCCCATATATTAGCAAGGCATCCAGGAACCACTTCATTTATCTATGTGAGAGTAAAAAAAAAAAAACAGACCGGACCTATTGGCAAGTATAAAAGGAACGTTTTGGTGAACTGACCAGAGTCATATGTCACCCAATCCCAAGCAGCCAAGGAAGTCTGTTTATTTACTAAATTCTGAGGAAAAGAGAAAATCAATACAGACATACTCCAAATCCTTACATCTGTGTATTCCTATATTATTCATCTGAAGACCCTGCTGAAAAAAGGAAATGTTCTACACTTTTACTCATAGACTTTGCATTACTTCTACAGAACTGCAGACACTTCTAAAATGATTTCTCTTAATAAAAGCACCTACATTGTATGCTTAGGACCATGCTCTCATGTTATAGGTGCAACAGAAAAATCTAAAACTGCTGATTTAACAGGGATTACATTTTCTCCAGCAGAACATGTGACAAACTCCTAAAAAACTATTTTCTTCAAAAATGTTTGCTAAGGATCACATGGGCATCTTCCCTGCGTTCTACTTTTCACAATCCAAACTATGCAACATCAGCGCTAATGACTGTCAGTTTATTTACACAGACTAGCTAATAAAAGACTAGCAATGCCCTTGCTAAACTGTATATAGCATGAGAATAATATAAACAATAGTGTTATCACCTGAAGTTTAATACAAAAACTACCCACATTTAGTTCCCCTTAAAGATCAAATACGGGAACAGCAATCTAGACTACTCATCCTTTCATAATTTCATCAGACAGGATGGGCAGTAACATAGCATATTTATTCATTTTATCAATGCTAACAATTTGTAAAACAGTATTACTGAATAGCCAATTAAATGTCTCATGGCTATTTCATAGACCGTTTAGACGGGCTCAAAAGAAATTGAGAAAAAGAGAGGAAACTTAAATTTGCCTACCCTTAATTTGTAGAGGAGCTAGCCTCCTTCCCCCATTTTGACAGTAGGAAACCAGAAACGAGTTTCACTTCTATCAACCCCTACTTGTAGCAACTGGGCATAAACAAAGTTATAGGAGGCAAATAGCACATTGACCGAGCCAAAAAACATGAATACCCAACAACCAATTCCTTTAGCAAATGTACTAGTATAACATGAGGGCACATGAAATCAAACTAAATCCCATTGCCCTATTTATCTCAGCTTTTGCACAGTAATCTTCAAACCAAAAAGCATTAGTGCTGTATATATGGAGAAGCTATCTGTTAATCAAAGCTCACATATACCATTATATTGCCTTTTGTTCGTATCCGTGCACAAAAACTTGCTTTTGCCAAAAAAAGTAAGCAAAACCTCTTTCTCTCGCTGCCCTGCCATCTCGTCTTTTAAAAAGTTTCAAAGGTCGAAATGTCAAAGCAAACCTTGCTCTGAGCCCTGCTAGGCATCTAAATGTAGAACTCGACCTTTAACCCTTTACCAACTGTCCCATTTTATGTGCAAGGGTTTCCATGCGGTTCTCCCAATTCAAAGTGACCCTGGAGACTGAGAGCTGAAAAGCAGACCCATTCCATCCCTGTTTGCCAGCTTAGAGGTAAGAGAATAACTGCTGCTGGTTTTTTATATTTATTTTCAATTGTAACCAGTGTGCAGTATACATTTCTAGCAGTATATAGGTCGGCTGTTTGTGTTATACTTAAATGTGTGCATTTACTGAAGCCTAAGGCAGTTTAAAAGCTGCTCTGAGTAGTAGAACTGCATTTAAATTGTGAATTTTGCCCAATTTCGACTTTGGTGTTTGGGGCAGTTAAAAATGAAGATCCTACAAAGTTTTTGCATAATAGTCATCCCCAGAAGGTCCCCTACACATTCCAGAGAGGGGGCATCAGAAATATATAAGGTATACCCTTATAAAAATGAGTTTTGTACGCCTAGGTAAAGTGACATTTCACATTGTAATTTCCCCCATTGCTTTAAAACGCTGCTTAAATTCTGTTTTAATGCTAGGAGTTCACAGTATAATAATTGGGCATTATAAAGATTAAAAAACTAATTTAAAGCACTTATTTTTAATGTATATGTATATATATATATATATATATATATATATATCTTTTCATATAATCAATTAAAAAAAAAAAATCCAATCATTTTGATGAGTCCACATATGAAAAGCAAGCTGCATCCCTTGCCTATCCTATTTAAACGCATTCATTCATAACCCTAAGCACAGAAGCCTAACTTGGAACATGAAAAATCTGCGCAACTTTTTAAACGAGTCATTATTTAACATCAGAACCACGGATATGCTTATGTAAAAAGGTATTAAGAAAAAAAATCCCTACTGTCAATCTGCTTCGGTTATCCAAAATAATGAAACTATATTTCTAAATTTTTAAAACCGCAGTCTGAAATACAGGGTTTTACCGATGTTGCACTGACTTAAGATTTAGTTGACTTCCACATTTTCTTTTCTGTGGCCATGCGAACAAAAATAGCCACGTGCTATTTATGCAGCTGTTGGTTGAACAGCAGGCATCAAATTCTCACGCCTTTCTCAGGAGAGAAAACCCTTTTTCTGTTTTTCTAATGTCTTGACAAAGTGTAATCTCCATTGGATTGTCTCAGACAGCTGCTTCTCAGTGAAACCGTTAAACACAGCTGTTGGAAAGCTTCTTTTTTTAGTGTTCAAATGTAAGCACGGTGACAGTCTATTTAAAACTGAGGCATTTCAATGCAGTCAAATCTATCGTTCTATAATGTATGTTTAGTTCAGCAACAACCAAAGTCACTCACATGATGTGAATGCCTTTTAATATCTAATACAATGTATCTTGAGGAAAATGCTGTAACATTTTTTATTTAAGTTTATTGCAAAACACACAATTTCGTTTTTGAGGCCTATTTTATTCCTATTCAATTTGAATTCTAATTTTATCTTTAGCATCGTGGCAATTTGCACACATGTATAGTGTCTTACTCTGTCAATTTAATAGTAACATGTAGCATATATTATATAATTCATTTTTTGATTTTTTAAATTTAATAATTAAATGACATTTTGCATAACCGAATGATGACAGCAAAAAACACAAACACATTGAGCTCATTCCAGACATTTACAGAAGGGGGTCATACACTCAGAACACACAATACAGCGTGCTTAAGGCTAGCCATTCCTTCACAAAAAGCGCAATCGCTATTTACTCACACGTACCATCCATGTCAAATCACAAACCACATAGACATTTGAACACACATTTAACCCACAGATCAACAGTTAGGACAGAAACAAAGGACAGCCCACAGACTGTACTTAAACCAAACCATTTGTAAATACTAGTTGTAAGTCATATTTACAAGAAGAGCTTCTCAATAGTATTCCAAAAGACTGCACTAAAACAGCCCAAAGATTGTTCCATTTTCAAGAAGCCAAACTATCAGAACACCAAAAAAAAAACGCTCTGCATATCACCACTTATGAATGTTACTAAGTGCACAGACCAGGATCCTTTCTATGTACATATTAAGTTCCTTGGGGTACTAGTCACTGAGGAAGAAATACGTTTTTATACCTAATCTTAGTTGGGTATCCCCTCTAGGGGAGCCGGCTGATTTTTTTACAAGTTCCATAATGGTACCTCCAAGAAAGCAACACATTCTACGATGTGTGCTAAGAACAGGCATGCCAAGAATATTGCAGCATATACAATATTATACACAGAGTAGCACTTAAGTCAAATTTTATGAAAAGTAGAGAAAAGTCTCCTCGTTACTTGCCTACACAAATTGCAATTCATATATTTCTCACATTCCCATCACATATGGGCCAATTTCCATTTCCATATCGCTGTGTATCACTTTATCACTACATCACTTTTTATGTCTCACTTAAATCTCCCGTTATATCACGTTATATCTCACGTTTATCACTTCACTTTTTTATATATTTCACTTTATCTCACTTTATCTGTGCAGCCGGCGCACTTCTCTCACTATCTCACAAATGACCTTACCTAGCATAGGTTTCCAGATTCTATCTGCCAAGTTCTGAATGACCTAACGGTCGTTTTTAGAATACTCACGCCAAAAATGTTCAGTCAGGAGTGGTAAACAGTTGGAGTCAAGTCAGGAAGACCAGAAATATAAACTGGGCTGCTAAGACAGAGAATCTCAGTGTAGTGTACCTTCTTACTAGAGTCCTGTTCTGCCCTCCTCAGTAGATTCCTGTCTCCCATCAAGACCACTCCCTTGAATAGCCACTTCTCTGAGGTCCACGTTGAGCGCCATTTGAAGAAATCCAAACCTTCTCAGGGGTCTCACTGATACACCTGGTTCTTTAAACCAACAAAGACGAGATTGGCACAGAAACTTTAATATAAAAAACCTCTTTTTTTTATTAACCTTCAGATGAGGGAGACTACGTCACACGGTACCCTCAGGAACTGTAGGAGGCATTCTAAGGAGTACAGAGAATAGGGGCCTTATATACCCACACGGGCTCAAAAGAAGGCGGTACAAGTACACATGAGAAGAGTTGCACACATAGATGGTCATATAGAAAATGCACAGTCAACAAGTAGGAGGAGTAATGAATTGCTGACATCAGTTACAACAGCCTGACTGTTCTATACTAGGAGCAGGTGCATTCTACTAGCTAGGCCCTTCTGAGCATGTGCAAGGTTCTGGGAGAGCGAGAAAGCAAATGGCTAGCACATAGCTAACTAAAATGGCTGCCAAGTGCAAAATGGCTTTCAGCTCATGCTAACAGATCCCTGCTATCTTTAACAACTGGAGCTAAGTCCCCGGGTGGTGATGGCTTTCCCACCAGAGTTTTATTGGGCCTTTGCGGGAATGTTGTCTCAAGCCCTCCTGCAGGTGTTTGAGGAGGCCTTTGAGAAGGGTATCCTCCCACCTAGTATGAGACAGGGTGAAATCTGCATGATCCTGAAACTAGAAGGGGACAGTCGAGCACCTTCAGTATACTACCCAGTCACCAGATAAATATGGACACCAAAATACTGTGTAAACTGTTAGCTTCCCACCTGGGTCCATACATGCAGCACTTGGTACATGAAGACCAATGCGGCTTTAAACCATGATATAACACTGCAATCTACCTACACTGGCTGAGCCACATTATGCATGAAACCAGAGACCGAGGAAGAGTTGGTAGTCTTGTCTATAGACCTGGCTAATGCCTTTAACACGGTAGACTGGGGATACCTCTTGGGGGTCCTCAGGGCCGTGGGGATGGGTCCTAAATTCCGCCGGTGGGCCCAGACATTATACAGAGCCCCGTGTGCTCGGGTGAGACTGAGGGGGGGCATGCTGTGGGGGTTGGGACGTGGCACCCGGCAGGGATGTCCGCTCTCACCCTTTTTATTCACCTTAGCCATTGAAACGCTGGCAGTGAGAGCAGAGCTAGACCAGTGGGGTGTCTGGGTGCGGGGTTCAAATCAAAATATCTCCCTATACACTGATGATGCACTTTACTTGCATTCCCCCGGCCAGCAATCCCCGAGCTACTGCGCCAATTGGGCAGGTTTGGGGAGGTCTCCGGACTGAGGCTCAACCGTAACAATTCACTTTTTTTTTTTTTTTTCTTTTCTTTTCTCCTATTGGCGTTCATGGCGGCAGTGCCTCTGGGGGACCTCCCAGACTTTGGGCTTAGATTGGAACGTGCAAGCTTTAGGTATCTGTGGGTCCAGATAGTGCTGACCGATGTGCAGGCACTTGCCCTGAACTTGGACAGGATACTCGCGATGCTAGAGTTCAGTGAAGTTTTGGCACACCCTTCCGTTGTCCTTAATGGGCAGGCTACCTATTTCTAAAGTGGTAATGCTCCCTAGGTGTCTTTATGCGCTCCAGAATTTGCTCACCTCAATCCTGGCCTGAGTATTTAAACAATTGAATACGATCCGGATTTAACTACTGTGGGCGGGAAAGAGGAGCAGAGTATCACTGAACACTTTAACAAGTCGATATGAGGGCAGGGGACTGGAGGCCCCACAATTTGAGTTCTACTACTGTGCCACCCACTTGCAGCACGCGGCCCGGTGGCTGACGGCGGGGGATAGTTGGGAAAACGACTGCTGGCGGGCAGCATGGATCCGGTGGCCCTCCCAACAGCTCTGAGTGGAGAGAGAACTCCCTACCTCGTCCGACACACGGCGAGCATTTGGCAGCGGTTTGTGGAGAAGGTGCTGCGTAGAGTGCCATTTCATAGAGTGCCGATCTGGATCCTTGCCTCCATCAGAGAGATGGGATCGCACATGTCATTTCATGCCTTGAGGGATGGCGGATGTGAGGTCCTAGGAGACCTATTCCCAAATGAGACTTTCATAACATATGAGCAGGCATGCAAGGGTTTCGCCCTTGGGCAGGGTCACTATCTACAATATAGGGGACTCCAAGAAGTATCCATGGTTACTTGGCCTAAATATCTGGACATCCCACAATTGACTCACACTTTGGATATACTGCTTACATGCAGCACTGGCCCCAGGTTGATATCCCTGCTTAACAATGCCTTGAAGCAGGACTCCACTGCACCATCACCACCGTCAACAGTGGCCTGGGAGAGAGACCTCAACATACAACTAGGTCAGAGGACATGTGCGACCACTAGCGATCTTTCCCACACAGTCTCATGCAACGCTAGGTTTAAACTGACACATTACAACTTTCTACACTGCATTTACCTTACACCAGTGAAGTGGGATGGTAAATGTCCGAGGTGCGCCATTGAGGGTGCAGACTTTCTCCATCTGGCGTGGGTGTGTCCGTGGTCCGACAGTTCTTGACAGGGGTGACTGATAGGACATGCATGGTCACAGGGCTTCGGATACGGGAGGAACCACTGCAATACCTACTGGCCTTTATTCGCAGGCACAAAAAACTGGAAACTCCCCTGTAAATTATTGCAATTGATAGTTTTGGCCAGGCGGAGGGTGGCCATAATGTGGATGGGCCAGCGAGACCCAGAGGTAACGGTATGGCTCAGATGTCAGAGAGTGGGCGTTAGCGGAGGGTACTAGCATGAAACTCACACGTAAGGATGAAGGCCTACAGGCAGACTTAACAGAATGGAGAGAATTGTGCAGTGCAGGGCTATCCGTAGGAGATGCAGGGTCCGAGCGAAATACATCCGAGGGTGGGGTGAGGGACTCGGGCAGGGAGGATCACCAGGAGAGTAGGGGTCTAGGAGACTAGGCTCTCCGGTACAAGCCCAAGACGAAATAACTTAAAATGTTGCCCTACCCCGACACTCTGTTGTAAATCGGCTCCTTTGTGTAAACCAAGAGAAGCCGTGTAACTTCAAACATTATATCTCCATTTTCATTGGGCTTACATTGTGCTGTATGCTATGATGTTGATGTTTTTAAGGTCATGAAAAAAAATGATAAAGTTAAAAAAAAAAAAAATGAATACAGTAACCCTTAATTTCAAGTAAAAATGAACCGAGAAAGAAACCGGTTTTATATGGGTCTCATAGCTGTCCACCTTTGTGAACAGGGGTTTCAAAATGCTTTATTTGCTGTAAAATAGAAAATGTTTCCGGCTGCTGTGACATAAAAGACCAGTTTGGAAGCATGCTTCTGTCCGTCTGTTTATTTCTGTGTAAAATACAGCAATTTGCAAATTCTCTACACTATAGTGGGCAGGTTAGGGGCCTATATTTAAGAAGAAATTATACATGGTAACTGTGACTGAAGGGGATGTTTTTAACCTCCTGGTTCTGACTGATGTTGCAGAGTCGAGCCTCACTCATGTTGTGTATTTCATGTAAATTAGATTTCACTGGTAAAAATCAGTCGTTAGCTGGCCCTCCCCTTTGATTTTCTTTTTTTATTTTTTGCGCTGTGCATTTTGGCAGGGTTAAAAACAACAATTTGTCTCTAGTCTTCCTGGCATGCATTGTAGTCCCCTGATGTAGTGCTCTATAAATGTGAAATGTTCAGGCTTCATTCAGTGTTGCTTATACCCTGGTGTTCACAGCCACTCACCAGCAAGCACCGCCCACAAGGGGGCAGCTCGCTGCTAGAAGTGAGCGCTAGCTATACTACAAATGGGGCTTTCTGCAATTAGAAGTGTATTTGCCCATTGAGGATTCTCGTTGTGGTCTCCTTCAGAATCCCTTACTTTTCCACCTCCAAAGGAACCTGTTTACACCCACTTAAGCTGTGAGTCGCAGGACATTTGGGATGTCTCCTCTGTGGCTCCAGGGCTCTTCTCTTGTGGTGCTTCCCAGGGTGTCTTACTCGTTCACTAAATGATATGCCAGGATTGCCATCACCAACCCAGACAATGTGTACATTCTCCACAGAGCAAAGATTTTCCAAACTGCTTGCAGGCTCACCATTGCTTCCTCAGCCTGCCATCTGCTGTAGGAGCTTTGGGCTGCCACAAGTTACCTTGGCGAAAGAGGGAATAAAGACGTTTTGAGCAGGTCGGATGAGATGCAGCCATCTTGGCCTCAGGCTGGCTGCTCCTGCCAAATATATTTTAATGTATACATCTGCCCCTTTTCTGAATTGATCCACTTATTCATTCAGACCTGATTCAATCACATTGACAATGCCACATCATTCCATTGCTTGAAAAACTCACCTGTGCATGTGCGCCCTTGGTAAATGCCACCAGTCAGCCGGCCCTGGGTACTACTGAATGACCTAAAGAATCTCCTGTAAGACTGAGTTTCTCACCCGTTGCCTTGGTCTGGTTATGACCACATATAAACTCAGGACCTTGCTTCCCACCAACCCTCTTGGCCTAAGTAAAAATTCTGGGAGTATGATGGCACAGATTAATGAGTGATGAAAGGCAATGTCTCTTCTAAGAGAACATTATACAGCATCTGTCCTTTCCTGAAATTATTTTATGAAGTACAGGCTACAATTACCTAGTTTTGTCAACCCTAGCCTATACTAGTGGCCTCTACTTTGGGGTTCCTTGTCACCTACTTCAAACTACAGTTAGTCCAAAATGCTTTGGTATGGCAACTTCTACACTCGCTTGCCC
Organism: Triturus cristatus; assembly: GCF_964204655.1. Classification (NCBI taxonomy): domain Eukaryota; kingdom Metazoa; phylum Chordata; class Amphibia; order Caudata; family Salamandridae; genus Triturus; species Triturus cristatus. The sequence continues at coordinate 420,240,688 of NC_140594.1, read as the reverse complement.
ATCACCTCTACCTACAAATTCTTCTTTGACCCGCAGTTGCAAGATAAGTTTCACTGCTCTTCATTGAACTTGCTAAACTTTCTTGAGCTAAAGATCTGCCAACAGAGATCGAACATCTGATCAGCATTTGCCCCTCTCTTGGTCATTCATTTGTTATGAAAATCTTGCATTGACAGATTTTTTTTCCTTAGATATCTCAGCATGGGAACTCCCATGCTATTTACAGCTCTCTAGAAATTTTGGAAAGCGATAAAGAACTGGCTGTTTCCCACCATATAATCCTTATGACTGGTGTAAGATGGAATAGTACATAATAATCTACTACCATGTATTACACTCTTATTACTCATCACTTCAGGCATATTTATGCTGCAAGCCAACTGTGAAACATTTTGTACACCTCACAAACCTCCTGTGAGACGACACCTGGACTGCACTGTAAACACATGCTTGTTCCACTGTCCACCAAACTCAGTAGCTACTTGCTTGACCATCTAGAAAGCACTCTGGGTGTCTCTGCAGGTATGAAGGGCCATTCAAATGTTTACAGTATAATGCAGTTTAGTGGCCACCTTTCATCTCGAGTGAACACACACTCGGTCTCCTTATTTTGCTCTTTTTAGGTAGAGAAAGACCAGTGCCTTCTTGACCTTGTCTTTGCTTTTACCTTTGCCAGAAAACAATTTCACCTTCATGAAGGTGAAGGAACAGGACCAGTACGAGCTTCATTTGCATACTGCTTTGCCCCATGGTGTTGTGTTATACACAAATGATTCATTATTCGTGTACATCTATAGGGCACTCTATCCCAGTTCACCTTCTCATGTTCTGTTGGATAATAAGATCTTGCCAATGCAGACTTTCTCATTTGTTCTGCCTTCTTGAGATTGTTACTGGCAAAGTGTTTGGTACCACACATCCAGCCAGTATCTCTCTGCCTATTCACCATGTGCTTTTCAAGTGTTTAACTCTAGATACTACAGCTAGGTTCAGAAGCATCAATTGTAAAGATAAGTATTGTTAAATATTAATCAATCGAAACAATACACTTTGCAAAATTAATAACCTTTCCAGTGATCCATTCGAGGAAGTGACTAGACCTGTAATGCATAGAGGCCAAGAGTGCACTACAAATGTCAGTTGTTCCAACAGAACCGGCCATGGTCGGTATCTCCACTTTCCGGCACCATGGTACGGTTTATTCACAAAAGCACTATTTTTGTATTTCCACAAGGGATTACCCTACATTCATCCGCACTATTTCAGTCCACCCTCCAGTGAGAAAGGTTTATGGGGAAAGGAGATTCAGTTGAGATATATGAACCTTTCGGGTGCATGTTTTATAAAGCAGAAATATATCGGCTTGCAGAATGCTGTCTGGCAAAGAGCTATATAGTGGTTTTATTTGTAGTAGAGATTACACCATGAGGACTGAATAAGGCACTGACCATGTTCGAGGGAGGTCATGGTCGGTCTTTCACATTTCTTTACCTGTCACCTGTCTCATTGGGGGCTCTGTATCATCTGAAATCTTCATTGACATTTTTCACTGCCTCTGATATAGGTCTGCACCTGTTTTGCAACATCAGACGTCTCAAAGGTAAGGGAGGATGGGGCGAACAACTAATTAAATCACTGCTTAGGTCAGTGCCAGTCCTGCCATTGAAATCATTTTTTTTACAGCTACTGGTGTCTCTTGCCCAAACTGGGATATTTCAGAAAGTATAAAGATGTGAAGGTCATGTCTTGCCCGCCGTTTTTCATAACTGGGTTCAGCTCCTGCAAGTTCTATTTCATTAGGTAATGATGTATAACTGTTGGGTGCCTAGAGACTGTTTTGTTACTAGGCTGTATATTTTAAACAGGCAATCGATTTGCTCCTTACTGTGCTGTCTGCGAGATTGTCTTTCTTTCAAATGCTGTGAATCTCCTCTCATATATTTCTCACCAGAAGACTACCATAATTTCCACAAAATTGACCCAAAGGTCAGAATTCAATGGGCATGGACTTTGCACTGACCTGAGGTATGACAACTTGGCACAGGTGAGGGTTTTGGATGCAGGTATTACTGTAGGATTTGGTATGCAGGCACTGGGTTTAGATGTGACAAATTTGAAACTGGTATACGATTTGAAATGGTAGCACTTTTTTGGGTGTGAATACCTTGTATTGTAGTGCGGTGTAAGTTGGATTGTGTGGACACTTTGGGTCAGTAAATGTTTAGCTGTCCATCTTGGCCCCAGATCCAATGTCATGTCACTCTACCAGCGAATGTGCCTCTTTTCCAGAGACCTGTGGCTCTCAAATCAGAGTATCTGCCTGATCCCAAGTTTTCTCACCTTTGCATGAATAAATGGTGCCCTTGCACATAGGTCTCTAGCCAAAGATGGGGGTCTCTTGGTCAATATCAAAGCTTCTTTCACAGGTCAATACCACTATTCACCCAGACCTGCAGCCCCACTCCTCTGAGTGGTTGACATTAGTAGGATTCATTAAAAATCCTTAATTCACAGGCCATGCTTTTGGTTTTTTTTTTTTGTTGTGGGGGTATATTTATTTTTCAGAGTGTGGCCCTTTCGATCTCCTTGAACCTGAAGGGTTCTTCAGATTGACCAACTCTGCAAAACCAGGCTCCCCTCTGGACCCAGCTCCCCCCCATATAATCAAGGAGGCATCAGCGATTCAACTTATTTACATAGAGCATTTCTCAATTTCATTGGCACAGGTGACACAAGCATAATGTAGTGGGCCCTCTGTTGGAAAAAGCCTGCCATAGACCTCACCAAACTAGAATACTACTGCTCCGTATCGCTGCTGCCCTGTCCAGGCAAAATACTAAACCTAATCGCCAACTCTCTAAGCCTAGAGTCCGATAAGCTTATCCATCCATTAAATCCGGCTTCCTCCTCCATAATACAGGAGCAGCACTATTAGACTTTTTGGTTTCTGAGGATCTGAAGTGGTCTATCGATGAACGCTGCTGTACTTTTACTCTACCTCAGCGCAGCCTTTGATACGGTGTCCCACAATTTCCTTCTCCACTGTCTACTGGGCTCTGGAGTCTGTAACTCTGTCTTAAAGTGACTGGCCTCTTTTCTGAAAGACAGTTTTCAGATGTTAGCAAAACCCTTTTTCATCTGCCCTGCCAAATTTGTGTTGAGTCCCACATGGGTCCTCCCTCAGCCTCTTAATAATTTCTACATGCGCCCCCTTACAGACATTATCTCCTTTGGTCTATCCCTGGTAATGTTTGTGGATGACACTCATCTTGTCATCTTGCTGGACCCCGAAGAGGGCAAGTATGTGGGCAAATTGAAAAGCTGCCTATCCACAGTAGCTAGTTGGGTGAGCCTTGACTGCTTAAAATTGAACGATGATTGTGGGGAAGCAAGCCCCATCTCAAGGCTCCGGTTTGGTGGCCTGCCACGTTGGGCCCACGCCTCATCCCTAAACCTACATTCAGAAACCATGGGGTCTAGCCTGATGAAACGCTGTATCAAGGGATGTGCAGTTCCTAACAGGAAGTACTGGGGAAAGGGAGGTCTTTCTTTGTGATGCCCTCACACACCCCGAGGGATGTCATGCTTCATCATTTGGCCATGCTCCTCGTCGGGCTGGCGTGGCAATACCCGACAGGATCCCGTAAACGGGGCTCTTTGGTGGAGATCTTTTGAAGAAGCCGTAGGGAGGGTGTGAGGGCTGGGTAGTGCACAAGAGGGTGGGTGATGAAAGACTGACCATGAAACACAAAGTTAATAAACTGTCAACCTGTTTCGGCTTTTTTAGAAACCTAAAATAAAACTGTGATCCAGTCTATTATCTTCTCCCACTAGCCAAAATATGTACCCATTCCAGACTCTTATCCACTGTTGAAGGGGATTATCAGAAGGAGACCCCAGGCCTAGGACTATGGAGCCCTCACCCACTGAAGTGTCAGGATTTATCATCAGGCTTGCTCCTCGTCGGGCAGGTCTTGTTATGCCCGACAGGCATCCACAAGGGGCTTTTTAACTGATGTCTTTATCCTATGAGAGGCTGCTGAGGTGTGTCTAATCCTATAGTGAAAGGTAGTGGGTGAAGTGGTGAAACAATATGCATTACAATAGGCTCTAATTCCTTGGACACCTTTAATCAGATTCAGGGAAGGTAGGTCTGATTAAAAAGCAAAGTGCAAATTAAGTAAGACCTAATATGGCCGAAGTGTGCTATACCAAGGGATGGTCGACATGTAATGCTGATACCAAAAGGATTACTAGCCTCTTGGTGACTTTGGAGGCCGAGGCACTGTACACATGCATTCCCCAGGTGGCTACCCTTGATGCTGTTGAACGCCAATTAATAGTCTCTGACTGGAATAGTATTACTCCTATAATCTTCATTATGGACTGTGCAACATTGGGCATGAGAAGAAACTATTTCGAGTTAGAGGATACCATCTATGAGCAGATCCAGGGTACCTCCATGAGTAGTACTTCTGCTCCTAGTCTAGCTTGCATCTCTGTGCATGACATCAAAACCAAATATATTCTAACAAACCTCAATCTCTACTCCAATTTCTTGTTGGTTTGTAAAGGATACATCGATGACATTCTCATTCTGTGGGAGGGGGACCATTCTCAGTGTGAGAATTTAGTCGCATGTCGACCTTCCCTTGATATAGCACACGTTATGTCTTATTTAGTGAGCAATAAGGATCCTATTTTCTGCCATGCTGGCTGTGCTCATCTGAGTCTGCCTTCAAAAAGCATCTTAAAATCTGGCTTTTTTTTTTTTTTTTTAAACTCCTTCCTGGTTCATTTATGAAATTCAGGATGTTCATTTAGCGCTGTGATGCTCAAGTTGGGAAGCCTTGCACTTCGTAAAATCAAAGCTGGGCTCGAAAGTCCGTGTTAAAACAGAGGATGACTGGTGGTGGGACTTGAATTAATGGATACCAAATTATAAGCCCTCATCTTCCTGCAGACCGTAGTCACTTTTAAAGATAGCGGGCTGCTGATGAAACTACTGGGAACCATTGCATACTCAAGCATATACATCACTCTCCCCAACACACAGGCCACACCTACCAGGAACACTGCTTTATAGAGTTCGGTTTCTACAATAACTTTAAACCAAAATGTCTTTGCAATTTTATGTTCTAAACTATTGGTTTAAAATGTTTTGGAATCCGAATGACCAGCATCAGCCAATAATTATGCCCGAGGGTTCTTGGATGAAAGTGTAAAATTATTGTCCATTTACAACTGTAAATGAAACTAAGCTTTCTCTAAGTCATGTGTTTGAGCAGAACTGCTGGCACACAACTAGGCGCAGTTCTACAGTGGTTTTAAGCACATCCAAGTAAAGCAAATATCTTCAAGTTCAGTCATGGCTAAGGTGGCTTCATACTCTGACTCAGTGCATGCCTTGTACATCTGATCATGGTCCTTGGATGCAGACCGCATGCCTTGTTCTTGCTATTGGCATCAGTCAGCTCCTCCAGGGTAAAGCTGCTTTAATCCTTGTAGTAGATCATAGTAAAGGTGCTCCTCTGACCTAGGCTTGTTTTCAAGCGGGATGAGATTAGGGGTGCAGTAACAGATTGTTGTGCTCAGGTCACCTATCTTTCTCTGGAGACCTTTTCCTGAAGTCCTCTTGAAGGAGAGCTAGTTCCCATTCAGTGGGTGAGGAGGGAAATATTGTGGTCTCTTCAAAATCCCAACTGTCCAGCCTAAAGCAGGGCACTCCTTTTCTCACGGGTGGAGTGGAAGCCGGCACCAAATAGAAGGGTGGATTGGCAGCAGCGACCCTACACCTTTCAAATTCTATTTTTAGGAAAGCTAGAATCTGTATGTGTGAATTCCCCATTTGTAAAGGTAATGCATCTTTTGTATTATGGAATCTTCATCGAAAGTGATGAACATTAGAATAATTCCAGACTGCATGTTTGTTCACTGTAATACTTTGTAGGAAGGTAGGATCCTTCTGCATGGTTACCCCCACTATTTTGCCTGGTGCTAAGCTGTTTTTGGACTAGTCCGACTGGGGGCCTGCTAATCATGACCTTAGTCTCTCTGCCTTCTCCCTTAAATTGTTGTGAGAAGTACTTTGGTACATCCCAGATTGGATCCTTGGGTACCCTTATAAATCCCAAGTATATGGTACTAAGGTGCCCTGGAGGTCCTCCATGGGCTGAAGCATGCATTATACCACCCATGAGAGACCATTCAAAATGAAACTACAGGCCTGCCATTGCAGTTAAAACTTGGGTCACTGCACTTAAAACCTATAAGCCACCCCTATACCATATAGAGGGGCACTGTGTAATTACGCGATGACCATCTCGAAACTGGCTGCCAAGAATCAGACCAAGCCAGAAACCTCGGCATCGTACTCCACGCCTCCCTTTCCATGAACAAGCAGATAAACTCAGTCGCATCCTGCTGCTTCAACAACCTCTGCATCCTCTAAAAGACCTTCAAATGGATCCCCCACCCAAAATCCTCCACTCCCCCCTTCCCCGAGTCAAGGAAGACAGTCACCTACGCACTCATAACCAGCAGACTGGGTTACGGAAACACCCTCTACGCTGGCATCAACAAGGCTCTACTATGCAAGCTCCAGATGATACAGCACACCGCAGCCAGACTTGTCCTGGGCATCCCATGACATGAGCACATCAGCAAACACCTGCGGAAACTCCTTTGGCTCCCCGTCAAGAAGAGTCACTTTCAATATACTCACCCACGCCTACAAATACCTCCACAACACAGGGCCCCAATACCTCAATGAAAGAATCACCTTTCACGCACCGAAAAGAAACCTCGCCCGCTCCACCAACCTCGCCCTCGCTGAAACCCCGTGCATCCGCAGAGCCAGAACAGGGGGAAGAGCCTTCTACATCGCAGCCAATGCCTGGAATGAGCTCCCTATCGACATCGGACTATCCCCCTCCCTCAACACCTTCAGGAAGACTCAAGACCTGGCTCTTTGACTGAACGGAACTGCTGTTTCCTGTGACTCCCTCCCTCCCTCCCCCCCCCCCCCCCCCCCCCCCCCTGTGCCTTGAGACCTTCACAAGTGAATAGTGTGCTTTAAACTCCCTGATTGAATGAAAGAGTGATTAGTGCCTGTGAGCCCATCCCATGTTCCTACAATCAGTGGATGTGAGAAAGTGTGTCCTCCCTATTTTGTGGACATATCGCTCTCTGTATCTCAAATGGGCATTTTTATTTTTCCTTTTATTTTCTTAGACCTAACTCCTTGTATATATCTGTCTTGAGGATGGTGATCTAGCATAGCCTCTGGGGCCAGATGAAAATCACCCACCCATAACATTTGATAGATGGATAGAGAAATCTAGGTAAACACCTAAGTAAGAAAACATCTTCTCCTGTATTCAGAGCATACATTTTATTTATATTTGTATCTAGGTGTTATTGTAGGGCAAGTGTAACTACTTTGCAGTTATCCATGAACTGTAAAGTAAAACGCAATGCATGATTACTTACTACTTGTAACTGGAAGCGATTAGGTACTTTTAAACATCATAACCACGCCGTGGTACACTAGGAGGGACACAAGATCTGGAGATAGGAAAGAAACTGCATTGGTCAGTAGGGAAGAAGACCAGAAAGGATGATTAGATCAAATGATAGTGCAGATGAGAGCACAAAAGAGAATACTGATGGTAACAAAGCACAACCACTACTCCAGATGTAGTTTGAACAAGAAAGTTTTCAGTTTTTTATTGGAGTAGTGTTTCTGAACATCTCGTATCAACTGGGCGAGTGTTCTGGAGTGTTGGTGTTGCTCCTGGAAGTAATAGCTTTGCTGCTTATGAGTTCTATACTTCTTAGTTTCTAACGTTAGTTTTGGGGCATGTCTCAAGTTATAAGAGGAAAGAAGAAACCTGAGGTCAGTATTAAGATAACTGTTCTTTTGGAGATGTATAGCTGTGTAAGTAATGCATGCTACCTTTAATGTAATCCTGGTTTCCAACAGCAGTCAATGTAAATCTCTAAGCACTGGAGAACGGTGGTCATATTTCCTTGCACCTCTTATCACCTGGTTGCTGAAAGAAGAACATCTTTAATGAGGATGAGGCTACTGTACCTAAGAGTAGTTCCATAGTCCAAACCTGGACCATGCGGCGGAAGTCATCTGTAAGAAGAAAAGACTTAATTTTCTCATCAAATTGTAGCACAGCTCTGGCTTTGAATGCAGCCTTTTCAGTCGGAGTAACCATAGACCACTGAGTCTCTCCAAAATCCAAGAGATGTTCTCTCTTTGGACAAAGGTGTGAATCCTGCACTGTGAAGTTCTGCTAGTCATTTCTTTTTCTAATTCAAATTGTGATTGAGTAAGATAAATGCTGTTTTATCTGGATTCAGTTAAAGAAGACTTACTGTCCAGTTCTGGAGCATTGTTAAGCAGTTTTTCAGTGAGGTAATTTTTTTGGGCGGGGTGAAATCTTCAAATAAATTTGTGTTACCTGCATACTGGTGATTACCACACCAGCCCCTTCTAACTTGAAACAGATATAGCTTAAACAAGATGGGAGCCAATATTGAACCATGAGGTACAGCACAGGCTACTTTGTCAGCTTTGACGTAAAACTACAGTAATACCAGATGTTTGCCGTTTGGTAAGGAACGATGAGAACCAACTCAACACTTCACGTTGTTAATCATGCGTGACTCCAGAACCTTGATGAGCCCATCATAGTCGGGTGGGTGTGTCAGAGGCTGCAGACAAGTTTAGTAGGAATGTGATTAATATTGCACAACATCTTTAGTGTGGCTGTGACTGTACTACATAGGAAACCTGATTGACAAGATGGCAGCAGGTTATTCGTCTCAATGTGATGGATAAGTTGAATGGCTACAGATTTTTCTTAAACTTTACCCGGCCACTGCAAGTTTGTAACTGGGCGATAGTTGACCATAATATAGGGATCATCCGGAGACTTTTTTTTTTTTTGTAATGGAGTCGTGACCAAGTTTAAGAGCATCAGGCCATGTTCAATAATATTAATGAGCCTTTCTTCCAAACTTCCTGTGAAAATGATGCATCTACCTTGTCAGATAGTACCTTATTTACTTCAGATGGGAGATCTTTATGCAGTTCTGAAATAATTCCTAATTTTTTCTGATCATTCATTGCACAATATTGGGTAGGGAAATGTTTTTTCTCTCAAGTTGCCATTATTAAGGACATTGGTTTCTTGAAATTTGGAGAGCAATATTAACTGAAATGCTGTCCCTAATATGTAATTGTCATTCTACTGTGAAATGTAATCCCTGTTTATCCACTATATGTATTCTCACCATATATTAAGTGTCTCAATTCTCAATCTCACTGTCCTGTGTGTCTCCTTTTCTTATGAACTGTGGATCTAGAATTATCTTCAGTCTTATTTATTTTTTCCTTGCCTGTAACAGTTATTCCCTGGTTACACTCCCATTACCTTACTTTAGCAGATTATTCTCTTGAAACAATTCTTCCTCTGAAGGTAGGGACAGAAACATTGGTGGTGTGGTGACCATGCCATGGCCAACTACTACCCAATGTCCCCTCCAACCCCACTTGTCACTCAATTGTTTCTATTAATAGTTTCGCTCTAGAACAAGCTCTTCGCAAATTCATGAAGTGAAAACCTACAATACGGTATTAATCAAAACTCAGCCAAGACTCTGTTCTTTATGAAAATAAGATTGTTTTAAGTATGGTGGGGGGGGGGGTGTTTGTGTGATGTTTCTTTCTAGTGATTTCCTGGGGTGTGGGGGGGGGGGGTGGTTGTAACAGCCCCACAAATGTTGGAGATGTCTAGCTGCTGTTACAGTTGAATACAGGTGTACCCATATCTAGGCGGTTGGCTGTTGAAGAGGACAAATTAATTTCAATGCCTTGCTCAGATACAGCAGGCAGGCCTTCTCCAATTATTGGGCATCACCACCTATGTCAAAAAATCTTGCTTATGACCCAAATGTTCCAGGGGGGCATTCTCAATTTGGGGACAGACATGTTCCGAATATATCCTCTGAGTAAGATTAACAATTAAACAGTTAGACATCATGGCATCTTGTGTTGCTCCCAAATTCAGTTACATGTTCTTTTGTTGCAAGAATGTTTTTACAGACAAAGGTGATGTGATAACTGGGTATCTAGGGTTGGTGATGGCCAGTGTTAAACACGAACTACAGTAGTGTATCACCATGTTATGGGCAGATTTTTCCTAGACTCACTATTGCAGGTTACATCACAACAGATGCCTCTCTTATACTGGTTTACCCAAATAGTCTTCCCACTTGAGGAGAGTGCTTTCTTCAGCAGAGACTGCTACATATCAATGTGTTGAAGCTAATGTATCTTTAGTTAGCTGTACGAGCATTCCAAACTAAACTTCACTATAAGGTGGTACTAATTTGAACAGACACTATGATCACCATGTGCTAGGCAAGCATTCGCAATAGTTATACAACACAGCCCTTTATCAGGCTTCTAGTACCTCGAGAGACCATGGCTGTCAAATTTAGTTGCCTTTCTGTGGAGTCAACAAGAATAGTAACATTTCATCCAGTTACTTTTGGGAGCTTGTTAACCATGTTCAATCCCGTCAGCCATGTCTTAACTCTTCAACCATGTTCCATTTTATATACCAATTTCTTTTTCATTAAGAGTCCATATTCCAGGTTCCAGATCATCTTGTTTAATCACATGGAACCTATACTTTATTCACCAGCATTTGTTATGAATTTCTTCAGTTTGTAGGGGTTGTAAGAAGTATATGAACTTTTCTTTATATTACACAATTATGTATTAAGAGATAGATGCTAGCTAGCTAGCTATTTATTAAGTTCTGGTGCCTGAAGCATTTTTGCTCTGGCAACTGTTGAGGTCTTCTAGTCAACCAACTCAAGCATATAAGAAAATATGATATCACTGTGATGGAAGAGCATGCTGAAATCACTCTACTAGCTTTGAAGGCTGTAGTAGATTCTGAAAGGGTGGAAAATTACATTTCTAAAAAAAAAGTGTGTCCGTGTCCCCGTGTGTGTGTGTGTGTGTGTGTCCCCATCTCCCCGAGTGTGACTGTTAGTTCTAGATTCCTTTCCTTGGAATTACCCCCAAGCATCAGACTGGATATCCGGAGAATTTTTCTCTTAGCACTACCCCTGTGCATTGGTAGGTGGCGTTGGTCGTGTCCATAGGCATGGTTGCCAGGATGACGTCGCAATGTCTACTTAGATGCTGCTCGTGTGTGCTGACGCCAGTTCTTTCTTGTTCCGTGCCAGCCTTGCGCAGATCCAGAGAGAGCTACCCCTTTAGTCATTTTTTTTTTTTCTTTCTGTTTTTTCTCGACTTTTGTAGACTTCTTTTTTGGGTCTTCGACTCCTGGTGTACGAGGGATGTCCCATCATCAGATCGGGTTTAAACCGTGCGAAGCCTGTTACTGCCTGTCTGTTACCTCGTGTTTCTTTGGTGCCTGAAGCGTGACCACAAACCGAAGTCGTTCTCCTACTGCCGGGCCATGAATCTGATGTATTTGCGGGAGCGGTCTGTAAAGTTGTTGGAGGCCCTGCAGTGGGCTCAACGTCGCTCGAGGTCCCGGTCGCGAGGAAGGTCTCGGGGAACTATCGCGGAACCACCACCACCATCATTCATCCTCCAAGTCTTCCAGATCCTCAGGTAAGTCAAAGCACAAGGAGAAGAAGCAGCGTTGCTCTTTGCTTTCTCTTGGTCGGCTGACGCGGGACCTGGAGCGTCGCTGCTCTCCAGCTGTCTTCGGAGCCTGCTCCAGGGATGGCTTCCAGTCCTCCACCCCCCCTTTTCCCTGTGCCGGAGCTTCCCCTGCCCGCTTCGAGCTTTCTACGAAGCACTACACAGCAACTTTGGGCAGCCCAACTCTGCCGGCGCGCCTTCGGGCCTTGCTGACTCTGCTGGGGATTCTGGGACTTCGATGCCGGAAGCCCCTGAGGATTCAGGCCTGGATCCGGATCTACGCCTGTTGACCTCATGGTACTTTTGCCGACTCTGCTGGTGTCGACCCTAGCCTCACCCCCGACTTGGACACAGTGCTTGACCGATGTCAGAACCGGTGCCGGAAGGCACGTTTATGCCTCTGTTCATCCCTGGTGTTCCTTTCAGGCCTGCTTGGCAACCAGTGGAGGGTGAGAAGGACTGGGAGGGGTGTGTAGACCCTTTAGCTGACCAACTTGTGGAGCCGGACTGGCGAGAGGACCTGGTTGACGCCAGTGGTCTGGATACCTCCCCAGACCTTGCCATGCTTTCTCCCCCCCTACTGTGGCTATGCGTCATATGCAGTGGTGTTTTGTAAGGCATCTGAGGCCTTGTGCCTGGAGCTTCCTACAGTGGCAGTCAGGACTAACCTCCTGACAGAGGTGCTTCAACCAGCAGCGGCCATCTTCTGAGCCACTTCTGCCTTTCAATGAAACCCTCTCGGACGTCCCTCTGGGCACTTGTTCCAAGTCCAGCACAGGGGCTTCTGTGGACAGGATGATTGCCTGACGCCACCGCTTGGCCGACCCACTTTTTCTCTCCCAACACCCGAGAGCTTGGTGGTCCAAGCCTCATCCTCGAAGGGAGCATTTCCTACTGCTCCCCCAGATAGGTAATGCAAGAAGGTGGACCATCTTGGGAAGATGTTTTCTTCTGGCAGCTTAGTGCTGTGGTCGGTGAATACCGCATGCCTCTTGGGCTGTTATACCCATACAGTGTGGGATACGGTTGTGCAAGTGCTGCCACAGTGCCCAGAGGAGAACCGGTCCGTTCTCGCAGTGGCAGAGGGTAGAGACGCAGCCAAATTCACCATCAGATGTGTGCTGGATACCGCTGACTCACTAGGCAGAACGGTTTACAGGATCACTTGGCCCATCTCCGCCAGGAAGTTGCAGCTCTCTTAGCCAAAGGAGCTATTGAAAGGGTCTTTGTGCCAGAAGTAGGTCGTGGTTGCTACTCCCACTACTTTCTGGTACCCAAGAAGGACAAAGGCCTGTGTCCTATCTTAGACCGCAGGACCCTCAACCGCTTCCTCCGGAAGGAGAAGTTTAAGATGCTTACATTGGCTCAGGTCCTGTATGCCCTCGACCCTGGAGACTGGATGGTAGCGTTGGACTAGTAGGACACATATTTCCATATTCCCGTCCAACAAGCCCTCCGGCGTTACCTACGGTTCATGGTAGGCCACGAGCATTTTCAGTTTACTGTGCTACCCTTTGGTCTTACAAGCGCCCCTCGGGTGTTCACGAATGTTGCAGCTCATCTGCGCAGATCAGGGGTTCCAGTCTTCCCCTTTCTGGGCCACTGGCTGTTGAAGGTAATCTTGCCCCAGGCTGTCGTCTCCCACCTCCAGACTATGGTGGACCTCCTGCACTTGCTGGGGTTCACTATCAGCATGCTGAAGTCACACCTAACTCCCTCTCAGAAGCTTATTTTCATCGGAGCAGTTCTGGATGCGGTGCAGTTTCTGGTTCATCCTCCTGAACAGCATGTCTGGGATACTTGGGCTGTGATACTGATGTTTCAGCCTCTATCCTGGATTTTGGTGAGATTGACCCTGAGGCTGCTGGGCATCCTGCATCCTGCTTGTGGTTCATGGCAGATGGCATATGCGGGCTCTGCAGTGGGATCTGCCGTTCCAGTGGGCACAGCATCAGTGGAATCTTTCTGACGTCCAGATTTTGGAGTGGACTGCACGTCAATTGCAGTGGTGGCTAATGAACCCAGATTGGGTCAGTTTCAGATCCCTCTCCCTTCCCCCAACAAGAGTGGACAGTGGTGACGAACGTGTCACTTCTGGGATGGGGCGGCCACCTGGGAGAGGTGGAGATCAGAGGTCTCCGGTGGAGTCCGGTCTCCACATCGGCCTTTTAGAGCTCCAGGCGATTCGTCTGGCACTGAAGGCATTCCTTCCTTCCTTCTATCAAAGGAAGAGTAGTGCAGGTGTTCTCAGACAACACCATCGCCATGTGGTACTGCAACAAACAGGGCAGGGTGGGGTCGTGTACAATATGTCAAGAGGCTCTTCGCCTTTGGACATGGCTGGAACATCAGGGCATATCCCTGGTGGTTCAACACCTGGCCGGTTCTCTCAGCCGTCAGTGCATGATGGATCATGAATGGTGTCTTCTCTCGGACGTAGTGCTAGGTCTCTTTCAGCAGTGGGGAGAGCCTTGGTTAGATCTGTACACCACCGAAGCGAACGAGCAGTGTCAGCAGTTTTGCATGTTGTAATTTCCAAGGCGGCATTCGCTCCAAGTTGCTTTTCCTCGCAAGTGGACCTGCGGCCTCTTGTACACCCTTCCGCCTGTACCCCTTCTGCCCAGAGTGCTGAAGAAGATGAAGCTCGACCAGGCCCAAGTCATTCTTGTGGCTCCGGACTGGGCACGAAGAGTCTGGTACCCTGAGCTCTTTAGCATGGCCATCGATCCTCCAATCGGAAGGCCTCTTCGGGAGGACCTTCTGTCGCAGCAGCAGGCGACGGTCCTCCACCCAAACCTGTCCAGCCTCCACCTCCTTGTGTGGAGATTGAGCGAGGGCAGTTGACAGCTTTTTCTCGAAGTCAGTAATGTCATCTTGGCAGCCAGGCGTCCCTCCACGAAGTCTGTATATGTCTGTAGATGGAATAAGTTTGTGGCATGGTGCACAACAAAGGCTGTGGATCCCCTTTCTGGCCTACTTTCGGAGGTACTCTTGTTCATTCTGTCTTTACCCCAGCAGGGCTCTGCTCTGGGCACACTTAAAGGCTACCTTTCTTCGCCGTCCTGATCAGCCTTCTCTTTTCGAGCCCCCTATTGTAAATAGATTTCTAAAGGGCATTACTCATCTTTCCTCCTCTGTTCATAAGGCCTCAGTGGGACTTGAATCTTGTTTTGACATATCTCGCATGCTCCCTTTGAGCCTCTTCATAACTGCCCTATCAGACTCCTTACTCTGAAGACTGCCTTCCTTGTCACCATCGCCTCTGCTTGCAGAGTGAGCTTCAAGCTCTATTCTCCGAACTTCCTTTTCTAGCTGTTTATCCAGACAAAGTGGTCCTCGCACAAGGCCGTCTTTTCTTCCCAAAGTGGTTACCTCTTTCCATATAGGACAGACCATCACTTTGCCCACCTTCTTCCCACCTCTGCACCCTTACAAGGAGGAGGAGGAGGAGAGGCTCCTCTGGCTGGTCCCAAAACGTGTGCTGTCTTTCTATCTCGACCACCCAAAGGATTTCCGGGTGGACGGTCAACTCTTTGTTGGCTATGTGGGCGCCAAGAAAGGTTGGGCTGTGCAAAAACGTACCATCTCAGTGGGTTGTTCTATGTATTAAAAGCTGCTATTCCCCAGCGAAAAGGGAAGCTCCAGTGGGACTGCGTGCCCTCTTCACCAGGGCTACGTCAGCTACTACTGCCTTGGGACGTGGAGTTCCACTCATTGACATCTGTCGGGTGGCCACGTGGTCATTACTGCACATGTTTACTAAACATTATTGCTTAGACAGCCAAGTCCAAGATATGGCTATTTTGGCCCTTCTGTTCTCCAGGATTTTCTGGTGTGAACTTAGTTTGCAGACCCACCTTTGCCAGGGTATCTTTCTAAGGTAAATAATCTATAACTAACAGTGTATCTTTCAGATGACCAAGTTACTTACCTTGGGTAATGATTTATCTGTAAGAGACATGTTAGTTATAGATTCCTTACCATCCCACCCATCCTCCCTGTTCTGTGAACTGACTTCTAGGGGTAGGGACTCACTTCCATGGCCCTAGTTATGTGCACCAGTGGTCCGTGTCTTGCATGAGTCTGTGCTCTGGCATGGAAAGTTGTGTCAGAACTGACGTCAGTGCTCAGGGGTGGCCTCTAAATAGTGATTGCAACGTCATCTTGGTGCCCACGACACCGATGACGGACGCAGAGTCGACCGACGCCACCATCGACGCGCAGGGGTGCTGCTAAGAGAAATTTCTGGATCCAATCTGCCGCCTGGGGGCAATTCTAAGGTAAGGAATCTATAGCTACCATATGTCTCTTACAGGTACATCGTTACCGAAGGTAAGTAACTTTTTCTTTTGTCTTAGTGTCCATTAATAGTAATTAGGGCTCCTGGTTCTATGGTATTTATATTTTTGTCATTTCCGTCTGTATTTATCCATTTTTATTTGTTGCCAATTTTACCTGTAT
Organism: Triturus cristatus; assembly: GCF_964204655.1. NCBI lineage: Eukaryota > Metazoa > Chordata > Amphibia > Caudata > Salamandridae > Triturus > Triturus cristatus. Next base: position 420,224,523 of record NC_140594.1, on the reverse strand, counting down.
TTATCCATATTTACTTTAGGTCTTGTGAAAAAAAAAATCTGAAATGTGTATATTTCTGCATTTTTTAACCAGTTAATGTACACTCGTGCCTGAACGCCTGACAGATTTCAATGATATATACCCACTCAGGGGGGAAAATATGCACTTGTAAGAAAATATGTAAATTTTAATATCATGGTTGTGTAAATCTACTGATGTTTAAGACTCTCTATTAAACTCCCTATATTCTTTTAAACCCCTTGCCTGTCAATCCACACAGCTATTGGCCTGGCAGTCATGACTGAGCATTTAGAATCTCTCAAACTATCTAATTTCCGTTTTTATACACAATAAATACAGACAGGAAAATAAATGATTTCTGTCTGTATTTATTGGTAAAAACGGAAAACCGGGAGCCTTAATAACCATGCTTGTTAAATTGAGCTTTTTTAAAAAAAAAAAATTTAAATTATATATTTCCCAACGGTAACATAAGTAAGGGTGCAGAACCTTTTGTGGCTAATAGCGGTCCCTTTACAACTCCACAGGGACACCTACTAACATTATCATTTACAATGCCAATCGCTCAAACTTTGAGTAAAGTGAGACCTATTGCATTACAAATGCTTGTTAAGAGGGTTGCTTGCTGAGAGCTGGATGCCTGTCTCCCTAACTTTGGTGTTGCTGTCCTCTGTGTGGTGGAGTGTTTTGCCAAACAGCTCAACAAGAAGCTTTTACAGCCCAACATGAAAGGGCACCAATGTGGCGCTGAACAAAATGCCTCCACCCCCTCCCTAGTGGGAGCCTGGGGCAGTGTTGTGGGAGGTCGAGGTGGGGGAAGGGGGAGGCGTGAGGGAGAGTCATGGGAAGATTAAGGATAGGCGACGGACCGCAAGAGTGAAGTTTCATTGCACAAGTAAACAGAACACTTAAGGAGCAAAGAGGCAGCCTAACTAAAACTAGAGTTCTCTCACCATATAAATAACCTGAACAGTAAAAACGCATGTAGCGGGCCAGTCCTCATGGGAGGATACAGAATGCCAAAAGGAGGAACTAAGTGTATTCACCAATGAAAAGCCAGCATTTGTAAAGGACAGCAACAGGGACCAATGAAAAAGATAGGCATTTTTTCAAGCCTATATCCAAGATACAGCATGTCACAAAGAGACCGGCGCAAGCACTGCCTAGGCGTGACCTAAAATGGGAAGCTAACATACTGCAATTATGGACCCTGGCTGAAGGCTAGTCCTTTTCCCCATAGGGCTTGGCTGACTGCCATGTCCTGCAGGTAGTGAAGGTGGAGTCAATTGACAAATAGCTTTGTGCACATTATGTGCCTAGTTCCCACACTGACTATCGGGTGCTGCTGTCAGTGAATAAAATAACGTTGCAAAAGCCTAGAAAATTTGCTGAAAAAAATTGTTAAAACAAATTTGTGCCTTGGTACCTCATTGTCAAAGGTATTTGCTTCTCCTGTCTTTTAGCATCATGTGCTTTCTTCCAGAAGTCCTAGGCTGCCTCCAAGGGACCTTTGCAGATTATAAGCGGAGTATGGAGACAGGAGGACTCTTGTATAAAAACCCTATTTACCCTCTTTGCAGCAAATTATATGTAAAACTGAAGGGGGGGAAAAAATAGTTTGAGTATTATTTGACCATAACATTATATCAACAGTTTTGTTCACTAGCTGCTGTCAACATGAGGATTACACCCATCTTTTCGTAGGAAAGAATGCTTCAAAGTGAAATGTGCGTCCTAGAATTACTTGAAAAATGAGGCAATGAAATGAAAAGTGCTTCTAAAAATGAATGAAAATTGGCACGTCCTTGGTTCGAAGAGTTTGCTCAGAGTGTAAAAAAGAATGTAAGAACTACCTGCCACCCTCCTGCATTCTTGGAATGTGGCTCTCTTTAGCTGCCCTAAATTGACAGTGCATGTTTTTCCTCTCTGTATGCCTATGCAAATATTTCAGTGACCTGTGGTCTGAGATGGTAGTGCTGATGGAAACCTACAACACTTACTCTGATGACATTGCAGCCTATTGGAATGGGCATGAGAAGCTGTTTTTCATAGTCAGTGAGGCTGTCCGAAGTCATCTAATGCATCTGTTTCCTTCAGGCTAGTGCCCTTTGGTCCAAAATTGATCCAGGCCAGGTTGGTACATTAACCATTGAGTTGCTGGCTGTTGAGAATCAAAGAGGAAGGTTAAAGTTACGATTACTTTTTGTCCCTAGACTTTTTGCACCCGATCCTTGGCAAGGAGTCAAAAGCACACATAGATTGCCTCCTTTTTTGAAGAAGGGAAATGCAAGGACGTTTATGTGCAGGGTAGTACCACATGGTGTACAGTGCTGGTGTGCACAAGCTCTGAAAAGCCCCAAAGAGGCAGTTGGAGATCCCAGCACTGGATGCAAGTCTGTTGGTAATAGTTAATGCTGTATTTTATAGCCTAGTCATATTGTTCTTTGGTGTTGGAATGTAGAATATGATGTTATGATATGAAACTTAGCAACCCTGTTCAGGCAGTTGTACTGAGATCCTGCTCGGGTTCCTTGTAGATCGTGTACTCTGATAAATCTTCTTTCTTCAACCCCTCGGTAGCTATATTGTTCCTCATCACATAACTTTCAGTGGCGACGAGTAGCAGCTAAACCTGGCTCAGCCCAATTTCAAGTATTCATTGGGAAAGGAATCTGATTCAGATGATTATGTTGAATTGCTTGCGTTATATGATAGAGCTGCATCTGACATCAGAAAATATTCTGTGATTAAGTCATTTCGACCACCAAAGTGTTAAATGAGAGGTGGACTATTGAGGAAAAAACAGTATATGTATCACAAGGCTGCCCCAGAAAATGGATACAAATATGGGGGAAATGAAACTCATACAGGGGGAACATATATGAACCTTCTATGCTGCTGGCACACCTGTTCCTGGGAGAATCAACACCCTGATACGCTAATGTTCACTTTATGTACACAGCATGTGATGATATAGAACTGTATGTAGTGTATGCCAGACTTTCATGACATTTGAATTGCATTGCTTGCACTCTGTGATGTTGTCATGGTCTTTATAAAAAGAAATTAATAAAACAAAAATGAGAGGTGGACTAAACTGGAAACTGATGTGGAGCCAGTAGAGTATTGCAGGGAGAACTTACCTATAATCTGATATCAAAGTTTGAAATATCTTTTAAGAATTGATGTGCCACCTGAAGAATTTATGTTGTAGAAAAAAGAAGAGCCTTATTGGGATGGAGAGAGCAACGAGCATTGGGAATTGTATTGGATCTGAACAAAAAGGAGAAAGTATTGGCAATACCGCAAGTTAAAACACATAAATGGTTACAGGAGTTTCCTAACATATTTGGAGACGGTTTGGAGTGTTCTAAAAATATTTACCCATAAGATCATTCTTAATGAGGGGACCACACTGACCATACACAAGGTACATAGTGGTCAGATGGACTTAGGAGGTCTTTTGAAAGAAGATTTAAACAGATTGTGTGAGAACAATTTTATAGAGCCATCAGGGGCCAGGGTGAGCCTTATAGTCCTAGCTCGCAAGGTCAATGGTAAGATCAGGAAGTGCATTGATCTTGGAGACCCCAACAACACAGGGGTTTATCACCATCCCTTACCCGATATAAATTTGTTAGCTAGTTTGAAGGGAGGACAATATAATTCAACCTAAGATTTGTTAAGCGTATACCATCAAATATTATTTCATCCTGACTAAACATTTGACATTGTTTGTAAAACTGGAAGGTGCTTATCTTTTTGTTCAAATGCCATTTGGATTAGCTACCGCCTCAGCTTTTTTGTAACGTGCCATGCAAAAAATTAGACTTACCCGGAGTAAGAATCTTCCAGGATGTCGTCCTAGTTTGGGGGTGAGACAGAGGGAGCCATGATGAGTTATTGAGAAAATTACTCAATATTAGATATAACTATGGAGGAAGTCGAAAAATTTAAATTTGCAGTCTCGCAGGTGGGGTATGTTGGACATAATTTGTCTGCAGAAGGTATTGGGCCCATATTGATGGATCCCATTGAGAATAATCTGCGTCCTCAGGACAAGGATCTGCTTCAATCCTTTGTAGGGTTGGTGTAGTATTCTGCTAAACTTGTAGATAATTGTTCAGATAGAGCGCAACCTATGAGAGCATTAATGCTAATAGGGCAAAAATTCAAACGGTCACTGGAGTGTCAAAAGCGCTTTTGAAGACATAAAAAGGTGCATTGTAAATGCAGTTGAACTGAACATTTTTAACCCAGAGATCATCTGTTATTGATGCTAGCATGCATGGCTTAGGTGCTGTGCTAATACCTATCCTCTAGGGGTCTGGAAAGAGTGGTAGCTTCCAGGACGATGAGTGTTGCTGAAGCAAGTTATTTCACCATTAAAAATGAGACTTTAGCCTGTTGTGAGGTGACCAACACTTTTTAAGAATTATATATGGAGTACGGAGTTAAGAGTTGAGGACCGATTTATAAGCCCTTGGTAGATTTGTTCACCATCAAAGGAACTGGCCAACCTACACTAAGAATAGCCAACTGGATCTATAGGTTGCAGGAATGTTTGTTACCAGGTATGTCTCTGGCACCAGAAGTGTGAATTCTGATTGTCTTTCTCGATTATTAATACTTGAGGAAAAAAGTAAAGAAAGTTGGTTGGTGACTGAGGTAGAGCAAATCTGTTTAAACACAGTATCGTAAGATGAGTGGAAAGAGACTCTGGTAAGGTGGGAAGTACTTTTGCAGGTGATGGATTTGTTACCAAGGAGCTGGACAACAAGTTTTGATGAGATACTGGTTTGACTGATTACAAATTAGTATGGTCTGAGTTGTTGTGCTTGAATGAAATCCTGAGACTTGGCGGGATGTCTTCTATGAAAGGAAAAGTGTGGGTGGATCTTTCCCAGATAGGTATGGATCGGGATGTAGAGCGGTTTATGAGAGGCTGCCTGGCTTGTGTTTGTAGTGGGCCTGGTGAGTGAAGTAAAATGTAAGGTAGTGGCAGAGTTCTGTGGGGAAGGATACACCGAAGAGATCATTATTTATAATGGTCTGCAGTTTGTACCAGAGGAGTTCGAAGGGAACCTAGTACATGGTGGGGTGAAACATTGAGTGACAGCGATTGGTTGTCTATATGCAAATGTTTTAGTAAAAAGATTTAGTTGAGTAAAAATGTGCAGCTGCCTATTGAAAGTTAGCTAGATTGCAAAGATGAGGTCAAGAAGATGGTATTGAGTTACAGAAGAATGCGCACTCAACTACAGGATTGTCACAATTTTTGTATTGAAGGGTTGAGTACCATATACCGGAGCTGTTCCTGGCAGGACGAAGAAAGGGAATGTGCAGATACTGAACAAGGCTAAATTGTGCAATAATGTTTGTGAAACTCAGATGAAGTACAGAAAGGGTTTGGATGGTGAGTTGCGGAGAAAAGGGTGTGAGTGGAAGCTGGGTGATTTTGCGCATGTTAGTCTTGACAGGTGTGAAAAAAAGGTGCATCCAAATGTGTGCAGAAAGTTTACGGTGGTATTAGATGATAGTAACAGCTGAAATGTGAGAAATGTTACAAGGCGTGAGGATGTAGAGCTGAAGGAATGGCAAAAAAAATAATCCGGTACCTCGTCCAGAACAGATGCCTCATAGAAGAAGTATGCACCAAATGACTCCACCTTCGAAATTGAAGGATTATGTATGATATTTTTGCATTGCCTTAAATGTTTGTGGGGTCAGTTAGTTTGTGTTTTTGTTGTCTTGTGGTGTTTATCCCTTGGTATTCTAGTAAATTATTATTGGGGTGGTGGGGTATTTTATAGCCTAGTAGTATTGTTATTTTGGTGCTAGAATGTAAGATGTGCTGGTAGAATGTGAAGGTACTAAACTTTCCAACCCTATCCGGTCAGCTTTAATGAGATGCTGCTCAGACTGGTCATATATCTTGTAATCTAATAAATCCTCTTACTCTTCATGAGCCGCGTTGTCCCTCGTCACACAACTACTCATTTAGGATCGATAGAGTAAGAACTGAGTCAGTATAACAATTTCCATTAACTTTTTGAAATCTTATAAACTAAAACATTTTAACAGTTAGTTCTGTCCCTGGGGGGGTTGTTTTCCTCCAGGTTCTTGCACAGTCTAACAGGATCATTCCCCTATAACATTGCCCAATAGCTCACAAATGTTAGATTCCAAGCAAAAAGTAATTACCAAATTTTCATCGGATATATTTAAGCATTTTGTTGAATGACTTGTTGCCTTTCATCCAGTTTAGAAAAATAGTATATGTATCTTGAGAGCCGATGTAAAATTACCTAACTGACTGTGGGTTCAGTGGCCTTATTTGTATGCTTGGTTTCTGGAGGTCAGAGTTTTTGTCATGTTAAGTGGCATAGTTTGTAGGAGCGTTTGAGAATTTCACATCAGCATGTTTAGCTCTTAAGTGAAAAAAAAGAATTTGTGGGTTTGTATTTGCTGATTTACCACTATTTCTAAAATTGTTGTCTCCACTTGATGTAAACAGTGGAGTTGCACTAGGCCTTCGGTGTGTGGGGGTAGTTGTGGTAAATTTTGATCATGACGTGGTGAAAGAATTTTGAAATTAACGGACTTTCAGTTTACAGGCAAAGGACATGCGTTTATATAGCAAGGCCTTCATTTTAGTACATATACTTGAAGACTAAATCGTAAGATGTAGTGAGCGAAGACCTTGCCAAAGTGCGAAAGATTGACTTTGTCTGTCGTCATTTTGATCATTAACTTGCTGTTCTCTCTCTTCCCCCCAGGGTGCCTTCTCAATACAGCAGGTACGATAGGCAGAACGAGCGTCACTATCCACCCTATCAGCGTCATCACAGGCCCTGGCATGACGAGGACTGGAGACGACCACAGAAGTGGGAACAGACTGCACCCGCTCCCCAGCACACCAAATTCTCTAATATGGATTATGAAGAGCCACAGTTTTCTCATCCACCAGCCCTCCCTTCTCCCATAAAGCAGCAACGGGGGGCAACAGGACGGCGGTCCCATGATTCTGGTGGGAAAAGTATGACTTATAAAAGCCAGAAACACAAAGAAACATGAGGCTAAAACATGAGCGGAACTTGCATCACAGATACGCCAGCTCTGCCCTTTCCATGCAGATAACTTTAAAAAACATACGCACTAATTGGCCAAACATGTCATTTTAGTTTAACAGGATCTTAACCACAAGTCGTATCATTTTCAGAGGGTATTTTCCAGACTCCCTTTGAGCTTCGAAACAATTATCTTGAACCTTGAAACTACGTAAGCGTCTCGGAGAAGCTAGCATATTTTTTTTGTTAATAAAAAGGTTTTTAAAATGTCAAACCTTGCTGCTGAAGTTTGAAGTTGCATGGACTTTTCTTTTGCACTTCATTGCAGGTGAATAACTTCACTGGTTTGCAAGATCGGCTGTTTTACTAGGGTAACTATCAGAGTTCTTCATTTCTTTTAAGTAGTTATTCTGTTTTTTGGGAAGGGCAGGGGGTTGCATTTTCTTTGCTGTTTGTGATGTTGATACTCCCGTAAACCTTTACATTTATTGTCCAGGATCAGGCAAAATCTTGCTAATTTTTGTTCACCTGTTTCCTTAGAGTGGATTAGACACCAGGGAACGAATCCTCAACTTAAAACCCTATCCTGCAGAAACTAGGGCAATGAACTATTAGACTCCATAGCATTTTAAATATGGCTTTTTTTTTATATTAATCCATTATGCACCTGTATTTACTCCTGTTGCAATTGCAGCTGAAAGTCTAGCACAAGGTACCATATTGGTTTACGTGTGAACAGTCTGTTACCTAGGCCATGCTCAGCGAAGTAGATCTAAACGTTACCATTTCATGTGGATAGGGCTTGCACCGTCCCAACGTACTCCCATATTAATGCTTGGTGTATATATCACCAGTCATCAGAATACATGTAAAATGTCTGTGTTTTTCTTCCGTTGACCGCATGGGGCTGGACATTGTAATCATGGATTATGATATTAGAAACTTGTGAATTCTCAGTATATCTTATTATTTGTATTTCTTTTCTCTTTGTTTAACCACTTTCCTACAAGCCTTTTACCCATGGACGTTTTTTCTTTTTGTACTGTTTTTCGCTGCCTTGTTTGATTTAGCTGTTACGTGAATGGCATGTATTTTTCTTTATTTAAAGTGCTTTTATTTTTGGTATATGCAACCCTAATTGTCTTCCCCCCCCTCCCCCCAATCAAACCTTTGAGAGCTGTCTAGTTCATAGATTCTTCAGTCAATGTGGTTTTGCTTACAATGATAAAATGGCCCTTACAGATGGGCACAGTACCTGCTCTTTGTTGGCCACCAAGCCTCCTTAGGAGTGTGAACAACTAAAATAGCTAAAGTCCAAGAATTTGAGGGACAAGGGAATTTGATGTTTGGCTATGCTGCTTGTATTTATGTAGCACATTTTACTGCAGGATTGCCGTTTCATTCTGATACGTAGCAGGTTTTGCTATTACTCAACTTAATGGTCCTCTTATCAGCTGTGGAAGAATGGCATGATTAGTTTGACCTGCTTGGATTTTGATTTTTGGTTTGCAGATGACACGTCAGCGAGAGTCTAACTCACTGGACCATTACTTTGCAGGTGAAATGTGCTAAAAAGCATCCAGTTCATGAGTCTGTCCCATGTGTAAAATAGAGTTTTATACTGAAAGGTCATCTTAGCGATGTCTGTTGGACAACATAACATGTATTTGTAAACCGCTCGTTCATGCAAAAGGGTAACTTGGTGCCGAATAATTGATGTTTATTGTTACTTAACTCGATCTGTACTGTTGGCATTTAAACTTGTGATCATGAGGTCAAACACAGATGAATCTGTTGGTTCTAGAGCAACTGTTTGAGGGCCGAACACGTATTGTCTTGATCACATCTTTATCAGCTTGTGATTGTGGAAGTCTTGCAGTTGGGGTGGACTGATTGTTTTCTGATTAAGGCCTGTGTTGCCATTGGGGAAGAACAGCATAAATACCTGAATGTGGAACATACCTACCCAATGTTACATGACAACAGTGGGAATTATGGCTAATATATTAAATCAAGAATTTGCCAAAATGTGTTATAACACGGTCAGGTATTATTCCTCTACATAAAGTCAGTATCTGGATTGAAAAAAAACATTGATAACATATCCCTGCTAAAGTTTAACAGGTCCTTTAGAGGGAATCCTTCGGCAAGCAGGTTCAGTAAAGAAATTAACGTTGTGAAGAAAAATGATTAGTCTTGAGAGAGAATGGCACAAGAGCTAATCTGTAAGTAGCTCAGAAACATGGCAAGGCATTACGCAATTCTTAAAAGAAAATCAGCGAAGTAAAAGCCTCTTATTATGCCAACAGGATAACCAGGGCAAAAAATAAAACCAATGAGGTCTTTAATATAGTAAAGGAGTTTTCAGACCCAGCATGCCTCAAGACAACACCGGCTAGCCTGAGAATGTGTAGCACTGGCCTGCGATTTATTAGTGATCTCCGGAATATCTACGACAATTCTACATGAGACAGCTGACATGTGGAATTGACTAAATAAGGATGTTCATAGTCTCCCAAGTATGTAATTTAAAGCTTCAGCACTTCCAGAAAGTATCTCTAAAGGAGTGGCAGAGATGGGAAATTCAGTTAGATCAGGATCACCCATAGATCCATGACCAGCCTATTCTTTGAACCCCTATGAAATCCCTACTGGAATCGGGGGCCCAGGCCTAAAACATTTCTAGACACTAATCAATACACAAAAACACAGGGACCAGTATACGTTAAGCTAAAATATAAACCTATATATTCATGTTGATATTATTTGTCTGAACCATTGCAAACTCCTGGCAGTCCACGGACCACAGCTTAAGGACCGCAGATATAGGCATTGAGAATAAGGCCTTGAAGTGGATTGAGACCTATTGAAAGGAATCGAGTCAGCGAAAAAATGCAGCAACCATTTATGTCCAGCGTCTCCAAGTCTCATTGTTGTGTTCTACAAGGGTCTTCGCTGAGCCTGACATGATTTACTTTCTACTTCCCCTCTGTCCTATCTGATCTTTCTGATTAGACAATAAAATACACGGATGCCACTCAGATTATTATTGATAAGAGTGGTTGCTCCTGAAAGGCTGGAACTAACTTCGAAACTTGTATGGAAGCCATAGCATGATGGATGAAGCCTCATTTTTGTAATTTAAACTCAATACAGAAATCTTGATCTGCGTTGATGCCCAGTCGGGACCGAAGATTGTTTTCCTGAAGCTCTTGGATATTCCCCAACCCTTGTGAATCTGGTTAGAAATCTTGGGTTGTACCTTGATGATAAGTTGGGTTGTAGGTCACAAATCGGTAAACTGTCCTTTTCCTGTTTTGGTCATCAGAGGGTATTGAAGAAAATACTCCCTACGTTGCCATTTATAGGCTTCAAATGATTCAGAAGATGGTAGTAAGATGCGTGCTTTATCTACTGTGTTGTCTCTGTATCCCATCATCCCTCACAACATCTTTGGCTGTCAACTGAAATGAGAATCCGTTTTAAGGCATTGTGCATGTGTCAGAAAACTAAACTATTTAAGGAACAGTTCATACTTTTATTGTTGATTTGATTACCATGCATGTTCAAACTTGTAATCTGCACCCACTACAGTGTGTCTGCTAACTGTAACAAGAAAAAAAACATCCAGGGTGGGAGTTCTTTCCTTTTTACTTTCTAGTGGCTCCAGTGTGGAATAAGTTATCATTAGACCTCCCCAACATTAAGAATTGCTTGATTTTTAGAAGGAAGCGTCAAACCTACCTATTTCCAAAGTGATTAGCAGAGGTTGATGAGTCGATCTAGTGCCAGGACACCATTATTTAAAAAAAAATGTTTTAAGGTATTGGCATGCTTTTTAAATAACATAGATTGCTGCGCTAGGTGGATTAGTTGAATGAAGTGCAACACTCAGTACTTTTGTGAGACAGTGGCCGAATTTTCCTCCACCACTGGGTTGCCTGATAAATGGAGGCTAAGCTCCCAGTTCATCAGGCTGATCAGTTTTAGCCTCTGAAGCATGCTATTCTATTAAGCTATGTGTCTAGATTTAGATGATGTGAATATGGTCTACTGTGCACATTATCTTCTGTTTTGAAGACCAATCTTGTTGCCACGGTAATCTCAGCTATTTCACCATGTGATATGTGAATGACGTATTCGGCTTGCTTCTTACTTTTTTAACTTTGTCCCTTCTATTCCACCTGTCTCCCCCCCCCCTATTATTATTTTTAATCTTATGGATACTACTGCAACTCTGCTATGGTCCATTTCACTGAACTTGTAGGTGTTCCGTTACCTTGGGCTGGCTTGCAACATTTGAGATTTTTCTTCTGATCCTCTTTCAGTCTCCTATTTCTGGATCCTCTCCTATCAGTCTTCCAAGCTGGTCTCTTGGGCTTCTTCCATCAAAGACCAGGTGATCAGTAGGTCCTGGACGTAAGATATCTGCGAAGTGTTATTAGAAAGAAAAAAAAGTACCATGGCCCAAAGTAAAGGTTTGCTTAGAAGCGTGCTGTGGAGTGCTAGCTTTACCAAATACCAAGGATGCCTAGTTTGAGTCCAAGTCACAAAACTTTCATCCATCACCATCCACTTCATGTCTTTATCTTGCTATAGCAGTTTATTTGATCCCTCTCTTCTCCCTTCTCATTGTTTTCTTGTCTTTCTCTTCCATCTTTTTTTTTTTTTTCTTTTCTGTTTTTTTGTTCTTGCTCTTGGTCGGAGTCTGAAGATGAAAAATAAGTGATGGGCTGCAGAAAATGAATGTCCACAGGCACAAACCGAGTTCTGAATGCTTGCTATACATAAGTAATTCGGTACTAATTAACAGAAACTTGCACTGCCATCATTATCGCTTTTCTTTAAAAAAAAAAAATGTTTTTTCATAACCAATTTTATTGATTTTAAATCGCAACAAAGATAACAGTGCCAATCATGATTATGAAGTATAAAACAAGGCGAGGATTGAAACACATCACCGTGGCATACAAAGGCAGACATATATAGGGAAGACATCGGCATTCCCACTCCAGTCCTGGACTGTGCAGTAAACCTCATTAGTCCTTTAAAACCCCGACCCATTTGCCCACATTTGACAAACCGTTTTGGGGCATCCTCTGGCCGCATATAGAGGTCGTTCTTGTGCGGCACACCAGTCCACTCCCCTGTGCCAGCGCCCAAATGTAGATGTAGTCGCATTCAGCCAGTGAGCTGCAATGTTCCTCTTGGCCACCATCAGCGCTGTGTTAAGATAGAGCTTCTCAGCCCTGGTGCCATCCAACCCCTCGGTGATGCCCAAAAGCGCGTTCAGCGGTTCAAGGGGAACCTCCCAGCCCAGGACCTCCGCGAGCTCTCTGGTCACAGATTCCCAATACCTCTTGATCGCAGAACAAAGCCATAACATGTGATAAAAATCTGCTTGGGGTTGAAGGCAGCGAGGACAGGAGGCATCGGGCCGAAGCCCCGCGTGGTGGAGGTGCAGCAGTGTAAGATAGGCAGTGTGAAGGTAGTATATTTGGACTAGTCGAAACCTCGCTGAAACTGTAATTGTCTTGGGAGCCATCAGTGTGTCCCTCTAGTCAGCGTCCTTCAAGGCCCCAAGCCAACCCTCCCACTTGTCCTGGAGTTGAGATAGCGAGTTGGGGTTGTTGTTTGTACGAGAACGGTAGATGTGGGAGATTCCTCCCTTCCCCCAGATTACCAGTCAGGACCTGAGACTCAGGTGGGCTATATTCGGGTAAGGAGGTGTCCTCTGAGAAATGGGATCGGAGGGCATGGCGTAGCTGCAGGTATCGGAAGAACTGGGAAGAGCGAAGGGAGTACTGGCTCTGTAAGTCCTGGAAGGAGCGTAAGTGGGTTCCGCTCCAGACATCACCCAATAGGGAAATCCCAATGAGATCCCATGGTCGGAACCCTGAAAGAGTAACAACCTCCCGTAGTTTGGTACCACACCACAAGGGAGTTCACTGGGTCAATTTAGCCGACCATTGTACATGGCGCAAGGAGGCCCGCCAGGTCAAGAACATTTCCACATGTGACCTCCGGGAGAGCTTGGGAAACAGTGTTTCCTTATAGCATCCCCTGAATATTAGACAGACCCAGGGTGTGCAGTTCCAGACGATACGCCGGATTGGACCAGCCGCCATTAAACCAGTCGTTCACGGTAAGGAGTCGAGTCGCTAAATAATAAAGATATAGGCTCGTCCTCCCAAGACCTCCGTCAAAGGGCGGGATCCGGCATTGGACCAGGGCCAGCCTAGGCCTCCGCCCTCCCCATAAAAACTTGATGGCCAAGCTGTCCATCTCGCAAAACCATGATCTGGAGAAGGAGAGGGGTGTATTCTGGAGCATGTATAGGAATCTTGGAAGAATCATCATTTTAAATAGGGCTATTCTGCCCAGAGGGTTCAGTGGTAGCGTTCGCCATTTGAGGAGGTCAGCGCGGACTCGCTAAACCAGCGGGGTGGCATTAAGTGACCAGGCGAGGTCGGCGAGAAGGGCCACCCAGATCCCCAAGTACTTGAAGGACTGCCGCCGAAAAGGGATCGTCGACTGCCAATCAAAGCACTCCAGCGAAGGGTGACTGGGAGCCGGGATGGACTTGGTCGGGTTTAACCGGAGGCCTGAGGTTCGCTCAAAGAGATCCAAGGCCTGAAGGCAGCGGAGTCCCAACCGAGCAGGGTCTGCCAAAAATAACAGCACGTCGTCGGCATATAGCGCGATCTTGTCCTCTGGAGAAGTGTGGCTCATTGATTAGAGCGGCAGACCCTGATGCAGAGGTCTAGCCCGGGACCAGGGTTCAATTCCCCGCCTCGGCGGGTCTTGGGCTCAAAAATTCCACGGACATGATAATTCTCGCCTCGGTGCCTATTCCAATCATGGAGTCCCACTCTGCAACTCTGGGCAATAGCTTGCTTAATCTCCACAACGGCCCCCACAACGCTAAGGATGCCTGGCCTCCACCTTGGGGGTGCCCAGGAGTGGACGCCTCACAGGGAAAGCCAGGATGGGTTCCACAGCGGTATTCGTACAAGCGCCTTGAGACCCTTGCGGGTGAGTAGTGCGCTATGCAAGTATCAATTTACATTTACATTTTTCGAAGCCGGGCCATCTCCACTCCATTAGAAACTGATCAGAACGGACAAGACAAGCAAAGGGCTCCATTGCCAATGCAAAAAGAAGCGGTGAGAGGGGGCACCCCGGCCTCGTGCCCCTCCTGATGGGAAAGGGATGGGACAGAGATCTGTTGACTAAAACCTGATCCCATGGCTGACAATACGATGTCTTAACCAGGTTGCGGAAGGGGATGCCAAAGCCCATCTCTACCAACACCGCTTCCAGGTAGCTCCAATCCACCGAATCGAAGGCCTTCTCAAAGTCTACGAGAAGGAGAGACAAATAGGGGGACAGCAGGTGCCGATTCGCATGGGCAAGTTGAAAGCGTCTGAGGCAATGCCTGGTCCCTCTGAGGGGCATAAAGCTGCATTAGTCTGGGTGGACCAGACTGGTCAAGTGTGGCCGAATGCGGGTGGCCAAGACGGAGGTGAATATTTTAAGCTCCGAATTAATAAGGGAGATGGGACGATAGACAGAGCAACAGCTCGAGAGTAGCTGAGACTTAGGGATCACCACAATGGTGCCTAGTCGGTCTCTGGACAGAAGGAACCACGATCCACCGCCTCTCGGTACATCTCCAGGAGAGGCGAAACCAGGATAGGACGCGTGAAACTCCTGGGGGAGCCAGTCCGGTCCAGGTGTCTTACCTGCCGCCATGCGCGATATGGCGTCCAGAAACTCGGGGGTGATCGGAAGGTCAAGCACCTCCGCCTCAGATTCCCGAAGGCGTGAAAGGGGTTCGTTCACGCCGGAGGAGCTCCGAGAGTGAAAGGCTAGGTGTCTGAGCCGAGTAGAGAGTGGCGTAAGTGGCGAAGCATTGGGCCACTGCTGCCAGGACACAATGTATCTTGTCGCCTGAGACAATCACCTCCGGGATTATGCGGTTGGCCATGGCGTAGATGGCCAGGCGATGGAGGAGCTTGTCATTTGTATCTCCCCACCAATACACTCAGGCTACAGAAGATCTCCATAGCAGTTTGGCAGCCTCCTGGGAGGTCTGTCTGATCTCATCTCTTAGAAACGTAAGCTTCCTATCCTGAGCCTCGGTTCTGTCCTCAGGGGGCAGAGTCTCGAGTTGGGAGGCCTGGAAATCCAGAAGTGTGAGCTGGGAATCTCTTGCGGCGCGGGTAAGTTTGAGTTGGCCTTTGGCAAAGCCGCAAATGGTGGCCTTTCCGGACTGCCAAAGGGTACAGGAAGAGGACACCGAACTTTGATTGTTGGCGGAATAGAGGCGAAGCTCAGCACCTACTTGCTCTTTGAACCCCTTGTCCTGGAGGAACCAGGCGTTGCGTTGGCAGATCGGGCGCAAGGACGGAGGAAGAGAGCCTAACCGCAGCGCCACCGGAGAGTGATCCGATAAGCCCCTGGGGAGGATGGTGATAGCTTGGATCGCTCAACAGTCCTGAGCAGGCAGGAAAGCATAGTCTATTCGTGCATGTGTGTGGTGGGAGGCTGAGGTGTGGGTGTATTGTTGAGTTGTCGGATGCCAGAGTCTCCAGGCATCCCAGAGACCCAGGCTGGTAGCCCAGGTCGAGGGGCGGCCGGATTGGGCAATCCTAGAGGCGCAGGGGGGCGAAGCAGTGTCAAGGCCGGGATCCATAATTGCGTTAAAGTCTCCCCCAATAACGGTCAACCCCAAGGGCAAGGCAGCAACAATGGAGGTTAATCGTTGGAGTGTAGGGGCCAGCAAGGAGGGAGGAGAGTAGACAGCAAGCAAGTTTAGGGGCTGATCCCCAAGGGTCCACTCCAGGAGGACGAAACAGCCCTGGGGGTCATA
The DNA here is from genome assembly GCF_964204655.1 of Triturus cristatus. NCBI lineage: Eukaryota > Metazoa > Chordata > Amphibia > Caudata > Salamandridae > Triturus > Triturus cristatus. The sequence goes on along the minus strand of NC_140594.1, from coordinate 420,208,578 downwards.
TGCCACTGCGTGCCACCAGTGGAAGAGCACGGTGCACCAGGTTAGCCACGCCCCTCGATCCCCTATTAAATCCAGAGTGCCAGACTCCGCCATAACCATGTCGTGCCAGGAAGGGGCAGTGGTTGCCTATCAGGTGAGTCTTCTGGAGCAGGACTATGTCTGCGGCATGACGCTGGGAATATCTCAGGACCGCTGCACACCTAACCTTATCTAACAGGCCATTAACATTCCAGGACACTATATGGAGCGGTGTCGCCCCATTACGATCATCAGGCAGTGGGAAGGCGGACAAGGGGCCGGACAGCTGGAGTGAGGCCGGGACACAAGGTGATGGATGTGTTACCTTAGCGTCGAGTGGTGCGTGCCTGCCTTGTTACAGAAAAGGGATGCTGGTGCAAAAAACACTAAAAATAAAAAGCAATACAAACTGGGGCCCTGGCCCCTTCCCCACTAACCCTCCTCCCCCACCCTATACTTCTGGAACGGAAGCCTCTGTCGCCCGAACAGTAAACAACTAAGAGAAAAACCAAACTAAAACGCTTGGGAACAGGGAATTGTGGAGGACCCCTCCTTATATTGGGATGTTCATATCAGTGTCCATCAGGGGATAAAGTTGATGGCTAAGCAGAGCACAGGCTCTGGGCGGAACCGGTCACCATCTGAGGAGACAGATGGGTGCAAGCGGGGCCTGGAAGAAGCGTCGGGCTGTGGGAAAGGTCAGTGTCTGGTAGCTCCAGCAGCGACGGACGAGGCAATGCAGTCCCTGGATCGGAGCGGCCCGAAGAGCCGGATCACTGCCTGGCAGGAGAAGCCCTGGCATGTGGCTCGGGTGTAAGCCGCCAAGAAGGACCCAATGGAGAGTCTGAACGGGCGTGCCTCTGGCCCCTGAGCCTACCTGAGCGGTTACGTCTCGGTCAGAGAACCGGCATGTCTTGCCAGGCACCCCCAATGCCATTTGAAGGGGGTGGATTCGGGGCGCTAAGTCTCAGTGGGCGGTCCTCTGTCGCCCATGTCCATGCTTCACCAGGGGTATCAAAGAAGAGAGTCCTGTCTTGAAATACCACTCCCAGACGAGCTGGGAAAAGGAGCCTGTATTGTATGTTAAGAGAGCGGAGCTTCTGTTTAACTTCTCCGAATGAGCGGCCCTGGACCTCCCGGGTGTAGTCAGGAAAGATCATGATTGTCCGATTCTCATGCTTAAGATGTTGTTTCTTACGGGACTCAGCCAGTATAGTGTCACGATCCTTGAAGTTGAGGATCCGCAGGATGATTGGTCTGGAGGGTGCTTCCGGCTGTGGTCTGGGAGCAAGTGAGCGGTGCGCCCGTTCGACCGTGAACCATAGGAAGAGGGAGCCCACGGGCATCCACGAGCGCAGCCAGCGTTCGACAAAGTCCACGGTCCAACCCTGCTCCACACCCTCTGAAAATCCGACCAGGCGAAGGTTGTTACGGCGGGGCCTATTTTCGGCATCTTCGGCCCAGTGATGCAGCTCCTGAGTACGAGACTGGAGTTGGGTAACCTGGATTTTAAGTTGTTGCACGTCGTCTTCCACAGTGGATATGCGGGATTCAGTCTCTTTAATCCGGGCTGTGGCGTTGCGGAGATCCTGCCGGATAACAGTCATATCAACCCGGACTTCCGCTGTCTTACCTTCGAATGAGGCTTGCGATGTGTGGATAGCCTGGAGGATGGTAGAGAGGTCCGCAGCGGCGGGGGCCCCCTTGTCCGCAGATCCCCCCCAACCGCCCCGGAATCCGTAGTGGTGAACCGGTCCATTTTAGTTTGGGTGGTGGGAGTCTTGGGTGCCCTGTCTCTACCCATGACTACCATTTAGCAAGGAGAGAGATGCAGTCTGGGCTCCAGGTATCCAGGCAAGCAGAAGGATGGAGGGGGCAAAGCCCGGCTACTCCACACCCATCGCTTGATCCACCACCAACGCCCTCCAGCAGCGGATCCACGTGGGTCGGCATGTGAGAGCCCAAAGCGTGCAAGTCTGTAATGTGGCCGAAGTTGATGTCGGGCCAGGGCCCTGCATGGGCAGAGAATAGAAAGCAGCCTCTAGACGCTGAGGCACAAGGCCAGAGTCACAGGAGGGGGCAGAGAAGAGACAAGGGGACCAACTGCACACAGCCACCTGATGCAGGGGCCGAAATCTTCCAGTGGGGGTTCCCGTCAACTCCCCGCCTGGCATGGAGCCGCCCCCAGGAGGAGGCGCTGCTACAGATGGGGCCACCACTACCCGAAATGACAGTCGAGCTGCCCCCCGCACCCCACCAGAGCGCTGGGAGGGGGGGGGGCTGCCGTGGGCCAGGACCACCTCACCACATTGTTACAGTCCAGGACCAAGCAGGACGCGGGGTGACCCCCATTGCATGGCCTTAGCTCGCATCAGTGGCGGGGGAGAGCCACGCCAGTGAACAGGTCGCCCCTGCTGCCCGATCAACGGCCAAGTCTCCACCACCCAGGGCCAGGCACAGCAGCAGGTCAGCTCTAGCAGGCAGGCACCCCCACTCCGCACCAGGTTGTCGCTAGGTCTACAGGCCTCATTGTCACCCCACACGGACAGGCCCCAGGCAGGATGAGAGCCCACAACAGGCTGTGGCACCCGCTACCCCGGCCCGCACTCACGCGGTGGGCCGGAGGAGGCCGAGGGAGCGCACAGTCCTCGCCGCTGCCACTTGACCGCCTCCCCGTTATTTCCAGGTCTCCGGCACCCAGCCGGTGTACAGGGCAGCTTTGCAGAGTCGCCGCAGGGAAGCCAGCAAACCGGCCCAGTCTCTCCTCAGGGCAGCAAGCGGGCCCCAGATGGTGATGCGCTGCAAAACACCAGGGCAGGAGATGTGGACTTTGGTCCCTCGTCGCCCAAACGGCGGCCGATCAGAACGCAGGATCGTCACCTGAGTGTGGGACAGGTCGGCCCTCCTAGGCCGCTCGGGGCACCACAGGTCTGGCAGAGTGGGTTGTCGCAAGGGAGGGCCGGCACATAGGATCACCTGGGCCGCGCCAGGTGCTGTTGAGGGCCAACACCTCCAGTCGGTACCAGTCAGGACCGCAGGCTAGGTGGGGATTAGAAGATCTCTACGACAGCCGCCATCTTAGATATGCCGCGCAGCAGGCCCATCAATCACAGGCCGCCCGCTCAGAATCCGCATACATTGCTCCTGAAGAGGGCCTCAGGGGTCCCAGATAGCAAGGCACTCAGTGTGAGGATCAAAGGGACCCAGATGGCGGTGGATTGCAGAGCTGATGACGGAGGGGTCCGAGGCACTCCTAAGGTGCGACCGCCATCTTGACGCTCTTGGCCACGCCCCCTTAAAATTGTTTTTAGTTTAGTTGCAAGTAGAGTCTGACTTCCTAGTCCCTTTGCTCCAAAAAAGGTGATGAAACCCTTTCCAAGTCTTCTTACTTCCAGGTGTGCTTTTCTTTTCTCATTTGTGCCCAGTTCCCCTGTTCTGGTATCAATGATAGTTGGCTGCACGATTCCTTCTGGAGGGACAAGCCAGTGCTGATTGGTTCTAAAAGATATCTGCCAACATTTGCTCTCTACTAAGGAGGGGTTTAGATCACTCTTGCTGTGGTGACTAAGAATATAGATATGGCTTCCACGCAGCCTTTGGTTTTGGTCCTGTTCTCTCAGAGAGAAGCACAGCCCCCACCCAGGCTTCCCAAACTCTTTTGTCAATAATGCCAAGGAATATTGATCTTGTTTCCCTAATTCCTCTTTCTCCATACTGGGCAGTGAGATCTATGGGAGGTGTCTTCTTGGTTCCCTTTTGCTGTTGTAGTTGCTTGTCAAGGTGTGTGCCTGGTGTCAGACCACCTCCTCTAATGGGAGAGCCTTTCACCTCCGAGTATTCAGAGTAAGGATTAGATTAGCAAGCAATCTGCTTCCTTTCACGTAACTGTACCAATATAATAAATTACATGGGGCAGCCCTCTCTGCACTCCCCACATGAGGGTTTCAATTATTTTCGTAAGATGTTTGCTCTAGATTGTATAGCGAGTACTTTTAGGGAAGGTGTGTACAGTGGACCTTGAGCTGGCTCCTCTCCAGGTTTCTATTTTTCCTTTCTTTTGCAAAGTGAAACCCACCCATATTATTGAAGCCCCCCTCTTTCCTTCTATGAAATTGCAGTTCAAGCTGAAAGGCCAATTTGCGGTGTTCTCAAAACATGAGAGACACAAGCCATTTAAAGTTAATTCTGATGCAACTTGAAAGAAATCTTTGGGTTGAGCCCATCTGTTGCACTCCTCTAAAAAGGACTCAATCTTTTTCCTCAGTATTCCTAGTTATTGCTCATTGTTTCGAGGAACACTCTTACGCATTGAGTCCAAAACATTCCTTTGTCTGGGAAGGACTTATTATTCACCTCAAATTATTTTTGTTTTAAGAGTTGTTGACCACTTGTGGACCTCAATATCAGAAATTCATTTTTTCCTGGCCTCCCTAATTCTTAATTCTTATAGTGCCTTTCATGGATGTTCTTCTAGTGTTTGGTGTCGCATTTGTGCTTTGACCCACCGAAGTTAAAAAAAAAAAAAGTAATGGATGGAATGCTTTAATTAATCAGCCACTGGGCAATTACTCTGAGCCACATCCTAGCTCATCAACGTGCCACCTCGGTTTGGACCCAGCCATATGCAAATCAGTCTTGACAGTGCTCCAATGGGAGCAGTCCAGCCTGAACTGCCAGGACACGTCCATCATGAACCAGAACACAAGTAATCTAGAACCGATTTTTGTCCTGATTAGTGCTCATAAGGCAGGTGTAGCTTTGTTCCTGTGACCCAGTGTGCACGGGACCCCCGTCTGGATATACCTGTCCCACTCAGGGTGACACTGAAGTACAGAAACGATAATAGATTAAATGTTTGACTTGGCTGATGAGCCCTAACTAGGGTGAAACCGATCCTGGGTTGCTTGTGTTCCGGTTCAAGGAGGACATGGCCTGACCTTTCGAGCTGGACTCTTACCATTGGAGCAGTGTCCGGACTGATTTCCATATGGTTAGGTCCAAACTGGTGAGAGATGGTGTGCAAAATAACGATGGACTGGAATGTGGCCCAAATGATTACCAGTAGCTGAGATTAAATCAAGCATTCCATCCATCACTATTTTGTATACTTTAGTGTTTTGACCAGTACGGCTTTTCATAAGATCTCAAGTTTTGTCATCTCTCTCTCTCTCTGTGTAGTAGACCAAACTGTCCTGTTTGCACAAACCCTGCATAGCTTTGCAGAGTTTATTATGGTCAGTCACCAAAACTGAGTTGAAATATACACTCTTAAAAAGCGAAGGTTTAGTTTTATTATTACTGCATGATATTTGTCTTTTCTTCGCCCTCATTGTAGGGTTAAGCCCCTACAGGGAGACGTTACCATTGTTGATCTCCTTGATACGAATGCCAAAAAAGTCTTACATTTTGCATTCCTCACCATTTGAGGTCCAGGTTCTGCTCAGAGACTGTCATGGTCAATGTAAGTCCGCATGAGACACCTAAACTGAAAATTAATGCTATTTGAAGAAATCTCAATAATTAAATTTAACACTCTTTAAAGAATGTGAAGTATTTTTTGAAAGAGAAGCCAAATTTGACAAGCTATGGATAGGAGGATGCAATTAGAAAAAATCCTAAATGATGGCTGTATTTTTCTTGAAAATGTGGGCCGTGCTCCTTAAATGTAAGTACTATTTTTATTTTATTTTGTAACCAAATCGAGCTTGCTTTTATATCGGGCTTTGGTGTTTGACACTTCTCTACAGTTAAAATAGAAAGGCACCTAATTGGTGGATGTTGCACCAGTGTGGTGTTATCTATTTATTTTTAACCATCTGTAACAAAGCAGTTGCCTACTCCTTTAGAAAAAATTTATTTGGATCCTTCAGGCACCAATAGCTCTTAACCTTGGTGCTCTTTCGTTTGCTGTACCGTAGTACTCCATAATGTTATTCATTCATACCATGTTGTGGATTTCCAGGTTTTGTTTGTGATTCCCAGGGCTGCTTTCCAGTTTTGGCACTTAGAGAGACAACTTAAGGCATTAGCTTTTGTATACAAGGGAACAAGTATTTTGACCTTTCTGACATAGGTGAAATTGTAGGTCCTTCTTGCTAAGCAGTTGAAAACTCACTCTGCAGTCCCTGTCTGGAGGTTTGTATATTTTGATTTTGACAGTTTTCTTGGCTTTTTGTAGAATGCACAATCAACAAAAGCAATCTTTTTTCTCAAGTATTAGGAAGCTTATTGGTGCGGTGTAAGTTTAACTAAATCGGACTTTAAAAAAAGGCAAGAGCATTTGTTCATAAAAGCATTCTGTGGTAGAAAAGAGTTCCTAGTATTGTGATGATGTCCTTGAAGTGTTAAGAGCAACTGTATATGGAAATTAATTTTGCCTCAGGTTTATTGGGTGGTGGCCTAAAAGGGTGGGGAAGAAAGATATAGTATTGTTTCTTAACAAAGATCTTTTATTAAATTGTTAAAGTTCTAAATTAAAATTTGGTCATACAAAACTTTGCATTACTTTACAATATAAAAAATTTGATTTCATAGTGATTTCATTTTTTGCAATTAGAATACAGTGGATGGTAGGTTTATTGAACATTTGCTCAGCAAATAACAATTTGAGGAACAGATATGTTTACAGAGCAGTACAAAAGGGATAGACAAGATGATATACCCACAATGCAGGCAACAATTGAGGGGGCACTGCTACAGACAGTCACGGCTGTGGGCTAGCAGTAGATTTTAAATTTGGAAATAAGAATTTAAGGTGAACTTACAACTGAGAAAAAGGTTTTATACAAAGTGAATACTGGGTGTGGTGCTATGGCTTATCTCTGAAGAGGTATGTCAATCCAATGTCTTAGTTGTTAGTGTTATATGAGCAGAAGATTAAAGTTTAATATTTAGGGGTATGGGGGGGTCTGATTGGAGGGTGGGTGTATAGTAAGAAACAGAAAGGGGGGCCTGCCAAAAAAGCTATTGTGTCTGGGTTATTGTATGATTGGACATGTGTGAGTCCCAGGTAGCAGTGTAGGACTTGTTCTTCAACACTGGTGTGAGTTGTTTCTTCAGTCCAAAGGCAGCCGGTGCTTACAGTACAATGATTCTAAACCAAAGGTTAACAATAGAATCTTGAATGTGTTATAGGGCATTATGGGCTTCGAGTTGACGCCATAACAAGTATTTTTAAATCTGCATGTTGTCAATGCCCCAAAAACGTAATCCAATGATTTTCAGAGCCCATCCCCTAGATAGCAGAAGAACGTAGAGATGTAAATGTGTAGGGTAGCCTCAAGATGAAAAACTGTTACAGTCTAGTAACTTTTTCCTTACTCCTGTTGGATACTGCAGTTTGTCAATGGTGTCCGACAGCCATTCTACTATTGTCCTCCATTTAAATAGGTTTTGTAGATTTAAAGTGGTAGAGGTTCACTTGCTGTGCATATCTTTGCTATCTAGTTATTGAATTGAAAATTCTTACACTGTTTTTCTTTTGACAAATAGTTAAGGGTTAAAGTGGGTATTAACCATGGATTATCTGTAATTAGATTACTTTGTGATATCAAGGTGTCCCTTGGTTTGTATTCTGATTTTCTTCACTTTTAATGATGATGGGCTATGAAGCAGCAGCTTTTAACAGACATGTGCAGGGATGAACATGTGGCCATCTGGCAGATGTCAGCCACTGGATAGCCTCTGGTGAGATCCCCTGTAAGCAGCCATGGCCCTTGTGGCATAGGCATGAATGCCATCCAGAGGGTTGTTCTTGGCCAAGACATAACTCCTTTTTATTTTATCTTTTTATATATTCCGCTGAACCACCACCCTCAGCCCAATTGACACAATCACTTGCCCCACATTCTTTTATGCTTCATTGGGCATCCCCTTGCCAGATAGACCTGCTGCTCCTGCGATACGCACCAGTCCACCCCCTTTCTCCATTGGGTAATCGTGGGGGGCAGAACTCTTCCACTTGGCAGCAATGCCTCTCTTGGCCACCGCCCCCACTGTTCCTAGGAAAGCTGTGTCCACCCTTAAACCCCCAACACGCTCCCGGATCCCCAGCATCACCACTGGGGGGGGGTGTACAGGAACCTCACATCCCACTGTCTCACTCAGCTCCCCAACCATGCCCGCCCAGTATCTTGAAATGGGGGACAGGACCAGGTTGTATGATAGTATGATAAAAATCCACAGTTTCCTCTGCGCATCTGTGGCATTTCGGGGCAGGTAGGCGTCCTGCCCGGTGCAGCCTAACAGGGGTCAGATGTGCACAATGGAGGTACTAGAGTTGGATTAGCCTCAATCTGGCTGATATGGTGATCACTCAGGGGGCCATAAAGGCATCTCTCCAATCTGCGTCCTTCAGAGGGCCCAGCCAGCCCTCCCATCGGGTCCTCAAGTGGTCCAGCATGGTGGGAGAGTTAATGATGAGAGATTTGTATATCCGAGAGACCCCTCCTTGACCCAATTTCCCCCTTTATTTATTTATTTATAGAGCGCAGCATTCATCCCAGGGGATATCAAGGCGCTGGTAGCGAAAGAGAGGGCTAAACTACTGGTAAAGGGAGAACAAGTGGATATTAGTTTTTGGGGAATAGATGAGTTTTCAGTTTTTTTCGGAACACCGGATATTAGATGTGAGCCGTAAGTCTAGGGGGAGTTCGTTACATTTCTTAACTGCCAGGTATGAGAAGGAGCGCCCTCCAGTCCTTACTTTCTTGATGCGTTTTGTTCTGGCCATTGCTTGATGTAGAGACCGTAGGCTCCTTGTGGGGACATAGAACTCAATTTTCCCCTGAAGTATTTTGGGGCCGCTTTGATACAGTACTTCGTGTGCGTGACTGAGCAGTTTAAATACTGCTCTTTGACGCATAGGTAGACAGTGCAGGTTTTAGTCTGCTTTTATTGCACACTAGTTTAGCTGCGGCGTTTTGAAGCACCTGTAGCCTCGGTTAGAGGAGCTCGTTCATGCCCATGAATAAGGCGTTTCCATAGTCAAGTTGACTTATAAGCAGGGCTTGCGTGACTGTTCTTCTGCAGTCCAACGGGATCCAGGGGAAGAGCCTGTTTAACAGTTTCAGGGTGGCAAAGCCCTTGCCACAAAGGGCCCGCACATGGTCCTTCATGGATAAGGTTTCGTCAATGAGGATGCCCAGATTTCTTGCGCATTGCTTAGGGATTGAAGCAGCCCCAAGTGTTTGTGGCCACCATGTGGCATCACAAATCAGCTAGGCCCCTCCAAAGAGCAGGATTTCTGATTTCCCTGCATTTAATTTCAAACAATGCTCCTGCATCCCTTGTGCCATTTCTGAAAGGCAGTTATGTAACTTATTTTGGTGACTTCAGGTCTTTCCTCAAATGCCACCATCAGCTGTGTGTCGTCTGCGTAGGAGCAAATACCAATTCCCCATTTTCTACTGATTTCCACCAGATATGAAACATAGGCGTTGAATAAGGTGGGGCTTAGCGATGGTCCCTGTGGGACACCACAGCTGATGGCGCTAGATTTAGATTGGAAATGACCTAGTTGAACTGTTTGTGTTCGGTTGCTAAAAAACAAACTGAGCCATTTCAGAGCTTTAGAGTGGATTCCCTTTTCATGAAGGGTTTCCAGCATTCTATTATGTGAGACCGTGTCGAACGCTGCCAACAGGTCTAAAAGTATCAGAGCTACGGCTCCTTCCTGGTCAGTACAAGATCTGATGTTATCCAGTACTGCCAGTACATGAGTATTTTTAGCTTCCAGGGGGCTAAACTCGGGTAGTGTGGTGTTGCTGGGTATGTGTGCTGCAAGTGCATGCCGAAGCTGCAAATACTTGTGGCACTGGGTGATGTTGAGTGAATAGGTGTGCTGTAAATCTTGGAATGTTCTGATATGACATCACCAATATGAGCGATAAATATGAGATCCCATTTCTGGAAACCTTCTAGCAGTGCCACTTCGCCCACCCATGTCCCCTGCCATAGGGGTTTTTTAGCGTAATTTTGTGTTCCCACTGGGTGTGGCAGAGTGCGGAGCGCCATGCTAAGATGGCGGTTCTGGTGACTTCCGGCAGGTGTTGAGAGATTGGTGAACCGTAAAGCATAGCCTGGATTTTGGAGAGTCCCAAACTTACAAGTTCCAACTGGTATGCCGGATCCGTCCAGCCCCTTGACATCCACTCATTGATCACCAATAGGCGTGCAGCCATATAGTAAAGAAATAAGTTTACCACTCCCATGCCCCCATTGTATGGAGCCAGTTGGCAGTGTGTCAGTGCCATGCAGGTTCTCGAGTTCCCACATACGAACAAGGTTGAGGCTCTGTCTAGAGTGCGGAACCATTGCAGTGGGAGGTGTAAAGGTATGTTTTGTATTATGTAGATGAAGCAAGGAAGGATCATCATCTTATACAGAGCAATCCTCCCCATCGGATTTAGGGGAAGAGTGTGCCAATTCTGAAGGTCCTCCCTAGTCCTCTTGATCAGCGGGGCCAGGTTCAGAGTCCATGTAAGTTCTGGATGTAGTGCTACCCAGATCCCCAGGTACTTGAAACTCAAACCCCGGATTGGGATATTCATTTGCCAGTCTATGCACTCAAGTGATGGGTGAAGTGAGACCAATGTGGATTTAGCAGGATTGATTTTTAAACCTGAGGCTTCTCTGAAACGGTTGAGGAGTTGTAGGCAGCGGGAGCCGGGGTCTGCCAAGTAGAGGAGTACATCGTCCACATACATGGCAATGCGGTCTTTGTGGGATGTGGTCCATTGCCATCCCTGGACTTCGGCGTCGCTTCTAATGAGACTGGCCAGGGGTTTGATGGCTAGGGTGAAGAGTAGGGGGGACAGGGGTCAGCTCTGCCTCGTGTTTTAGCCTATGCGGAATTCCTCCGACAACACCCCGTTAGTCATGACCCGGGCCGAAGGGTTGGACTATAGCACTTTCATTAATTCTCTAAAGTAAGGGTCGAAACCTGTACGGGTCAATACAGCCTCCAGGTAACCCCAGTCCACCATGTCAAAGGCCTTTTCGAAGTCTATTAGTAAGAGGGCCAGATATGGCGAAAGGCGATGACGGTGAGCTAGGGCCACCTGCAGGTGCCTCAGACAGTGTCTCGTGCCTCTGCCTGGTATGAAGCCACACTGGTAGGGGTGCACTAGAGTCGAGGTGACCCTCTTGAATCAAATAATTTAACTTCAGTGTTAATGAGTGAAATTGGGTGGTAGGCTCAGCATTTAATGGAGGGGGGTCTGTTTTGGGGATGACCACGATCGTAGCGGTATCTATATCTCGCGGGAAACCTCTCCTCTCCACCGCCTCTGTATATAGGGCTTGGAGGTGTGGGATCAGGAGGTCCCTGAAAGCCAAGTAGTACTCCACTGGGTACCCGTCGGGCCCAGAGTATTGTTCGTGCCTATAGAAGTGATGGCCTGACCGATCTCCTCCGATGTAAGGGGTAGGTTCAGTGATTGAGAGGACGTCTCGGATAGTCTTGGGAGTGGGACGTCCCCCAGGAAGTCCACACTAGCGTTTGTGTGTGGAGCCTGTGTGCTGGAGTAGAGCTGTTTATAGTAAGATGCAAAAGTTTGAGCGATTTCGCGGATGATCCTATTGGCAAGGAGGCAGACGGCCAGTAAGTAAGGAGCTTTCGATTTTTGTCTCCCCGTCCGTATACCCGGGCCATAGAGGATCTCCACATCTGCCTGGCTGAATTCAGGGATATGTGTTGAATTTCATTCAGAATGAGAGCCAACTGACGGACCGGACTGTCCCCTGTCTCCACTCCCTCTACCCTCTCCAGGAGTGTTACACAGGCCTCCAATTGTGCGAGGCGTTTGTCCCCGGCTTGATGAGTCTTTTTTTATGTAACTCTTCGTGAAACTTCTGAGTGTCGCCTTACCAGCGGCCCACAGCATGCCTGGGGAGGCTACTGACGCCTCGTTCTGGAGAAAAAATTGCTTGGATTCTCCTTGGATTGCTTTCTTGCAGTCCCTATCTTGTAAAAAACAGGCATTGAGGGGCCAAATAGAACGAATGGAGCCGTTGTGGCGCCCTATGTCTACGAGTAGTGGGAAATGGTCTGAAACGCCTCGGGCAAGCATATGGACGTTTGTGATTTGTCGGCAATCAGGAGAGGGCGTAAACAACATGTCGATACGTGAGTGGGTGTGATGAGCTGCAGATGTGTGTGTGTTTATTGGCGGAGGCGAGGGTGCCACGTTCTCCATACGTCGCGCAACCCCAAATGAGAGGCCCAGAACGTGAGCTTCTTAGTGGACCCAGTTCGATGAGGAGAGGGAGTACCAGATGTATCCCATTCAGGGTTCATGACGGCGTTGAAGTCCCCGCTCGCCACCCTGGAGCCCTGGGGCAGTAGGGTTGAGAGCTTGCAAAGAGAGGAGACGAGGACTGCTGGGGGTATGTAGACTATGATTAAATTGAGAGGGAGCCCGCCCAATGTGCAAACGAGGGCCACAAAATGCACCTGGGGATTACGGATGGTCCGGTTCAGATTGAAGGGGAAGGGGCAACGAAGGAGGGTCGCCACTCCTCGGGACCCTCGTGTGTAACCTGCGTGGTATACCCTGTAGAAACCCTGCCTCGCCATGAAGGGGCAATGAGCTCGAGCAGGTGGGTCTCTTGCAGCATGAGTACACAGGGCCCGAGACGGGTAGAGGCCTTCATGACCGCTGCACGTTTCACCTTGTCCAGGAGACGATTAATGTTCCAGGAGAGGATGCGCAGAGACTCTGTCAGATCTGGGAGTAGCCATGTGTGGGATTCCCACGGAACTGCAGCAAGCAGACTGGGGTGTGGTGGGGCCCAGATGTGGGCTGCCCTTCACAGTGGGGGCCACGAGGTGTCTGGGGGGAGGTGTCAGTGTGTGGGTGGTGTGTGCCTATTGTGCCATTTGTCTAAGACTACGTAACTAGAAGAACCTGGTACAAATAACTAAACTTCCAAATCAACCCCACCACCCCATACTTCAACCCTGGAAGCATCTGTCACCCTAAAAGGAACAGAAGCAAACATGTAAAATCAAGGACAGAGTGGCAGGACCCCTCCAATTCGATGGATGAGGTTGGATCAGGAGTCCGGAGGTGTGTGCAGCCGACGGGCCATGTCTCGGCAGTGACAACTGCTCTCTGGAGCCATCCTCATATTAGTCCGCAGTCTCTGTCCCCACAGGAGTTGAGGAGCGGGTCTGGCCCGCTTTGCAGTGGGCTCATGTTCCTGTGAGGGGATCAATGTCCTCATTCCCTCCAGGGAGCTGGAAGTGCTTCTATTAGTTGCTTCCAATGGCGTTGATTTCTGCTTGTGTGCTGTGCGCCCCCATCGGGATCGGGTGCGCTGTCGCAGAGGCCTAGGCGTGTGGCCCATCTTCTTGGGGGGTAGATCCACAACATTGGTGGAGGTGCTTGTAGAATGAAGCTTCAGGGGTCGCTCCTCTGTGGCCCAGTACTCCGCCAACTCTGGGGTGTTAAAGAAGAGACTTCTGTTGTGTATTACCCTAAGGTGAGCAGGGAACAGGAGTCAGAAGGAAAGCTTGAGGGCACGTAGCTTCTGTTTAACTGCAGTATATGATCTCTGTTGTGCTTGGACCTCATTGTTGTAGTCCTGGAAGATCATAACCATAGCCCCCTGGAGGGAAATACTGGGTTGGGAGTGCGCTTCTTAAAGTTGAGGATGTATGCTACGCTATGATAGGTTGGTGTGGGGCTCCCGGGGGCGGCCGGGGCGCTAGGTAGGCTCTTTCCACCACAAACCAATTGTAATGTAAATGTAACTTATAAAGCGCAAACTCATGCCCTAGGGCGTCTTGGCGCTATCGAAATCCATTTAGGCTGAGACAGTGTTGTAGTTTGATCAGGCAGATGTGCAGAGAACTTCTACTCCTGTGTGACAAGCCAGGTCTTTAAGGTTTTTCTAAAGGAGAGTAAGGAGGGGGCAGTTTTTAGTGTTAGTGGGAGACTGTTCCAAAGCATGGCCGTGGCCCTAAAGAACCTCCTTCCACCCCACGTGGCTTTTCTGAAAGGGGGTACAATCCGGTTCCTAGCAGAGCCTAATCGAAGCATCCTGGTTGGGACGTACCATTTAAGTTTATTTTTTAAATGGTCTGGCCCGAGTCAATGCAGAGATTTATAGGCCATACAAAGAGCTTTGAAACTACATTGTTGCTTGACTGGCAGCCAGTGTAATTTCCTAATTGCTCCTCTGGCTGACTCATACCTCGGAATTTTACAAAGGAAGCGAGCTGCCGTGTTTTGCAGTATCTGAAGCCTCGTTACGAGACCCATTGTAAGCGTGAGATATGGACTGTTACAGTAATCAATCCTCGTAAGTATGAGTGCCATTGTTACTATTTTAAGTCGTTCGGGGGGCAGACATCATTCTATCTTTTTTATTAGCCTTAGGGAGCAAAAAGCAGCAGAGGTTATTTTGTTTACTTGGTCCTTAAACTTTAGTTCCTTGTCTACCAGAAACCCTAAATTTCTAACTTTATTTGAGGGTTCAGGAAAAGAGTCTATCTCGGGTGGCCACCAGTCCGGTGTCCAGAAGGAAGTGTTGTTGCCAAAAATGATAACCTAGGTTTTATTGGCATTCAATTTGAGGCCATTAGTCCATCCAGTTGCTCACCTTACTCATACATGAGCTGAAAGCCGCACCCAGATTGGTTTCAGAATTTGCCAGTTGTACCACAATTTGGGTATCATCGGCATATGAGACCAGGGAATAGCTGGATTTTTTTAATAATAGACATAAGTGGAGTGACATAAAGATTAAACAAAGTTGGGCTCAGCACTGAGCCCTGGGGGACTCCACAGGAGAGGGAGAAAGATCTGGAGACAAACTGGCCCATCTTCCCCTTATTTTGTCTATTTGCCAGGAAAGATAGCAAGAGATCAAAGGCTGTTCCCTCTATTCCTAGCCTATGCATACGGTCAGCCAAAATCCCATGGCTTACCATATCAAAAGCTGCAGAAAGATCCTAAAGGATCAATACAGCTGTCCCACCCCCATCAAGTACTTCTCATATTTATTCTGTTGCTAACACCAGGGCCGATTCTGTACAGTGATGTTTTCTAAAACCATGTTGTGTGTGATCTAGCCAATAGCGTTCCTCCAAGTATTCAGAAAGTTGTTGGTTCATTACTTTTTCTACCAACTTGGCGGAGAAAGGAAGTCTAGATATTAGTCGGTAGTTGTTAGGGTCTTGGGGGTTCAAATTGTCTTTTTTTTAATAGGGGAGAATCAAAGCCTGTTTTCAGTAAGAGGGAAAATATCCTTTTGCAAACATGTTCTCAAAAATGTGTCCTAGATTTTCTGCTATTTGAGCAGGGATCGTATGCATGATGTAGGGGGCGCACGGGTCTTGTGGCACACCCGATTTGATGAGTGAGATAGACTTTATAAGTTGTTCTCCTGATGGAACCTTAAAAGAGGAGAGACTAGTTTTATTAGGCATTCCAGTTGGGACGTATTTCTCCTGATAATTGTCTGTTCTATGTGTGGTAAATGTTTTTAAAGATATTGGCGACTTTCTCTTGAAAAAAGCCTGCAAGTGTATCACAGAAATCTTGCTAATCAGGGCCCCAGCCTCTCTGTTCTCTCTACACAACTTGGAGTGCATATTAGACGCACTAGGGATTGGATACTGTGGTACCTTATGAGCCCCTAGTATTTGGTACCTTAGGTACCAAGGGCATAGGTACTTCACAGGCTTACCAGGGGCTGAAGCATGTATTATCCCACCCCTGGGAAGCAGACTAAATCTGACACCACAGGCCTGCTACTGCAGCCTGGGTGAGGTAGTGTTAGCACTCCTCACTGAGGTATAGGTTCCCTATATCTCACTTTACACACACATATAAACCTATCAGTCACCCCTAAGGCAGGCCCTAACAATCCTGAGGGCAGGGTGCTTGGTTTCCGTGTGAGGGGGTGCCCCTGTCTGAGCAGGGCCGCTCTGTAGCTCTCAGAGTCTATTCTCTGTAGCTGTTTGTGGATGCGGTTAAACCATATACTCTTAAGTGCATTATAACCTAGCGGTAAATGCTAACTTTGGGATGGCTGCATCAAAACATGTCATGTTTGGTGTCAAACGCTTTGGAATCATACCCCCACACCAGTAATTGGTGTGGGAGTATGATCCCACCCTTCTAGAGGGATAGACATGTTCCCACTGTGGAAACACGGTAAAATCCTGAAGAGCCCTGGCATCACAAAATGGATGCCACCAGCACAGACACTGGGCTGCCCTCCTGCTGCTGACCAAAACTCGCAGTGGAGGAGGCCCTACAATAGGCATCCTGTCACAGGGAGGTGTAACCACCTTCCAGACAGGATTTAGTGTATTGGGGCTGGGTGGGTGCGTGCACTCCTAGAGTGCTTTGAAGTCCTGCACTGGGGGAGCAGTAGGCTCCTCTGTGCATATGCCAGCTCAAACCGGTTCAGGAGCTACCAGCCCCTGCTCTGGTGCGAAACTGCACAAAGGGAAGTGGGTGCAGCCACCCACTCTCCTGACCCTCCCATAGGAGTGGTCATAGAGCTTGTCCCTCCCTTCTTTCTAGTATAAGTTAGGGAACCCTTGCCATTGCAAACTAGATATCCCTGGACGACGCTCTGAAGAAGAATCCTGGAACTTCGACGTTCCACTACCTTTGGAAGACTGAAGAATCTCCCTTGGAGTCAAGGAGTGACTCCCCTGCTTGGCAGGCACCAAAACTTTGCATCAACGGTCGCAAACTTCCCCGCCAGAGTCCGAAGTCCCTGTAGCCCCAGAAGTGGATTTCCTGACTTCTGTACGGCCATCGTGAGTCCCCAGCGAGGCAAGTGGACCCCATGAGTGATGAGGAACAGCAATACCCGGGCACTGTGCAATATTGTCAAGTGCAACCCCTTCACGACGTTCTACGAACTTGTGCTTTGGACCACGTGTGGTCCAAGCCTCCCGCAGGATTTCCTTCGAAGATCAGAGGCCTACCTTGTCCCGAGTGACCGTGGGCTCCTGGTGAGGGATTCCTCCCGAGGCGTCTTCGCGATCCCTTGCCGGTTGGCTTGTGGGTCCCCAGAAGACTTTTCTATAGAACCAAAGGGCTCCCCTGGTTGCTCCAGGCCTGCCCTGACTTACCCTCGCTGGGTGAGTCCCTCAGACCTTGCTGGTCTGCACCGCTGACTTTCTTCACTTTCCACGAGACTTGCTGTTGCCAAGGCTTGTTGGCTCCAATCCGGTTGCCGACACCTCAGTAAGCTGCAGACTTCGTGGGACAAGCCGAATCCAGCTCCTGGTCGTCGTCGACGCCTCCTGGACCTCGTGGCTGAAGAGTCAAGACACCCGTGATCACCTGGAATCACCCGACTACTGTGGGCATCCAGCTTCCTGGCGCCGGGTCACTGTCTCCTCTGCTTTCAGGTCTACTTTCTTCTGAATCCAGCCTTGGATTCCACCGGACACTTCTCCAGTCTTCACAAGCAGCAAGTCTTCTTTGGCTCCCATTGAAAACGACGCCGTGGCCCGACACCAAAAGACACCTATGCACCTGGCTTCCATGGGTGAGGTAATTCCAGCACTACGGTGCTCCTGTGGGTGTTGGCTCTAGAACTACTTACCCTGTAAGTGACTTGCTTGTAGACTCTCCCGAAGTATCCTAAAACTTTAAAATTCCAACAGCGACTTGCTCCATTGAAGTCTATTGGGATCCGCGGCTGTGTTCTCACACTGCATGCGTCTACCGTGGGTCCTTTATTTACCTGCCTTGGGTGGATTAGTGAGGCCCCAGCGCTTCTGCAGGCCCTAGGCCTTGTCTCCTCGCAAGTCGATATTCTTATACCTCTTTTTTTAGTATATGGTCTGGTACGCATCTAGGGCCCCAGCCATATAAGTGCTAAATTTGTTGTGAAACATTGATTTGTGCATATGTCCTTGACTTCTAATCTCATAAAGAGATTAATAGGGTGTGTCTAGTAATAAATACATATGTATTTTATATATATACCTGTGTGGTGTCCTTTCATTTAGTAATTCAAGAGATTATAAGGTAAAACAAGCTGCTTTACATTCCTCTAAAGACCTAGCCTGAAGGCTGCTCTCCACAGCTACCACTAGGATAGCTTTCTTAAAAAGGTTGTTTAAACCTATCTACCATAAGAGTCGAATTGTACTGGTGCAAGGTGGCCACTTTAACTAGTGACCAGCATATACCAGGCCAACTTACAGCTTGCCATTGTTTTACCACAAAATCTCTATTTGAATTACTAACTGAAAACCATTATAGGTACTCAAGGTACATATAAAGTCAAGCTTAGTATCAATAAGTTCTACTGAACTTAGAGCTGTGTGTCAAGGGATAGCACACCCTTTCTACAGCTCAAGCTAGGATCAGTAGGCCACAAACTAGTGTAGGTAGTACAACACTGCACAACACTAGAATGTCCTTAAGGGTTGGAACCAGTGGGTCCACCCAGCCTCAGTATACGGACATGACTTTCTTTGACTTGAAAGCCATGAGTGCTGCAAGGCACCTGAGGATAGGACAGAGTCCCTCCACACTTCACCTGATAGATCTGCTGACAGCAGATGATCTTAGATTAGCTCTAGGAGCTAAGGGGTCTGAATCAGGGGGTGGGTCAGCTATAGTCTCTGGGTCAGATGATGAAAATCAAGATAGGTGACCTGGACTCTGTAGTTGAAGGGCCAGACCCACAAGGGTTTGCAAAGGACAGAGGAATTCTCCCTAAGAGAGCTGACAGAGTGGAAGAGAGGCCTAGGTCCCCTTCAAGGGAATCTGACCACTCCTATCACTCTGGCAGAGAATCTGTCCAGCAGAGAAACTCATACTTTAATAGAAGAGAGGCTTCCTCTGAAGGAATGTACAAACTGCTGCAGTATGAGGAAGCCAGAGTAGCCCTCAAGGCCAAGCAGTTGGCATTAGACAGAGAAGCCTTTGAGCTCCAGAGAGCTTCTAGAAAAGAGGGGTTAGAACCCCCTGGTGGCAGCAACAGTGTCCCTAGAGTCAGAGAATACATTCCAGACCATAGGAACCTGTCCAAGGTTGTTCCTCCCTACCAGAGTGGGGATGATATCCACAAATGGATAACTGCTATGGAGAGGGCCTGTAGAGTACAACAGGTACCCCAGAAACAGTGGGCAACAATCTTGTGGCTCTCCTTTTCAGATAAAGGCAGAGACAAGCTCCTCACTGTTAGAGAAGAGGATGCTGATGATTATGAAGTCCTGAAGAGTGCATTAATAGATGGGTTTGGCTTAACCACTGAACAGTACAGGTTGAAGTTCAGAGACACCCAGAAAGCACAGACTCAGGACTGGACTGACTTTGTAGACTGTGCAACCAAGGTTCTGGAGGGTTGGCTTGTTGGTAGTAGAGTTACTGATTTTAAGGGATTGTATAATCTTATGATGAGAGAACAGTTCCTTAATAATTGCCAAAATCAGTTGTTGCATCAGCACCCGGTGGACTCTGATCTGATCTCTCCCCAAGAATTGGGAAAGAAGGCAGACAAATGGGTCAGAACCAGGGTGAGGCAGAAAACCCAGAACCACGGGGGTGAAACTAAGAAGCAGGATCCGAAAGGCTCTGAGAAAGGTGGGGATAAGTCAAAAGACCAGAAGTCTTCACAAGGGCCCCAAAAATCTGCATCTGGTGGGGATTCACAGTCTAACAAAGGGAAAGGCCAAAAGAAGCCCTGGTAAACAGAAAGGGCACTGGACTTCTGACTGTAACAAGTCCAAAGACCAAACCACCACCACTCCTGCCCCTAAGGCAACTGTTCCCCCTAGTACAGCTACTGGTGGAGGTGGTAATCAGAATAAGGGTGTAGTAGGGTTGACCCTGGGTTCAGAAGTGGACTCTGGCCTAGTCAGAGTACCCACTCAGGCATTGCTGATTTGTGATGGAGACATTGATATGTCCTTCCTAGTGAGCCCCAGTAATCTGGGCAAATACAAACAGCAGCCTGTAATAAATGGCAAACAGGCTTTGGCATTCAGGGACACAGGTGTTAGTGTCACCATGGTGGCAGAGGATCTTGTGGACCCTGGGCAGATCATCCTGGGCAAAATGTATCAGGTTACCAATGAAAGCAATGTCAGCACCAACCATAGTCTGGCAGTTGTGAATTTCTCCTGGGGAGGGGTAACTGGCCTCAAGAAAGTAGTAGTCAGTGCAGACCTCCCTGTCGAATGTCTATTGGGCAATGATCTAGAGACTTCAGCCTGGTCTGAAGTAGAGCTATGGACACATGCTGAGATGTTGGACATACCTGCAGAGGTATTTGCTGTGACCAGGTCACAGGCCAAAATGCATCGAACTGAACCAGCTCTGGATCCTGAAACTATGGACCAGGTGCTACCCAAGAGGAGGAGCAGTAGGGTTAAGGCAGTGCCTTTCCCTCGGTCTCAGATCACAGATTCCCCTCCTGAGGGAGGAGAAGCAGATCCTGAAGACGGAACTGCCCCAGAGGGACTTGAGCCTGATCAGGTTGAGTTCTTGGGGGCAGGGGGCCCTTCTAGGGAAGATCTGAGTAAGGAGCAACAGTGCTGCCCCTCTCTTGAACCCCTCAGGCAGCAGGCTGCTGCTGAGGCTGCTGGGAGTGCTAGTGGGTCCCATAAAGTTTATTGGGATGAGGGACTCCTATATTCTGAGGCTAGAGATCCAACCCCTGGAGCCACCAAGAGGTTGGTAATACCTCAGAAGTTTAGGGGGTTCTCCTTGACCTTCGCACACGACATCCCTTTAGCAGGTCACTTGGGACAAAACAAGACCTGGGACAGGCTTGTTCCACATTTTCATTGGCCACACATGTCAGAGGACACCAAGGAGTTTTGTCGCTCCTGTGTCACTTGCCAAGCCAGTGGCATGTCAGGTGGCACAACAAAGGCCCCCCTGATACCACTACCTGTGGTGAGGGTACCCTTTTAGGGATTGACATTGTTGGTCCCCTTGACCCTCCAACAGCATCTGGGCACAGGTTTATCCTGGTGGTAGTGGATCATGTCACTAGGTACCCAGAAGCAATTCCCCTGAGGCCCACCACAGCCCCTGTGGTGGCAAGAGCCCTCATTGGAGTTTTCTCCAGAGTGGGTTTCCCAAAGGAGGTCATATCTGACAGAGGTACCAACTTCATGTCAGGATATCTAAAAGCAATGTGGAAGGAGTGTGGTGTAAATTATAAATTCACTACTCCCTATCACCCACAATACAATGGGTTAGTTGAACGTTTCAACAAAACCCTAAAGGGAATGATTAAAGGCCTCCCAGAAAAGCTTAGGCGAAAATGGGACCTTTTACTTCCCTGCCTTCTGTTTGCATACAGAGAGGTTCCACAGAAGGGGGTTGGTTACAGCCCATTTGAACTTCTGTTTGGGCATCCTGTAAGAGGTCCATTATGTTTGGGAGGTTTGAGAGGTAACTCCAAGCCCTCCTTCACCAAACAGGATGTGATGGACTATGTACTTGGTCTCCGCTCCAGGATGGCCGAATACATGAAGAAGGCAACTAAAAACCTGGAGGCCAGCCAAGAACTACAACAAACTTGGCATAACCAAAAGGCTGTGCTGACTGTGTACCAGCCAGGACAGAAAGTGTGGGTGTTGGAGCCTGTGGCCCCAGCAGCTCTCCAAGACAAGTGGAGTGGCCCCCATACCATTGTTGAGCCAAAGGGAGAAGTCACCTACCTGGTTAATCTTGGAACTCCCAGGAGCCCCCTTAGGGTGCTCCATGTCAACATATTGAAACCATATGTTGACAGGGCTGACATGGGCTTGCTCATGGCAACTGATGAGGAACAGAAGGAGGAGAGTGACCCTCTCCCTGACCTGCTCTCACAGAACCCTGATGATGGGTCAGTAGATGGTGTTGCTTTGGCAAGCAGCCTCACTGATCATCAGCAAACTGAGTGCAGACAAGTTTTGCAACAGTTTAGACATATGTTTAGCCTGACCCCTAGTCAGACTTCCTGGTGCACCCATGAGGTGGACACTGGAGACAGTCTGCCTGTCAAGAGTAAAATCTACAGGCAACCTGACCATGTCAGGGACTGTATCAGGACTGAAGTCCAGAAATTTTGGAACTAGGTGTGATTGAGCCTTCAGATAGCCCTTAGGCTATTCCAGTAGTCCTAGTACCCAAACCTCATACCCAGGGTGGTAAGAAAGAAATGAGGTTTTGTGTAGACTACAGGGGCCTCAATGCTGTCACCAGGACTGATGCCTATCCAATTCCCAGGGCAGATGAACTGATTGATACTTTGGCCTCAGCCAAGTATCTGAGTACATTTGACCTAACAGCTGGCTGCTGGCAGATCAGGTTAGCTGAGGATGCCAAAGCCAAAACAGCATTTTCAACCCCTGGTGGGCACTACCACTTTGTGGTGATGCCCTTTGGTTTGAAGAATGCACCTGCCACTTTTCAGAGGTTGGTGAACAAAGTTCTGACAGGGATGGAAACTTATTGCTCAGCTTATCTTGGTGATATTGCTGTCTTTAGTTCCTCCTGGCAGGATCACCTGGTCCACCTCAGAAACGTTTTGGAGGCCCTGCAAAAAGCAGGCCTCACTATCAAGGCCACCAAGTGCCAGATAGGGCAGAGTCAGGTTGTGTACCTGGGCCACCTTGTAGGTGGAGGCCAGGTTCAGCCTTTACAGAGCAAAATCCAAACCATCATGGAATGGGTTGCTCCAACCACCCAGACACAGGTGAGAGCCTTTTTAGGCCTGACTGGGTACTATAGGAGGTTTGTTAAGGGATATGGATCTATAGTGACCCCCTTAAATGATCTTACCTCAAAGAAAATGCCAAAAAAGGGTCAGTGGACAGCTAGCTGTCAGAAGGCATTTGAAGACCTAAAGCAGGCCATGTGCACTGCCCCCATCTTACAGAGTCCAGACTACACCAAAAAGTTCATTGTCCAAACAGATGCTTCTGAGCTGGGTGTGGGAGCTGTACTGTCTCAACTAAATGATGATGGATTAAACCCAGATCAGTTGACTGGGGGTGAGTGCTTGCAATGTTCAACACTCCGTCCATCATTTCCTTCGGTTTACTTTGTTAGCCATAAGTTGGCAGGGTATGCTCAGACGTGAGTCCCTTGCTCACTTTGCCACTGGATTCAAGCCAGCCTGGCTGAAGACGGCTGAAATGCCAGAAACCGGCCCTAGGAAGCTATGCTCAGACGCGAGTCCCTTGCTCACTTTGCCACTGGATTCAAGCAAGCCTGGCTGAAGACGGCTGAAATGCCAGAAACCGGTCCTAGGAAGCTCGTTTCCGGTCCAGGGAAGACATGGCTTGGCAGTTCGGGCTGGACTGTTCCCATGAGGCACAGGGTCAGACTGATTTGCATATGGCCATGTCTGAACTGGGGTGGCAGAGTGGGCAAAAGAACGGTGATGGATTAAACCCAGATCAGTTGACTGGGGGTGAGTGCTTGCAATGTTCAACACTCCGTCCATCATTTCCTTTGGTTTTGCTTTGTTCGCCACAAGTTAGCAGGGTATGCTCAGACGTGAGTCCCTTGCTCACTTTGCCACTGGATTCAAGCCAGCCTGGCTGAAGACGGCTGAAATGCCAGAAACCGGCCCTAGGAAGCTTGTTTCCGGTCCAGGGAAGACATGGCTTGGCTGTTCGGGCTGGACTGTTCCCATGAGGCACAGGGTCAGACTGATTTGCATATGGCCATGTCTGAACTGGGGTGGCAGAGTGGGCTAAAGAACGGTGATGGATTAAATCCAGATCAGTTGACTGGGGGTGAGTGCTTGCAATGTTCAACACTCCGTCCATCATTTCCTTTGGTTTTGCTTTGTTCGCCATAAGTTGGCAGGGTATATTCAGACGTGAGTCCCTTGCTCACTTTGCCACTGGATTCAAGCAAGCCTGGCTGAAGACGGCTGAAATGCCAGAAACCGGTCCTAGGAAGCTTGTTTCCGGTCCGTGGAAGACATGGCTTGGCAGTTCGGGCTGGACTGTTCCCATGAGGCACAGGGTCAGACTGATTTGCATATGGCCATGTCTGAACTGGGGTGGCAGAGTGGGCTAAAGAACGGTGATGGATTAAACCCAGATCAGTTGACTGGGGGTGAGTGCTTGCAATGTTCAACACTCCGTCCATCATTTCCTTTGGTTTTGCTTTGTTCGCCACAAGTTGGCAGGGTATGCTCAGACGTGAGTCCCTTGCTCACTTTGCCACTGGATTCAAACCAGCCTGGCTGAAGACGGCTGAAATGCCAGAAACCGGCCCTAGGAAGCTTGTTTCCGGTCCAGGGAAGACATGGCTTGGCTGTTCGGGCTGGACTGTTCCCATGAGGCACAGGGTCAGACTGATTTGCATATGGCCATGTCTGAACTGGGGTGGCAGAGTGGGCTAAAGAACGGTGATGGATTAAATCCAGATCAGTTGACTGGGGGTGAGTGCTTGCAATGTTCAACACTCCGTCCATCATTTCCTTTGGTTTTGCTTTGTTCGCCATAAGTTGGCAGGGTATGCTCAGACGTGAGTCCCTTGCTCACTTTGCCACTGGATTCAAGCAAGCCTGGCTGAAGACGGCTGAAATGCCAGAAACCGGCCCTAGGAAGCTTGTTTCCGGTCCAGGGAAGACATGGCTTGGCAGTTCGGGCTGGACTGTTCCCATGAGGCACAGGGTCAGACTGATTTGCATATGGCCATGTCTGAACTGGGGTGGCAGAGTGGGCTAAAGAACGTTGATTGATTAAACCCAGATCAGTTGACTGGGGGTGAGTGCTTGCAATGTTCAACACTCCGTCCATCATTTCCTTTGGTTTTGCTTTGTTCGCCACAAGTTGGCAGGGTATGCTCAGACGTGAGTCCCTTGCTCACTTTGCCACTGGATTCAAGCCAGCCTGGCTGAAGACGGCTGAAATGCCAGAAACCGGCCCTAGGAAGCTTGTTTCCGGTCCAGGGAAGACATGACTTGGCAGTTCGGGGTGGACTGTTCCCATGAGGCACAGGGTCAGACTGATTTGCATATGGCCATGTCGGAACTGGGGTGGCAGAGAGGGCTAAAGAACGGTGATGGATTAAACCCAGATCAGTTGACTGGGGGTGAGTGCTTGCAATGTTCAACACTCCGTCCATCATTTCCTTTGGTTTTGCTTTGTTCGCCATAAGTTGGCTGGGTATGCTCAGACGTGAGTCCCTTGCTCACTTTGCCACTGGATTCAAGCAAGCCTGGCTGAAGACGGCTGAAATGCCAGAAACCGGTCTTAGGAAGCTTGTTTCCGGTCCAGGGAAGACATGGCTTGGCAGTTCGGGGTGGACTGTTCCCATGAGGCACAAGGTCAGACTGATTTGCATATGGCCATGTCGGAACTGGGGTGGCAGAGTGGGCTAAAGAACGGTGATGGATTAAACCCAGATCAGTTGACTGGGGGTGAGTGCTTGCAATGTTCAACACTCCGTCCATCATTTCCTTTGGTTTTGCTTTGTTCGCCATAAGTTGGCAGGGTATGCTCAGACGTGAGTCCCTTGCTCACTTTGCCACTGGATTCAAGCAAGCCTGGCTGAAGACGGCTGAAATGCCAGAAACCGGTCTTAGGAAGCTTGTTTCCGGTCCAGGGAAGACATGGCTTGGCAGTTCGGGGTGGACTGTTCCCATGAGGCACAGGGTCAGACTGATTTGCATATGGCCATGTCTGAACTGGGGTGGCAGAGTGGGCTAAAGAACGGTGATGGATTAAACCCAGATCAGTTGACTGGGGGTGAGTGCTTGCAATGTTCAACACTCCGTCCATCATTTCCTTTGGTTTTGCGAAGGTCAAGACCAGCCAGTAGCTTTTATAAGCAGAAGGCTGACCCCTAGAGAGAAACGTTGGTCAGTGTTGGACCCGGCCTCGTAGAATGGCCCTCCGTGCCCCCGCTCCACCGAAACCTGGTACCTGCAGCCCAAGCACACGGCCCAGCCGACCCTTCCCACCAGGACACCCGCACCAACCCCGGACATCCCCGTCCATGGCCTCTCTCCTTTCGGCCACCCCGGGCCCGCGTGCCCACTCCATGCAACAAGATGGCCGCCCGGCCCCAGCGCGACCCGGGCCTCGAGGCGCCACTCCGGCTGGAGGACATCACGCTTCCAGGGGATGAGAGAGGGAGGAGCAGTTTCTATCGCACCTCTGAACTCCCCTGGGACGATGGGTTTCGATCGGCCCTCCGGCCTCCCTGCGGGCTGGCTCCGTGCCTGCTGGGTGTCTGGGACTCCTCCCGACCCGGCCCTGAAAGGATCAAAAGACAATTGCAGGAAACCCCGACAAGCGGCCCCCAGGTGACAAGACCCCTGCCTGCACAGACTCCGGACATCAAAGAGGGGTCGACCTATAACAAGGGGTGCTCTGAGACTGTCCGGTAGATTCGACGCTGGAGCAACGAGAGCCTGCCGACGCGGTCGCGGCTCCTGGAACTTGAACCCACCTGAGCCCTGCTGAGTGACTCGCGGCTCCCTGAAGATCGTAAGACCTCCGAACTTGTACCTGAGCCCTGCTGAGTGACTCGCGGCTCCCTGAAGATCGTAAGACCTCCGAACTTGTACCTGAGCCCTGCTGAGTGACTCGCGGCTCCCTGAAGATCGTAAGACCTCCGAACTTGTACCTGAGCCCTGTTGAGTGGCTCGCGGCTCCTTGAAGATCGTAAGACCTCCGAACCTGCACCTGAGCCCGCTGAGTGACTCGCGGCTCCCCCAGACTCTCACGGTCCCGCCGGACCCCGACTCCGACCACGTATCC
Organism: Triturus cristatus; assembly: GCF_964204655.1. Taxonomy (NCBI): domain Eukaryota; kingdom Metazoa; phylum Chordata; class Amphibia; order Caudata; family Salamandridae; genus Triturus; species Triturus cristatus. The sequence goes on along the minus strand of NC_140594.1, from coordinate 420,181,844 downwards.
CCCAGCTCGAGGATTGTGAGCTGTGCGCCGGATACGTCCCTACTTTGAACCATTACCAGAGACTGTCCCGCTACCCCCTACCTTTCCGAGACTCTTGAGCCCGTGCTCACCTTGTACATATTTGCAGTGATACCTATTTGATAAAGCTTGTTTTCTGAGAATACCCAGTGTGGTCACTCTGTGTCGTGTGGTGCCAGAAGTACGATCCTAGTTGCGAGATTCCTCCCCCTGGGGAATCTCCCGCCAGTGCCCGGCCACGATACTACACGGGTGGGACTCAGGGTAGTCAGGACCCCCTTCCGGGCTCCTCTGAGGTCACCGTCTAACAGTCAGCTATAGAGAGGGAGGCCTTTGCTGTGGTGTGGGCCCTGAAGAAGCTTAGGCCATACTTGTTTGGCACTCACTTCATAGTTCAGACTGACCACAAGCCCCTCCAATGGCTCAAACAGATGAAAGGTGAAAATCCTAAACTGCTAAGGTAGTCCATTTCCCTACAGGGGATGGACTATACAGTGGAACATAGACCTGGGACCCAACATGCCAATGCAGATGGACTCTCAAGGTATTTCCACTTAGAACACGAAGACTCAACTGGTCAAGGTTAGTTTAGTGTCCCTTCGTTTGGGGGGGGGGGTTGTGCAGGAGAGTAGGATCTGCACTTATGTTGCCCCCACTTTTTTTTGATGTTTACACTAGTTTCTGGCTATGGTCTGGCTGGGACCCTGCTAATCAGGGCCCCAGCCTCTCTGTTCTCTCTAAACAACTTGGAGTGCATATTAGATGCACTAGGGATTGGATACTGTGGTACTTAATGAGCTCCTAGTATATGGTACCTTAGGTACCAAGGGCATAGGTACTTCACAGGCCTACCAGGGGCTGAAGCAGATGCAACCCCTGGGAAGCAGACTAAATCTGACACCACAGGCCTGCTACTGCAGCCTGTGTGAGGTAGTGTTAGCACTCCTCACTGAGGTATAGGTTCCCTATATCTCACCTTACACACACATATAAACCTATCAGTCACCCCTAAGGCAGGCCCTAACAATCCCGTGGGCAGGGTGCTTGGTTTCCATGTGAGGGGGTGCCTCTGCCTGAGCAGGGCCCATCTGCAGCTCTCAGAGTCTAATGTCTGTAGCTGTTTGTAGATGCGGTTAAACCATATACACTTAAGTGCATTATAACCTAGCGGTAAATGCTAACTTTGGGATGGCTGCATCAAAACATGTTGTGTTTGGTGTCAAACGCTTTGGAATCATACCCCCACACCAGTAACTGGTGTGGGAGTATGATCCCACCCTTATAGAGGGATAGACATGTACCCACTGTGGAAACACGGTAGAATCCTGAAGAGCCCTGGCATCACACAATGGATGCCGCCAGCACAGACACTGGGCTGCCCTCCTGCTGCTGACCGAAACTCGCAGTGGAGGAGGCCCAACAATAGGCATCATGTCACAGGGAGGTGTCACCACCTTCCAGACAGGATTTTGTGTATTGGGGCTGGGTGGGTGCACTCCTAGAGTGCTTTGAAGTCCTGCACTGGGGGAGCAGTAGGCTCCTCTGTGCATATGTCAGCTCAAACCGGTTCAGGGGCTACCAGCCCCTGCTCTGGCATGAAACTGGACAAAGTGAAGTGGGTGTAGCCACCCACTCCCCTGACCCTCCCATAGGAGTGGTCATAGAGCTAGTCCCTCCCTTCCTTCCAGTATAAGTTAGGGAACCCTTGCCATTGCAAACTAGATATCCCTGGACAACGATCTGAAGAAGAATCCTGGACCTTCGATGTTCCACTACCTTTGGAGGACTGAAGAATCTCCCTTGGAGTCAAGGAGTGACTCCCCTGCTTGGCAGCCACCAAAACTTTGCATCAACGGTCGCAAACTTTCCCGCTCCGCCGGAGTCCGAAGTCCCTGCAGCCCCGGAAGTGGATTTCCTGACTTCTCTACGGCCGTCGTGAGTCCCCAGCGACGCTGAGGCAAGTGGACCCCACGAGTGACAAGGAACAGCAATTCCCGGGTAGCGTGCACTATTGTCGAGTGCAACCCCTTCACGACGTTCTACGAACTTGTGCTTTGGACCACGTGTGGTCCAAGCCTCCCGCAGGATTTCCTCTGAAGATCAGAGGCCTACCTCGTCCCGAGTGACCATGGGCTCCTGGTGAGTGATTCCTCCCGAGGCGTCTTCGCGATCCCTTGCCGGTTGGCTTGTGGGTCCCCAGAAGACTTTTCTACCAAACCAAAGGGCTTCCCTGGTTGTTCCAGGCCTGCCCTGACTTACCCTCGCTGGGTGAGTCTCTCAGACCTTGCTGGTCTGCACCACTGACTTTCTTCACTTTCCACGAGACTTGCTGTTGCCAAGGCTTGTTGGCTCCAATCCGGTTGCCGACACCTCAGTAAGCTGCAGACTTCGGGGGACATGCCGAATCCACCTCCTAGACCTCGTGGCTGAAGAGTCAAGACACCCGTGATCACCTGAAATCACCCGACTACTGTGGGCATCCACCTTCCTGGCCCCGGGTCACTGGCAAGTGACTTTGAACACTGTCTCCTCTGCTTTCAGGTCTTCTTTCTTCTGAATCCAGCCTTGGATTCCACCGGACACTTCTCCAGTCTTCACAAGCAGCAAGTCTTCTTTGGCTCCCATTGAAAACGACGCCCCGACCCGACACCTAAAGACACCTATGCACCCGGCTTCCCTGGGTGAGGTAACTCCAGCACTACGGTGCTCCTCTGGGTGTTGGCTCTAGAACTACTTACCCTGTAAATGACTTGCTTGTAGACTCTCCCGAAGTATCCTAAACCTTTAAAATTCCAACCGTGACTTGCTCCATTGAAGTCTATTGGGATGCGCGGCTGTGTTCTCACACTGCATGCGTCTCCCGTGGGTCCTTTAGTTACCTGCCTTGGGTGGATTAGTGAGGCCCCAGCGCTTCTGCAGGCCCTAGGCCTTGTCTCCTCGCAAGTCGATATTCTTATACCTCTTTTTTAGTATATGGTCTGGTACGCCCCTAGGCCCCCAGCCATATAAGTGCTTAATTTGTTATGAAACGTTGATTTGTGCATATGCCCCTGACTTCTAATCTCATAAAGAGATTAGTAGAGTGTGTCTAGTAATAAATAGATATATATTTTATATATATACCTGTGTGGTGTCCTTTCATTTAGTAATTCAAGAGATTATAAGGTAAAACAAGCTGCTTTACATTACTCTAAAGACTTCGCCTGAAGGCTGCTCTCCACAGCTACCACTAGGATAGCTTTCTTAAAAAGGTTGTTTAAACCTATCTACCATAAGAGTCGAATTGTACTGGGGCAAGGTGGCCACTTTAACTAGTGACCAGCATATACCAGGCCAACTTCTCACAATCTTCTACAAGGGATAACCGGGATTCCGCCTCTTTGATTCTGGCCATGGTGTTGCGGAGATCTTGACTGATGAGCACCATGTCGACCCGCACATCCCCTATCTTGGTCTCCACGGAGTCCTGTGATGTAAGGATTGCCTGAAGAATAGCATCCAGATCCCCCCCCCCCCCCCCCCCAGGTGGCGGGATGGTGTTGGTGACAGCAGGGTTGGTGCCCACAGTGTTTGTGGTATACTGTTCCCTTTGTGTATGGGAAGCGGGTGGCTTCGCCAGCTTGTCCTTACCATGATTGACTCTAGACAGGAGCAACCCCCAAAGCTAGGGCGCTGGATCTCTGTCAGTTGAAAGATGCTGGACCTCTGGAGGATGGATCTGAGGGTCACCGGCACCGGACTTCGGCGTGGGCTAGAAGCGGATGACGGAGGGGTCCGGAGCACACTCAAGGTTCGACCGCCATGTTGACGCTCTTAGCCACGCCCTTTGACATCACACATCTTGATGCAAAAGATGACCCAATAAAAAATGGTGCGTTTGGTCACTGCCTTGCCTACCTAGCTTCGGTGAACCCCCCCCAAGAGCTGATCTTCTACTCTGTCCTCCCAAATACAAATGATGTAGTATGAGACTGCATGCCTGGATCCAGGGTATGCAGCCTTCTTTCCTCCTTGGTGGGATGGGGGTGAAAGGGAGGAAAGAAAGTTGGAAGAGTGATAGACTTGGCCAACTAAAAGGCTGAAACCACTTTGAGCAAGAAGGCAAGGTAGGGATGCAGGATCAACGTTTCTGAGTAAAAGGCTGTGAAAGGTGTACAAACTGAGAATGCCCAAAGTTCCCAGTGTCGCAGTCCAACGTCCTCAGGGTCGCACGATGCTGTAAGGGGTCCACCTCCTGATAACCCCTTGGTCTGGTATATGTATGACAGACACAGAAGGGTGATCAGGCGAGGGAAGGAAAGGAAGGGAACTGCGGGGAGGGAGATCTGAAAGAGAAAGCACAAGCGTTTTGGTTAGGACAACCCCTAAACCCCCACTACTCCAGGCGATCCCTATCTTTCCCCTGATGTACCTGTAAATTAAAGAGGGCACTCTTGCCTGGCGGACCCGGAGAGCCGAGGATCAGACTGTTCAGAACCTAGAGAAAGGGACACGGTTTAGCCTGCGATTACCCCCTCTAGGCCACAGCCCTCTGGTCCACTCCCAGAACAAACTGACATACCACAAATCTGGTACCTCGGGTATAACAGGGGGAGGGGATGGACGTATGCCAGAAGTCTCCTCTCCGCCCCTGTTTATAAGACAAAGAAACAATTGAGGTGCAGCTAAGCGTCAGACCAAAATGCTGCCTGCTGCTATTTCCACAGTTCTGCACGAACTCAGAGCGCTATTCCCATACTCCTGGGAGGGCGCTAGCCAAAGGCAAAATTCCCTCAGCTTCTCGGGGAGGCAATTCCTCCGATAATCCAGCGGGCGTGCCTTGCACTGTTCCCCTGGAAAGGTTCTCGCTGTTGCCTGAACAAGGAGCGACTCTGATCCTGAGAGTCGCTATGTACAACAGAACATGACCATGATCAAAAGTTTACACCGCCACAGCGGTTCCGCAATGCCAAGGCAGGCGTCCAACGGAACCGCAGCGGTACAGTCTCAAACTTGCACTTCGCAAGGACCGGAAACAATACTATTCGTTACTAGGTAACACAATCAGCGCAAATGCAAGGTTGGTGCCGAGCACCCCTACCAGTACGCCAATCGACCTCTCTCGAACACGTCCTCTCGGGAACCTGGAACCAAAATAACCGGCACCCGCTCGATGCCGGATGTTCCCTTTTCTGCATCTTCGCTACGTGCGTGATGACGTTGGAGCGTCATCACGCAATGCGCACCGGGATTTGTAGTTCTTTCTCTCCCGTGTGCCTCGGGCTGTCAGTGCTCTCCTGTGAGCCACAACAGTACATCCCTCCCCCGAAGAGCACTGACACAAACAAGGCTTTGTGGGATGTTTTTTGTGGAACAGGGCAACAAGCCTAGGCGCGTGGACCTGGGATGCAGGTTCCCAAGAGTTTTCTTCCTCACCGTATCCCTCCCAAGCAAGGAGATACCATAGACTGTTGCGGTATATCTTGGAGTCAAGCACCCTTCGCACCTCATACTCTGCTTCGCCATGCACTACCACTGGGGCTGGTTTACGAGTGGGCCCCACTAGAGCAGGTTTCACCAGGGAGACATGGAATGCAGGATGTATGCGTAGCGTAGAGGGCAAGGATAGCTTCACCACCACCGGGTTCACCTGTTTAAGCACTCGATAGGGACCTATGAACTTGGGATTGAAAATGCTGAAACGTTTGAAACGTATGTGCTTTGTGGACAACCACACATAGTCCCCCACTTTATAAATAGGCCCTGACCTCCTGTGCTTGTCTGCGAATGCCTTGTAGCTGCGTTTTGCGACCCTCAGATTGCTCTTTGCTATTCGTAGATTTGTCTGTATGTGGTCTATCCTACTCTGCGCCTCAGGTACCTTTGCAACGTGTGCTGGGTTCAGGAAGGGGGAAAACCAAGGATGAAACCCATAAGAGCAAAAAAAAGGCGTAAGTTTGGTGGATGTGTGCGTAGCGCTGTTATATGCCACCTCCGCTAACCATAGGAAATCCACCCACTCGTTATCCGAAGCGTTGGAGTAACACCTCAGGTATTGCTTGAGGGTTTGGTTAACCCGCTCTGTTTGTCCATCCGTCTGCGGGTGGAAGCTGGTGGATATGTTGGATTCGATTCCCAAGGCTGAACACCAGGCCTTACAGAAATGAGCTGTGAACTGTCCGCCTCTATCGGAGACAATCTTCCTTGGTAATCCGTGTAAGCGTACCACGTTCTCCAGGAGCAAGTGTGCCAGCTGACCTGACGAGGGCAGCGTCTTACAAGCGACGAAGTGCGCCATTTTAGTTAAGTAATCCACCACCACCGTGATCACGGTGCATCCTTTATTCCGAGGCATGCCCACTATAAAGTCTACTGAGATGTTCTCCCAAGGGGGGTCAGGCGTGGGGAGAGGTTGCAGTAAGCCAGCTTGTTTGGTATGGGTTGCCTTCATTTGATTGCACACTCCGCATTCCTGGACCCATGTGAACACGTCTTTCCTTACCGAAGGCCACCAGAACTGTCGTAGGATCCTGTCAAGGGTTTTGTCCCGGCCATTGTGTCCAGCGCAGGGCAGGTGATGGCACCATTTGAACGCTTGCAGCCTTAATGATTTGATGGGAAGGAGCAGTTGTTTTCCTCGTAGCGGGAGTCCCTGTACCCGTTTCCACTCTGGATTTTCGTGCAGCCAGTTCTTCCATTTAGTTGTTCGACAGTTCAATGCTACACTCCGTAAGAACGGATCCGTGCACGTTCCCCTATTACATGATCGGGGCTAATGATGGTCCCTGTTGTACCCGCTACGGTGCTGTCCTGGGATGCTTGCCGGGTTAACGCGTCTGCTTTCCTGTTATCCTTTCCGGGTCTGTAAGTGACAACAAAATTGTACCCTGCAAAAAAGAGGGTCCATCTCAGTTGACGGGGGGTGAGGTGTCTGGCAGCCGTCATGAACTGTAAATTCCTGTGGTCGGTGTAAACCGTAACCACATGTCTGGCCCCCATCAAGTGATGCCTCCATTCACTGAAGGCGTTCTTGATGGCTAGCAACTCCTTTTCTGCAATATTGTAGTTGCATTCAGCGGGGTTCAATTTTCGGGACATGTAAGCCACCGGATGTAAGCGTCCTGTTTCGCAATGTCTTTGTGACAAGACGGCTCCCACCGCTGTATCGGACGCGTCTGCCTCCACTATGAAGGGGTATTCCGGATGAGCATGAGCCAACACAGGGGCTGTCGCAAAGGCTTCCTTTAGTGGAGCACGCGTACACCAAAAAGGTCTTTTGGTGCTGAAGTAGTAGGGGGCCACAACTAGCAAAAACAAGCATTGGCAAAGCCAATAGGTCTCGCCTTTGGGACCCTATAAGTATTTAGTTATGCAGCGCAATATCATTGGTACAACAGCATCAACTGTTGCATGGCTAAACACTTATAAGGTCCCAAAGGCGAGACCTATTGGCTATGCCAATGCTTGTTTTGCTATGGGGGGCATAAATAACAGGAGGGTGAAGGTCAGTCAGTCAGTTAGTTAGTGAGTGTGAGTGAGAGAGTCAGTCAGTGAGAGAGAGTCAGTTAGTGAGAGTGAGAGAGTCAGTCAGTCAGTCAGTGAGAGTCAGTCAGTGAGAGTGAGAGAGTCAGTCAATCAGTGAGAGAGTCAGTGAGAGAGAGTCAATCAGTGAGAGAGAGTGGGAGAGTCAGTCAGTTAGAGAGTCTGTCAGTGAGAGTGTCACGGGCTTCCGGTTCTCCTCAGGTTCAGGGCGATGCTCAAAGGGGTCCCCCTCCCGACCTCCCCAAACTCTGATTCTAAATCCACAGAGTGTTGCGGTGATCAGGCGAGGGAAGGATAGGGTAGGGGCAGCGTGGGAAGGGACACCTGGAAAACAAAATACATGCAATTAATAACTTCTCAGACCCTGTCTACTCTCAGGTGGTCTCACTAGTTCCTCCTCCTACCTGCCAAGGCGTATCCCTGTCAATCGTTCCTGACCAGTATACACAAGTTGTCTCTCGGAGACTGCGGCACCTGGACCTATGCCAAAACCAACAAGTACAAGAGAGTTAACTCGGGCCAACCTCACCAGTCATGTCAAATACCTCCTTTCTCCCATGTCCACATACGTACCCACTCCTATCCCCCACTCGCATGTAATCAGAAACTGCAGAAGGAAGGAAAGTTCCCAACAAAGAAAAGAAAACGGGAGAACCCTTTCAGTCAAGGTTCTTCTACTTGGCAGTGAAGGACTCGTATAGTATTTATAACAGTATAGTACATACGGTACTCCTCCTTCTTGGAAAAATCTCGAACTCCCCTAACGTGGGGCCCGGCTCCACCACATTGGCTGCCAGAGGGCCGATGAATCAAAGTCAACAAACAAAGTCCGTGGCCGGCTCCACCCACATGGCTGCCAGATGGCCGTGGCCGTGCCCCACACAGACGGTCGCTCACCTCGCACTGCTGCTGCCTGTCGCCTGCTGCTGCCTGTCGCCTGTCGCCTACCTGCTGGTACCGACCCCGCTCACGCCGCTCCCTCCTTACCTGCGCTGACCTCCGCCTCACGCCGCTCCCCTCCTGCTGCTGCTGGCCACTCTCCTCGCCTCCTCGCCGCCGCCGCTGGCCCGGTCACTCGCCTTCCTGGTTTCCCGCCGCTGACCCCGCAGTCCCACCTCTCCTCCCTGCCCATTGGCCACCCAGCCTCCCGCCTCCCAGCGGACCCTCCCTCCCGGCTCCTTACTTATGACGCCCCCCCAGCGACCGCGCAGCGGACGCGCGCAGCGGGAGCGCCGACTGAGCGCCGAAGGTGCGCCAAAGGTAAGCCCGTCTGCGCCCGTCCGCGGCCGGACCGCGCCCAGCGCCAGACCCCCTGGCCCCCGCGCCCGCCAGCCCCCCCGCAGAACCTACGACTTCGCGACGCTCATCGCACTCAAACCCGCCCGAGCCCCCGGATGCTACCGAGCGTCCCCGCGACGCACCCATGGACCCTTCGACTGCCGATCCTGCAACTTCTCCTGCCTCCGAACAAGCACCACGCCCACCAAGACGGACTACAGCAACCACCTCAAGTGCATCCTGATCAACACCCGCTCCATCCACAGACACGCCGTGGAACTCTGGAACCTCCTCGACACCGCATCTCCAGACGTCGCCTTCCTCACGGAAACCTGGATGAACGACTCCTCAGCCCCCGACATCGCCATGGCCATCCCGGACGGCTACAAGATCATCAGGAGGGATCGCAACAACCAGACCGGAGGGGGCATCGCCATCGTTCACAAAAGCACCATTCGCATCTCGACTGACTCCACCGACGCATTCAACACCGCCGAATACCTGCACTTCCAGATCCACACCGACCCCAAGACTACCCTCAGAGGCACCCTCATCTACAGACCCCCGGGACCACACGCACAGTTCTGCGAAGACATCACGGACTTCATCAGCCCTCACGCCCTCCCCTCCACCGACTACATCCTCCTCGGAGACCTCAACTTCCACCTGGAGAACAACAACGGCCGCAACACGACCACCCTGCTGGACAACCTCGCCAACCTCGGACTCCAGCAACTGGTCAACACCCCCACCCACTACGCCGGCCACACGGTCGACCCCCTCTTCTCATCCAGCAAGCACATCACCTTCAGCCACTGCACCGGACTCCACTGGACTGACCACAGCTGCGTCCACTTCAGCTTCAAGAAGAACACGGTCCACCACCACCCGAAGCAGGTTCCCCACAGAAACTGGAGCAAGATCACCGTCGACCTGCTCACCACCTCCCTCAGCCAGAACCCACCGGTCAGGACAACGGACCCTAACACAGCAGCCCTCGACCTCACGCAATGGCTGACCTCCTGTGCCAACGACCTCGCCCCACTGAAGAACCCACTCAACAGGCCCAGAAGCAAGAAGGCCCCCTGGTTCACCGACGAACTCAAGGACTCCAAGAAGGCCTGCCGCACCCTCGAGAAGGCCTGGCTCCTCGACAAGACCACCGACAACATGACCGCCCTCAAACTCGCCACCCGCAGACATCACCAGCTCATCCGCACCACCAAGAACAAATCTTTGAAGGAACGACTGGACAAGAACGCCCATGACAGCAAGGAGCTCTTCAACATCGTCAAGGAGTTCTCCAACCCCAGCACCAGCAACAACGACATCACTCCCTCGCAGGACCTCTGCGACTCCCTCGCCTCGTACTTCCACCGCAAGATCGCCGACATCCACAACAGTTTCGGCGCTCCACCCCCGCACCCATCGACCGGACCTACGCACCCCGCCGCTATCCTCCAGACATGGACCAAAGTGACCCTCGAAGACACGACACGCATGATGAACACCATCCACTCCGGATCCCCGACCGACCCATGCCCCCACCATGTCTTCAACAAGGCCGCCTCTACCATCGCACCCCACCTCCAAGACATCATCAACGCCTCCTTCGACACAGCCACCTTCCCAGAGAGCTGGAAGCACGCCGAGCTCAGCGCACTACTGAAGAAACCAACTGCGGACCCGACCGACCTCAAGAACTTCCGCCCTATCTCGCTCCTTCCTTTCCCTGCCAAAGTCATCGAGAAGGTCGTCAACAAGCAGCTGGCCGCCTTCCTCGAGACGAACGGATCCCTCGACCCATCGCAATCCGGATTCAGAGCCAAACACAGCACAGAGACCGCCCTCATCGCAGCCACCGACGACATCCGAGCCCTGCTCGACAAAGGTGAAACAGCGGCACTCATCCTCCTTGACCTCTCCGCAGCATTTGACACTGTCTGCCACCGCACCCTAGTCCAACGCCTCAACGACACCGGCATCCAGGGGATTGCTCTGGAATGGATCATCTCATACCTCTCCGGCAGAACACAGAGAGTACGCCTCCCTCCGTTCCGCTCTGAGGCCACCGAAGTCATCTGCGGCGTACCGCAAGGATCATCGCTCAGCCCCACTCTCTTCAACATCTACATGAAACCCCTCGCTGCCATCGCACGCCAACACAACCTCAACATCATCTCCTACGCCGATGACACCCAGCTGATTCTCTCCCTCACCAGAGACCCCGACACCGCCAAAGCTGACCTACACGAAGGGATGAAAGATGTCGCCGAATGGATGAACATCAGCCGCCTGAAGTTGAACACGGACAAGACAGAAGTCCTCATCCTGGGACCATCGCCCTCCGCATGGGACGACTCCTGGTGGCCCCCGGCCCTGGGCACCGCACCCAAGCCAACGGACCACGCACGCAACTTGGGCGTCATCCTGGACTCCTCCCTATCGATGACCAGACAAGTCAACGCCGTCTCCTCATCTTGCTTCCACAACCTCCGCATGCTCCGCAAGATCTTCAGATGGATCCCGACCGAGACCAGGAAGACTGTCACCCAGGCCCTCGTCACCAGCAGACTAGACTACGGAAACACCCTCTACGCCGGTACAACAGCCAAGCTTCAGAAAAGACTTCAGCGTATCCAGAACGCCTCCGCCCGTCTCATCCTGGACGCCCCCCGACGCAGCCACATCTCGAGCCACCTAAGAGACCTGCACTGGCTCCCTGTCAACAAGAGGATCACGTTCAGGCTCCTCACCCACGCACACAAATCCCTCCACGACCTGGGCCCAAGGTACCTCAACGACCGCCTGACCTTCTACACGCCCACCCGACAGCTACGATCCGCGAACCTCGCCCTCGCCGTCGTCCCTCGCATCCAGAGAGCCACCGCCGGAGGAAGATCCTTCTCCTACCTGGCGGCTAAGACATGGAACTCCCTGCCCGTCCACCTGCGGCTGACCCAGGACCACCTCGCCTTCAGGAAACAGCTCAAGACCTGGCTGTTCGAGCAGTAGCAGACCCCCTCCCCCAAGCGCCTTGAGACCCTTCCGGGTGAGTAGTGCGCGATATAAATTCCTTGATTGATTGATTGATTGATTGACAGTACTTCAGCAAAAACAAGAAAACAACGTTATGTCAAAAGTAAACACAAGCCCCTGCTACTGTCTGGGCTGCCGTGTTATCCCACACGGTTTACCTGCCGATAGTGCTGGTGTCCGCATCGGGCAGCGCGCGCTGCGGGGTTAAGGTGCACGAGAAGGAAGCACCTGGATCACCTCGCCTGCTCTGCCTTGCGGTACGAAACGCCGCCAAGACCAGCCCTGCGACGCCCTCCTCTGACTCCGGCCGTCCCAGGAAAGATCCTCAGCTCACGGAGCTCTCTCCAAACCCGGAAGAGCTGCTTGAATGCACTGCCGTTCGGATGCTGACGGCTGCGCACAGGATTCAGAATCACGAACAACGTCCTAACGCGTTGTTCGTGTTAATAAAGTCAGTCGCCCCTCCCCCTGGTCTGGGGTTGCTGGGACGTGTAGTTCCGCTGGATTTCTCCGCGCAACTTCGTAGGCGCCCTGGCCCTCAAATCCTGACAGAGAGTGAGTCAGTCAGTCATTGAGAGTCAGTCAGTCAGTCAGTCAGTGAGAGAGTGGGTGAGTCTGTCAGTGAGAGTCTGTCAGTGAGAGTGAGTCAGTCAGTCAGTGAAAGAGTGGGAGAGTCAGTCAGTGAGAGAGTCTGTCATTGAGAGTGAGTCATTCAGTCAGTGAGAGAGAGTGGGAGAGTCAGTGAGAGAGAGAGTGGGAGAGTCTGTCAGTGAGAGTCAGTCAGTGAGAGTCTGTCAGTGAGAGTCTGTGAGTGAGAGTGAGTGAGTCAGTCAGTGAGACTGAGTCAGTCAGTGAGAGAGAGTGGGAGAGTCCATCAGTGAGAGTGAGTCAGTCAGTCAGTGAGAGTGAGTGGGAGAGTCTGTCAGTGATAGTGTGTCAGTGAGAGTCAGTCAGTCAGCTAGTGAGAGAAAGTGGGTCAGTCAGTCAGTGAGAGAGAGTAAGAGAGTCAGTGAGAGTCTGTCAGTGAGAGTGAGTAAGTCAGTGGGAGAGTCAGTCAGTGAGAGAGAGGAGAAGAGTCAGTCAGTGAGAGAGAGGGGAAGTCAGTGAGAGAGTCAGTTAGTGAGAGTGAGTCAGTCAGTGGGAGAGTCAGTCAGTGAGAGAGAGGGAGAGTCTGTCAGTGAGAGTGAGTCAGTGAGAGTGAGTCAATGAGTCTGTCAGTGAGAGTGCATCAGTCAGTGGGAGAGTCAGTCAGTGAGAGAGAGAGGGAGAGTCTGTCAGTGAGAGTGAGTCAGTGAGAATGAGTCAGAGAGAGTGAGTCAGAGAGAGTGAGTCAGTGAGAGTCTGTCAGTAAGAATCTGTCAGTGAGAGTGACTGAGTCAGTGAGAGTCAGTCGGTGAGAGTGAGTGAGTCAGTCAGAGAGAGAAAGTGGGAGAGTCAGTCAGTGAGAGAGAGTGGGCGAGTCTGTCAGTCAGTGAGAGTCTGTCAGTGAGAGTGAGTCTCAGTCAGTCAGTGAGTGAGAGTCAGTCAGTCAGTGAGAGAGTGGGAGAGTCAGTCAGTGAGAGTGAGTCAGTCAATGAGAGTCTGTTAGTGAGAGTCAGTCAGTGAGAGAGAGTAAGAGTCAGTGAGAGTGAGTCAGTGAGTGAGAGTGAGTCAGTCGGTGAGAGTGAGTCTGTCAGTGAGAGTGTATGAGTCAGTCTGTCCGTCAGTGAGAGTGAGTCAGTCAGTCAGTGAGAGAGAGTGGGAGAGTCTGTCAGTGAGAGTCAGTCAGTGAGTCAGTCAGTGAGAGAGATTCTGTCAGTCAGTGAGAGAGAGTCTGTCAGTCAGTCAGTGAGAGAGAATGGGTGAGTCTGTCAGTGAGAGTGAGTCAGTCAGTGAGAGTCTGTCAGTGAGAGTGAGTCAGTCAGTCAGAGAGTGGAAGGGTCTGTCAGTGAGAGTGAGTCTGTCAATGAGAGTGAGTCTGTCAGTGAGAGTGAGTCAGTCAGTGAGAGTGAGTCAGTCAGTGAGAGAGTCAGTCAGTGAGTGGGAGAGTCTGTCAGTGAGAGTCTGTCAGTCAGTGAGAGTGAGTCAGTGAGTGAGTCTGTCAGTCTGTGAGAGTGAGTCAGTGAGAGTGAGTCAGTCAGAGAGTGGGAGAGTCAGTGAGACTGAGTGAGTCAGTCAGTGAGAGTGAGTGAGGGAGTCAGTCAGTGAGAGAGTCAGTGAGAGTGAGCCAGTCAGTGAGAGTGAGCCAGCCAGTGAGAATGAGTCTGTCAGTCAGTGAGAGTGAGTCTGTCAGTGAGAGCGAGTGGGAGAGTCTGTCAGTGAGAGTCTGTCAGTCAGTGAGAGTCTCAGTGAGAGTGAGTCAGTCAGTGAGAGTCTGTCAGTGAGAGTGAGTCAGTCAGTCAGTGAGAGAGTGGGAGAGTCGGTCAGTGAGAGTGAGTCAGTGAGAGTGAGTCAGTCAGAGTGAGTCAGTCAGTGAGACTGAGTAAGTCAGAAAGAGTGAGTGGGAGAGTTGGTCAGTCAGTGAGTGAGAGTGAGTGGGAGAGTCTGTCAGTGAGAGTGAGTGAGTCAGTCAGTCAGTGAGAGAGAGTCAGTCAGTCAGTGAGAGAGTCAGTGAGAGTGAGTGAGTCAGTCAGTCAGTCAGTGAGAGACAGTGAGAGTGAGTCAGTCAGTCAGTCAGAGAGTGAGTCTGTCAGTCGGTGAGAGTGAGTCAGTCAGTCAGTGAGAGAGAGTGGGAGAGTCTGTCAGTGAGAGTCAGTCAGTGAGAGATTCTGTCAGTCAGTGAGAGAGAGTCTGTCAGTGAGTGAGTCAGTGAGTGAGTGAGAGTCTGTCAGTGAGAGTCTTTCAGTCTGAGAGGCTGTCAGTGAGAGTCAGTCAGTGAGAGCCAGTCAGTGAGAGTCAGTCAGTCAGTGAGAGAGTGGGAGAGTCAGTCAGTCAGTGAGCGAGAGTCAGTCAGTGTGAGTCAGTTAGTGAGAGTGAGTCAGTCAGTGAGAGTCAGTCAGTTAGTGAGACTGAGTGAGAGTGAGTCAGTGAGTGAGTGAGAGGGAGAGTCAGTGAGTGAGAGTGAGTGGGAGAGTCTGTCAGTGAGAGTCAGTCAGTCAGTCAGTGAGAGAGAGTTTTGAGAGTCAGTAGTCAGTGAGAGAGTGGGAGAGTCAGTCAGTGAGAGTCTGTCAGTCTGTCAGTGAGAGTCTGTCAGTGAGAGAGAGTGAGTCAGTTAGAGTCAGTCAGTCAGTGAGAGTGAGTCAGTCAGTGAGTAAGAGTGAGTCAGTCAGTGGGTGACAGTGGTAAAGTGAGAGAGAGAGAGTGGGAGAGTCTGTCAGTTAGAGTCAATCAGTAAGAGTCTGTCAGTGAGATTGAGTGAGTCAGTCAGTCAGTCAGTGAGAGTGAGTAGGAGAGTCAGTTAGTGAGAGAGTGGGAGAGTGTCAGTGAGAGTGAGTCAGTGAGAGTCTGTCAGTGAGAGTGAGTGAGTCAGTCTGTCAGTGAGAGAGAGTGAGTGAGTGAGAGAGTTGGAGAGTCTGTCAGTGAGAGTGAGAGTCAGTGTGAGTGAGAGAGTCAGTGTGAGTGAGAGAGTCAGTGTGAGGGAGAGAGTCAGTGTGAGTGAGAGTGTCAGTGAGAGTGTCAGTGTCAGTGAGAGTGTGAGAGAGTGAGAGTCTCTGAGAGTGTCAGTGAGAGTGTGAGAGAGTGAGAGTCTCTGAGAGTGTCAGTGAGAGTGGGTCAGCCATTAATGCAAGGCATTAGTAGTTAGGGTGAGTACTCCAAAGCTCAACTTTCATTGTGACAATGGTTTGAATATAAAACCCGTACATGTTTGCAGAGTTTAACCCCTTCTGTGCCACGCCCTTTCCCCCTCCTGTGCCGGGCGTTACATTAGTGGGTGGGGTTCATGACGAGATAGTCTCGTCATGGGCACAGCGCGACCGTGCTCCATGACAAGACTATCTCGTCATGGGCACTGAAGAGGTTAACGATTTGTGGCTATTCCTAATGCTCTGAGGATACTACATTATTATATGCAAATAAATACATGCAGAACAAATAAAAGAAACAATTATAGTGAATACTTGAATCGGCATGTTCTGAAAACCTGCAATTTCCCATCTTTCAAAAGAGCACAAGCAGCAGCTGTTTTAAAGCACTCGTGCTTGTGCTCGTCATTGCTAATTTATATTAATCGATTTTATTTTAAAGTAATTCAATTAAGATAGAGAGACAGCACATCGGGTAAGGATTACAACGCACCTGAGAAAACACGTTAAACTCTTATCTTATCAAGCCCAGGAGAGGAGCATGCGCGCAGTCTTCACTTTTTCAAACGCTGCACTCGTGCTTGTGGCGCACCGCTGTGCGCTCCCGCAAAGTGGATGCTGCCACAAGCATGAGTGCAGTGCTTGAAAAAGTGAAGAACGATGGCTTAAGGCCCTCCTACGCAGCGCATGTGCGCTGCGTAGGCGAGACCTAAAAAGGTAGCCATAAGCCTGCTGAACAGCCAAGTTTTAAAAAGTTTCCTGAACCCCACATAGTTGGCGGTAGATCTGATGTCAGGGGTAAGAATGTTCAAGTGTGGAGGCAATCAATCAAAACCTGGGCCCACCCAGCCTCTTCCTTTTACTTCTTGGAACAGTTAATAGGTTCCGATGCTCTGATCTAAGATGACTATTGGGAGTGAAGCGCTGAATTCTGGAGAACATAAAGGCTGGTCTTTTATTATGTAGGGATTTAAAAATAATACAGCCTGTTTTCAAAATAGTCCTCTGGGAGCCAATGTAACTTTTCCATCAGAGGCTTAGTGTGGCAATGTCTAGGCTGACTGAAGACCAGCCGGGCTGCATGATTTTGTGCCATTTGCAGCCAGTGGCGGCTGGTGGCATCTGAAAGTGGTGTGGCGTAAAATCTGCGGTGCAGTGCATAGCGGCGAGCGAGTGCAGCGAGCGAGCTCAAACAACCCAAACGGGGTTCGGGAGGGTTCTCCCTCTGAGAATTTGTTTTGAAAAGAGCAGGCAAATGGTGCATTTTCAAGCAAATTTGAGAAAGCATTATGGTTAATAAAGCAATTCAACTGTTCGTCTGCATTAGGAGCCACAAAGCTGTAGAAGTTTATTTATTTTACAAAAGTATTTATTCTGCTTTTTTTTTTCAAAAGCACTAGATAGAATAAAGAGCACATTAATATAAGTCATGCTGCAGGTTTCACTTGATAAAATAATAACTAATAATTATATATCAATTAATACCAAGTTTTACTGTTTTTAAGCACAATAAACAACAGGTATTACTGTACTAAATGTAGTGCACACAGCATATCTCTAGGACAGGGGTAGTTTCCAGGGCGATTATTGACGGATATGCATCCAGGGGGACTGGCTCGGCATCAAGTCATCCGAATACACAAATAAATCACCCACGCCCAGCTCTTTGTTTTACTGCCTGAAAGCAGTGGCACACAAGATAACACTATCTTTAGCACCATGGCCTTCTCATGTGCTTAAGGACCCGGGGCTTGAGAGGCAGGTGGGTGCATGCTGCGTGTGGGGCCTGTGTTACTGTCATGGATGCTGATGCCAGCGCTGTACCACTAGCCTGAGAAAGCATTGGCACCAAAACAAAAAGTTAACAAAAAGATCATTAGCATACACAGAGTCCATTAGATCTATGCAAATGAACCTTTAATGATATCATAACACTACTACATTTTGCAAATCCCATAGCATACTACCTTTCAGGCATATTATGGCTCTGATGAATAGAGAACAATAGAACCCATCCAGGAGTGCGTCTGTGCGTTTAGTTGTAGTGGCTGCGTCTTAACTTTCCACCACTTCTTGAGAAAACAGCTCATCACGCTGGTCTTTGATACCCACTTACTGCAATTTAACATAATAATGTTCACAGAAACATTACCATTATAACTCCCTACCTACAGTGTTTAAAAACCCCCTGCAGGCATGTCCGACAACAATCACATAAAACTAGACTATTTGCCAATCTAACTAAGGCGGGGATGCAGGGATGCGGGGAAGCAGAGGAGGAAAGGAGGGTTATCTGTGTAGTTGCAAGCTAAATCCGGTGTGCAGAGATTAAATAAAGTTGTGGCAAGGACACTGGCATGATTATATTTGTTTTATATTTCAATTTTTATTCCGTGTAGCAGAGTGCTGCTAAAAGCTACTAAACAGAAGCTGGTGAATGTGAATTAATGTATTTGTAAGTTATGTATTTAAGGCACGAGGGTTGTGTCAGCCGCATTTATGAGTTTTAAGCGCCTCAGCCCTTGTGTAAATTCTTTAAAAAATTGCCATATAGAACGGTCCTTTCTACACTGAGCATAAGCATTGGGATGGTGAAATACCTGGTTATACTGCATTCATGATGGCAGGCACATCGTAGTGGCCTGCATGGCATGATTTGTGTTTATTGTCCCATGGTAGAGGGGGCTTCATGGCACATGCCTTATATCTGTTCTTGCGGGAGAGTGACAACGAAGGGCGTTAAGATTTTTGGATTGGTTTTGAGCAATGAACAAAAAGGCACAGAGTGGCGTGATTCCACGGCAGAGAGGCCTGACAAACTTTAATACTACGGGCAAACGCTGTCCATACAGGGCTGGACTGAAACCAGCAACTAGCCCTGGCAGGTTGCTTCCCAACCGGCCCTGGTAACGGGAGCGGAGGGGGTTGTTAGCCGCTAAGCACTGCTCCTTCTTTTCTTACAGAGGGCCGATTTTGCAGCGCTGCTGCACAACCGGCACCCTGTAAGAAAAGCGGCCCCCTGTGGCCACAAAACCAGCCCCCACCCCTCCAGCCCACCGGGGAAATGCCCGGTGCCCCCTACGGCCAGTCCAGCTCTGTGTCCATTATCATAAATAATCAAGCAGGAAGACTCCGTACATTTGTTATAATTATTGGCAGCCCCGAGCCCCAATTTAGCTCTCGGTAACTTGATAAAACCATCCTGCTGCGCGCTCGTTTGAAACCACGGCTGCAGGCGCCTTTCTTTTTCCAGCAACTGAGTCCCGGAAATAGGAGCTGCCAAACAATGCATAGCCCACTCCCCTAAGCTCACCCTACCCAATTAGGAAGCCTAATTCACGGAGGCAAAATGAGTGCTGCAATTGTTACCACCCCCTGCACTGTGCTCCAGCCCTGCCCCTTCCCATTATCGTGAATGGCGCTACACTGACCGCGCCCTGGGCCAATGCCTTAGCTCCCCATTTGAAATCCACGCACTGCCGCTTTATGCGGCCACTCCCACAAGGCTGATGTCACCAGCCTCCTCGCTTGTGGCTCGAGGGCGAGGAATAGTCCTCGCCCATCTTTGTACATGCGCAGGAAGACTTCGAGCACAAAAAAAAGATTTTACATAGTTTCACAGGGGAGCACCAATCAGTGAGCACTTCTTTTAAAACTGCTCTGTGGTGTTCATTCTTTCCCTTTTCCCCAATGCTGGTAGGTAGGGCAATGCCCCCTAAGCTCCTTAATACCAGCCGCCACTGTTTGCAGCCTATAGTTTGGACCCATTGGGAGTTCCAGAGAGAGGGCATTAGAATAGTCTATCCGGGACATCACTAAAGCAATGATAATTTGGATGACCACTTCAAAGGTGAAGTATCTCCTGATTTTACTAATTCTCCGTAGTTGAAGAAGGCATGAGGACTGCTCCTATCTGAGGTTTCTTGGAGAGATCCTCGTCAATGAGGATCCCAAGGCTTTTCACACTTTCTTGGTCGTGGAGGGGCCCCATCTCAGAGGGCCAGAAGGAGGGATTCCATTAGTGAAGTTTATTCTTTGCAACTACAACTTCCGTTTTGGATAGGCACTTCATAGTGGTTTTACTGGGAGGCAAGATGTCTCCTGCAACTTATTCAGGGAGACGAAAGGAAGCTAATTGGCCCCACTCAAGCTCCACACATGCAGTCACAGCTCTTCGGGATTGGGTTTGAGGACCTTGTCATTCAGCTGCAAGAGCAGGAATGTGCTATGTTGAAGAGAAAGGGGTGGCAAAGTGTTGTTGAGTGCCAACAGATTGGTGTATTAGATGCAGATCAGCTGTTTAATCCTCTTGAACTTTCTGCAGGTCTTTCAGGAGAAGCGTCATCCCCTTAATTCTAGAGGCACCACTTCTGTGCCCCCTTTTTTCAGCAGTGCAAGGATCTCTACCTTGAGAATCAAGCCACAAGTTCAACAGCGTGTCCTGACATTGTCTGGAAGGGTGGATCGATATGTTGACCCAGTGTTCTGTCATGATCGACCCCCAATTCTTGGAAAAGTGGGAGCCCCCCCAGAGGATGGTGGGTCAAGTTGTGGGTTTCTGTAGCAATACTGCCATGTCCATGAACCAGGCAACAGTTTTCACAGAATCCAAGTCTCACTTCAGGAACTACTTTGAGGCATCCAAGATATCCCTGACCAATTTGGAAAAGGTTTTTCATGTGTTCTAGTAGACGTATGGCTGCCAAGTGTGACCGTTGTGTAAAAGACTTAAAATATGCTGAGGTAACCTAGTAAACGGTAGTGATGATTGTTGAGAGTGAGAGAGGTGAGTCACAGCAAGGTGTTATCCTAGAATGGGGTTGGGGGCGATCGGTCACAGGTTTTGGTTGTGAGCTAGGACTATACATGGGGATATCTAAGGTGGTTTATTGGTGGTGAAATAGTTGTCCAATGTATCCCAGATGGGAATAGAGGGAGTCTTCCATGGTGAGTGTTGAAGAGAGATATTGTATATGCCTCTAATGTGTGAGATCCTATTAATCCAGCAGTTACATAAGACTGTGTGTATGCTTTTCCAGTTGGTTAGGACTATTTTTGTTGCAGAGGTTAATAGTAAATCTAACAGAGCGCCGTTGGATGGATTGTCTAGGTTTGTGTCTAGGAATCCTGCAATCAGGGCTGCAAGTTCTGTTTTTAAGGTGGCAATTAAATAGTTCTGATGGGAATGAAAAATCTTTGTCCCAGAAGTGGAATAGGGATTTGCAGTGAAGAATGAGGTGAGCGAGATCCCCTACTTTTTCCTTACAATTCCAGCAAGTGGGATTCATCCAATATTTTGGGTGAATGTAAGTGAGCTGGGGTCCAAAATGTCTTGTGTATGAGCCACAGTTTAGTTTGTGATAGTATGGGGGAAATGTTTTGAGATGTGACTGATTTCCAGATTTGGGACCAGTCAGAGTCTGTTATGGGCTTAGTTGAGTGTATTTCCCAAAAAGTTGTTATGTTTTTGTTGAGTTGCAAAGTTTTTGGGCGTAGGAGTTTGTATAGGTGGGAAACTCAGTGGCCCGAGTTGTTCATTTTTAGTATAAGGCTTGGCAGAGAAGGTGTATCTCTGTGATATTTAGATTTCGAGATGGCAGCCTTGATTTTAAGGAAGTTGTGGAACTCAATTTTATCAAGGTTGTATTTTGTTTGTATTTCGGAGAAAGTTATGGGGTGAGATGAGGTGCCAGTTTGCTGTGGGAAGAAAATGCCCTTATCTATCCAGGTTTGATAATATATGGTTTTTCCATTGTATTTAACTTTTGGTTTGTTCCAGAGGGATGCAAGTTTGGAGAGTCTTATGCTTGCAGGAAGTTTCTTATCTATTTTTAGGAGAGACATTTTTGCATGTTTTGTGTTGGATGTTAGTAAGCTTAGTGGATTTAGGTTGTTTAGCAGAGCCTTTTCTACTTCTAAACATACTGATGTATAGTTACTTGGGGGGGGGGGAGGGTGAAACCAATAAGAACCCTGTTTTGTGAGAAAAGTATATTGATAATCTATAAGGTTGGCCAGGTTAACCCCCCTAACGGGTTGTGTAGTCTAAGTTTTTCAGGGCTATCTTAGCTTTTTTTTTATCTTAACAGATACATTTAGTGATCTGTTTGTCTATTTTGTGGTGGAAGTCTTCTGATAATAAAAGACTGAGCATGCTGATGAGGTAATTGATTATCGGGGTGATCATCATTTTTATAGTTTCAATTCTTCCCCACCAGGTAATACATTTAGGGGAGCATTGTTCAATAGCTTTTTTGTTTTTTCTAGGGTAAGGTTTTCATTATGTTTAATGGTGTCTATTAGGTCTGACCCGAATTCGATACCTAGGTATTTTATGTATCCGTGTTGCCAAGCTAGTGCAGATATACCCATTACCTCTTTTGTGCAGTGAATATTTAGAGGTTTCACTTCTGATTTATCCCTGTTTAGTTTAAATACGGGGGCTCATATTAAACTTTTTCAATACTTATTAACAGGTGCAAGCACAACATGAGAAATGAGATTACAGTAGAATGTTATGAATGTAGAAACAGAAGACCAATCAGCTGTTCTCAAAATATCTTACAATCTAGCCCCAAAATAACATGCTTGTAGAAGCTCCTCTGAAAGAATTGGCCCAAAAGTTGGACACGTCAATACCAGACTTGGACATAATTCATTTGACCCATCTAGCAAGTGGCTGAAGAGACTGGAACGTGGAGTTTACGTAGGAAATAGGGAGTTGACCTACTTGAATTTCTGTAATCAGCTGTATGATTTTCATACTCCTTGAGACATTTTACAATACAAAGTTTTGATTGATTCGGAAAATCTGGATACTCCACTGAAGAAGGTAAGGTTTTTGTTCTTTTTTATGTTAAAAAAGGACTCCAGAAGGAGTAAAGTGCCTTCTAGAAAGATCCAAAGCTTTCAAACTAGGGACTCTTTTACAAGAAACCAAACAACATTGTAAGCTTCTCAGTCAACACTTTTAAGGATAAAAGAGAATTATCAGACCAAGAAACAAATCTGTTTAGGACTAAATCAACATCCCATATACATATGTATTTAGTTGAAGGAAGAATACTTATCCTAATTCCTCATAATAACTTACGAATCAAAAGATGTTCAGCAATAGGTTTACCATCAATGTAATGGTGATGCAATGAAATAGCTGATCTGTTTAAGTTTATTGTTCTCTGTGAATTATCTGATGATGCTAGGTGGCCTAAATAGTTAGCTACAATGGGGACATCTGCTAAAATGGGATCTGAGTTTGATTCTAGACACCAGCACTGGCTCAATGAAGAGCTCTCCGGCAAGAGTGCTGTGCTGAGGGGGCCCCCTGGAGCTTGGGGCCCCCCCGCACCACGGGGGCTGCGGGGGCCTGTGTTACGCCTCTGGACACCAGCTCGACTATTGGGCCAAACTGATTTGTGCGCCTTAATGGTCCTGAAAGTCCAAGCTTTGTTGATGAGGTTGATACTTTCTGACAAAAGGCCTGCAACTGACAGGGATTCCTGACACACCCATGCCATGAGTTGAAGGTTGCTGGACAAAATGAGGTTCTGAAAGTGCCCTGACAGATTTGGGAGTAGATGTGGTACATTGGGTAGAAGGATTGAAATATCTATAGACATTTTAAATAGATCTGGATACCAGATCTGATGCAACCAGAATGGAGTAATTATGATCACTGAAGACAGTTCTTATCTGTCCATTGATAGACATCAAGAGATCAACAGCAATGGAGAAAATGCATAACTCGATCTTGGTTCTAGATTTGGAGAAAGGTATCTGTGCTGTGGCCAATGGATCCGGTCTCCCAACTGTAAAGTTGGGCCAATTGGTTGTTCACTGGGAAAGCAAAGATATCTATTGTGAGGGAACCCCATGGTTCCTGAATGTGAAGGAATATTGGAATGTGTAATTTACAAATGCTGTAATCGCTGAGTATACGAGAGCACCAATCTGCTTCTGAGTTAATTTGACCTAGAATGTATCCGTTGTGATAGATATAGGTTGGGGAAGGCAAAACTCCCAGAACTGTTTTGCCAACAATTTGGAGCGAGTGTCCCTGAGTTGATTGATATAATAGACAGCTGTCAGGCCTTCCATTTTGAGAAGAATGAATAGCCAACCCACTTTTATGTGAATGTTTGGATCGCAAAGGCAGCTGCAAGCAGCTCTGAAAATGTTGTGCCTTGTGGACTCCTTCTGAGACCATATAGTGCCAATCGTAAATTAGCTGAATCTTGCACTCCATCGTGACACACTTGCGTTGGATTCTAATAGTAGAGCTGGGGCATAATTGAAATTTGACCTTGCGTTCCATGCTTGCAGGTGGTCTAACCATCAATTTGCCTCCTCCTTTGTTTCCTCATCTAAAGGAATTGAGTCTGAATAATTTAAACCCTTCCTCAAGTGGCGAATCTTTAGCCTTTGTATAGATCGGGAACAGAGCGGATGCAGGAAGAATGCTTCAATTGATGAGGCTAATAGACCCACTAGGCGTGCCAAGTGTCTGAAAGAAAAGTGAGAAGCAAGTATTGCTTGGGATAGTTATTTTCTGATGGTGACCGGTTTGAAATATGGTAGTTGAAGAATGCAGGATTGAAAATTCGGTAAGAAAATAGGAGTTATAATGACTGAACAGGTACTAGAAAAGATTTTTCCCAGTTGATGTCAAAATCAAATTTCTCCATTAAAGAAATTGTAAATTGTAGCTGATTCAATAAGGCAACTTTGTTCTGAGAAAGGAGAAGAATATTGCCTATTTTAATGAGAAGACGAAAACCCAGAGAGCGAAGATATGGCATCACTGGTTTGAAAAGTTAGGTAAAACATCATGGCACCGAAAATAGCCCAAAAAGCGGGGCCATGAAATGGTAAAAGGAATTGTTCCATTGAAATTGAAGAAGGCTGCGGTGCGCAGGGTGAATTGATACCAAATGGGTAGCATCTTTTTAGTCTAATTGAACCATCCAATCCGACAGTTGGAGGCAATCTTTGAAATGGAGGAGGGTTTTGATTTTGACGTGTCTGTACACAACAAAATGGTTGAACTGATGGAGATTTATAATGGTTTTTAATTTCTTTAATCTGAAGATTCATTAAAAAAAGAGATAATCACATATGAGCGTGAATAGCGAGATAACATCTTAATCTGATCGAGACTACTAGCCGCAGATTCCTTCACGTAAAATTATCCCCAGGCATGAGACTGGATCCGGCAAACTTTCTTGCCCAGCATCCCTGCGCACTGGGGGGACGACATCACGCGACTCCGCGCAGGCGTCGTCCGCGCACGTGATGTCAGCGAGGTCACATAAGTCCCACCCCGGCGTGCCTACGTCAGTTTTTTCCTTTTCCGCGCGCAACGCGGATCCGGTTTGTGCTCGGGCCTGTTTAGGCCTTTCCCTTACGCTATTGCTGCGTGTGTGGGAACAGTGTGCGATTGCCTGCAGGCTTTAAAACTTGCTCGTCGTGTGGCCATCTCATGTCGGCGACGGATCCTCACCCCATCTGTATGTGGTGTTTGGGGGAGCACCACGACTCCACTGATTGTGAGGCAGATGAGGCCGAAGTCCCGGCGGGAGCGCCGGGTGAAAATTCTGTCGGCTCATGTGTCCAGATCGGCGTCGGCGCCTCGTCAGATCGGGTTCTCAGGCCGCGGCTTCCCTCGCCGACTTCGATCTTCTTCTAGGTCGCAAGAGCGCCACTCACCTATTGGTAAGTGTCGCAGTATGTCCTCGAGGGTAGGGTCCCGGTCTGTCGGGGTCGTGAGCTCTCCGCGGGTGGTGCGGCCCGCATGTCGTCCCCTTATCCTCTGTTTCTCGGTGTGGGGGCATCCAGAACCCAGATGGATACATATGCGGCGGCTTTGCAGGCCTCGCTGGCTTCTCCTCCTCCTCCTTCCCCTCCTGGGACGTAAGCGGATCCCTTGCAGTGAGTGGGGCCCTCCGCGTTGTCGCCGGCGGCTTCCGCCCCGGCGCCGAGTGGTGCGGATCCAGGCTCAGAGGATGTGGTGCTGCTGGGGTGCATCCCTTCGGGGGTCCCTCCATCGGACCATGGCGCCTCTGCTTCGCCGCAAACATACGCGGTAGGTCGCCGGGGCTCGTGCTGCACCCCCGAACCCCTCTCGTTCCACAGAACAGGCAGCATCCTTGTCTGAGGCCGAGGTGGCGCCGGCGGCTACTGGCCCTGGCACCGCCGCAGGGGTCGGCGAAGGGCCCATCTCGCCCTGTCATGAGTCGTGGCTGGAGGGGGACTCCTCGTCCTTCCCCGGGCCCTTCTCGTTCCTCCACGCAGGCGGCTGCCTCGTCGGAGGTCAGGGCAGTGCCGTTCCGGCGCCGCCCCTTCGCCACCCCGGCTCCGGCCCAGCTCCGGTCTCCTGCGCCACGTGCTGTGTCGGAGGTCGCCTCAGCGTCTCCTCCGTCGCCGGTCGCCGACGGTGGCCTACCTCAAGCTGCGGACTCTACGGCGCCGAGCTGACGTCGGGTCGTTGACTCGTCTTCGGACGCCTCCTCTTCTCCAGAGGTTTGGCGGTTGCTGGTGTCATCCTTGCCGGAGACGGGCCGCCGTGTCGTGGCTTTTTCCCCGACATCGTCGAAAGGCGGCTCCTCGCCATCCCCACGACCGCAGTCTTTGCTGGAGGAGCCACAGGTCCCCCACTTCTCGGTCACTGTTTCTTCTGTCCGGCCTTGGCCCTTCCTTCCTCCGGTTGGCATGGGGGATGTCCACCTTAGCTTGCAGCCGTCGCCTAACGAGGAGCTGCTTTCCCCTCCGCGGGGCCCCACGTAGGCAGGTGCGGCTTCCGCCCGCACTGTTTCCACGGCTGTGGGAATTGTGCATATGGGTGATCCAGCTGCCCATTTCCCCGCCGATCATCTTCTGGAGGTTCTCCACCAGGGCTCTGGTGGTAGGGAACTGTTGCTTCCTTTCGAGGGTTCACTCCATTCTTCTCTCTTGGGGACTTGGGGACACCCTGCCACCATCCGGCACCGCGTGATCTGGTGTGCCTTTCTCTTCTCCCTTCGACCAGAGGACCCCTTTTGCAGTCTGCCTTTCCTGCTTTGCCGCTGCTGTTGTCTCTCCTGTCACGGGAGGCACGCTGGCTGGACTCCTGGGGGCGCAATATCTTTGCATCGACCAATGAGGCTCTGCGGGCCCTTATCACACTGTGTGTTTTGGCTAGGGCCACTTCTTGTTTGTTGGACTCGACGGAGTCCCTTATGTCTGCCGCTTCTCAGGAGGGTGCCTGTGTGGACTTGTGACACCATGTCTTGGATGGTCGGGAGCTGGCGGCATTTATCCTTCGCTCCGCTCTGGACATCTCGGAGGTGCTGGGTCTTGCCATGGCTTCTTCGGTGACCCTTCGTCGTCTTGCCTGGCTTCGGGATAGTGTGTTCCCGGAGAATGTTCGGGAACGGCTGGTGGACCTTCCCTTCGATGGTGCTCTTTTGTTCCATGCCCCTGCGGACTCGGCCATCCAGAGGTTCTTGGCAGGACTTTGTCCTCCTCCTCCTCCTCCTCCTCCACCTCCTCCTCCTCCTCCTCCTCCTCCTCCTCCTCCTCCTTCTTCTTCTCCTCCTAAGTGACCTGCGGTTGCTCTGGTTCTTGGAGCTGTTCTTCTTTTGTTGGGGCGGGTCGCCCCGGTTGTCTGGCTGAGGTTGTGGTTCTGTTGACTGCTGGCCAGCCATTTTTTGACTGTGTGTTTTTCCTTTGGGTTTCCCACACAATGCTGGGCCTGCGATTGGGCCTTCTGCGTTTCCCATCTGGCTGCTTGATAAGCCTCCTGTGGGGTTTTCTTTTGCCGCGGTTCTTTTTGTTGTCCTCTGCTGCGGAAGTTTCTTCCTAAGAGGTTCCCATGTCTTGGGATGTGACATCCCCCATGTGGGGCAGGGTTGGCTGTTATATAGCCTTGGTATGTGCTGGGGAGTTGTGGTCGCCTGCGGGCTTCTGCTCTTCGTGGCGTTATGGTATGTTGCGGATGCAACCTTCTTCTTCTTCGCCTTTTTGCGTGAGTAATGGTTCTATGGTGTTCCTGGCGTTTGGAAGAGCTTGCCAGTGCCGCCCTCTTGTTCTTTCTGCACCGTTGTGCCTTCTTGGGGATTTAGTGGGGCTGTCCTCCTGCCGTCTCCGCTGCTTCCAGTGGGCCTTGCACTCGGTTCTTCCTCTTCTCACTGCGGGGGGATGGTCCCTGACTGTTGGACCCCCTGGCGGGCGCAGTTTGTCACCGCGGGGTGTTGGACACTTCTTGCTGGGTGACCTTGGGTTCCCCTTTTTGGCTTCTGTAGGAGAGTAGGATCTGCACTTATGTTGCCCCCACTTTTTTTCTGATGTATACACTGGTTTCTGGCTATAGTCTGGCTGGGTCCCTGCTAATCAGGGCCCCAGTCTCACTGATCTCTCTAAACAACTTGGTGTGCATATTAGATGCACTAGTGATTGGATACTGTGGTACCTTATGAGCCCCTAGTATATGGTACCTTAGGTACCTAGGGCATTGGTACTTCACAGGCCTACCAGGGGCTGCAGCATGTATTATGCCACCCCTGGGAAGCATTCACAATCTGACACCACAGGCCTGCTACTGCAGCCTGTGTGAGGTAGTGTTAGCACTCCTCACTGAGGTATAGGTTCCTATATCTCACCATATACACACATATAAACCTATCAGCCACCCCTATTGCAGGCCCTAACAATCCTGAGGGCAGGGTGCTTGGTTTACTATGTGAGGGGGTGCTTCTGCATGAGCAGGACCCCTCTGCAGCTGGCAGAGTCTATTCTCTGCTGCTGTTTGTGGATTCGGTTAAACCATATACTCTTAAGTGCATTATAACCTCGCGGTAAATGCTAACTTTGGAATGACTGCATCAAAACATGTCGTGTTTGGTGTCAAACAACTTGGAATCATACCCCCACACCAGTAACTGGTGTGGGAGTATGATCCCACCCTTCTAGAGGGGATGACATGTACCCACTGTACTAAACGGTAGAAATCTTCTAGAGCCCTGGCATCACAAAATGGATGCCACCAGCACAGACACTGGGCTGCCCTCCTGCTGCTGACCGAAACTCGCAGTGGAGGAAGCCCAACAAGAAGGTATCCTGTCACAGGGAGGTGTCACCACCTCCCAGACAGGATTTAGTGTATTGGAACTTGGTGGGTGCACTCTTAGAGTGCTTTGAAGTCCTGCACTGGGGGAGCAGTAGGCTCCTCTGTGCATATGCCAGCTCAAACCGGTTCAGGGGCTACTTGCCCCTGCTCTGGCGCGAAACTGGACAAAGGGAAGTGGGTGTAACCACCCACTACCCTGACCCTCTTAGAGGAGTGGTCATAGAGCTAGTCCCTCCCCTATCTTCACTATAAGATACCAAGCATTGCCAATGCAATCCAGATTACCCTGGACGACGCTCTACAAAGAAGAATCCTGGCCCTTCGACGTTCCACTATCTCTGGAAGACTGAAGAATCTCCCTTGGAGTCAAGGAGTGACTCCCCTGCTTGGCAGGCACCTTTAACTTCAAACAACGGTTGCAAACTTCACCACTCCCGCCGGAGTCCGAAGTCCCTGCGTCCCCTGAAGCAGATTTTCTGACCTCTCGATGGCCATTTTGAGTCCCCAGCGAAGCTGTGGCATCTGGACCCCACGAGTGACGAGGAACAGCAATACCAGGGAACCGTGCACTGATATCAAGTGCAAATCCTAAACAACGTTCTACGAACTTGTGCTTTGGACCATCTGTAGTCCAAGTCCCTAGCAGGTCTTGTTCCGAAAATCAGCAGCCTACCCCGTCCCGGGTGACTGTGGGCTTCTGTGAAACTTTTCCTGCAAGGCGTCTTTGTGGTTACTTGCCCGTTGGCTAGTGACTCACCCGAATACTTTCTAACCAACTTCAAGGGCTCTCCTGGTTGCTCCGGGCCTGCCCTCAATTACCCTCGCTGGGTAAGTCCATCAGACCTTGCTGGTCTGCATCACCGACTATCTTCAGTTCACATGAGACTTGCAGTTGCCAAGGCTTGTTGGCTCCAATCCGGTTGCCGACACCGTTGTGGGACACTCCGAATCCAGCTGCTAGTCATCATCGATCCCTCCTGGACCTCGTGAGCGAAGAGACAAATCACCATCGACGACCTGAAATGACGCGACATCAGTGGTCATCCATCCTGCTGGCCACCGGTCACTGGCAAGTGACTTTGAAAACTGTCCCCTCAATTTTCAGGTCCTCTTCATCTTCAATCCACCTTCGGATTCCAGCGGACACCTCTTCAGTCCTCTCAAGCAGCAAGTCTTCATTGGTCACCATTGAAAACAGCATCGCGACCCGACACCAAAAGACACCTATGCACCCGGCTTCCCTGGGTGAGGTAACTCGTGCACTCCGGTGCCCAAGTGTGTGTTGGCCCTCGAAATACTTACCCTGTAAGTGGCTTGCTTGTTGACTTCTTCGAAGTGCCCTAAAACTTTAAAATACAAACCGCGACTTGCTCCATTGTAACCTATAGGAAACCCGCGGCTGTGTTTAGACACTGCACGCGTCTCCCGTGGGCTTGTTACTTACCTGCTAACACTGCAGTAGTGAAGCCCCAGCGATTCCCAAGGCCCTAGGCTTTGTCATTTTGCAAGTCGACTTTGTTAAACCATTTTCTTAGTATATGGTCTGGTACGCCCCTAGGGCTCCAGCCTTATTTGTGCTTAATTTATTGAGAACTGTTGACCTTTGAATGTGTATCTGGGTTCTAATCTCATAAAGAGATTAATAGAGTGTATCTAGAAATAAATACATATATATTTGATATATATACCTGTGTGGTGTCCTTTTCATTTGGTAATTCAAGAGATTATAAGGTAAAACAAGCTGCTTTACATTCCTCAGAGACTTAGCCTGAAGGCTGCTCTCCACAGCTACCACTAGGATAGCTTTCTTTAAAAGGTTGTCTTAAACCTATCTACCATAAGAGTCGAAATGGACTGGTGCAAGGTGGCCACTATAACTAGTGACCAGCATATGCCAGGCCAACTTCTCACAGCTTCCGCGCGCTTCTTGCTGCTGGCGCCATCCTGTCTGGGATTGCCTTTGCTCTGCCTCTTCTCCTTCGGCACCCTCCTGTTGGGGATTGCCTTTGCGCTGCCGCTTCTCCTTGGAGTCTCTAGGTTGCTCTTCTCCTTCGGTGCCCTTTTTTGGCCTCGGGCGGAGGTTTTCTTGCCTCACGTGGGCATGGGGTGTTGGGCCTCTTTGCGCCTTGCCTTGTTTCCTCTGCTGAGTGAGGACAGGCTATCATCATCTTCTTCTTTTTCATTTACCCTTGCCTGGGGGGACGGGGCTCCTCATCTTGTTGGAGACTCGGCCCCCGTGCGGGCCTCTGTTCGGCCCAGGTGAATGAGGTCCTCTCGCAGACCCTCCTTCCCCTTGGGTATGGCTAGGGTATATATTCTACGTGAAGGAATCTGCGGCTAGTAATCTCTATCAGATGTACGAGTTATTTACCTTCGGTAACTATGTATCTTGTTGAGATGATTCTAGCCGCAGATTCCTTCACGGCCCGCCCTTCCTCCCCGTTCTGCGAGGGCTTGTGATTTGGTTTTTGCACTTGCTTCCCTGTGGGCGGCAGTGTCTTCTATGAGTATGTTCTTCCCCCTTTTTCTATCAGGCTGTCCCCTTGTTGTCACATGGGAGGTTAGGTTGTTGGTACTTCTGGCTCTTGCGATCCTTGAGTTTGGGAGTCTTTGGCTGTGCCTCTGCCCTTGTTCCTGATGGGGGTTGTCATACTCTGTGATGGGGATGTCTTTGAGTTTTGTCGTTCCCTGTTTGTTCCCCGACTGGTTTCCCTTCCTTGTCTTTGGTTGGGATTGTAGTCCTGTTGTGTGTTATCGTGACCTTTTTACATATGTCCCTTGTATTTTGGGGGGGGTTGTCTCTGTCCTCGCAGAGTTGCTGCTCTGTCCTTTATTCTTTCCCTGCCTTTGGGTTCTGCAGTGCCAGCCACTGCTCTTTGTGGTGTTGTTCCTCACCATGCCTTTTTGGCTCTTTCGCACACTGTTCCTATACTCTCACAGTTTTGTCTACTAGCTCCGCGTTGTGGCGCGGAAAAGTTCTCCAAAGAAAACTGACGTAGGCGCGCTGGGTGGGACTTATTTGACCTCACTGACGTCACGTGCGCGGACGACGCCTTGGCGGAGTCACGTGATGTCATCCCCCCGGCGCGCAGGGATGCTGGGCAAGAAAGATTTCCAGATCCTGTCTCACACCTGGGGATAATTCTACGTGAAGGAATCTGCGGCTAGAATCATCTCTACCAGATACATCGTTACCGAAGGTAAGTAACTCGTACATCAAATCATCTATACTAAAGATGCGTGAGACCAAGACAATAATGTATGATGATATGGCGCATAGTTAGATATCAGTTGATACCTGTGTTATTGTATTATGTTTTCGACCCAGAATGTTCTTGGGATGATGGGGACTAATGATATTATCGAACTTATCCTACAGATGAAGTGTATACCTCATGACGCTCAGATATTCTGCTCTACTAATATAAAAGTCAATAAAATGTGTTTCTCCCAAAAAAGAAAAAAATCTGAAGACCAAAGCCTTTCTCTGTATGTCACTCTTTAGTGGAAGATGCCTTACCTCCTGAGATATAAGAATAGAAGCTGTGATAAAACTCTATCTGCTCATCTAAGACTGTCTGCAGAACTCACTTTTCTGTAGTTAATGCCATGTTTATAACAAATACATAAGATTCTCCCTCCCAAACATGTTGGAGGAGGGTTTATATTTACAGATGGCAGACTTTGTTCTGGATTGACCTCTGTGATAATATCTCTCACCTTTTCTGCTTTGTGGGTAGAAGGTCAGTCTTTGATATAGGTAGTATGATTGTCCCCTGCTGTGCAAGAACTAGAAGTTGGAATCAAACTGTCCCCGTCCAGAAGAACAGCCCCCTGTTCTGCCAGTCGGTGTAAAACCATGCTGGCCTAAAACTTTCTTCATGGAAACTTGAGCCTTATCAATGGAGTTAAAAGTTCAAAGATATTTGGACATTTCTTTGATAAAATTATCTTTGTACAATTGGCCCTTCGCTGCCAGGCCTTCTTCCAGATTTGCCAATTCTGAAAGTTGTGTGGATCAAGTTTTAGTAGTAACTCTTTGCCTCTTTTTGGTGAAATTTGCAGAGTTGACATTGCCAATCAAGCATACATCCTTTTGAATATATTTGGAAATTTCTGATGGGTCTAATGAGTTTGTTCCCTCTTCTGCGCTCTCGACTAGCTTAAAAAATGTTGTAATAGGGCCCGTGGCATCCAAAGGTTTATATTGTCAGGTTGAGCAGGACCTCTTTTTATTTTTTATTTTATTTTTTATTTTATTTTTCTATTTTTGGGTCCTTGCCATACTTTGTAAAAATGTTGAACGTTTCTGGTTGATTACTGATGTTGAAGGAGCTTGGTCCCCCATTAACTGTCTAGGACTCTCCGATTTCAAATTATTTCTAATCAATTTTTGCATTATGTATTTCTCTACATGTTGAATTGTGGACCAAGCTAAAGCTATTGGTTGGAAAAGAAGTGAAGGTTCAAATAAAGGTATCCCTGATACGTCTATAATTTCCATCGGGGAGGAAGGTGAATATTTCACTGTAGTAAATTTGATCAATCTTTTTATTTCGTTTTTTTTTTTGGCCCAACCAATACAAGCCCGAATCTCTTTGGTGATCAGGATCCACATGAGAGATAAAAGGAACTAAAATCAAATTATCATCAGATTGGTAAACCACATTCTGGAAATAAATGTTTCAGGGCTTAAGATCTACCTCACGTTTTGAGGGTCATTTACATGGCAGATTGCCATCATCATTGGAGGAATCATCATCCTAAATCTTGTTACTGACTACGTCATCTTTCAACTGAACACCATTAACATCAGTAAAATGTTTTTTTTTTTTGCTTTTAGGTTTCTGGAAGGAAACAATATGTTGTGTGTATCTAGGCATTCTGATTTAGGGACATGTTTTGGCCTGCTACCACCAGCAAGAAAGGTCTAGGTTGAAGAAATAATCCCATATTGTTTCCAATGTCCTGCATAATATACTCCATGGGCTCATTAACTGCAGACTTTGTAGAGGAACAAATAAAATGTTTAAATTCTTCCTAAATAATTCCTCGTCATCCTCCATTCCCTCAATTTCCCAGGGGTCATTTATCTCAAGATTTGATAATAGCGAAGTTGGATAGAGATAATGTGGAATAAAAGAAACACCAGATACAATAGTATTATAAATAATAATAAGGCCTTTTTCTGAAGTGAGTAGGGTATTTTTAGTAGAAAATGAGACGGGGCTTTGACCTGACCATGTCACTGATGGTCTGCTGAAAAAGGGGAGGCAGCTTCATCAGCAACGTGTTGGTGACCAGCCTGGAGAAGCACTGTGTGCGGACAAAAACAGGTAAGGTAAGAACGCATGTCTAAGCAAAGACTGCTTGGCGCACTATTGCGACCCAGATGGGTTAAATGTGAGCAAAGCATCTCACACTGACCTGGGGAAAATGCGGTCTTACATAGAATACACGCAACAATTCTCTTTATATGCAATAGAAAAAGAAGAAACTTATCTGGTCAGCAACAACAAAAAAGATGCTACATGGCTGGGGAGACCTTTTATACTATGACTATTAGGACACCTGTGTGTGCTTACATTTGTAGTCACATTGCCAGGGAGTGCTGGGGATGTAGTTTTCTTTGTCTTCCTGTTATGCCTTATCTGGCTAGTACGTTGATAAATGGCAAACAAGCATTGGCAATGCCAATAGGTCTCACCTTTTTTAATTGTATTTACTTATGCTTTAAGAAAAGACATTAAAAAATGATAGTTACAGAGGGTCACACATTTGCGGCAGTCATATAGAAGCGGCTTGGGTACACCCCCGTTAAAAGTATGCGCAGTAAGCATGATCTGTATTAGCCACAGTAAGATTGTTTTAATGGAAAGTGAAATCGAACTATTGCAAGGAGCAGCTTTTGAAACAGAATAGAATTGTTGAATACATCATGACTGGACAGAAACCTCTGCAGCGTTTCAAATAATATTTACAAACACAGAACTGGAAGATGCTGCCAGAGAGAGCATTTGAAACCAACACCTACAAATTATAATGTAACCTGAATCTATTGCCTTAAATCATTCAGCTAAGGTGACATGGCAAAGTTAGTGCACAGATTATGTTGTTCACAACAGAAGTTATGACCGCAATCTGCAGTACAACTGATGCATGTGAAAGCAGCATGGCCATAAAATAGTGCTTAAGGCGCACTCCCAAAGGAGTTCCCACAGACTGTGATATCATTAAAGGCTGTTGTTTTTGAGCCATAATAAGTATTATAATGCGAAGGGGAAATGAGCTACTGTAAATAAAATACATTTGATGCCTGATGGTTTACTGAAGAAAGGGGGGACTCGCGTGGACATCTCGGCAGGGAGCATATATATATAAATAAATATATATATATATAACAGTATTGCCGACTCCAACCTCCACACGGGCGATGAAGAAAAGGCACAAACTCCTCTTTTGGTATAGCGAGATTTTAATGCTCACATTGTAGTCATTACGCGTTTCGACTGACACAGCAGCCTTGATCACATGGGGAAATGCATTTGCCATTGTTTTTTAAATACCACCTCCTTGTGTCACGTGATTCCCAATGAACATAAAAGACATACTACATACATACAACTCATAATGTGCAAAGTAGGGCAAGACATGTTACAATAAATATCACTTGGTGTAACTACTGGTAGCTAGCGGTGCTTAAAAGAGTATCAAAGCCAATAAATATTAAATAAGAGATATAAATTTCATAGAGTCTAAAAGAAACTTCTTTTCCCTTTTTGGACGTAAAATACCTTTCTAACAGCATAAATCCACAGTTGTTATATTATATCACCTGGCTGTAGAGCATGTTAAATAAATACTATTAATTTTGCACTGCAAAGAAAACGTTTTCTAAAATCACATACATAATGTTAGAGAACTATCATTAGTACAATAATGAAATGAGATCATAACAATTGTGTTTATGATCTTGGGAGAAGAACCATTTATACGAAAATTCAAAATATTCATATATATCAATTTGTCAGCATAAATGCAATGATATTGTATGGTAGACTTTCCTACACATATGTGGTTCTAAATTCCCAGTACACAATAGTTCTTTTTCCATCATATATAAAAAAGCAATGCTGTATTTGTGCAGGTATAGCCAAATAGATCATACCCAATAAGATGTAAATGAAGTTTTTTTTCCCTGTGGAACTCTAGGTAACTGACAAACCACTCTAATTTAATGTGACATTGTATTCATTTCAAGTTTTTCAGAGCCCCACATAACATGCAAATAAGCAACTAGATATGCCCTGTGTCCAATTTAAAGTGCAAATAGTGTCATAATTAAATACCAATATTGTAAAAGATAATATATTAAAAATAATATATATCTAAAAACACAGCTAAAAAAACACTTCTAAATTGATTTCATTTTTATGGGATTTTTTTTTAAAAAAAGGATTTTTTTATATAAAACAATCTGTGTGATCATAAGATTATAAAATAGACATTGTGATACAGTAAGACTGAAACCAATTTTTTCAAAAACTACCTATTAGAGTTGTTATATGACTTAATATTTGTTATAGTTGTCCTTTTTCAATGTTGTTAGTTACGTTTTTAAAAATGCAAACGAACCCACCAGGACACAGTGGCATATGATGAAGACTCAGCCGAGTCGAAACGCGTAATGCCTGTGTCATGCCCCGCGGTCATGCCCCTGAGTGCAGTGAGTATTTAAAGGGTGAAGGGCGTGCAAACGCTGCTTCGCGTTCTTGCACTTAGCCCCATTTCCGTCCCGTAGGTTTATGCCTGACTTCCGGTTGACGTGTTTCCTGGTTCCTGTTTCGAGTCGCGGACGAGTTGCAGCGGACGAGTCCCGGCTTCTGTGTTGGTCCCGCTGATGGTCCTGGTGAAGAGTGGCGCTGGCGGTGTTGTATCCCCAGAAGCGGCTGCGCGTGTTGCGCCCTTTTCCTCTGGTTGGTGTGGAGGCAGTCGAAGTACTTTCCAAGTAAGGTCTGCCTGTTAGTTTGTAGTGCGGGGGTCCCCATTCCACTCGTCGCTCCTTACATTGGAGCCAGAGGTTGGTAGAGGTTGGTAGGTGGTTTGTGGGTCCCCATTCCCAGCACTGCTTCTCTTGTTGAATCCAGACTAGTGCCTTATCAGGCTTGTGTTTTGTCGTGTTTAGCCTGCTGTTAAGGCGACTCCAAGTCTTGTGAATGGTTGGAGTCTTACTTTTTGTTCTTAGCACGTATTAAGTATCCTTACCTCCCTTGCTTATGCCGTATCTTTTACCTCCTTTGCTTATGCCAAGAATAAGCATCTCCGCATCGTATCCCTACCCTACGTTCTCCTGAACACGTATCAGGTGGTGATTACTGCGAGGACCATTGAGCAGTGGGTTAGGTTTCCCATAGTTCTTCATAAGAAGCACGGTACTTGACTTTCCTAAAATCTTATAAGAGTGTGTGGAATATTATCCCTCTTTTGTTCATGATTCCTACTTATCTGTTTTCTGCAGCCCTAAAAGTGACTACTCACGCATAGGGAGATTAAGTACTACTCTTGGGACTTATCACAGGTGTTTCGTATAGAGTGATACATACATATTCCCGCAGACTGTTACCAGAGCGGCTGGCGATAACCTTGGTAGGTTCCTGGTGTTTGAAGATTAGAAAGGTCAAGGGTAGTGGTACATAGATATTCCTATAACCATCTTTGTGGTACAGCTGGGAGGCCCTATCATTCTTCCTGCCAGGATCCATCAAGGCCCTGCTGTTCCTCCTGCCAGGATCATCTGTCAAGACCTACCTGTCCCCCCACCTATCCTTGTTTTGTTTCCCTGTTTTCCCCCAGCGGGTTCTCCGCACTCTAGAGTTTGATAGAGTCGGAGGAACGTGGGGGACGACTGCGGACTTTTCTCCAAGGCTCCGGACGCTCCTGCAGAACATCCTCCGCGATCATTACAGAGCGCGAAGCCTTGAATAGTAAATTCTGCCCGAGCGTCATGGAACTAGGAGTGGTTACGCTTGCGGATGTTGCCGGCATGCTAGGCAACTTACAAGCGGAAACTCAGGCATTGTCAGCCAGAATAGATACCCTCCAGCAACGACAGGAGACGGGGGCTACGGGAGGGAGAGCTGACGCAACCAACCCTGTGATACAGGTCACCACCCCTACTTCCATCCCGTTAGCTCCTCCAGAAAGGTTCTCAGGTGATGCTTCTCGGTGCGCCGCCTTTCTTAGTCATTGCCAGTTACATTTCTCTTATAAAGCCACCTGCTTCCCTACTGATCAGGCCCGGGTTGCGTTTATGGTTTTCTACCTTAGTGGGGCGGCCGCAGACTGGGCCATACCTTTGGTAGACCGTGATGACCCTTTATTGTATAATTACCCTGCCTTTAAGAGAGAGTTCCGCAAACTGTTCGACAGGCACATGTATACACACTCCGCAAACACTGAGTTATTGGCCTTGAAACAAGGTAGTCAAGACCTGGTGTCCTACATTACTACATTTCAGAGACTGGTGGTTGAGTCTAACTGGCCCGAAGAAAAGCGCAGTACGCTGTTTTATAGAGGGCTGCGCGATGATTAAAAGGACGCCCTTTCGCAGATAGTGGACCTTCCCGCGGCCTGTCCTGAGCTGATAGCCCTTGTAGTTAAGATCGAACACCGTATTCAGGAACGGAAGCAGGAGAAAGGGAAGGGCGATCCACGATATGTTCCCACCAAAGCAAAAGGAGTAGAGGCTGTTAAAGGTCCTGATGAGAGTGAGCCTATGCAAATAATTATAGTGAGAGGGCCGTTAA
This sequence comes from Triturus cristatus, assembly GCF_964204655.1. Classification (NCBI taxonomy): domain Eukaryota; kingdom Metazoa; phylum Chordata; class Amphibia; order Caudata; family Salamandridae; genus Triturus; species Triturus cristatus. The sequence continues at coordinate 420,143,358 of NC_140594.1, read as the reverse complement.
CACCTGAAGAGAGACAAAGGCGAAGAACCAACAGACTTTGTCTCTACTGCGGGAAGGCCGGTCACTTTCTGCGGTCATGCCCTATTAAACCGACTCCTCCCAAGAGTTCGGGAAACTAGAAAGCCTGGGATGCGTGGAGACAGGAATCCTGGGCAATTCTGAACTAACAGTCTCCTCCTCTGAACCTGAGACCAGACCAGTTAATCATCTCTATGTGTCAGCTTACCTCTCGGTGGAACAGCTAGGTCTACATGTGGCCATTATGATCGATTCCGGGGCCTCTGGTAATTTTATGGATGAGAAGTGGGCAAGAGACAATTTAATTCCCTGTATCAAAAAAGAGGTGCCCAATACGGTCATTACGATAGATGGTCGTTCTCTCGTTTCAGGCCCAGTAACCCACAGGACATTTAGTCTCCACATGCATATAGACCCAGACCATCAAGAAACGATAGAATTTGACTTAATCCGTTCACCTCAGATACCAGTCCTCTTAGGCATCCCCTGGTTGCAGACACACAACCCTATCATTGACTGGCAGGCAGCCACACTCACGTTTCGTCGAGTTGCTCCTCTTGATACTAGGATAGCAGTAGCTCAAACGACCCTCGTGGTAGACCAGAAAGAACCCGTACCTGAGTTGCCCTTCTGTTACAGTGATTTGAGCACAGTTTTTGATCCCAAGGAGGCGGACGTCCTTCCCCCACATAGGGTGTACGACTGTCGAATAGATTTGGAGACAGGAGCCCGAATCCCGTGCAGTAGAGTGTACGCCCTCACTGAGAAGGAAAATACATACCTCCGAGAATACCTAGATGTTATGTTAGAGAAAGGGTTTATCAGGCCTTCCAGATCTCCTGCCTCTTCATCGCTGTTTTTTATTCCTAAGCGTGAAGGGGGTCTTAGGTGTTGCATCGATTACAGGAGATTGAACGAGGTCACAATTAAAAACCGATACCCTTTGCCTCTGATTACCTCTCTCCTTGACAGAGTACGCAATGCTAACTTTTTCACCAAACTAGACTTGCGGGGCGCCTACCATCTAGTGCGTGTCAAGGAGGGAGATGAATGGAAGACTGCCTTCTGTACTAAATACGGATTGTTTGAGTATTTAGTAATGCCCTTTGGGCTTTGTAACGCTCCAGCTGCGTTCCAGTTCTTCATAAATGAAGTACTCTGGGATATGCTGGATCTCCATGTCATCGCCTATATTGATGATTTACTAATATTCTCCTCATCTATGGCCGAACACGTGGGCCACGTCCGACAAGTATTAGAACGCTTACGTGCACATAATCTGTATTGCAAATTGGAAAAATGTACCTTCCATACACGAGAAGTGCCCTTTTTGGGCTTTATTGTTTCCCCGCACGGACTTCGTATGGATCCTGTTAAGGTCGAGGCCGTCCTCTCCTGGCCGGCACCTGGTACTGTTAAAGACCTACAGAAATTCTTGGGGTTTGCCAATTTTTATAGGCGTTTTATTCAGGGGTACTCAGAGTTGGCACATCCTCTTACGACCTTATTGCGAAAAGGGGTTCCATATGTCTGGTCAGCAGCTGCTGACTCGTCCTTTCAGAGCTTGAAGGAGGCCTTCACGCCCGCTCCTGTCTTGCGACATCCAGATCCGGCCTTGCCCTATGTGGTCGAGGTGGACGCCTCTCAAGTGGCAGTGGGAGGGGTGCTGAGTCAAAGCGATCCGGAGACTGGGGTGTGCCATCCTGTAGCTTATTTTTCCCACAAGTTCACTCCTGCGGAATACAACTATGCGGTGGGAGACAAGGAACTCCTAGCGATCAAGAAGGCCTTTGATGAGTGGCGGCAATACCTCTTAGGTGCTCGTTTCCCGGTTGTTGTATACACCGATCATCGCAACCTCCAATACTTTAAGTCAACCTAAGCCCAGTCCATGAGGCAACTCAGATGGACTCAGTTCTTCTGTGAATATGACTTCACTATCAGGTTCCGCCCTGGGAGGAGGAATGGTAAGGCCGATGCCCTGTCCCGGTTAGGATTTCGGCTTCCCGATGAGCCAGATGACGTGCCCCCTGTCATCCCCGAAGGGCGCATCATAGAAGGGGTGTTCACAGAGGACGTTTTCAGGGATCGGATTCGTCGAGGTCAACTCTCTGTGAACATGCATGACTTTGTGGGGGCTGAGGATTGGGTCAGTAAGGATGGTTATGTTTGTGTTCATGGGGGGGTGGTGTTGCCCACTTCTGAATTACAAGCACAAGTATTGGAATGGTATCACTCACACCCTTTTGTCGGGACATCCGGGCATTAAGAAAACTACCAGGGTTATACGTGAGCGTTTCTGGTGGCCCACTATGTTGAGGGACATAGAAAAGTATGTGAAGTCATGTCATGTCTGTGCGCAAACCAAGGTGTCTCATCAGAACCCGGTGGGCCTGCTGCTCCCACTCGCCTCTCCTCGTGGCCCGTGGCACACCGTGTCCCTTGACTTCATCGTGGAACTACCAGTTACCAAAAGATTGAATAATACCTTGCTTGTGGTGGTGGATCATTTTACAAAGACCGCTCATTTTGTCCCTTTGACGGGGTTACCCACGGCAGCAGCATTGGCCTCTATATTTTTGCAACATATTGTCCGTCTCCATGGTCTTCCCTCAGTCTTGATCTCGGATAGGGGGGCCCAATTTGTGTCTCGGTTTTGGAAGTACCTCTGTAATATGCTGCAGATTGACGTTAGACTCTCTTCCAGTCATCATCCGCAGTCGGATGGCCAAACCGAGAGAGTTAATCAGTGCTTCGAACAATATGTGAGGAATCAAGCCCTACACTCCGCAGCTGATTGGGATGAGTGGGTGTTGGTGGCAGAGATGTCATATAACAACAGCCCACATTCTTCCACCCTCCATACTCCTTTCTTTTGTTCTCAAGGTTTTCCCCCCAAGCTGTTGCCTGTAGGGGTTCCTATTGACAGTCCGACTCCTGCTGCCAATGATTTAGTACGGAAGTTACACGACATACATAAGCAGACATTGGTAGACCTAGATTTGGCCAAAGTGAGATACAAAGAGGGGGCGGATTTACACCGGAGGTTGGAACCTATATATGCTCCTGGGGATAAGGTGTGGCTTTCCACGAAACACATAAAACTCAGTGGTCCTCGCAAGTTCAATCCCAAATACATCGGACCCTACAAGGTGGTGAAGCTGGTCAATCCGGTGGCGGTGAAGATCGAACTGCCTGCGTCCCTTAGAATCCATCCTGTATTCCACGTATCATTGCTTAAACCTGTTGAACCTGGTACACGAATCCCTAGGAGGCCCGCTCCTGTTACCATCCAAGATGCTGAAGAATATGAAGTAGAGGCTATTATAGACTCCCGCTCCGTTGGTGGATCACTCCAGTATCTACTGCATTGGAAAGGCTACGGGGTGGAGGAACGTTCTTGGGTGTCTGCTTGTGACGTGCATGCTCCCCGGTTGGTGCGGCCGTTTCATCAAAGGTACCCGCATAAACCTAAGCCAGGGGGAGGGCGTTGTGGGGGGAGAGTGCTGTCATGCCCCGCGGTCATGCCCCTGAGTGCAGTGAGTATTTAAAGGGCGAAGGGCGTGCAAACGCTGCTTCGCGTTCTTGCACTTAGCCCCATTTCCGTCCCGTAGGTTTATGCCTGACTTCCGGTTGACGTGTTTCCTGGTTCCTGTTTCGAGTCGCGGACGAGTTGCAGCGGACGAGTCCCGGCTTCTGTGTTGGTCCTGCTGATGGTCCTGGTGAAGCGTGGCGCTGGCGGTGTTGTATCCCCAGAAGCGGCTGCGCGTGTTGCGCCCTTTTCCTCTGGTTGGTGTGGAGGCAGTCGAAGTACTTTCCAAGTAAGGTCTGCCTGTTAGTTTGTAGTGCGGGGGTCCCCATTCCACTCGTCGCTCCTTACATTGGAGCCAGAGGTTGGTAGAGGTTGGTAGGTGGTTTGTGGGTCCCCATTCCCAGCACTGCTTCTCTTGTTGAATCCAGACTAGTGCCTTATCAGGCTTGTGTTTTGTCGTGTTTAGCCTGCTGGTAAGGCGACTCCAAGTCTTGTGAATGGTTGGAGTCTTACTTTTTGTTCTTAGCACGTATTAAGTATCCTTACCTCCCTTGCTTATGCCGTATCTTTTACCTCCTTTGCTTATGCCAAGAATAAGCATCTCCGCATCGTATCCCTACCCTACGTTCTCCTGAACACGTATCAGGTGGTGATTACTGCGAGGACCATTGAGCAGTGGGTTAGGTTTCCCATAGTTCTTCATAAGAAGCACGGTACTTGTCTTTCCTAAAATCTTATAAGAGTGTGTGGAATATTATCCCTCTTTTGTTCATGATTCCTACTTATCTGTTTTCTGCAGCCCTAAAAGTGACTACTCACGCATAGAGAGATTAAGTACTACTCTTGGGACTTATCACAGGTGTTTCGTATAGAGTGATACATACATATTCCCGCAGACTGTTACCAGAGCGGCTGGCGATAACCTTGGTAGGTTCCTGGTGTTTGAAGATTAGAAAGGTCAAGGGTAGTGGTACATAGATATTCCTATAACCATCTTTGTGTTACAGCTGGGAGGCCCTATCATTCTTCCTGCCAGGATCCATCAAGGCCCTGCTGTTCCTCCTGCCAGGATCATCTGTCAAGACCTACCTGTCCCCCCACCTATCCTTGTTTTGTTTCCCTGTTTTCCCCCAGCGGGTTCTCCGCACTCTAGAGTTTGATAGAGTCGGAGGAACGTGGGGGACGACTGCGGACTTTTCTCCAAGGCTCCGGACGCTCCTGCAGAACATCCTCCGCGATCATTACAGCCTGCGTGCCTATCTTTGCCTCAAATAAAGAAATTGCTGAGCACGTTTGGAGTGGCCTGTTTCATGCTGCAAGGGCAGTGTGTTTTCTTATGGAATATGGGAGGTGTCTGACACACCGGAGACAGGCCCTGACTCATGAGGTTGAGGCACTCCTGATTGTCAGACTCTTGTTTGGATTTCTATGGAAGGAGCGCCCACCGGCTGTGACACTAGACATAAACGAAGTTTTGATGGAAGGGCCACGATTAGAGGCCCGCCTCTACTTGGAGAGTGAACTTTGGAACAGTCAGAGTGTGCAAAAGGGATTTCCCAATGCGCTGCGCGCTCGAGCTTACCAGCTGAAAGGCAAGTGATGAACTGTAAGAAACTTGTTGGGAGCTGAACTTTCTTTTGAGTGAGTGTGCCCGTTTATGGAACTTTTCTGGTAAAGCAATGTTTGCGAGTGGTGCACAGTGAAACAAGGGTGGTTTTGCCAAAATCCAACATTGAATGCCATTAAGGAAGTAAAGCGGCAGTTACATAGCATTATGGGATTTGTGGTTTTTTACCACATAGAAAACGACAAACTAATGCTGCAACAAAGGGAAACATAGATTTAATGAACACTGTTGTTCTAAGGATTCAACCTGATGAAAAACAAAATGTTGTACTCACCTTTGCTGCAGAAAAACGAACTGGTAGATAAAGAACTCACTGCCGCTTTAAAAATTGGAAAGAAATGGACATTGTCCTTTTTCAATGTTGTTAGTTACATTTTTAGGTCTCGCCTGACCCAGCGCATGCGCTGGTCTGGCGAGACTTATTGAGAGGGCTCCAAAAAGTGCTGCCAGGCCAGCCTAGAGCTACAGTGCATGTGCGCGGGCGCGCGCGCCGCGCTTTACCGCAATTACTTTCACTTTCGCGGCGGCACGGCCGCTTTGATGTTTGATCGTGATCGTGATCGCGATCGCGATCACTTTCACTTTCGCGGCCAATAGGTCTCGCTTTTGGGACCTTATAAGTATTTAGTTATGCAACTGTTACATGGCTAAACACTTATAAGGTCCCAAAGGCGAGACCTATTGGCTATGCCAATGCTTGTTAAAAATGCAAACAAACCCACCAGGACACAGTGGCATATGATGAAGACTCAGCCGAGTCGAAACACGTAATGCCTCTCTTTGCCTCAAATAAAGAAATTGCTGAGCACGTTTGAAGTGGCCTGTTTTCATGCTGCAAGGGCAGTGTGTTTTCTTATGGAACATGGGAGGTGTCTGACACACATGAGACAGGCCCGATTGTCAGACTCTTGTTTGGATATATATATCCACTGCAGGTAAGAGCGGTGGGGCCAGGTGAGGGGGGATTTCGAGAGACGACTATGAGGGAAAATTAATTATCTAATTTTCCCTACTCTCGAAATCCCCCCTCACCTAGCCCTAACGCTCTCACCTGCATGTACCTTAAATACTATCTAACATTAGGCAGGCTGTTATGTCTTTACCATAGATTTCTACAATATTTGGCAGGATCTAGAGGTAGCTTACAGCCCCGCAAATTCATTTACATACATATTTATTTATTTATTTATTTATCTATGGATTTTAAATAGCCAAATTATTTGATGTAGAAAATATGACCTCTCTCTGCTATACAAATATTCTGTATCCCCGACGTTGCTGCCAGTCTATATAAGGTGTCATCCGAACTTATCTGTTTGTAATATAAAGTCACACTAGCACCCTTTGTACATATGGTGCCCCTCTTTATTATTATTATTTTTCTCACGTATTTACTCATGACATAATTTCATGTTAGGGTGAGGGCTCTCACCATATAGTATTTTACATTGAGAAAACATCCCTCAGTCCACTCCTATTTCGAGTGTTGCTGGATATACCTTCCTCTGAGACCTGCCCACTTTTACCAGGGAGGCAGAAATGATTGAGCAGACACACGGGTCTCCGGCTGTCTTCTTCATGCTGTTTATTTGCTGTTTATTTGCTTTTTACATCTTTCCTAAACTTCAGTCATTTGTTTTATTGGGCAATGTCCTTTTACCCGATTTAGTCAGATCCTTAATTTGAGTATACCCCCCAATATGTGTTATTAGTTAAATCATTGCTACTATAATCACATTTGCACATATTTTTAATTCTTCATATTATTATTTTTTTACCTCACAGGTGCGGCTCACTGGTTCACATACTTCACTTTGCACATTTGCACAATTCTTTCTCGTGACTGTACATATGATATTGGTTTTTTTAAGCAGACTTACTTACAGCGTCACCTTTATGGATTCATCCCGCAATATGTCAACATAGTTTTGATCAAAAAGGTGGATGGCTACTGTGATGTTTTCTATAAATATGTTCCAATGCAGATCATATATTAAATGGGGATCTTTTCATCACAAGTCAGGTGCTTTTTAAACATTAGGCCTCGTCATAAAAATTTTATCATTTTAGATTCATGAATTATTTTATCTCATGATCTTTCAGAGGTTCCTTGGTTTAGCGCCATATCCTTACTATATAGCTGTTAAATATCTGACACACATTTAAGGACATAGACATTGTGAATTGAACGTGTCTTTATGATATATTTAGGTGGGTACGCAAAGCATTTAAAACAGCGATATTTTGCACAAGTGAATGAATACATTTTTATTTATTCTATGCCAAAATGTTTGTTATTTGCACTTACATCGATTTTAAATATTTATTATATATTTATTTATTAGATGTATATTCCAACATAGGTTTTTAAATTATTTATAATTCAATTACCGTGCGTATACTACCTTTAAATGCGTTGTTTTGCACAGTTATACTAGTGAAGTCTGTTATCTATATCCATTTGCAGGCAGTCACATTATCAATTGAATGTTAGCACAGTCACTTTATAAACCAACTCTTTATAGGTTCATGTTGTCATGTGATCAAGGCTCGGAGGAGCCGAAACGTTATGGCGGCAGAAAGGCACAAAATAAAATAATCAGCACTCAACTTTGGTCCGTGTCCGTTTATGCTGTGACAGCGTGGAGTGACATTCGCAGCAAGCTTACGGATTTACTCATATTCTTGGTCGAGTTGTTTCGTACGACCAATACACGGGACCCTCTCCTCATTGGACAACGTTGCATACGGAACAACATCCTGGTTTGCTTGGATTTTCTACATCTCCGGAAGGAGTTCGGCGTTTGACCCCCCCTGAACCTGAACGTGAACACGCTGTACGAGGAACGGGAAGCTTCGGTGGATAATGAGTCGGAGGACGCGCAATACCACGAGAAGGAACCCAGGCTTCGAGGCGCAACGGATCTCAAGGTATTCAGGGGTGGAGAGTGACAGTGCATAGGTGCGCAGTTTCCATTAAAGCCAACTGTTTGAGGCGCCTTGTTAATCTACGGAATAGTGCCATTTATAATGTCGGCCGACAACATGAAAGAGCGGGAGGCTGCAGCAGCAATGATGTTTACAGACAGTCTACCATTAGCTACTAACACACGGGGGAGTCTCAATACCAATGACAGTACCATTAACAGTACACTTAAAGAAAAGTTTAAAATATTAGAAAAAAAGCTAAAAAACGAGCAGAGTAAATGGTGGGAATCTAAGTCCCTACAAGCCTACATTGATGTCAATAGAATCCCAAGAGGGCTACGAATCTTAACGGCCCCAAGCTATGAAAACCCCAATCCGGACCTCATGAAAGAATGGGCTGAGAGCAACTTAGAATCGTCTAGACGCCTTACTCTGATCCTCATCAAGTACGCGGATATAGACAGAGCTAAATTGCTAAAAGAGATTGCTACAATACAAGAAGAGTTGGAAACAATTGGTGAAACAGAGGAAAAAACCAAACTCACCAATGAGATGAATATCAGACTTAAGAAAGAGGAGTCTGTAATCAGGGAAAGAAAAGCGTTCAAGTTTCAGCGAGACCGCAATGATTACGAGCTTGGCCAAATATTCACTTTTTCCCAAAAATATGATGCCCTGCGTGGTCCTTCGTCCAAGGCATATCCTAAACACAAGGCGCCAAGAAACAAAGATCAAGCTGATTCAACCATATCTGATATCAGTTCAGCAGGAGAGAATGACTCAGATTCTGAGCTCCGTGGGGCGGAAATGCAGAGTGGTTTAGTGAAACCCTCTCCAGGTGAAGAAATTGGTTTTTTATGCCACGAGAGGATGCAATCGCTAAGACCCAGACCACAAAAGAACTACAACGAAAGCACAACAACTACAAACGCAGGCAGAGGAACAGCGCGAGGAAGAGGGCAGGCCTATCCCAACAGAAAGAGGGGCAGAGGCCAATGGCAGACCAACAAACAATAATGCTCAAAGATTCCAACCGGACAATAGTAAACCTGACCCAAATGAACCTCACACAAGAAGAACAAAATATTCTTAAATTAGGACTTTCCTTTGCTCCTCAAACCAACTTGAACTATGCGTCAACCAGAATTGACATCTACAAAGCGGTTAGAAAATTAAAGCTCCGCAAATTCCACCTTCTCAACAACTACAAAAAAACGCCAGCCCCTATTCCAAATGTAACGGACACAAGAGAGGCTTCAAACCCAGGATTCTCCCAAGATATCCGGGAACTTTGGGAAACGGAAGGAGCAGGATATTCTGACACCCCGAGTCAAGCAGCAACGTCAACACTTCCCATCAAACAAATAGCACCTAAAACCTCTTTTAAAGCGCCATCAACCTTCAGTCCTGTGATGCCACATGATGCAATAGACATTTTCCACGAGAATGTTATAGTTCAATTGAAAAATCTTCAGAGACGCATCATCAAAAATAAACGACATTACAATAAAACCACATATCAGTATGAAGCGTTAGTGGCTAAACTCAGCAAAGAGAAAAATATCATAATACGAGGAAGTGATAAAGGGGGCAACATCGTCTTGCTAACAAGAGCTGATTATGACAAGGAGGCCTACAACCAGCACAATGACAGACAATGTTATGAACGTATCAATGTCACTACTTTGAAAACAACACAAGACTTTTATCATAAACTGACCAGATGGAGAAACAAACAATTGATATCGGAGGATGAATTGAAATTTCTCAAAAACAATAACCCAGTAACTCCATTGATCTACTTTATACCGAAAGTCCACAAAGACGAGAAAAAAAACCCCGGCAGACCCATCATTTCTGCAAGAGGGGGGTTGTTGGAAAAGGCTTCACAGTATATTGATTATTTTTTGCAAAGTCATGTAAAAACCCTTGAGTCGTACATACAGGACACAGGAGACTTTTTACTCAAAATACAACAGATCACATGGATGAACGACGATTGGATGTTAGCACTTGATGTGACTGCACTCTATACTAGTATTATACATACAGACGGTATAGCGGCAGTGAAATACTACCTTACACGCAGACCTGAACATTATCAAGATCATAACTCCATGTTGCTGCAGATGCTGGAATTTTGCTTGTGTAATAACATATTCATGTATAACAATCTTTTGTACCGGCAACTGCAGGGTGTAGCCATTGGGGCCAGTTTCTCTCCAAGCTACGCCTGTTTACACATGGGGGCTTGGGAGGAACTGGTCCTCAAGGTCCAGCATAGGTCAATCTTCAGTACCAATGTCATTGCCTGGTACAGATATATCGACGATCTTTTTGTGGTTTGGAGGGGCAGCAAAGAACAGGCAGAGAATTTCATCGCCATGATTAATGTAAATCAATTTATTCTAAAATTCACTGCAACCATGAGTCAATTAAGTATAGCATTTTTGGACACTGAGGTATTCATTGCAAACAACACAATCCAAACCAGGCTATACAGAAAACACACTGCAGGAAATACCATCCTTCACGCAGGGAGTGCACATCCTAACCATCTTATCCACAGTATCCCTTACGGTGAGATGCTTAGATTAAGGAGAATATGTAGCAGTCAATTTGACCTAGAGCTCGCACAACAAGCAAGCAGAATCTGATTTTTGGAGAGAGGCTATAGTGCACGAGTTATTAACAGTGCCGTAATGAAAAGTATGCAAGTAGACAGACAAAAACTCCTTGATACATATAGAACCTCTGATTCTATGGTACCCGCCAATACAAATACTATGCTACCACCAACAACTAGTCCTTTCAGGATTATCACGGGGTACAATAGACAACATTCAGATCTGTATAAGATCATCAATCGAAATTGGCCCATTGTCCTCAGTGATCCTATTATCGGCCCTACTCTTCCTCACAAAGCTTATATCACCTACAGTGGGGCTCCCTCCATGAAGGACCGTTTGGTCAATACCAATCCCGAAACTATTGAAAGAACCACATGGCTTCAGACCAATAGCGGATATTTTAAATGTAAAACTTGTAAGTCTTGTATACATGGTTCCAATACGAAAACTTACAAGGATGGCTTCAGTGACAGGGAACATCCCATTGATAAAGTTTTAACATGTAAAACAGAGTTTGCCATATATGTCTTACAATGCCCCTGCCAACTTAGATATGTCGGTAGTACGAAACTTGCCGTACACAAGCGCATATTACAACATCTCAGGGCTATAACAAACGAAGATAACACTTATCCAGTGGCCAGACATTTTAAGGAGCATCACCATAGTGACAATAAGGGCTTAAAATTTTATGTTATTGACGCAGTGACGGCAAGCAGACGCGGAGGAGATAGAGAACATAGACTCCGCCAACTTGAAACGCGATACATCTTGCAGCTTGACTCGAAACACCCCGGGGGATTGAATATCACAGAGGATCTCTACACTTGCCTACCTTAAATACTATCTAACATTAGGCAGGCTGTTATGTCTTTACCATAGATTTCTACAATATTTGGCAGGATCTAGAGGTAGCTTACAGCCCCGCAAATTCATTTACATACATATCTATTTATTTATTTATGGATTTTAAATAGCCAAATAATTTGATGTAGAAAATATGACCTCTCTCTGCTATACAAATATTCTGTATCCCCGACGTTGCTGCCAGTCTATATAAGGTGTCATCCGAACTTATCTGTTTGTAATATAAAGTCACACTAGCACCCTTTGTACATATGGTGCCCCTCTTTATTATTATTATTTTTCTCACGTATTTACTCATGACATAATTTCATGTTAGGGTGAGGGCTCTCACCATATAGTATTTTACATTGAGAAAACATCCCTCAGTCCACTCCTATTTCGAGTGTTGCTGGATATACCTTCCTCTGAGACCTGCCCACTTTTACCAGGGAGGCAGAAATGATTGAGCAGACACACGGGTCTCCGGCTGTCTTCTTCATGCTGTTTATTTGCTGTTTATTTGCTTTTTACATCTTTCCTAAACTTCAGTCATTTGTTTTATTGGGCAATGTCCTTTTACCCGATTTAGTCAGATCCTTAATTTGAGTATACCCCCCAATATGTGTTATTAGTTAAATCATTGCTACTATAATCACATTTGCACATATATATTTTTTTTAATTCTTCATATTATTATTTTTTTACCTCACAGGTGCGGCTAACTGGTTCACATACTTCACTTTGCACATTTGCACAATTCTTTCTCGTGACTGTACATATGATATTGGTTTTTTTAAGCAGACTTACTTACAGCGTCACCTTTATGGATTCATCCTGCAATATGTCAACATAGTTTTGATCAAAAAGGTGGATGGCTACTGTGATGTTTTCTATAAATATGTTCCAATGCAGATCATATATTAAATGGGGATCTTTTCATCACAAGTCAGGTGCTTTTTAAACATTAGGCCTCGTCATAAGAATTTTATCATTTTAGATTCATGAAGTATTTTATCTCATGATCTTTCAGAGGTTCCTTGGTTTAGCGCCATATTCTTACTATATAGCTGTTAAATATCTGACACACATTTAAGGACATAGGCATTGTGAATTGAACGTGTCTTTATGATATATTTAGGTGGGTACGCAAAGCATTTAAAACAGCGATATTTTGCACAAGTGAATGAATACATTTTTATTTATTCTATGCCAAAATGTTTGTTATTTGCACTTACATCGATTTTAAATATTTATTATATATTTATTTATTAGATGTATATTCCAACATAGGTTTTTAAATTATTTATAATTCAATTACCGTGCGTATACTACCTTTAAATGCGTTGTTTTGCACAGTTATACTAGTGAAGTCTGTTATCTATATCCATTTGCAGGCAGTCACATGATCAATTGAATGTTAGCACAGTCACTTTATAAACCAACTCTTTATTGGTTCATGTTGTCATGTGATCAAGGCTCGGAGGAGCCGAAACGTTATGGCGGCAGAAAGGCACAAAATAAAATAATCAGCACTCAACTTTGGTCCGTGTCCGTTTATGCTGTGACAGCGTGGAGTGACATTCGCAGCAAGCTTACGATTCAGCTGCATATGATTAAGGTTCGCAGGAACTGAAACGCGTCATGCTTAAAATATTTTATCTTGCCTGGAATAAAGCATTTTTTATTGAAGCACGTCTGGTGGGCCTGATTACGCAGCACTGAAGTGGTGCGTGTTCTTCGTTTGGAATATATATATATATATATATATATATATTCCACAACGAAATGCTCACAGAGCGAAGAGGCCACTCACATTGTGTTTTATATCCTTTATTGTTGGGCAGGCTGCAGAATCACAACATCTCCCATTAGCTCAGCAATCTTGCCAAACACGTTTCGGGTTAATACCCTTGCTCACTGGCTCACTCCACAGGAAAACAGCGGCTCAGCCGTAATGGGCAAACGAAATGCAGCACCTACTTAGAGTATGGAGTGGCTAAAACTACTGAAACCATAATTCCTAGCCAGTATACGCCCACTGAAGTGAGACTATGAAAGAAACATTACGGCTGAGTCGCTTTTTTCCTGTGGAGTGAGCCAGTCTGAGACTGCACCTTTCCTTTTAAATAAAGCACCGATTATTTGGCAACAGCAAATTCAGAGTCCGTGGTTCTGTTTGTGCGCGTCCGCACGAGGATACTGCTAGCAGATATATACATATATACGCAGCCGCTGCAGGTAAGAGCGGTATATATCTATATATATATATATATTTTTTTTTTTCCCCACAAATATATATAAAAGATATATATATATATATATATAAACAATTTTCCTCCGTTCCGAGCAAAAACAAGGGACAGCAGCAGGGCTCAAAAACTGACGTTTATTCGGAGAAAAGGGCATAACACGTTTCAGCGACAGCCTTCATCAGATGCCTTCTTCCTATAACAAGTCTCTTTAATCAGTCTATATATATATATATATATATATATATATATATATATATATATATATATATCACCTGTCAAAACAAAGTGGCACAGTGGGGCAGGAGCCTGTCTGGAAAAAATATCTGTGCAGCGCCAAGAAGGCGCAGCAGCCTATCAGCTCTACTGGGCTCTTGTGTGTGAGAAGAGTGGAAAAACAGAAAGAATACAGAGGAGCAGAGCAGCATTTTGGCTCCCTCGTGTGAGGGAAGAGCACCTTTACACGTGGCTACTGCGCGCTCGTGCAATCGTGTCCCACACACACGATCGTGCACACTCAGACTGAGCTGAAGTACAATACAAAGTGTCCACTTACACGCACGCCCTTAGGCGCTCTTAAAGGTCACATTCGCGTCTACCCCTCACATGCAAATGCATACTCAGTCTGCCGTCCAAATAACTTGCGGGACTCAGTTCACTGCGACATTCAGTTCCAGTGCTTAATTAAGAGATGATTTCTGGGCCTTGTTCACCGGCATCGTGTAAAATGTAAATCACAAAAGAGTAGGATTAAATGGCAGAGGACTCTCACAGCAAGGACAATCGTTTCTCTGTCTGTATGCAAGGTGTTTTAGGAAACTGCATAATCTCCATAAATACAAAGCAATTACTAAAACATTACAGATCCATGTTGTTGCCACATGATGTTTACAGAGCCGGGCTCCACACACACTGTCTCTCACACATACACTCACACTCTCTTTATCTGGGGGCGCAGTGCAGTTTATTATTTGGAAAATGCAGCTTTCCGGATGGGTGCCTCGCTTCATGTTAATTTTTCTTTATGTTTTACTTTCGCACAGTGGCTGTACGTGGCAGAGACAGCCTCACACATACGCCACACTTCATCTTTAACAATGCTTGCTAAGCAGGCGACATACTCGTACACAAGCATTGTTAAAGATGAAGTGCAGCATATGTGTGAGGCTGTGTTGGCCCACAAAATGCCAAAAATAGACAAAAAGTAGTGCAGTGAAACCAAATACATGACCCAAAATGAAAGGATCCATGTAGCAGGGGCAATCACCAGGGCTGGGACAAAACGCCCACAAGGTGGGACCAATGTACCCTGTGCACCATCCAAAACAATGGAATTTAGAAGGGCACGCTAAGCAACTAAACAAAAAGCGGTAGGCATGTTTCATTCCATAGAGGAATTACTGAATGCCTCGCAGAGAAGCGCATGCGCGCTGCCTCTAGGCTCGACCTAAAAACAAAGCATACTAGAAGCCAGCGTTTCTTGACAAAATCTGAACTAGCCTGCAATGCCTTCACATGGCCATGTCCCCCCCTTACTCAGCCCGTTCCCCAAGTCAGTGGTTCTAGAGGAGGAGAAAGAGATGGGCAGTATATCACCAGTAAGTAGGGAAAGGAAGCATTAACCAGGTAATCTCATCAAAGAGCTATGCTGATATCGAACTGGGCAGACCCTGTGATTCCTGCCTGGCAAAACATGCATTACCGCTGATACAGATGATAAGATATTTTCCCATCAGTGCTTTTCCTGCTACCCTTGTTAAATCAATATCAGAAACTGTATAAATTTATGTTCTTTCTTTTGCTTACTCCATCCTGCGTGTGCAACGCATGTTCCATTACATTTCCCATGGCAAGTACTTCATGGCCTTCTTTCTGAATTAGCTAGAAGAGCAGTGGTGATGAACAAGTGTTTATTGGGTTGCAGTCTCTTAAAGGGAACTGTGAGAGGGCAGTGGCTGGATGACGCAGGTGGCCAGACTATTGCCTTGCAGGCGAAGTTGCCCATTCACCACTTCGAATCAACTAATCTGCCCCAGTGGTCAGATTTTTTGCAGTTACAAACAATGTGGGTGCAAAATGCAACGATTCCAAATGTCTGCAACACTTGCAGTGGAACCGTGAAAGGATCAAACCATAATGCAGCTCATTTGTCTATTATTTGTGCTTATTTTGTTTTCTTAACTCGCCAAGGTGCATTATGGCAAAAGCTGAATCATCTTGAAAGTTGGCATAGAACACAAGAAGAACTTGCAGCCTTCCTGTAGGTCCCGCTCCAAGTCACAGGCATGGAGTTGGTCCTGCTTCCTAGGCCATTCCAGCAAGTGGTCAACTTCACATTCTAAGTCCTCCTGTAAGTCAAAATTGAGGTCAAAGCCCAAACGTAAAAGAGCAAAACAGAACTCAACTCCATTCCCGCCACTCTGAACATAAGAGAAGGTTTGAGGACAGTACAATGTCAGTCGTTCACCGTTGAGGTCTCCAGTCACGGAGCCCATTCCTCAATTGATCCCAGTGCGCCCGGCCATTGGTGAAGCCACAGCAGATTGAGACCTTCAAGGAGGCCATGCTGCAGGATTTTGGTTTACTTCCGGTTCTCTGTGGCATGCCTTCAGGCCCCAAGGACCACAGAAGACCCCAATTGAGTGACTGCCAGCGGATCCATCTCTGTGCCATCTGACCCTTTGGGACCCAGGACGGCCCTTGTCCCAACACCAATACCGATTTCCGTTCTGACTTCGTGACCTGTGCTGGTCCCTAATATATTGACACCTGTACCATCATCACTGGCACTGGCAGAGGATCCGGGGCTAATACAGATGTCTGGCTCCAAACAGATTTAGGCTCGATCTTGACCAATGCCATGCTATTAAATCACAAAAGCGCAACTGGTCGTTAAGCACCCAGTGAACCTATGCCTCTACCAGGGCCTACATGGCAGCATAGGCTCCATTAACGTTTTGGCTCTGAGTCAGAGCAAGGAACTCCACAGAATATGGATGATGATGGAAAGGATTGAAATGACTTTCTCCTTCCTCACTACACTTCTACGTAGATTTGCAGGAGGCCAGTGGCCAGGACACCTTTCCTGAAATAGGACTGGACACACAAATAGAGTCACCAATGGAAGAAAGTGTCTCCTTTGCAACAGTGCTCTGGAGAGCAGTTGAGGTTCTGGATTTACAGCTGTCTTCAGTTCCATTTGATGAGTCATGCTTTTTTTGGTGAGAAGGCAGACTTGACATTAGAGCCCTTTCAGCAAAGTAGAGCTACAGCACCATCCTTGAGTCTGTTCACCATCTGCCAAACCGTTTGCACACCAGTTCAAGGACTTTAGAGGCTATTCTGGGGGGCTGGCATATAGGCAGAGACAGTCTCCCCATCCAATACATCAGTTACCCCTGTCCTTTCAAGGCTGTGGAGGTGTGTCTGGCAGACAACGCAGGGGCCAGCAGGGAGATCATTACTCCCTTTCCTCTTCTACTACTACAACAACCACTGAACCATTTTACTTTGCCCTTATCCTGCCACTATGCAGTGGGTGCAGGATAAATTATTTCCTGCTAAAATGGCGACTCGTCACATCTGACAGATGGGTCTTACAAATAGTTCAACATGACTATGCCCTGTCATTTCTATTTGCTCTGCCAAATATTCTCCCCACCGTAGAGCAAATTTCAGACAAATACCTGTCTTCTACTGCATGAGAGCAAGCGGTATTCTCCAAGAGTACTATTGAAAGGGTCCTAGAATCTGAAAAAGGAGAAGTTGTTACTCTTGCTGTTTCCTTATCCTGGAGAAGGACAGAGGTATATTGTCTATTTTGACCTTTGGCCTCTGAATGCAGAAGAACAAATTCAAAATGCTCATGTTGGCCCAGATCCTATCAATCTTGGACCCAGGTGACTGGATGGTGTTCTTGAAACTGCAGGATGCATATTTTCATAGACCTGTACTGCTGTCACAGACTTTATCTGCGGTTCAATTTAGGCAGGAGCATTTTCAGTTTTCTGTACTCCTGTTGGACATCATCAGTGCTCCTTGAGTGTTCACCAATGCAAATTCAGGCTGGGACAGAAAATTGGCCGGGGCACCAAATAAAAGTGGTCCCCATTAGTAAATTGAATAGCTAAAAAAGTTTCCCATGTTTTCAAATTGGAGCAGTTTTATACTTCTAAAAACATGTTTTGCACGGTATGGAAGTACACATGAATTTGAGCTTGTTTCCAGGCAATGCTTGTTTTAATATTAGAGAAAATCAACAGTAAAAACCATCCCGGCAAGTCATAAAACAGGCCCCCAGGCAGCCAAAACATGGCACACACACTGACTTTTCAGACCAGCCAGTCCCACCCTGCTTGAAAGTCATGGTGGTGGTAGCGCCCACCTTCAGAGGTCGAGGACACCAGTGCTCCCAGATCTTGATGACTGGCTTTTGAAGGCAGGCTTGCCAAAACAGCCGTGGACCACCTCCAGGTGAATGCGAACCCCTTGATATTGTTGGGGTTGACTATCAACAAGCCGTAGTTGCACCTGACTCCTTCGCTGAGGCTTACATTCAATGGGGCTGTCTTAAACAGAGTGCAGTTCCGGGCCTTTCCTCTGCCGCACCGAGTCTTGTACATTCAGACTATGATCCTGTTTTTAGCTGTGTTCCTGGATTATGGTGAGAGCAGCTCTGTGGCTTCTTGGCTATTAGCCTCCTACATCCTCCTTGTAAGCTACGCTGGGCGGTACATGCAGGCTGTTCTTTGAAATTTGAAGTTCCAGTGGGCTCATAATCAAGGAAATATGACAGATGTCATCCAGATCTCGAGGGAGATGGTTCACAATCAGCAGAGATGGTGGCTTGACTGGAATTGGTCCTGTGGCAGGCTCCTGTCCCTTCCCGACTCCTAGCTGATGGTGGTGATGGATGCTTCCCAGCTTAGCTGGGATGTCATTTAGGGGAGGTGGAAATCAGGGGATTCTTGTCTTTTTTTGTATCAATTTTTTATTGGTATTTGAAAAAGATCAAAGCACAATACATGTAATCAAAAGACAAGTCATAGTAGCCTACACCCCACCCCCAGTACTCTACCTGATCAACTGCATAGGACAATGCATAGGGTAACCATGTTGACTGTCTAAGGGGAGCCAGCAAGAACCCAGGCACAAGTCTGGTGCACCACAAATTCAGAGCACTGCCAACCTAACCGTCCTTCTTTAACCCCCTGCCCCTTCTCACACATTCTCCGCCCGGTATCCGGTCAATGTAGCACCCCTGCAGTATTCACACACAAACCACAAATCTTCTTCACGGGGGCCTAGCATTAGGCGCTCGAGTAGCTTCCGCAGCCCAGGCCAGTAAATCATCCGCCAACTTAATATCTCACCAAGATTTCCGCATGTGTCTTTCTTCCATCATCGACCACTCAGCCATGTCCCTCATCCAGCCAGCTACCAATGGAGAGCTAGGGGATCTCCAGTGAGTAGCCACCCTACGCTTACCAAGCACCAGCCCCATCAGTAGGAATTGTCTACTAAGGGTCTTCCTCTTTCGTAATGGAATCAGCCCAGCAAGCATTGCTTGAAAGCTCAGCAGCATTCAGATGCACAAGTCCAGTGCATAGGGAGCGTGTCGTAGCACCTGTCGAACCGACCTCCCAGGCTCAGCACACCTGCCCAACCTTATACAGGCCTGAGTCCGGGACTCCAGCCCCCATCATCAGGAGCTCGGTCAGGGAAGTACCCCCACAGGTTTCCCGGAAAAGCTATTGCTCCTAGTTGTTTCCCTTATCGAGCAGTGTGCCACATGCTTTAACTGGGCAGCCAGGTCGTATAACCCCATGCATGGTAGTTGCAGCCCATCCTGTTTCCAGGTCCTTTTAATTGTAGCCAGGCTTATTCTCTTCCTCCCCAAAGCCCAGAGCAGTTCCACAATCATCCCGTCAAATATGACAAAGTGTTTTCTGGGAATTTCGAAAATGACACCCTGAAAGATATAAAAACAGCAAGGTAAAATGATCATCTTCACTAGCACCAACTTGCCCATCAAGGACAGCTGGAGAGTGTTTCAGATTCTCACTGTTGGTTTGAGGCCCTCCAGCCCTCTACCGATATTCAGGGATTCGATCGATCCAGCCTCCCTCGTTATCTTAACCCCAAAGAACCTCACACTGGAGGTCTCCAAGGGGAGGCCCATCACCGGGAGGTCCTGTAATGGCACTCCCCCCAGCACGGCCAACATGATGGGGACCAAATACTCTGGTTGACATAACTACACCAGGGCGCCATCAGCGTACAAGGAGACTACGTGAGTGGTCTTCCCTATATGGATACCCAGCCCCGCAGCGCCGACCGCAGTCTACACTCCAATGACTCCATCGCCAACGTAAATAGCAGTGGTGACAGTAGGCAGCCCTGCCTGGTCCCACTAAACAGGGAAAAAGGGTGGGACACCATCCTACCGACATGCAACCTCGCCACCGGATAACAGCTTCACCCATTGGATGAATGATTCCTCATACCCACTTTCTGTAGCACCTGCCAGAGGAACTCCAAGATGAGGGAATCAAACACTTGCTCTATGTTGAGCAGAACCAGAACTGGGGCGTGCATGACTAGGGAGAGGCGTCTCAGGTTACACAGAGTGCTTCTGCCTGGGATGAAGCCACATTGTATCAATGACAGCAGGCACTCCAGCATCCTAGACGTCAGAATTTTGCTCAGGATTTTTACACCCATGTTCAGCATAGAGAGGGGGCCTCCTTGACGTCCTAATCTGGCTCTCATTACTATGCGAGCAGCCCTCATCAAGTCGGGTAACTGACCTCTCTCATATGCTTCTTTGTAAACTTCTAGCAGGTGGTCTGTGAAGGAGCCTCCCCTTTTTTGCCCCTGGAGCCTTAGCCGTCTTTATGGCACAGATCACTTCTATGATCTCGTCCCTGATGATAAGTGTGTCTAATTGCTCCTTACCCTCGAGCGAAAGACTAGCCATCTGCAAGCCAGACAATTACACTGCCCCTGCCTCACATGTGTACCATGCTTTTTGATCTCGAGTAACTGACACCGAGGTGCTGTGCTGAGATATCCGAAATGCCGGCCCGCACTTGGGAGGCGTATTCTACCATTGGGCAGCTAGATGCACTATATATGATATGTTGGTCACAACTGATAAGGATTGAATACAGTGTAGACAGTGACATACCTCTTGAAGAATAAAGAAGTATACTGAAGACGTAACACGTGTTGGCTGGTGCAAGAGTGGTGTGAAGCTTTCAGATTAAAAAGAAGATTTGACGGATTTGAAGTCTTCTGGAGTACTTTCATTTGGACTGAAAACTGCATGTGCTCAGATTTTTTGTTTCGTTTACCACGCAGGCGCGGCATATACTCCCTGCAGATGTGTCGCAAAGACCTCTAGTAATATCGTGTTGGATAAGTACTGCGATGCATGCACATCCAGCAAACCATATACTCCCTGCAGATGTGTCGCATAGACCTCTATAATGTCTTGTTATGTATGCACCTCGCTGCCCACGCATTCCCGCACCCCAACCACGGGTGCCCTCTGGACCTCACTACAGAGTAGCAAGCATCCTATCCTACCCGCCTTCTCACCCTCAACATAGAGTCACTGCTTATAACTGATGTGTACAAACTTATCTAGCCAGTCCAACATCTTCAGTTTACATTCCTTCCACCCCACCAATCGCTGCGGCTGCGCAGCTTGGCACTCTTTCAGGGCACCCAGACTCTTCTCCTGCACATCCATCATCTGTGAAAGCTACTGCTTCACCAATTTATCACCTTCATACACTCCCCCCACAAGACCACCTTCATTGCTTCCCACTCTGTGGCTCTTGCAGTCGTACTTTCCCAGTTCTCTTCAAGTAATGGTCCATCACTTCAGAGACAGTGTGTGCAAAAACCAGGTCCGCCAATGCCTTCACACTCAACCTCCAGAGCGGAACCCTGGGTGCCCTTCTACAGACTCTGTAAGTGATCAGTAAGGGGAAATGATCTGATAGGTTGTGAGTTAGATATGAAATATTAACCACATCCTGAACCATACTATCAGTCCAGTGGGTCCCCAATTGACTTACAGAGGCTAAAGTAGATAATACCAATGCTCTCTTTTGTGGTAGTGTGGGCGAGCAGTTAGGATAGTGTTAAACATTTGTTGTACTCACAGAGGCAATAAATGAGAAACACACTCAAAGAATACATTTGAGACCAAATTCGAAAAAGAATACTACTTTTTTTAATGTATTTTGTAGAACCAAGAACTTTGTTCAAAAGTAAGTACTGTTTTGGATCTCAATTTTTGCAGATAAGTAAACATTTCAGTTGTTTGCCTTTACGAACAATGAAGTCCGATTCGGAAGTAAAGTCATGCATGCATAAAGGTAAGGACAGTCGGTTTCCGGGGTTCGCCTTCTAGGTTTTGGATCGTAGTGGGCCAACATCCCAAGTACGACCTGTAGTTCTTCAGGAACTGCCCAGGTTTAGCTGGGAGTAGGGTGCTGGTGAGGTTGGTAGCTGTGCATGCTACGGCGAAGGGGGGCCACCTGGAAACAAGCTGCACAGGGGGACTTGGGGACAGTCAGAGAGCTCCCAGATGGGAGCTTGGGTTGCAAGGGGCCTTGGAGCAGGAAGGCACAGCCGGTTCATCGATACCCAGGCCAGGCAGGCTGGGTGCAGAGTTAGTAGGTCAGATGGGCTGGATGCACAAAGCTGCTCCTCACCGATAGGAACAAACACCTGTCAAGGGCAAAATCAGGACAGCTGGGCCACTCAAAAAGTAGGTCTCAGTGATGCTGATGTTCCTTGACGGCTGCTCGTCCGGGATGTAGTGAGAATCTGGATTGGACTCTCGCTGTTGGTGCTTGGTGCAGGGTGTCTGGTACCCCAGGGGTTGGTGCTGCATGGCTCCAGTTGGTCCTGGTGTCTTCACACTTGGTGGGGAGATAGATCTGACCTTCCAGGTTATGAGTGCCTTCTCCTGGTCATCTGCAGCGTCGTTTGGGCCGCAGGGCTGCAAGGCAGTGGACCGGACTCTGCTTGTCGGTGCTTGCAGATTGCAGGGGAGTAGCTCCTCTACTCCAAGGGAGACTGTAGGCTATTTTCGAGTTGCTGGCAAGCTACCCAAGGCTGTGGTAGATCTCCGGCTTGCGGGACAAATAACTCTGTCGCAACTGTTGAGAGAGTTGTGAGCAGGCAGGGATTTGTGCCAAAAGTTCACAGTTCTTCTGCAATTCTCGCCAGGCAGTGACTCTTCTTCGTCCTTCTTCTCTTGATCCGTCAAATCTGAGTTTTTGGGAGCCACCTAAATATTCAATTTAGGGGCATTAAGGGGATTGACAGGTAGCAGGCAATAGGCTACCTGCCCTTAGCGTGTCTACACTCTACATATGACCACTTTCTGTGGAAAATGGGCCTAACCCTGACCCTAAAATACTAATTATGTTCAAACCAAGATGGAGGAATTTGAAAAGGTGGTTACTAGTTTTCCTGCTTGTCTTGCCGCCAAAAAGTGGGGTCAGGACAGTGGGCCGGTGTTGCAAGGTGGGAGTATTATGTGATATGGCTGGAAGGTCTTATCTTTTAATACTAACACAGTGTAACGCCCTGAACGTCTCAGGATCGTTTAACAGACACAACAATGAGGACGCAACCACTTGTGAAGGGTTAGTTATTTTAATGAAGGCAAATTTAGTACAAAGAATAAACAAAAGTTATAGTCACTGGAATCCTCCAGGCTAAGTACGTTACCAGCCCACAGCACGGATGGTCCTAACCGTCCTCTGCATATACGCCGATCCCGGCGTATGCCAACAGAGGGCAGAAATGAAATGGCCGACAATGCCAATCGGTAGGCTGTGAGGGGCACGAAGAGTGTTGGGGAGAATCGAGGAGTCAGGGAAACACCCAGCCGGGGTCTCTACCTGAAGGGAGCAGCCGCTCAACCTCTTCCTCAGACTGCACCGGGACGCGGAGTCACCTCCTGGTGATGCGTCACCGATACCCCAATCACAAGCAAGAAGACTGAACCGACAGCAGCCGCTCGATCGATCCTGTGGACTTCCGAGTCTGTAACGCGGCAAACACCTCCTGGTGTGCGTTACAGCTGGCAGTCCCTGTGCCTCTGGTCGGGCTGGGAGTTACGACTCCAACCAGCCAAAGCGCCACTGCGCTTGGACTCAGCCGAGTCAAAAAGCGAAGCTCAATGGTTGATCGGTAGAGCTTCCGGGTCCTTCACAGGTGACGATGGGGCAAGACACGGCCCAGGGAGTAACGACTCGACCTACCTCCGTTCTTGCCTTACTGGAGCACCACTCCGGAACACTGCTCTTCAAGCAGGTACGTCGGTGTAAACACAATATCCGACAGCGTTGTACCTCCCGGTTCCTCCCTTTATAGGGCGTGTTTTCCTTGAGTTATGTAACAGCTCTCCTGTTTACATAAGGGCGTGTTTTCCTTGAGTTATGTAACAGCTCTCCTGTTTACATAAGGGCGTGTTTCCCTTGAGTTATGTAACAGCTCTCCTGTTTACATAACCTCTCAACCGCTAAGCATCCTGGGAGATGTAGTCCGTTTTCGCTGGTTACCGTTTTCCTCCCCTCGCATGACAGGAATTCTTGACACACAGTACACTGAAGTGGACCTTGGATTCGCCCTTGGCAGTCTTAGCTTGGTCCTGGTAGTTTGGCACAGGGCAGTCCGGCGTACTCAGAGGAACATGTGTAAGCATTTCACAGCACCAGCATTGACAATAAGTACATGACATGACTCAAAAGAAATCCTGACACCAATTTACAAAAATAGGTTGTATTTTTATATAAATATTGACACCAAAATGAACTTGATACAATACATATAAGTGTAGTCCTAGAATTTTAAAGCATTGACGAATAAAGCATTAATTACTTTTTATACATTTACCATGACGATGAATGAAGTAAAAAACTTAAATCACGGTATGACCGTCAAACATTCAACATTAAGCAATAGAGAAATACTGGTAGGCCGGCGACACCATCAAAAATATTTACCACGGTGGTCAATTGAGGAAAGACACTTGGTTAGCGGATAACATCCTCAAACATTTATCATTACCGTCAATGAAGAAAAATCACATGTCGACCGATATCGCTGTCATAGGGCACACGAAACGGCGTCACCGCACATTTTAGCAGTTGGAGTAGAGTGTGCACCTTAGGCATTTTGCCACCGACAGATGGGTCATTTCACCTGACTTCTGCAGGTCCTACCGATGAATCCGTCCCTTTGAATTGCCTGGATCACTGGTTTAGTATTCATACTCAACACACCGATGCAGTGTTATTTTTCATGCTTTTTCTCAGCTTACACGGCAGTAGCTAACATAGAGATCCTGAAGAAAGCCACAATACTGACAAGGTCATTGGCTGAAACATGTCGATCACTATCCAGTATGACTGAATCTAATGTTTTCAGTCGTACCTTTTGTTTTATTTTGTTTTTAACCTTTGCACAAGTTAGCAAGAATAAAGGTCAGGAGGCTAACCTTGTAGTTAGTTTTAACTCACTCACGTACTTGCATTGCACTTCTCCCATCACCCCACTAGCTCACATTAGGTTTTAGTAATAACCCCTCCAATCTATAAACATCCCTGAGCTCCTCCCTTCCAGTGAGGGGGTTGTAGCTCGCATCATGACTTGGCTTGGTGCGAGGAGGATTCCCAATGATGAATCATGACACCATTGGTGTGTGAGGGAAACCATCCTTAAAAGGGACACCCCCCAGTATTCAGCCCCTCTTTTGTGTTCCATTGCTGCATCAGACCCGAGGGCTCTGTGTGTATTGAGCTTTACAACTGGGGAGTTTGCCCTCGCTGGTCTTTTAAATCTCCCCAGGCCCCTATTGTGTATGTATATCTATATATTGAAAAATAAAATCACATGTGACAGTAAGTCACATGCAGGGTGAATTCTAGAGAACCTTCTGGTGGTTAAGGTCTTAGAGGTCACTAGACCCAGTTTCTATAGAGAGTACCTTTTTACCTTGCCCAGGGAGTCCAGGTGCAGAGGTAGTGTTGTTGTCCTTAGAAAAGACCAGGAACTTCAAGTGCTGTCAATCAAAGATGCAGCACTCTGCAAAACCACACTTAGAGATGGATCTACTCTCTACCCATGGAAGGTAGAGGCCTTTGGGGTCCAAGGACCCAGATTCCACAGCTGGAACTTTGCTACCACGTTCGACGGCTCCGTTTGAAGAGGTAGGCTTGCAGCTGTCAATCACAGGAGGGTTGCTGGGCGTTGCTCTGGAGTCGATGATGTCCGGTAAAGGGTCGGTTACTGGGCTGGTGATCAACAAGCCCTGGCAGCGGCAAAAGTAGTCCACAGATTCTTTGTTGGCTTGAGGTCGATAGGAGTGGTGTAGCAGCTTGAAACTTGTAACTCTCACTACGACTCCCGGCGTGCAGGTCACCATTTCTCTTTGGGTTCACACTTGAGGGGCCCGACGGGTTGCACTTTTTGTGACACAGCACGACAATTCTTCTGCAGGTTGCAGGTGACTGGTCCTACCAGTCCAGGGGAGTCTGCTTCGGTTTCTAGCATTCACTGGAGTCCCTTTTGCAGGGAGCAATGAGTGTAAGACACGGACACAAGGCGATCACACGGTTTCAGTATATGGTTTCACTAGGGCACTTAAGTATCCTCTTTTTGTGCTGTTGCAGAGTCCAAAGTCCTGTTGTCAGTAACTGTTAGAAATGGGATTTTTGGTAGGCTAGGGCATGAGCCAAAGCCAGGCAGAAACTACCACTCTAGACAGGATAAGGGAGTGACACTCCTAAAATAACCCCTGCTCACCCCCTTGGTAGCTTGGCACGAGCAGTCAGGCTTATCTTAGAGGCAGTGTGTAAAGCATTTGCACATAACCAACAGTAATACAGTGTAAGCACTACAAAAGGACACCACATCAGTTTAGAAAAATATCCAAAATTTTCATATACCTAAGACAAGACCAAAAACGATTAAAAAAATCCACAGTACAGTAAATTAAAAAAATCTTCGGCTATCAAAATATGCTTGAAAAACAGTTCCTTGATGTCAATAGCTCCCTCCGGGGCTATCACGGCATCGTGAGCACACAGATCCAAACAGTTCTGGCTGACCGCGGTGTCGCCGGTCAGCTACGGTGTCGGGAAGACCCGCAAACAGTACCTTTTAGAAATGCAGGGCGTCGGCGACCTCTTGTTGAGCTTCTGAAAGCACGCCGTCCGCAGACGTTGGTTCCGGAGATCGGTGCGGGAGTCATAAGGGTCCTCAAAGTCACACGCGTTGCAGATCGATCTCCTCTCTGTTGGAGTCTGGAGCGCTGGAGTCGGCAGGCGTCTGGTACTGCGGTGCGAAGGGCAGCGGTGCGGTGTGCAATGCCCTTAGGTCGCGGTGCGAGCAGCGGCTCGGTGGCGGTGTCAGATGGCATCATCGGTGAGACCAGGGTCGCAGTGCGAGGTGAAGGTGGTGCTCATCGCGGTGCTGGCCGGTGACGGTGCAAGCAGCGATATCGTCGTGGCTGAAGTGCTGTCATCGGCTGATGAACTTGAGTCGACGGCGCCGGCGTCGGTAGGCCAAGGCTGCGGTGCGGGATGAGAGCGGTGCGTCGTGTAACTTTACGAGCGGTGCCCTCGAACCACGGTGCAAGCAGCGGTGCCAATTTCGGCGTGGAGCGTCGTCGTCGTGGGTACCATGGTGTCAAGAATTCCTGTCATACAAGGGAAACACGCCCTTATGTAAGCAGGAGAGCTGTTACATAACTCAAGGAAAACACGCCCTTATGTAAACAGGAGAGCTGTTACATAACTCAAGGGAAACACGCCCTTATGTAAACAGGAGAGCTGTTACATAACTCAAGGGAAACACGCCCTTATGTAAACAGGAGAGCTGTTACATAACTCAAGGAAACACGCCCTTATGTAAACAGGAGAGCTGTTACATAACTCAAGGAAAACACGCCCTATAAAGGGAGGAACCGGGAGGTACAACGCTGTCGGATATTGTGTTCACACCGACGTACCTGCTTCGTGAAGAGCAGTGTTCCGGAGTGGTGCTCCAGTAAGGCAAGAACGGAGGTAGGTCGAGTCGTTACTCCCTGGGCCGTGTCTTGCCCCATCGTCACCTGTGAAGGACCCGGAAGCTCTACCGGTCAACCATTGAGCTTCGCTTTTTGACTCGGCTGAGTCCAAGCGCAGTGGCGCTCTTGCTGGTTGGAGTCGTAACTCCCAGCCCGACCAGAGACACAGGGACTGCCAGCTGTAACGCACACCAGGAGGTGTTTGCCGCGTTACAGACTCGGAAGTCCACAGGATCGATCGAGCGGCTGCTCTCGGTTCAGTCTTCTTGCTTGTAATTGGGGTATCGGTGACGCATCACCAGGAGGTGAGTCTGAGGAAGAGGTTGAGCGGCTGCTCCCTTCAGGTAGAGACCCCGGCTGGGTGTTTCCCTGACTCCTCGATTCTCCCCAACACTCTTCGTGCCCCTCACAGCCTACCGATTGGCATTGTCGGCCATTTCATTTCTGCCCTCTGTTGGCATACGCCGGGACCGGCGTATATGCAGAGGACGGTTAGGACCATCCGTGCTGTGGGCTGGTAACGTACTTAGCCTGGAGGATTCCAGTGACTATAACTTGTTTATTCTTTGTATTATATTTGCCTTCATTAAAACAACTAACCCTTCACTAGTGGTTGCGTCCTCATTGTCGTGTCTGTTAAACGATCCTGAGACGTTCAGGGCGTTACAAAATATCCGACCTTAATAACACTAACTGTCTCCCGGTCGATAACAGACATGGCAACACTTGATGATGTGCTGGCTGCTTTAGCGGCCATGCAAGTTGAAGTGGCTGCCTCTAGGCAAGAAACAGCCGATGTAAAAGCCAGACTGGATGCTATCCAATTGGACCCGCTCACGCCCAGCACCTCCCTCACGAATCAGACCCCTGCGGTAGTAGTGGAAATGCCGGTAGCCATCCCCTTGGCGACACCAGAGAGGTACAGTGGGGATCCTAACACAGTGCAGGTATTCCTCACACAAGTGGCGCTACATTTATCGTGCAAACCAAAGGCGTTCCCCACGAGTCAGGCTCGTGTGGCTTTCCTTATATCCTATTTGGCTGGAAACGCGGCACAATGGGCCGTACCTCTGGTGAGCAGGGACGACCCCCTCTTATGTGATTGGGGTGCTTTTCGCGAGGAATTCCTGAAGGTATTCGACAGAAGGGCTGACTCGTACACGGCGGACCGTGAAATGCTTGAGTTGAGACAGGGATCCAACGACCTGGTGCAGTATCTCAACGCGTTCCGAAGGCTGGTTGCGGAAACCAAGTGGCCTGTTGCTAAACAGACGGCGCTCTTCCATCAAGGGCTGTGCGATGAGCTCAAGGACGCCGTGGCTCATATTGACCCTCAACCCAAGACATGTGAGGGCCTTATCAACCTGGTATTACGGCTGGAACATAGGCTAAGTGAAAGAAAGGGGGATCATGGGAGAAAAGGAAAATCCCTTCCATCCTATGTGACGGTGGGAAGTCCTGAAACTTCCACCGCATCCAAGGGAGAACCCATGGACATCGGCGCAATACGAGCGAGCCTCACAGCCACGGAGAAAGAGTCACGCCGTAAACAAGGATTGTGCCTATATTGTGGCAAAAAAGGCCACTACGTACGTGAATGCCCTGCCAAACCGAAGACGTCACGTTATCGGGCCAACCGGTCGGTAACAGCCGTGGTGGACATACCGGCGGAAAACTAGAGGACTCCAAGACCAGAGAAGGGGCATCTCGGAGTCACTCATCCATCCCTTCACTTTCCAACTCGGTCACTAAGGGACAACGACACCTGTTTATCACGGTGCACGTGGGAGTGCATGACCAGTGGATACCCGTTGTGGCCATGGTGGATTCAGGGGCCACTGGCATGTTTATGGACCACAACGAGGCATGCAGGCTAGGGCTAGTGCTTCTTCCCAAAGCTGTACCCGAAGACGTCTATGCTGTAGACGGAAGGCGATTGGTGACGGGGCCCATCGGGCAGCACACGGGGGTCCTTCCGATGAGATATGGGTGGAACCATTTGGAACAAATCGATTTTAACATCATCCGAGCGCCCCAATATGGCGTCATATTGGGATTGCCGTGGCTACAGAAACACAACCCCTTTGTGGATTGGCCAACACATCGCATCGAAATGACGTCACCGTATTGCATCCTGCATTGTGGAATAAGAACGGAATCCCTTGACGCAGATGAGAGCGGGAGTCAGACGGTGGCTACAGCGGCAGAAAAAGATGTGGCTCTCCCCCAGGCTTATCACAGTTTTGAGGATGTATTTGATGAGGTGAAGGCGGAAGTGCTACCACCACATAGACAGTTTGACTGCCAGATCGACCTGGTGCCAGGGGCCAGCGTTCCCAGCGGCAGGCTGTATGCCCTGACGGAGCCTGAAAACGTGCATCTCCGGGGGTACCTGGATAAACTCCTCAAGCTAGGATTCATCCGCCCGTCCAAGTCTCCGGCCGCCTCGCCACTCTTCTTCATCCCGAAGGCTAATGGGGAGCTGAGAGCCTGTGTGGACTTTAGGGCATTGAATGCGATAACCATAAAAAATCGGTACCCCTTGCCTCTCATCAGTGTACTTCTGGAACAGGTCAAGAAAGCTCGTATCTACACCAAGTTGGATTTGAAAGGGGCATACCATCTGGTGCGCATGAGGGACGGAGACGAGTGGAAGACCGCCTTTAAGACCAGGTTCGGCCTTTTTGAGTACCTCGTCATGCCGTTCGGTCTGTGCAACGCCCCGGCAGCCTTTCAGTACTTTTTGAATGAGGTATTCAGAGAGGAGTTGGATATCTACGTGGTCGTATATATCGACGACATCCTCATCTATTCGTCCAGTGTGGAGGAGCACGTACACCACGTCAAAGCTGTGCTCCAAAAGCTGAGGGAAAACATGCTGTTTTGTAAACTCAGCAAGTGTGACTTCCACGTCACATCCGTGGAATTCCTCGGAGTGATGCTGAGTCCAGAGGGACAGGAGATGGCAGAACGAAAGATCAAGGCGGTGAAAGAATGGCCGGTGCCCCAAAGTGTGAAGGACGTCCAAAGTTTCATTGGCTTCGCCAACTTTTACAGGCGGTTCATAGATGGATTTTCAGGAGTGGTGGCCCCAATCACACAGCTACTGAGGAAGTCCAAGGAGTTTGTCTGGTCCCCTGAAGCGAACAAAGCCTTTGAGGCCCTGAAAAGCGCCTTTGGTAAGGCGCCGGTGTTGGCTCACCCCGATCCGGATCTCCCCTACGTGGTGGAAGCGGACGCGTCGGATGTGGCGCTGGGGGCTATCTTGTCCCAACGCAACCACGACACAGGGGTGCTTCATCCCGTTGCGTACATGTCCCGCAAACTCAACGACGCCGAACGCAACTACCATATTGCGGAGAAGGAGCTTCTCGCAATCAAGGACGCCTTCACCGAATGGAGGCATTGGTTGATGGGGGCAAGACATGTGGTATCGGTGTACACGGACCATCGGAACCTACAGTTCATGACTGCCACTAGACACCTTTCTCCCAGGCAGCTGCGGTGGATGATCTTCTTTGCGGGGTTCAACTTCCGCATCACATATCGGCCGGGGACGGAAAACCGAAAGGCGGACGCCCTGTCCCGTCAATCTGCAGTTAAGGAACCATTGCCTGCGACCGAGCGTTCCATCATTTCCCCGAGGATGGTATTGGGGGTTATCCAACCGGATACTTTCCTGAGGGGAATAAAGAGAGGGATCAGGTCATTCGCATGGCGGAGGTGGCTCCTCAGTCACAGAGAATGGCAGCTGAAGGACGGGATACCCCTGAACGGCAGGTGCCTATTGATACTCACGCCTAGGCTAAGGAAACAAGCATTCATCTGGTGCCATGACTCTCCATGCGCAGGTCATTTGGGCTTTGAAAAAACGGTGGCTAGCATGGGACGGCATTTCTGGTGGCCAACCATGAGAGTGGATGTCAGGAGGTGGGGACAGGAGTGTCCTACGTGTGCTACCATGAAGGCCGACCATGGCCGAACCCAAGGGCTCTTACATCCACTTCCAACCCCGGATAGACCATGGGATAGCATATCACTGGACTTCGTGGTGGGCCTACCGGTAGACCAGGGGATGACGGCAATACTGGTGGTGGTGGATTACTTGACGAAAATGGGGCACTTCATCCCCTGCAAGAGAGTCCCTACGGCCGGGGAATTGGCGTCACTACTCCTAAAGAATGTGGTACGACTGCATGGATTACCTGGGGTGATCGTGTCGGACCGGGGGTCGCAGTTTACTGCGCAATTCTGGAAGACTTGGTGCACTGCGCTGCATGTTAAGACCGCCCTGTCCACCAGCTACCACCCTCAAACGGACGGCCAAACCGAGCGCCTGAACCAAACGCTCAAACAGTATCTGCGATGTTTTGTGGACCAGGGCAGGGAAGAATGGGTCGACTTGCTATGGGTTGCAGAGATAGCCTATAACAACGCCACTCACAGCTCCACACAGTCATCTCCGTTCTATAGCAACTATGGCCAACATCCCAGGTTCTTGCCATTTCTACATCCGTTCAGAGAGGACAGGATTCCCGCCACAGCGGACAGGGTGGCACACATAAAAGACACATTGATGCGCTCAAGGGCTGTCCTAATAGAGGCCAAGAGAAGATACAAGGCTGCGGCAGATAGGAAGAGGAGGCCCGGGCCACTGTACCGCACTGGAGACTACGTCTGGATATCCACAAGAAACATGAGGTTTCGAAAGAACAGTGTGTTCCATCCCAAGTACATGGGCCCCTATCGAATTACCAAGTGTATGGGTCCCGTGAACGTGAAGGTGTGCTTGCCCCAGTCATTGCGGATACACCCTGTCTTTCATGTATCATTGCTCAAACCAGCACCCTCCAAGCCGTCTGGGACACCTCGGCCGGTATGCGTGGAGTCGGAGGTGGAGTATGAAGTGTCGGGCATACGGGCGTCCAAATGGCGCAGGGGGAAGCTGTGGTACCTGGTTGCGTGGAAAGGCTATGGCCCGGAGGAGCATTCATGGGAACCGGCTGAAGGGGTTCATGCTCCGCGCTTGGTCTCCTTGTTCCATCGGCGTTTTCCTGCCAGCGCTGGACCCGTGGGGAGCCGCTGAGAGGGAGGATGTACTGTCAAGAATTCCTGTCATACAAGGGAAACACGCCCTTATGTAAGCAGGAGAGCTGTTACATAACTCAAGGAAAACACGCCCTTATGTAAACAGGAGAGCTGTTACATAACTCAAGGGAAACACGCCCTTATGTAAACAGGAGAGCTGTTACATAACTCAAGGGAAACACGCCCTTATGTAAACAGGAGAGCTGTTACATAACTCAAGGAAACACGCCCTTATGTAAACAGGAGAGCTGTTACATAACTCAAGGAAAACACGCCCTATAAAGGGAGGAACCGGGAGGTACAACGCTGTCGGATATTGTGTTCACACCGACGTACCTGCTTCGTGAAGAGCAGTGTTCCGGAGTGGTGCTCCAGTAAGGCAAGAACGGAGGTAGGTCGAGTCGTTACTCCCTGGGCCGTGTCTTGCCCCATCGTCACCTGTGAAGGACCCGGAAGCTCTACCGGTCAACCATTGAGCTTCGCTTTTTGACTCGGCTGAGTCCAAGCGCAGTGGCGCTCTTGCTGGTTGGAGTCGTAACTCCCAGCCCGACCAGAGACACAGGGACTGCCAGCTGTAACGCACACCAGGAGGTGTTTGCCGCGTTACAGACTCGGAAGTCCACAGGATCGATCGAGCGGCTGCTCTCGGTTCAGTCTTCTTGCTTGTGATTGGGGTATCGGTGACACATCACCAGGAGGTGACTCCGCGTCCCGGTGCAGTCTGAGGAAGAGGTTGAGCGGCTGCTCCCTTCAGGTAGAGACCCCGGCTGGGTGTTTCCCTGACTCCTCGATTCTCCCCAACACTCTTCGTGCCCCTCACAGCCTACCGATTGGCATTGTCGGCCATTTCATTTCTGCCCTCTGTTGGCATACGCCGGGACCGGCGTATATGCAGAGGACGGTTAGGACCATCCGTGCTGTGGGCTGGTAACGTACTTAGCCTGGAGGATTCCAGTGACTATAACTTGTTTATTCTTTGTATTATATTTGCCTTCATTAAAACAACTAACCCTTCACTAGTGGTTGCGTCCTCATTGTCGTGTCTGTTAAACGATCCTGAGACGTTCAGGGCGTTACACATGGCTTCGTCGTGAAGTGAGGCAGTGCGCAGTGTGGTGCCTACAGGTCATGGTGTAAGCAGCAGCTCGGTGGTGGCGTCAGCAGGTGTCGTCGGTGAGACCAGGGTCACGGTGCAGCGTTGTGGCGGTGCCCTCTGCGGTGCCCTCTGCGGTGCCTTCAGGACACGGAGTCGGCAGCGGTGTCGTAGATGTCGTCGGGTTGCTTTTCTTCTGTTGCAGCACAAAACACACAGTCCCCAGTGCTGACGGCAGAAGAGCTTGAAGTCTTTGCTGTTCCTGAGACTTCGTGAACAGGGGGCAAGCTCTACCTTAAGCCCTTGGAGAAACTCACAAAGTAGATTGCAGAAAGTTCAGTCCAGTCCTTTCACTGCCCAAGACAGAAGCAGCCACTGCAGGCCAACACAGCAAAGCACACAGCAAAGTGGTAGATCCTCCTCACAGCTTCTCCAGCTCTTCTTCTTGGCAGTCTTCTTGGTCCAAAAGACTTCTAAATTTCAGGGGTCTGGGCCCCAATATTAATATCCCAAAATCCTTTGATCTCTTAGGCAGAGAGTGTTTGTGCCCAGCCAGAACTGGTTCTGCCTTCTTTGGTGTGTCTTCCTGGCAGGAGGTGGAGACGGCATGGTCAGAGGCAGACCAGGCCCTTTGAGGTGCAAGTAAATCTCCTCCCCCTTCCCTTATTGCAGCCCAGGTCTATTCAGCCGTTTTCTGACCCACCTAGACTATCTGGAGCCACTCCTGCTGCCCAGCCTTCTGTCATCCAAAACCCAGACAGGCAATCCACACTCCAGCAGAGGCACACGGGATGACTGAGCAAGAAAATACCTGCTTTCTAGAAAGTGGTATTTTCAAACACAGAATGTAAAAATCACCTTCACTAAAAGATGCATCTTTAGATTCTGAGTTCAGGCATACTAAACTTTATTCTCCTACCTAATTCCCCGGGGCAGTTATGTTTATAAGATGTTATAAACAAACTCCCCATTCTGTCCTATGGGGAACAGGTAGCCTTGCAATAGCGAAAAATGAAATTGGTCGTAATTCGTTATCAGGACGTGCCACACACACCAGGGCATGTCCTACCATTCACATACACTGCACTCGGGCCACAGGGAACCTTGGGCCTACCCTTAGGGGTGGCTGACATGTAAGAAAATGGAAAGTGAGGAACTGGCAAGTGTGCGCACTGGCCAAGTCGGCATGGCAGTTACAAACTGCGCGCAGACTCCGCAATGGCGGGTCTGAGTTACCTTTTCAGGGCTACTCACGTAGGTGGACCAATCAGTGCTGCAGGCCCACTAGTAGCATTTGATTCACAGGCCCTGGCACACTCAGTGCACTTTACTAGGGACTAACAAGTAAATCAAATATCCAATCATGGAAACACCAATCCATAACACAATTTACCACAGGCGCACTTGCACTTTACCACTGATCAGCAGTGAGAAAGGTGCGCAGAAACACTACGCCAGCAAAAACAGAGTCAAAACCGGGAGGTCAGAAAGCAAAAACTCAGGGGAAACAAGCCAAAAATGCCAAGTCTAACAGTGACGTATTCTCTTTTGTGCCTCTTCTAATAAAGAAAGTCTGAACTAAGGTTCTGGTGCCAGGGGAACCCCTTAAATCCAAGTCTAGAGGGCGTTAAGGGTGTGAGGGACAGTGGCCAATGGGCTACTAGTTCCTGCCCCTGAGGTGACGACTTCCTGTGGAAGTACATCACCTGTCTACCCAGAACCCTCTAATTCAGGGTCTTCCAAAATGGCAGAACCCTTCCTTAACTGTACAGGCCTCCTAGCCCACCCTAAAGGTGTGGCTAGCCTTTTGGGGGTGTATGTCTCCTAACTGCCTAATTTTTCCACCTGTCTGCATGCCAATGCAGCTTCAGGCATGGGAAAGCATTTGTCCTAGAGCTGGGCACATGTAAATTACATAGCACGGGGTGATGAAGCCTTTGAGGATCACCGCCTTGATTAATGGAAACACTAGCTATCCTAAGAGGGAGAAGGTGTGACCTCCTTCCTTCCCAGGCCTTTGTCTTCATTCTGGGGAACTGCTAGCAATACACACCTGGAGGGCAGACTCTTGTCTTGGTGGCAAATGGCTTGGGGAAGCCCACCAAGACAATAGGTCACTGTATCCTAGGGGGAGCACCCACTCAGGGTGGCACCCCTGTGCATGCCAGCTCACCCTTGACACAAGGATTGTGTCAGGGGTGAAAAAGCACGGTGTTTAGTACCAAACAGGACACAATTTGGTGGTACCATAATGGAGCTGGCTATCTTGGGTTTGCTTGGTAGCCAGCCCATGTAATCCTATAGACCGCCGGTCACTCACAGTAAAACCATGCTTTACAGGGTTACTGTGGGGATGTATATATGTAAACGTATATATCCTTACCATCAATATATATATATATATTAATATAACTCTACCCTGAGAAAGCATACCTTAAGGGTGACTTACTTACATTAAGGCAGTGGGGTGGCACTGCAGAACATGGTGTGTTCAGAGCTCTTCTTGAGCAGACAGGCTGCTCGTCAGGCTGCAATATCAGACCTGCTCGTACTTTTACTTAGGTCACACACGGTGGCACAATATAGTGCTGCAGCCTTTGTGACCCCTCTTATCACCCTTGCCCTGTGTACCATATACGAGGGACTTACAAGGATTGATAAGCACTTGCCAATTGGGTGTACCTAATTACATTACTTTAGGAGAAAGAGCAATGTCCCGGGGCAAGGGTAGCAGATCCCAGTGCACTGTCAGAGATAAAAACCAGCATCTAGAAGTTCACATGGGGCAAAAAGTGGGGGGCATCTGCAAAGGAGCCGAGCTTGCTACACAGGGCATCTCCATTATCTGGAGAGGCCGGAGTCACATAACAAAGGCGGCAGGGCCTTTGAAACTTCCCGTCCTGGAATGCAGATCCTGCTTGGAGGAGGTGTAAACACACCTCCACCTGGAGCAGACTTTGTCCTGGCCTCTGAGATTAATGGCTCTCTCCTCAGGAGGTGAACAACATGTATGTGGGAGCAGGCTGGTCATGATCAGTCAGTCAATTCACTAGTAGTCAGTAGGTTTTCAGGGGGTACCTTTATGGTGCCCTCTGGGTGCATTTATTAATAAATCCAACACTGGCATCAGTGTGGGTTTAACAATACAAGATGTTAAGTACAAAACATCTGTGGGTACAGTGAAGCCATCATGCAGCTGGGGAACTCATAAACACGAGTGTCCAGCCTATGTACTTGGCTTCCCTGTGCACTTTTGATATCTAAGAACCAACTTAGATATCACAGGGACACATCCAGTCACGCAGATATGCCCACACTTGGGTATAATGCACCCTGCCTTAGGGCTGTAAGGCCTGCTGTAGGGGTGACTTACCTATACCACATGTAGTGCTTTGCAGGCATGGCACACAGGGATATGTGCCATGTCGACTCTTCAGTTTCTCTGCACCAAGACACATAGGCTGCAATGGCACCAATTTGCATGAGCTTGGTGAGGGGACCCTTAGGGTGGCACAATTCATGCTGTAGCCCTTATGGGTCTTCCTTAGACCCAAAGCCCTAGATAGCAGAGGTACCATTTACTAGGGACGTACATGGAGTCTAAAGTGGTGGCAGTTGTGGAACAATGGTACAGTTTAGGAAAAGAACACTAGCACTGGAGGCCTGGTAAGCAAAGTTGCTTCATATACCAGGCAAAAGTGTTGGAGGGGCGTAACCATGTCAAAAGGGGCACTTTCCTACAACAGCCCTGTGTGATGCACCCTCCACACATCCTGCAACCCTAGTCATTCTTTGGCCTCCCAGAGGTAACCAATCATGGCAGGCTTCATATCAGTTGGGGGGTACGGTCCACATTACCATCTAACACACAGTCCAAATCCCTAGCCACCAACTCTGGGCCAAGATATTCAACCACTGCTCGCAACACTGATTCTTAGAAGTCAGCGTCATCCCCATTGGGGCCACAAATATTCACCATACAGCTGTCCTTGGCATCCAGGGTCCCCAACAGAATCACATACCTCCCTTCAGTGTCCACTTTCACTCCTTTCGCCAGAAACGTGGTCCCTGGCACTGCCCAGATTAGTGTCCCCCTAACATAGCTTGAGTAGGAGGTTGTGTATAGTTGTTCCCTCCATCTACGTATCAACTGACCAAAACAATCTCCCCAAGTATGCGTCTCTTGTAGGAAAGCCACTGAGATCCCGTAGTAACTCTGATACAAGTACACACTACGTCGCTTTGTAGGCTGTACCAGGCCGTGAATGTTCTACGTTAGGAATTCCACACAGTTTCCATCTTGAGTTCTGTATCTCAGTGCCCCTTTCACCCATCCCCAAACACTTCCCCCACCCCCACAGCCACATTGACCTTACACACGGCATAGTACGTCCCTGCACAGGAGAGCAATACTGAACCCCTAAACTTCAGAACAAACATCAAGAGGAACCTCCAACTCACCCCCCCCCCCACCCACAGGCAGTGAACCCGAACTTCACTGGCCCATAATCTCCAGGACAACATTCAGCATCCACCACCTCATTCACCCAATGGAGGGCACAGACTCAACCTCCCCAACTACATTACACTGAAGGCCTATCAACCCGGAGGGGTGACAAGACGAAAGGTGCTCAATCCGCCCATGGGGACCGTTGCCCTCCTCTGCTACCCACCAGCAAGTACCCAAGTGTCCATAGGCATGCATAAAGTACAAAGCAACATACTGAATTCCCCCCCAGGATCGAGCATCAAGAGACTTTCGGTGACCCGCCCCTAACATGCTCTTCTCTGTATCGGTTCCACAATCATTGAAATACATCACTTTAGTCTACAGTACAGGCAAACCAGCTGTCTCAGCGTCCTTGATCGATCCATGAGCCACCAACTGAAGTGCCATCTTTTGGTACCGCCCAGTTCAGGGTGGCCCATAAGGAACCAAGGCTCCATCTCTGCAGCCACCTCACTCATCAGCCCAGTTCTGGGCTGTCACTCAGGGAGTCATGATCCACCCTGCTGCGGAAGAAGGAATCACTGATGTCAGGCACAAAGTTCGAGTCTTCCAAAGTACCATCTGGGCAGACCAAGAGCAGCCCTATCTGCCTGACACACTTCCTGGACCTCCAATACGGTCGAGTGCCTCCGCACATGTTCTGACTGGCAGCTGGGGCCACTACCATTGTTCCTACAGGTTAAGGGTTGTTTTGGTTTCGCTTCACGAATAGTATCTAGCCAGTCACCAGCCTCTCCCGGCATGGCAAAGAAGAACATCTTTCCATTGTGTTACACACAAAGCATTCCTGGGAACATCAGGCAGTATCAAAGGTTCAGTTCTCTCATTCTCTTTTTAATCATTACAAATTCTCTGCGGAGCTCTTGCACGTTGAGGTATAGTCCGGGAAGGCCATGCTATTCCTGCCCTCATATTGCGGGAACCCGTGTACCCAGACATATTGTAGGAGGACATCCTGGTCTCTAAAATTAAATAGACGGGCTAGGATGGCAATTGGTTGCGCCCCAAGCCTGGGCACCGGTGCCCGATGGGCTTGTTTTATGATGAAGAACTTTGAGAGCTTCCTTGGTTTCAAAGAGTTCATGATCCTGTCCTCAAGGAACAACTCAGCCAATTGTCCCTTGGCTCATTTGGGGAATCCAGTAAATCTCAGGTTATTCCTTTGGGAGTGCCCTTCTGAGTACTCAATCCACTCCTCCACAGGAGTCGAGAGGGACTGGAGCGAAGCCACCGTCTTCATCAGCGCTGCCACCTCCTGCTGCAGCTCCTTAACATTGCCTTCCGCATCCTTGACCCTCTCCGTCATTTTTCAAAATTCCGCTTGGTGAACGTTCACCTCGATGGCCACAGTATCGATTTTGACCAACATAGTCTCCTTTGTTCCCCAGATCTCAGCCAGGATGTACGCTAATGTCGGGCCCCCCATCACCTCCGTCGTAGCCCACTTAGCATGCTCCCCAACAGCAATGCCCTTCTGTACAGGGAGGGTGTAGTTATCTAATTTATTTGCCTTGGCAGGCATGTCTTTCCCCATCTCTGCGGTGGCCCGACTCATTGCCGGAGGGCCCAAGCGCAGGTTACTTCGAGCATGAGTGTCCCCAGTGATCAATGCGCCCCACTCTGGGCACTCCCAGATCAGAGCACCAGCCGCCGCCGCCGCCAATGGGCCCCTGCCTCAGAGGCCATCAACACACAGTCCCCAGCAGCTCCAGGCGCACCCAAGTCACAGCGCTCTCAGCTCAGGGCCAGGGTCCGCGCCATCTCCCCAGTTGTTGCCAGTCTTTACAGGGCAATTAATCTCTACTCCTTCGACCCAGCAGGGGCAGGCCACACACTCCTGGGGGTGTGGAGCGCTCCCAAGTCAGGAAGGGAGCACTGCTCACCTCTCCCCTTCACCAGTGCAGCTGTTTGCACATGCCCTCTGCTCCTGACCAACAGGAGCTTCAGCACCATCTGGACCAATGCTCCACACCTTCTCTGGTGTCTAAGGTGAGAGCCGGTGTCTGTGTGCAGCAGGCCTGCAATGCAGCCTTTCCTCCACCGATCACCCGGGGCCGCCACAGTCTAACCATGGCTCCTCCCACCAGGCCGATACAGCATTTCCACTCTACCGGCCGCTATGTGCAGCCTCCCGCCTGGCAATCCCTCACAGGGCTGCCAGGTCACGGCCCAGCGTGCCAAATTTTCCCGCACCAAATGGTGCCCGGGCTCTGCCTCAGCCTCCTTCACATCGCTCACCTCCGGGCCGCCGCATGCACAATGTGGCTCCAACCCCATACTGCAATAGCGCCACGCACCACAGGCTGCGACACTAGTCCCCAGCTCAACAGACCAGCTCCCAAGCAAGCGAGGGGGGTCACAAGCAACCCATACATCGTCAGGGGTGAAATAGTAATGTGGACCCAGGATGGTGCAGGATTTATTTATGGCCAGCGAGAGCAGTCCAGGTGTGCGGCTAGTCATCCGTCTTGCATGGACACACCCCGGATTCTTGTTTTTGTCAGAAGTCATCTCCACACCAATCTGTTTGGTTTGGAAGCCGTTCATATGGCTATACAAGGCTTTCCTGCCATCTCTCTATGTGAGGCAAGTGCCGGTTCTCACAGATAAAATCACCATCATATGATATTGCAACAAGCAGTCCAGAGTAGGTTCCTGGGTCCTGTGCAAGTAGGGTCTGCTTTGAGTGTCAGGGCATTTCCCTGAGTACCAGAGCGAACGAGATGAGCATGCGGCGTGTGGTAGGTCATGAGTGGTGTCTACATCCCAAAGCGGTGCAGGGCATCTTCCAGCAGTGGGGTGAACCCATGCTAGATCTTTTCACCAATGTTAAGAATATGCAGCATTGAAAGTTTTGTGCATTGGAGATTCTGCAAGAAAACTCATTAGGAAATGCATTCCAACTGGAATAGAATATTGGACTTTTGTACACCTTTCCGCTCTGAATTCTGGAAAAAGATCAAGAACAACTAGGCCCACATCATCCTAGTCATTCCGTATAGCACCAGGTGAGTGTGGAACCTGGAACCACTTTGTTTGGATCTTCTCCTGCAGCAACAGGGCAGAGTCCTCCACCCAAATCTGCACAACCTACACCTCGATGAGTGGAGATTCAGCGACGGCAACTGACTGCATTTGATCTACCACCTGAAGTGGTGGATGTCATCCTTGTCACAATGCGTCTTTGAAGATAACCATTTATGCCATGCGCTGGGGAAAATTTCTGGCCTGATGTGGCCCTCATAAGACTGATCCCTTACAAGCAGAGGTGTTGGATGTCCTTTTGTTTGTTTAGCTTTGGCCCAGGAAGCCCTTGTATTGGGCAGCAATAAAAGGTATTTCTCAGCCCTTTCAGTTTTCTATGTTTACCAGACCAACAGTCCTTGTTTAATTCACCTGTTGCAGTGGGATATATTAAAGGTTTGACATGCATGTTCCCTCCCAAGTCGTTTGTGATGCTGCAGTAGGACCGTACCTGAGTCTTGACATGTCTCATGTGCATGCCTTTGAGATGATGCATATAGTTCCCACTGTGCCACCAGACCTTAAAGACCATCTTCCACATTGCGATTACACCAGTTCATCACATGAGTGAACTCCAGGAACTTTCAGTGCTACCACCATGCACCATCTTTTTTCTGCACAAGATGGTGATGAAAGCTTGGGCAACATTCTTGCCCAGACTCCCTTACATGTTGGGCAATATATCATTCTACCAGCGTTCTTTGATCCCCTCACCCTCTGAAGGTGTAGAAGAAGCTCCATCTGCTGGAGCCCAGAAGGGCTGAGATATTTTACATTGATCGTTTCAAGAAATACCATGTGGACGATCAGAATTTTGGGTGGTCCTCCGTGTCAAAAAGGGTAGGCTGTGCAGAAGATGAGCCTATCGAGGCAGATAGTCCTCTGCGTTTAGATCTGCTATGCACTAAGAAGCTGCATTGGAAGGTTTCAGAGCCAGGCTAAGACTCTACCAGGGCTAAGGCTGCAACCACTGAGTTGGCTAGTGGAGTGTTTGTCCTTGACCTCTGCCTGGCTGAAAGGTGGGAGTCATTCTATAGTTTCATAAAGCAATATTGCCTTGATAGCCAGGGCTGGTGGAGGGGCATTTTCCTCTATGATCCTGGAGGACTTTTTGGATCTGGATCTACTCCACAAAACCCGCCACCTGGGGGGGGGGGGGGGTAAGTGCTTTGGTATCTATATTAAGGTGAAGAATCTGCAGTTAGAAGTCTCAATTAGAAGAACAAGTTATTTATCTTCGATAACACTCTTTCTGGTCTATATTATATCTAACTGCAGATTCCTCACTGCCCTCCCTCTTCCCATTTCTGTGGAGTGGCCTCTACTTAATGAATACACAGGTTCCAACATTTATTCATGTTCCGCATTTAAGGGTTGGGAAAGAGAAAATAACAAGAAACTGATGTCAGCTCTCAGGGGTGGTGCTAATATGCGGCTCTGCTCCATCACTTCTGAGGTGGTGCAGAGTGAATGTGGCTCAGCAAGTCACCAACTAGTGGCGCACGAGAGCTCACCTGAAGAAAAGTTTCTGGATTTAGTCTGGTGCCTGGGAGTATTCTAACGTGAGGAATCTGTGGTTAGAGTGTCTACCAGAAAGACCGTTACTGAAAGGAAGTAGGTGCTTTTTTTTTAGCATGTTGGCATGCATGGTAGTAGAATCCAGTGATGTTCTTCTGGTGCAGAGTGGGGTATCCACTGTACAAAGTGCTAATTTGCACTCACCAGTCCTTGGTCTCCAGCCTATCCAGATTTGGAAAACTACATGAGTGCTTTTTCTGAGCCTTTTGCCTTTTTAGCAAATTTTGGTGGAAATTGTGCTCTAAAAAGAACCATCTGGCTCAGTTTTTTCTAAAATGTTCTCTGGGGGAAAAAACAGTTACAAAATATTGATAGTAAAAAAAAGCAGTGCTTACAGATAAGTGGGTTTGTTGTGTGCTTGGGGACGGTGAAGGAGATGGGAGGAAGAGCATTCAAGAGAGACGCTGGTAGTCCTGGCTGATTGTATTTTAGGTGTATGTCACTTGCGTTATATATCTGGATGCAATAACAGAAAGCTCAAAGAGGAATAAAAATACCGGTTGGGTAACAACTTATTTTTAAAGCTCGAGGGTGCCCCCAGAAGCACTTTAAATTATGGAAACGATGGGCGGACTATAAGGGCCTTTTACTGGAACCACCTACGCCACACCCTGCCGATTTC
This sequence comes from Triturus cristatus, assembly GCF_964204655.1. NCBI lineage: Eukaryota > Metazoa > Chordata > Amphibia > Caudata > Salamandridae > Triturus > Triturus cristatus. The sequence continues at coordinate 420,099,512 of NC_140594.1, read as the reverse complement.
GACAATGTATAGAGATGTAGCACAGGACAGTAAGGATGCACAGCTAGATATGATGCGGGGGATGGGCTTGAGGGGCATGACCGGGTTATAGTTTTGCAGTATATGACACAGAGTTTTGAAATGTTTGAGCTGTCGTTTACGGGCCTAAATGGTTCGATTTTTTGTTTTTCACTAATAATATAATAGTCACATGCTCAGTATTAAATATATAGATATTTGTATGCTATGACAATTTTGTAATTCCTGCAATTACAATATCTGTTGACTCAATACAAATAGTTTACGTTTGAATTACGCCCTTAATGACATAAATCACCGCCCTATTACAGACCCACCCCATGCTCCCACAAACACATTCTTTTTGCATCCCACTTAAAGCCCTGGAAAAAGATAAGAAGAGAGTGTAAGAGTGAAGCCTCTCAAGGAGCGCATGAGATCAGGAAGAAAGGTGTAGAAATACACTAGCACTCAAAAGTCATCACTGTACATGCATCTTTATATGTATAGAGTATATTATTTGCATTTGTCCCGGTTGTTCTTTCACTGGAAGCTACCTTTGCACTGCATATCATACTCTGCCGAATGGAGGGAGGAGCGAAGAAATGAGACCGCCCCGGGGAGGGGCTGTTCCGCCCCTTCAATGACTTACTGAAGCGGCGACACTTGCTTCTGTCTGGGGCTGACAGGAAGGGAAGGGGTGGCGCGTGGCGTCATTAGGTGCCTCTTGGTGCTGGGGCGAGGGGGACTCCTGGAGTTCCTAAAGTAACGCCTCGGCCCAAGTCCCTCACAGCACTTATTCCTCGCGATTCAGTCCAGTAAACACCGATTCCCCTGGTGTCATTCAGAGCCGTAGTCTTCCAGCCCCACCCCCTTTGTGTCGGTCACTGGTATTCACGATGTTGCTATACGTGGTTGTCGCGGCGGTTGCGCTCCTGCTGCTCCTCAGGTGGGCTTTCGGCAGCCGCGCCCCGAACCCCTTCGCCCATGACAGCCGCAGACCCCCCGCGCCTCTGGTGACCGATAAACTGGCGCGGCAGAAGGTGCTGAAACAAGGTACGTGGTGAGCAGCGAGGGGAGAACATGTAGCTGATGCAAGCATAGTTGTACAGGACAGGTGGGTTTTGTTGAGAGTGGATGAAGGTAGTGCAGTTAAAATGAAGTCGAGCAGTGTGAGCTCAGCAAGGCATGTTAAGTGGAAGTACAGGTCCGGTCGGGTGAATACCTTGGGAGAAGAACAAGCACTGGCAAGTCAATAGGTCAACCCTATGCTAGAGCTATTCCCTTTGCCAATGTGTTTTACCCATGTTGTACACCTGCGTGGCAGTTGTTGAGCATCGCTAAAAGTTAATGGCGCAGGGGAGAGTGGTTTAAAGTGTTATGGAGTGGCGTAGAGTGGAAGGTTGTTTAGTGGTGTAGAGTGGCGCAGAGTGGAGTTGCATAGAGCGCAGTGGAGTAGTGTTTCGTACAGTATAGTTGAGTAAAGTGACATGGAGTGGCATAGAGGGAGTGGAGCACAGTTTAGAGTGGCGTGGCATTGAGTGTAATGGAGTTTGAGGAGTGTCATACAGTGGCATACAGCGGAGTTTCGTAGGCTGGAGTGGCCTACAGTGGAGTGTCATGTTATAGAGTGGAGTTACGTGTTGTAGAGTTAAGTAGAATGGAGTGGTGTAGAGTTTCGTAGAGTGGAGGGTTGTAGAGTGGGGCGTTGTACTGTGGAGGGGCCTGGAGTGTCGTATAGTGGATGGGCATAGAGTGGAGTAGAGTGTCGCAGAGTGGAGTGGCATTGAGTGCAGTGGCATGGAGTGTCGTGAAGTAGCATAGCGTAGAGTAGAGTGGAGTGTCGTGGAGTGGTATAGCATAGAGTAGAGTAGAGTAAAGTATCATAGAGTAGAGTGGCATAGTGTGGAGTAAAGTGGCGTGGAGTGCCATAGAGTAGCATGCAGTGTCTTAGAGTGAAGTCATTAGAGTGGAGTGGTATAGAGTAGAAGGTTGTGGAGGGGTGTAGAGTGGCGTAAAGTGGAGTGAAATAGAGTGGAGTGGCATAGAGTGGGGTGGAGTAGTGTGTCGTAGAGTGGCATAGAGGGAGTTCTGCAGATTGTCATAGAGTGGAGTGGAGCGATGTAGAGTGAAGTGACATAATGTCATAGAGTGTCGTACCGTGGAGTGTCGTAGAGTGGGGGGGCGAACGAAGAGTGTCATACAGTGGTGTGGAGTGGCCTACAGTGAAGTGTTTTGGAGTGTCATGTCATAGAGTTGAGTGGCTTAGCATAGAGCAGAGTGGCATGGAGGGTCGTAATGTGGAGGGGCATAGAGGGTTGTAGAGTGGAGGGGCATAGAGTGGAGTGGCATTGTGTGGAGTGAAGTAAAGTGTCATGTAGTTTCTTAGAGTGGATGGGCGTAGAGTGGATTAAAGTGTTGTAGAGTAGAGTGAAGCGTGGAGTAGAGTGGCATAGACTGGAGTGACGAAGGGTGGAGGGATGTGGAGTAGAGTGGATGGTGTAGAGTGGAGTGTCATAGAGTGGAGTGCCCTAGCATAGAGTAGAGTGGAGTAAAGTATCATAGAGTGGAGTTGCATAGCTTGTAGTGTTGTAGAGTGGCATAATGTGGAGTGTATTAGAGTAGAGTGTATTAGAGTAGAGTTGAGTGTCAGAGTGGTGTATAGTGAAGTTGCACAGCGTGCCATAGAGTGGAATTGCATAGAGTGGAGTGGCATTGAGTGGCACAGTGCAGTGTCAGAGTGGAGTAGCTTTGAGTGGCTTAGATTGAAGAGTCATAGATTGGAGTGGTATAGAGTGGAGTATCGTAGAGTGGAGTGGCCTAAAGTGTTGTGGAGTGGCATAGAATGGAGTATGTATGGTGCGGTATTGCACTGCCATTTCAGACAACACATTTTTATTTGAAATGACAATTGCTTTTACTGATAAAACTATACAGCGCCCAAATGATAATGTGTGGAAATGACATCACCTAGTGTATTGATTTGTTTTGATCATTTTCAAATATATGTTTCCAGCACACTTCAGATTTACAGAAAATATGTGCTTCATTTGTGCTTTCCTAATTCTAAAACATGTGCACAGATCCTTTACAGACATTTAAATTGTGTTTTGTGCTAGAAAGTGAGCACTATTGGGAGATCACAGTAAACAGGCTATGCTCGACAGGAGGGACTAACCCCAGCCTGGACAACCTAAAACAAATGCAGCCAGCAGATAGAAAGCAAGCAACTGTGAGTTACAAAACATAATGCCAATGATAAGTAACAGGCAGAATGCATTCCCAGGGAGGCTTTCTGAATGTCCCCAAGAAGTCTTTAGCAAACCAACCTGTGCAGGCTTCGACCTGAAAACAGACGGATGAAGACAGTTCGTGCAGTGCAAGGGTGACCGAGCAGTGTAAATGAAGTGACATAGGGTGGGGTAAGTGCAGCGCAGGTACAGAGCGTTCAGTGAAGCATTTATAGTTAAGCATAGTTCAGTGCTCTCAAATTTCACAGGTCCCAAGTTGCTCATCCAGCTTTTTTATTTTCCATTTTGGCACTTGCAGTCTTGCATTTATAATTGGAAACACAGGACTTAAGCACCAAAATGCAAAGCGAAAAATACATTAATTGATAAGCTAAATAATATAAGGAATGTAGGATGCTGGGAACTTTGAAAGTGAGGTCATGAGGAAGGTGATGACAGCAGAGGCAGGTGGAGTCGCAGTACAGGTCTACACAGCACATGTAGGTATAGAACATCGAAACAGTGTGGAAAAGTAGGGTTGCTGCAGTGCAGGCAGCTATAGATCTGGGTAAGTGTAGTACAGACAGGTCTGGAACATACATAAGTGCAGGGTAGATATAACATGTGTATTGTGCATCCTAGTGTGGGCAGATTAGGGCTGTGATGCCTTGAGTGACGCAGGATGCCACTGGGCGCAACACACTGCTAGCATGAGGTCTGTACATGTGTATGAGATTGGCCAGCAGGCCTGGCCTGTTGCTACCCCAGGCACATAAGCAACACAACTAGGAAAAAAACAAATAGGTATTTTGACAGTTTCTGAAAGTTGTAATAATGGAATTGATGTACACATACGTGCAGAATAATGTTGGTCAGTAAAGATAAAATCTGTCTGCAGAATTAACTTTTGTATGAAACAGGACACCCCAAGTATGACCCTGCATGGATATATGTGGTAAAGGCCCTTTGATGAGACAATTGTGTATCATAAGTATAATCCTTGGCCATTGCCTTGCAGACTAACATTAAGGTATCACATACACAACAACAGCTAACCAAGGCATACCCTTTCCCTAAAATACATCCTGCAACATTATAAAACAAACTACCAGTCGACACTCTCGCAACCTTTGAATAAATTCTCTTAAGAATTTAACAAACAAACTCCATATTTGGATAACTCAACTAGGAAGAAATCCCAGTCCCACACCCCTGGAACCAACCCTCCACACCCTGAGTTGTTTTGCCAGTCCAGCCGCTTAAACAGCCTTATTGTGGCTGGAGTCAATCCTCCCTTTCAATTACAAACTTTCTCCAAGACGCCGTGCCAAGATGTCCCTCAACTGAAACGGATACAATTGTACCAAATCATTCTCACCTAAATGGACTGGCAAACCATCTGGACAGCCTATGCTGTTGAACAATTCTGTCAACCTTGGCAATAATTTCCCCCTCTCGCCCCTTTTTCTCTCCACTGTATGTGGACCTTGTTATTATAAAAGCCCAGCTGCTGAATGTCCTCTCCTCAGCTTGCTGTGTCACCTACAGAATAAAGAAGTGGCTGCAGTTCCTAAACTCAGTATTACCTCTTCCTGGGACAGGAACGCAACCTCCATAAGCAGGCCTCGAAAAATCATAAAAATGTTTCTAGACCTCAAGGTCGAGTAACTTGAATAACTTACTCGACCTAACGGTAATGTACTTGATCTCTGAACTGGTCTCAAATTGTGTGATCATTAGCAAATATTTAATTTGAACTGATTTGCCTTTTTTTCATTATGACATATGAGTGCACCTTCAAATATGTGAGTTCAGCATTTCTGCTGTACGAAACAAAACTCTTTTGTTTGATTAAATAGACTAAAACCTTGCTCCATGTGTAATAAGAATCTAGCCCACACACAGGGTACACATAATTCCTGACTTGCCTTTCATTTCACTGATAGCATTGACATCAGGACAGGGGTGTTCCTCAGTTCATATTTAAACACTCACTTTTAACAAATATATCACTAAAGCATGATGTGGTAGCACACTGTCATTTATTGACAGTAAATTTCCAAGAAATGGACAAAAATCTTCCCACTACCTTGCAGCTTTACTGATAAAACTATATAGTGTATTAACAATAATCTGTGAAAATTGGCTTTCAAAAACATATTCATCATTTGCACATCACCTAGTAAAGTGTTCTGATTTGTTTTTCATCCTATTAAAATATTGTTTTCATCACACAGAAATATATAAAATGGGCTTTCACAACTACTGAAATATATTTTGAAATGTTTGGACAGTTGACCTATTAGCTATATAAATGTGTGTTAGGAAAAACCTGATACCCTGCAGCCTTTCATTTCACACTTTGTACAGCAGGTCTGATAGTTCACTTTACAAAATCCTGGAACTCTGCAGTCAGAGAAGGAAACGTAATTGTAAACTGACTTCTGACCAGTGTCTCTGAACACAGAGCAAATGGGACAAGGTAAAAACAAACTTTAAAGGCATCTTTATTGCTCCTTCACTTTCTGATTGAACAGAACACCTGTTCTTTGTCAACTCCCTAGAATGGGCGACTCGGTCCTAAATATAGCTCAACCTGATAAAATCTGAATCGCCATAACAGGTGGGCGAGTAGATTTTCCGAGGCCTGATAAGAACCAGCAGCAAACCAAACCATTACTCACTGAACACTAAATCAGTAACAACTCTGGCCTAGCACATCCATATCTCTGAAAACATTCTTACCTCCACCTCCCCAGTGCCCAAATACCAGTTTGCCAATAGCCTCTGCTACCTACCTTGGTCATAGCCCTAATCTGAAAAAAAGTGTGACCCAAACTTCTGTGATGGCAAATGCAAAATCTCCAGTACTCTCCGCAACACAAATAACAATTGTGACTCTGACACCTTCGCATCCTCTATGTAAAAGTATCCAGTCGCTCCTTCCCTCACAAAAAACTTCCACCACTAAACGGAACACACTCTTCGTACTGAATATGCATTCAGCAACACATTCCTCCCATTTCCTCTTTTATCTGTCTTGGACTTCTTCAAATCTGCCTCAGTCTGTTCCCACATGTCTCACTCACATCCTGGCTCCTCTAACCAGGTGCCACACCAACCCCACAAAACCCAGTCACCCTGAATGCTTGAAAAATAGCTATACCACAAATAAAGAAAGTAACCATGATTCCTTGGCATTTGTACAAGTCAGCTGCACTCCCGGTACTATCTCTTCAGCAGTAACGGCATTATTGGGTGCCTTATTCTGTGCCTCACTACTCTCTCCGTTGCCCAATCCTCTAAAATCCTACCATCCATCTTTCCTAAATCTGGTTCATAAACCCAAAGCAACTTCCCGCAAAGGCCATTACTGCCAACTTGCTGGTTATTGTAACTGTTAAATCCTTGCTAAATTTGCACCTTAATGAAGTTAATAACCTCTTCCCAACGTCTCTTACCACAATCCTGGCTCAACAGATGTTTTTGTGCTCCAGTAGTCACAATCTGACAGAAGCTTGTGCGTATGCTCCCTTAGTTGTCTGTGCCAACAAACTGCCAATTAATCGCAGTATTCTCAATCTCCTACTTTCCAGAAGCCCTCCCTTATTATCTTCTAGTCCTGGTCTGAAAGGGACTTTCGCTGAGAGTTAAAATGCTATGATAAGCCTTTAGTGGGATATTATTGAGAAATTTTTCGATCAATGTATTGAATATCTGTGTTCTGACTCTTCCATCCATACAGAACGCAATGTGATCCAAACCTCAAAAAACAGTTACCCAAATACGCTCTTTTTTCCCCCCAGACTATATCACGTTTCTGTATATCTCCGGAGTACCTTCATAATCTATGTATTGGAAGTTTAACTGGGGTTTCGAATTTCTCTCTCAGTACTACATAACCATACTCTGTTTACACTTGTATTTAAGCATTTAATTTCCAGCCTTGAAAAAGCTGTAGCTAACCAGCCAACATAGTGTGAAACTTGTTGGCAAACCCTGTACGACAACAAAGAAAAAAAAACGGCATATCCTCATATAAGCCTGTTGTTTTTGTCTCAAAACAATTAATATTTGTCAAAGAAATGTGATCTAAACCGTATGTAATAGATGCCCATCCTCTTCGTGCATTCTTGGAATTTATCACATGGGCTTTAGAGCTCATCCTGTCCTGAGAGTACAACGAGACCACCTATCTCTTTTTCTCAAACCTAACTTCTGCAAACAGCAGGATTTATCTAGCACTGGGACAACTCCTTGCCCATAAAATCTTTCGTAATCACACTCTCTGACCTCTCTATACTGTATCATGGACATTAACTTAACAGAATGACAGGATTAGAGAAAGTGACATCACAAAGACTTTGTCTCTCTGTTGACATCAAAGGGTTATGTTCAGTTATTTTTATTACTTTAATGTAAAGTTTACTACTGCTGTTTGGTTAACTCAACACTAGAACAATTGCCGATTTAAAAACACAGGCGGACAGGAGGTATAAAGACTGAGGGGCCAGATGTACGACTGTTTTTTGCAGTCGCAAACAGGGAATCAGCCAGTTTGCAACCACAACAAAGGGTGGTGGTATGTGCTAACGCTATTAGGAAGGGGCGTGCCAAGGGCGTCCCTTCCTAATAGCGAGTCAGAATTATATGTACCATTGTTTTGCAACCGCATTTGCAATCGCTAAACACCTACAGTTTACCGCCTACTTCAAGTAGGTGGTAAGCCACTCGCACACAGGAAGGGGTCCCCTTCTCCTTAGTGAATTGATGCCATATTTTTTTTAAGAGCAGGCAGAGACCACTGCCTGCCCTTAAAAAATGATTTTTTTTCTTCATTTTTTATTTAAATGCATCCCCTTTTCCTTTAAGGAAAACTGGCTGCATTTGGAAAAAACAAAAGTTGCCTTACTGAAAAATCAAACAGACATTGAATCTGCTATCCCCAGCAGGCTACCAGCCCTATGTTTGCTGGCCATTCCAAATGGGTTGCAAATTGCGACCTGCCTCATGAATATTAATGAGGCAGGTCGCGTGCGACCCATTTTAGAATCTCAAACAGTGTCTCAGACACTGTTGTACATTCCATTTTGAGAGTCGCAAATTGCAAAAGTAAAACGTTGCAGTTTGCGACTCGCAAAATGGAATGGTCGTACATCTGGCCCTAAGTCAATTGAACAAATAGCTATAGTTTAAGGGCTGTTCTAAATCTGAGTAGGCAGGACTCTTTGAGCAATGTCTGAGATGAGATTTTCAACTTTTAAACGCTTATACGGAGAAATCATACAACTGTATGTAACTATTTTGACTTTGGTAATACATAGTTTTGCTTCTTTTGCCAAATGAAGCTCTCAACCTAGCCTGTACTACGTAAATTTGGCTGTTAGGATGTCTGGAACGTTTTCGTAGCTAGATGGTCACAGACAGTCTTGAAAAGATTGTTCTTTGAACTGGGAGCGAGTGGAGAATGGTAGTCATGTAATTGTGAGTAAGTGAGTAAGAAACCACACCATTGAGTTCAGCATTGGCTGGATACTGTAAAGAAATTTCACAGGGTCACAGGTCAGTGTAGTGGTAAGGAATCACTATTTCTATCTCAGGAAACTAAAACCCATTTTACCATTAATATCTGGAAAAAAAAACCAGGCCTTCTTAGTCCGTGCTGCAATTAACGGCCACCTAGACTACTGTAATGTTTTATTTTCTGGGCTTCTTGGGTCCCTACTATGTCGGCTGCAAACAGCACCAAATGGAGCTATTAAAGCTACCACTGTATTGTATGTCAGTGGCGACAGACCATTTTTAGAATGGCACTTTTTTTATTCTAAATGCCTGTGCCATTAAGCCTCTCTACATAGGCTCATGGTTGCAGCCTTGCACTCCAAGCAATGACCTCTATAGTAGAGCTAAAGACCTACTATTGGTATCCATGTTCCATCTCACCTCTCGAGCGTATGCTCCTTTTCGTACAGGCCCCAATGACCAAATAGGGACCCTTGCTTCTAAGTCAGAGTGAGGGGGCTACCCCCTTTGATAACCCCTGCTCAATCCTGTGGTAACGTAGCACGAGCAGACAGGCTTATCTCAGAGGCAGTGTGTGAAGCATTTATGACCATACACAGTAACACAGTGAAAACACTACAAAGGGACACCACACAGGAATTATAAAAAAAAAAAGTGTTTTTATATAGGCTTAGCACAAGACTCACAACGACAAAAATATACAATACAGTAAAGCGAAAATACTCTCAAAATGCTGCAGCAATAGTTCCAAGTGGGCAAAAAGAGTTCAGTTCAAAGCAGGGGTCTACACAACCCTTTCACTCACAAAGTACCTGAAGGTGGGGAGCAAAATACCCAGAATATCGCAAAGATGTTGTAGCGGCGATTCCTAGCACGCGAGGCCGGTAGGGCGTTGATACCTTGCTGTGAGAGTGGAGATGATGCGCTTGTCCTGGTGCGTGGGGAGGCGATGCGACGAACTTCTGCACTCGAGGCCGTGACGCGCCGACTCCTTGCTGTGAGAGGGGAGACAAAGCGATGACCCTGGTGCGGGGCAATGAAAATGCATCCGCGGTGGCGTCTGCTTTCGGATGATCTGATGCGATGATCTCTATGCGAGGCAACGCTCTTGATGCGAGGCGATGATTCTGTTGCGAGGCAATGTGGGCACTCAGCGGCAGCAGCGCAGTCCTCTGAAATGGCGTTCTCAGCTGCAGCGGCCCGCAAACGTGCGTTAGCAATGATGTTCAGACCGCGTTCTCTTGCAGTATGACAGAGACCCTGGAATACTCAACAGGAGCCCCTCGGCAGACAGAATTCCCCGCTGGAGACTTCAGAGAGCGGTTGGTGAAGTCTTTTAACCCTGCGACTTCAGCAGGAGGCAAGCTCGATTCAAGCCCTTGGGTGATTGCTTCAGCAAGATCTATGAAAGTGCAAAGTCCTTTCCCCTCGTCAGAAGTCCAATGGTAACCACTGCAGGCCGACCCCAGAAAATAGCGCTGTGGCGCAGGGGCAGTACAACTCCTTCAGATTCCCTGGTTACACGGACTGAGGTTCGTCTTGACATCCAGAAGTAATACAAATTGTAGGGGTTTCAGCATGGGTATTTTCAAACAAAAAATATGAAAATAACCTTCACTAAAAGATGTATTTTAATATTCTGAGCTCAGGCATACTTTCCTATCATGTTCCTTGGGTCAGTTAGAATTATAGGATGTAATAATCAGACTGCCCATTCTGGCCTATGGAAACAGATAGCCTTGCAATAGTGAAAAACAAAATGGGGTGTAATTCACTATCAGTACATGCTACACATACCAAGGCATGTCCTACTTTTCACATACAATGCACCCTGCCATAGGGGTGACTTACGTGATGCCAAGGGAATGTTTAGGGACTGGGATGTGGGTGCACTCCGCAGTCAAACATGGCAGTTCTGGACTGCACACAGACCCTGCAATGGCAGGTCTGAGACACACTTTACAAGCTGATTCTGTGGGTGGCGCAATCAGCGCTGCAGGCCCACCAGCAGCATTTGGTCTACCAGCCGTGGGCACGCACGGTGCACTATACTAGGGGCTAACAGGTAAATCAAACGAGCCAATTAGGGGAATACCAATTCATACAGACTTATTTACAACAGGGAGCACTTGCGCTGTGGCACTGAATGGCAGTGGCACAGTGCCCAAAGCATTTAACACCAACAAAAGCAGAGGAGATAAAAGTGAAAAACGGAAGGGAGACCCACGCCAATGGTGCCAGGTCTAACAATAGCAAAGCAAATGGCTTTAACTTAATGAAAGGCAAGACCTATTGCATTTTTAATGCTTGTTTAGGTTTGGCGTCAGCCAACAACTTTTTTACTAAAATTAGATATGTTTATAGAGGCTATCAGGTGGCCCTCTTCATTCACTGGTCTGTTGTGTCATTCACATTTTACTTTTGTCCTCTAAAGCATGGGTCAACCCACTTAAGCAAATGGGTAAGTTCTCTGTGAGTGACCACTTCAAGAAGAGCACAACCACATGCAAAGCAGTTCTCTTGAGAGAATTGCACTGCTATAGCAATGTCTTCTTTTTGAGACCCATAAATCTTTTTGCGTTTAGGTGATGCTTTTTTAAATACATAGACAAGGGTCCGCCACTTTCCACAACAATAAAGTTTCACAAAACTAATGACGGACCAAAACATGCATTTAGAAAGCCACAAGGCTAGCAGCCAATCACATCTGATTGCAATAATGTTACATTGTCCTAGGATTGCTCATGGATTTAATGGTGTAGCTTAAATGATCCAGTTTGTGTTTATGGTGTTTGCGGGCTTCAGCCGGTATCACTAGTGGCCCTTGTGGTGCAGCATGTGCTGCACCTCTTTGAAGGCTGAGTGCTTGTCACAGCTGTGTTCCTAGTGCAACCTACAACTCACACTAAGCTTTAGCATTCATTTGGAAAGAAGTGAACAGCACATTATATTTTAGGTTTCACCTACACGGCGTTTGCGTTGTGCATGCAAAGTTCTTGTAACAAAAAACAAACTTTCACAAGGGGCTTAGAGCCTGACCATTACTTACCTTTACCTATCATTGGTTGGCTCCCATGTCACTCTTGTTTCCTTTCTTCCTGCTGGTTAGCGCCTCCTCCTGCCTCCAGGTTTCTGCTAGACTTTACGTCTTTGTGTTTGCTGTGGAGCTTGGACCAAGTACTGCTTCCGGTTGGCAGTGTCCTTCCACTGGATGCGCACTTGTAAAGGTACTTTTATTTTTTTTACTTTCCAGGGTAGCACGCCATAAGAGTGTGTCATTTTGCAGGCTATCTCTATTGTCCGTATTGTGATCTTTGCTTACTCGTCCCTCCCACCACTTCATGCCCTTTCCCCTTTGCTGCTTGGCCGTCCTTCCCACCACCTCATTCCCTTCACTGCATGCTCCTTCCCCACCTAGTCCCTAGTTGCCTTCCTCCTACTTCCATCACAGCTTATTTTATATAGTGTAAACTCTACCGGAAAGGCTTGTAATGCTTTACATGAGTAGCAGTTACATTACAAAAGGATGCATTCATTTTTTGTAGGCACTGGGAAATTATGTGATTTGCCCAGTATCTGCATACCGTTAGTTGCTTGCCCGTCCCTCCCACCACCTCACTCCCATTGCGGTGGGACTGTTCCCTGTTCATTGCCTGCCTGTCCCTCCCACTACTGCATGTCCCTTCCCCACCCCATTGCTAGTTGCCTTTCTCTATCATAGCTTGTTTTATATAGCGCAAACTCGACCGGAAGGATTTGGAGCTCTTTACACGAGCACCAGTTACCTTACACAAGGACACATTCATTTTTGGTAGGCATGCGGAGATTAATTGATTTGCTCAGAATCACAGGATACTGAGCCGACGCCGATACTCAAACTTGCATCCCCAGGTCAAAGTCGTCAGTTGTGGCCAATACCACATGCTCTCTTTGTTTACATGTTTTCAGGAGGTGCAGTCAGTAACGAGCTGTATGTACTTGGAGTTCAGAATTAAGACAAAAAAACTATTGGCAAAGCCAATAGGTTTCGCCTATGTGAAATCTTGGTTTTGTAAATGTGTTTTTTACATGTTGCACAGCCGTGCAACTTGGCTTAAAAACAAAAATGCTATGATGCGGTCAATGTAGGCGTTAGACATCCCCACATGGAGCTAATTGGAATCTATGCTGTCCGAGTGATCTAGTTCATTTCAAACTCTGCTGTTCCACGTGTACTCAAAAGCAAACTCTGTTCTTATTTTACACTCTTACGTTTGCACCTTGCTCTGAAACAAGTATGGGCGATGACAAGTGTTTTGGCTTTTGCGTTGTGAAAGACCTACACGAAGCATTATTTTTTTTGATAAGCAATTTTATTGTTTTGACAATAAACAACATCAGCAAATCCGCATTAGACAGTGAAGATGGCCGCACATGGCCAAAGACATGAACCCTCCATGATTTCCGTACCCTTAAGGTACAAGTAAATATGTAAATTACACCCACCACTTGACTATCCCATGGCCCCCAACCATTTGCCCCATACCCTGCGATACTTTTTTGGGACACCTTCGCGCTTCGTACATGGATTTCTCTTGCGTAGCGCACCAATCCACCCCCCTCCGCCACTTCTCAGAGTGAGGCGGATCAGGACACTTCCAGGATGCAGCTATGTCTCGCTTAGCCACTACCATTGCTGTATTGAAAAATAATGTTTCATTTCTAGACCTATCCAGCCCATCTGTAATCCCAAGGAGAGAGTGACGTGGGTCATGAGGGACTTCCCACCCCAATATTTCTGTGAGCTCCTCTTCAATGTCACCCCAGAACCGTGCCAAATGGGGGCAAGCCCATACCATGTGGAAAAAATCAGCCGGGTCATGGCCACACCTCGTGCAGGAAGCGCTCGGGTAAAAGCCCGCCCGATGGAAGCGTATTGGGGATCAGGTAGGCTGTGTGCAGATAGTATAGTTGGACCAGATGGAGTTTGGTTGATGTGGTAACCAACTTGGGTGCCATGAGAGCATCGCGCCAATTCTCCTCATCTAGAGTACCCACCCACTCCTCCCATTGGCTTCTAAGTCGATCCAGCGAGGTCGGGGTGTTGTTAACCAGTGTCCGGTAGATGCGGGAAATACCCCCCTTCCCCAGATCTCTCAGCGTGGTCTGTGCTTCGGGAGGGCTGTATTCAGGGATCCTTGTGTCGTCCGAAATGTGTACGTGGAGGGAATGACGCAGCTGCAAATATTAGTAGAATTGTATCGGGTGTAGGGAATATCGGGTTCGGAGGTCCTGGAAGGAGTGCATATGGCCGCCCGCCCACACATCCCCCAATTGCGAAATTCCTATGAGGTCCCATGATCTAAAGCCCTGCAGCCCACTAACCTCTCGGAGCCAAGTGCCATGCCAGAGAGGCGTGCACTGCGTCAGCTTCTGTGTCCATTGAGTGTCGCGCAGTGCTGCCCGCCAGGCCAACAGCGCGGAGTGCGTTACCTCTGGTAAGCTGGATGGAATGGACTCACCGTACATCAGAGGCTGGATTTTGGACAAACCAAGCTCACTCAATTAGAGCCTGTAGGCCGGATCAGACCAACCCCATTAAACCAGTCATGTATGGACAGTAAGCGCGTAGCCAAATAATACAGCTATGTGTGTCATCCCCATGCCCCCATCGAATGGAGGAATCCGGCATGTTTTCAGGGCCAGACGAACCCTCCCCCCTCCCCCAGAGGAACTTGGAGGCCATACTGTCCAATTCTCGAAACCAGGCCTTCGGAAAGCAAAAGGGGTTGTTTTGGAGGACATAGAGGAACCTGGGAGAATCATCATTTTAAACAGGGCGACTCTTCCCCAGGGGATATAGAGGTAATGTCTGCCACTTCTGGAGGTCTGCCTTGGCTTTCTTCACCTGCGGGGTCACATTGAGGTACCAGCCCAGCTCAGGGAGAAGCGCCACCCATATCCCTAAATATTTGAAAGACTGACGCCGGAAAGGTATGGTGGATTGCCAGTCGTAACAGTCTCTAGACAAGTGTAGAGGGACCAGGACCGACTTGTCGGGATTCAGTCGGAGGCCTGCCTGAAGGATTGCAGAATCTGGAGGCACTGAGGGCCGGACTGGGCGGGGTCAGCCTGAAAGATTAGGACATCATCCGCATAGAGAGCGATCTTGTCCACCTCCGCATTGGGCCATTCCCATCCTCAAACGCGTCCCTCGGACCGTATCAGGGACGCCAGGGGCTCCATTGCCAGGGTGAAGAGCAGGGGCAAAAGGGGGGCATCCCTGTCTCTGTCCCCTTTGAATAGAGAAAGGCTCCGACAAGACCCCATTGACTAAGACTCGCGCCCGGGGCTGGGCATACAGGACTCGTACCAGATCCCAAAAGTGGGGACCGAAACACATCTCAGCTAGGACATCGTCTAGATACCTCCAGTCCACCGAGTCGAAGGCCTTCTCGAAGTCTACGAGGAAGATTGCCAAATAAGGGGTAAGCAAGGGACGGTGAGCCAGGGCCAGGGCCAGATGCAGCCTCCGGAGACAGTGCTGAGTACCGCGCAGGGGCATAAATCCGCACTGGTCAGGGTGAACCAGAATGGATAGGTAGGGCTTCAGCCGCTGGGCGAGAATCGTGGCGTAGAGTTTGCCCTCTGTATTGATAAGGGAAATGGGACGGTAGTCCGCACAACGTGAAGAGGGCGGTTGAGAATTTGGGAGGACCACGATGGTGGCCTTGTCTGTCTCGGGTGGGAAGGAGCCTGTCTCCAAAGCCTCGTCGAACAGGTCAACAAGGCGCGGGACAAGGGTCTCGCCATATATAGCATCATATTCCTGAGGGAGGCCGTCAGGACCCGGGGTCTTGTCCGCCAAGGTAAGGGATATAGCATCGCTAATCTCCTCATGGGAGATAGGGCGATCCAAATCCGCCTGGGCGGCCGCGTCCAGCTGAGGAAGGCGAACACCTCCCGTAGCTAGCAAAGTAGAGAGCGATAGTGCCGGCGTCTTTTCAGCATAGAGCTGCTGATAGTAGGAGACAAAGGTGCGAGCCATCGCCACCTGGGATCGGTGTACCGACCCGTCCAGGTCTATTATTTCAGGGATAATGCGGTTTGCCCTGGGATAGGTGGCTAGTCTGTGGAGAATCGAGCCATTCTTGTCGCCCCAGCCATATATTGTAGCTACTGAGGATCTCCAGAGGAGCTTGGCGGCATCCAAGGAAAGCTGCCGAATCTCTGCCCGAAGATGAGCGAGTTGTCGCTCTCTGAAAGTGTAATCGGCAGCAGGCGGGGATTGTTCGAGGCGTAACGCCTGCGCCACCCGCGAGGTGATCTGCTGCAGCTGCGCCTGTCGCTGGTGCTTGAGCGGGCCCTTAGCGAAGCCCCGGATGGTGGCCTTGCTCGCCTCCCACAGAGTGCCTGGAGAGGACACCGACCCATCATTGGTCAGGAAATACTGATTAAGCTCCATCCCCACCACCTTTTTAAATTCTTTATCCTGAAGAAACCGGGCATTCATTCGCCACGTCAGACGTGCAGATGGGGGGGGGGGCCCGTGCTAAGCAGCACTAGAGAATGATCAGAGATACGGACGTCTTGAATCATGGTACAGTCAGTCGAAGGGACGAAGAACGCATCTATGCGCGCCTGCGTGTGGTGAGCTGCAGAGGTATGAGTGAACTGTTTGGTGTGAGGGTGCCAGGTATGCCATGCATCGCAGAGGCCCAGTGACTCGGACCAATTTGTTAATTGTTTTGTCTGCGCAAGTCTAGTGTTGGATGGGGGGCATGTCGTGTAAAGGTCTGGTGAGGAGACCGCGTTGAAGTCGCCCCCGATAATAGCGGAACCCAGAAGCAAGTTGGCCAGCAAAGCTGTGGAATGTTTCAGGGTTATCGTGAGCATCGAGGGGGGCGAGTACATGAATACGAGATTAAGGAGATTACCACTCAACGGGCCACAGAGGCCCACTGACCTTCCCTGGGAGTCATGAATGACCTGCGTAAGCACAAAGGGAAGGGCACGCTTCAACAGGATAGCCGCCATATGGGAGCCCCGGGCGCAGCCAGAGTGCCACACTGTCATACCCATAGCCTGCCTGGAAGGGGCAGTGATTCCCCATCAAGTGCGTCTTTTGAAGCAGGAGTACCTCTATACCGATGCGTTGGGCATAGCGTAGGACAGCCATACGTTTAAGTCAGTCGAGGAGGCCGTTAACGTTCCAGGAGAGAACGTGAAGGGAAGCCCCTGGAATGGGCGTGTCAGTCATGGCGGCTGGAGGCCCGATGGCTTGGGGGACAGGTTTCGCAGTTGTCAGAGGGACCGGACCGTTCCTCCGTCAACCAGGTCCAGGCCACCTGGGCCGAGTCAAAGAACTGCGTCGTGCCCTGGAATATGACACGGAGGTGTGCGGGGAACTGGAGGTGATAGTGCAGACCCAAGGATCGCAATTTCTTTTTAACGTCCGTGTAGGAGCGGCGTTGGTCTTGCACTTCCTTGGTATGAGGGAATATCATGGTGTGGTTCTGGAATTTGAGCGGTCCCTGAGAGCGTGCCTCGTGCAGGATGGCGTTCCGATCCTTGAAGTTAAGGGTTTTTAGTATGATAGGGCGAGGTGGGGCCCGAGTGGGGGTGTTGGTGCGAGGGACTGATGTGCTCTCTCCACCACGAACCATGAAGAGAGGACTTCCTTGGGCATCCATAATGTGAACCGGGTCTTTACAAAGGTGGATACTTGAGTCTTCTTGACCCATTCGGGGAACCCCACCAGGCGGTTCTCTGCATCCTCCGCATGCTGATGGAGTTCCTTGGTGCGTGATCGTAGATTGGCCACCTGTTCCTTCAATTGAAGGATATCGTCCTCCGCCATTGAGATGCGGGATTCAGCCTCTGTTATTCGGGCCATGGCATTACGGAGGTCTTGCTGAAGGAGGGACATGTCCACCTTGGCCTCTCCGATCTTCCCCTCCACCGAAGCCTGCGAGGCGCTGATAGCTTGTAGGATGGTTGCTAAGTCTTTTCCCGGAAGGGGGGGGTGGGGGGGCCTGTCCGTCCGCCCAGGGGGTTCCTGTTTGGAAGTGGTGAATCTGTCCATCTTCGTTTGCGTGGGGGAGGTCGCGGGCTTTGAGGCCTTGTCTCTCCCCATGGCCGGTGTCATATCACGCCCCAGTACGCGCTCCAGAAGCCAGATGGAGGAGTCAAGGTTCGTTCAGTCTCACGCCCCAGTTGAGATTGTGCAACCCCCCCAGAGCGAGTGGCACGGGGTCGGGGAGGAGGCCACCGAGGGAGAAGGAGATGGGGGTGGTCAAAATCACACCAGTTGCCGTCGGAGCCCCTCAGCGTGGGAGGCAAGGGTTGGGGCCGTGGACGGGGGCGACAGGTGTCCACCGCGATGATCTCCTACGCTGAGCGGAGGCACGGTGAAGTCTTCCTAAAGGCACAGGATGAGAGGCCAGTATTGCGTGTTTTCGACACCCTCAAGACTGGGGGAGGAGTGGGAGCCTTCTTCCGGCCAATGCAGCCGATTCCCCTCCCCGTACGGGCAGTTAACGTCCCACACCATGTGCCGCCGCCGATAATACGCAGTGACCCACTGCCGTGGCCTGAGAAGTGTGCCCAGAAGAAGCGGCCTCAGGAAAAAGGGAGGGGCACTGGCCGCCACCCGCACACCGCTGCCCGAAATGGCGGCCAAAGGAGGGAGAATGGGAGCCCCACCTCCGTGGGAACCAGGCCAGGGACTTGGGGATCAGGTCTTTCCGGGCCTAGTTGATGCTGGTAGGCCCGAGCAGGGCCCGTCGCTCTGTACTCTGATGCTGCCCGGCCCCGTGCACACCCAGCGTCGAGGATGATGACAGGTCGGGATAGGGGTGGAAGATGGTCGGTGGAATTCACTCGGGGGGGGGGGGGCCTTGCTGCCCGAAAAGCGTAGCCGAATGGCCCTTTCCGCACCCCACAAGGCAAGCCTGCAGCTCCTGGACTGGCCGGGCCCCAGGCACAGGAGATGACGTGGCAGCAGAAGTCCAGATGGACCTCGGGACGCCACCGCTGTGGAGGTAACGAAGCAAAAGGGGGTGGGGTGCGGGAAGCCTTGGCGCTTACCTTCCACACTGCTACCCGACACGGCAGCCAATCCCTGGTCCCGTCCTCACTCACCGGATGACCCAACCGCCTTGGGCTCCGGGCTGGCCTCAGCTGCTGGAATCGGGTGATTCAGCCTCCGGATATGCCGCTCTTCACCCTGGGAAGTAGGCTCTCAGGACCTCACCGCCAGCACTCACAGGCCAAGTCACGATGCGCTGGTGGAGCGAGCTCGCCGCACCTGGGATGGCCGGGCCCCAGACACCGGGAATGTGTACTTTGTAGCCGCCCAGGCGGGTCCCTGTACATCACGGGAGGGAAGGAGGAGGAGGAGGGGGGGCGCCAGAAGCCTGACTGATGGCCTCCCGCACCGCTGCCCCACGTAGCAGCTGATCCCCCGAACCCATCCCCACTCACCAGATGGTACTTCTTCCCAGCGCTCCGGGCTGGCCTCAGCTGCTGAAGTCGACGTGTTGGTGTGGCCTCCGGGGACTCAGAACACCGTCCCGGAATGCGGGCCCTCGGCGCTCTGCCGTCTACACTCCAGCTGGTCCCCCACAAGCCCGGTCACAATCCCACGGCGGGAGGTAGGTCCGTCAGGCTCGCCGGCAGCGAACACCGGAGGCCGTCATTTTACGGGCGCGGGGCACAGGAGAGCGGAGGAACCAAGCAGGCCATCAGACATCTAGGGCCGCTCGCCCAGGCTCCGCAACGTGTCGTTTGGAGTCCCTGCTCATCGTGAGGTGCAGCTTCGGCCGGGGCCTCCCGGGGAAGTGTGCAGCAGTCACCAGCAGGCTGCGATGGAGGCCACCATGTTGCCGCCTGAGTGCCTCGTCAACCAGAACCCAGGAGGGGCGCTGGGAGGCCAGAATCAGTAATCCGACCGCGCCGATGTAGCACGCTCATTCCGGGGGTTACTGATGTGCAGGTAAGAAGTGTGGATGAAAGCCGTAGACGACGGGATGCGAGGCGTATGACGGAGGGGTTTGGAGCACTCTTAGATTGCGACCGCCATCTTGACGCCTCAGGCCACGCCCCCGACACCAAGCATTATTAACACACAAACATGTACTGCATGGCAGCAACAGTGCATGTTTCCGTAACACAAATAATGGGTACAGGACAGGTAGTAGCAGCTCAGGGAGCATTGCAGGGGTTTGTCTTAGACAGACAGACACACACCTGGTACAATGGTTCTCAAGAAAAAAATCCCATACAAGATTGTAGATTTAAATTGACACAATTAAAATTTCAAAGATGACACATGGATATTTAGTTGCAAAAAAGAAGCAAAACAAAGGTTGGTGGCCATTTACAATATGCTGGACGTTGCGGGGATTCTTTTGTCATCATCATACTAATATGTTTGTGTTATTTGGAGCAGTCCAGCTACTTCTTAAGCAACTGTTTTTAAGTCATGTACTCATGTGCCAACCTCTTCGAAAACGTTTTGAATTGCATATGCAGCAGCCACCTTGTTATCACAGCCTTGGGGCTGTACAAATTGTTGCTCTGTCAATGCCTGGTGTGGGACTTTATTTCTTTATACCAAAGTTTTCTTGAAGATCATTTAATCCACCTGTGCCTTGGTCACTCATGATATCTGAAGTGAGTGACCGGGTCTTGATGGGAGGCCTTGGTGAAGAAAGATGAGATGAAGAAATATCTCAAAGGATGAGAAGAAACCTCTAAGATCTGAAGCAAACTACATGGCCACCTGATCCACAAGGTCGGCTTTTCCTAGTCCACTCTTACATGGTGGGTTTTTCAACAAATAATTCCCCACTGGGTGCAAGTTACAAGTGAATCCCACAGCTTCAAATGTGGCTTCCTATGAAGTATTTGCAGCGGTGCGTGGAGTGAGTGGTAGACACTTCTCAAGGAGATTGTTACTTCTTTCTATCAAGAGAGAGGTTTTTCCCAATCGAATATTACACAGATGAAAATCACACCTTTATTTTTCTGCAAATCTCTTTTCCTGAAGTTCCAGCTTTTGTGGTTTTGGTTAGCATATTTCTTGGCACTAGGGATCTGGGCATTAAGAGTACGCTTAGACTCTGCTACCTAATGTATTTCTACAACACTTGCCTTAGAAACCACAGGCCCAGTCCGCATCTCAGCTCCTTCTGTATACTGGGTTCCATGCTTAGAGTCATTACCTCTAGGTTTTCCAGGACTACTTCTGCTGGTCTCGCCTTGAGACACTTTGGACAGAGATGGTGAAGTCTTCGTTCCTGCATGGTCTAGAGTCTCGCAGCTATGGCTGCTGTGCTGTACTTGGGATTGCGCAATCAATTTGCAAATTACTCCTGAAGCAGTCCTGAAGCCAACAGAGACTCTTGTAAGGAATGCTTCTCTTCATTTTGCCATAGACAAAAGTGACTTTAAAAATGTTTGCGGTCTCAGTGCTACATCTGAGAATACTATATAAAAACACAGTTTATTAGTGGGGATTTTAGCCCCTCCAACAATATATTATGGGACTATTTTCTGCTGGATACCCAGCCGTGGCGTAGGGAACCCCCCACAATAGCAGCTTAAGTGGATGCTGCCACTAGGCCTGATGAGCTTGTGAATTACCTGTTTCTAGACCTCTTTTGTCGGCAGGTCAGGACATAATAAATGTATGAAAGAGGTGTTTAGGCTGTTGCCTGGAATGCACATAGACAAACAGAATAAAAGACTATGATGGCGAAGGGGAAGAAGGAAAAAGTAATCATGAGAAGGCAGGAAGGAATGGTGACAGGAAGAACATATTAATAAATAGATTGGGAGGTAGTATGGAGGGCTAAATAAGTCAATGGAAGAGTGAACCAATGATAAATGGTGGGATGAGAGGCTGGATAGAAGAGTGGACCGCTTGAAAAATGAAAGGGCGAATAGACCGCTAGAGAAAGGGGAATGGGTGGGTGGGCAGATGCATGAATATATTTATATACAGGTGGGTGAAAGGGTAGATTTATAGGTGGATGGATAGATTTTGAGAATGAGTGGAGAGAAAGGTGAAGTGAAGGCTAGATGTATGGATGGCTAGATGAAATGTAAATGGATTGATCTATAGATGGATAGAAGAAGGAGGATGAGTAGGCGAAAGGAATTCTTGTAACAAGAGGTCGTTTTGCCCACTTAGCACACTCCGAAACCTAGTTCAAATGGGAGGTATTTTATTATCTGGCTACCCCTCGATACCCACCACCTTTTCACCAGTGTGGAATGAGGAGTCCTTATGGTTCTTCAACGTTTGTATTCCCAAATATCATACTACACCTTCAAATAGTGATTATGAATCTTGCTGAACATCACAAATGAGTACAGTACTGTTTTTCTGGCATAACTAGATGTAAAAATATTGCCAAATCGTAGTTGTTAATACAATTTCTGATGGATGCTTCTAAACGAAAATTTCTCACCTTCAGGATATCCTGAGGTGCCAGACTGGATCTGAAAAATGTAAACAACATTGCTTCTGCGTCCCAATAGGTATTTTTGGCTCTGCATTGGCTTCATTCTGCCCTAGAAGTGACGACTATGGAACTGCATATAAGTGCCACCCTTTCTTCCTGCACCATCCTATGCCGATCCGGAGCTCGCTATCAACTTTTTCCCCATCAGTTGACACGTTTGTTTATTCCCCCCCCCCCCCAGTATACTTAGGGAACTATGCCCCCCCCTTAAAGTCCATAGTTTAAGCCTTGTAGCAACTGATGCAAACAAATGTTTGTGACAGATCCCTACAAGGTATGCCTCTGACGTTTGGTTCCTGCTAACAGTATGCATTAATGAATCTGAGCGCAATCTAGGAGCTCAAAATGAAGCTGTCTCTGAACACCGAAAGAGGTCTTGGAAGTCCCGTTCCTATTTGAAGTTGAGGAAACCGACTGTTCCAGCCCTTCGGTCTGTTCCTGTGACAGGTCTTTGTCACAGTCCAAGTCTTCCAGTATGGCACATTCAAAGCGGAAGCCGTTGAAGATTCGTCCCAGTCTGGCCACTCAGCCTGAGAAGTCATGAGGACAACATCTGGGTGCCTTCCTGTCTCGCACCCTGTCCCCAGCTGAGGAGCCAATAACGTCACTGATTCCAATGTATCCCACATTTCCAGTGCCATTTACGATATTACAACAGATTGAGAGTCTTTTGATAAGCCATGTTGGGAATCTTTGGTATTTTCAGGCTCACTCTGGCATGCCTTTAAGCCAGAAGAATTTATTGAGACATCCAGTTGGGTTACCGCTAGTGCGTCTGCCTTCTGTGCCTGATAACCCAGTCTCTGTTTCCGCTCTAACATTTGAACGAACTATATTTCTGGCACAGAAATCTACACTGGTCTTTGGAAATCGAAACCAGCCTCAACGTTAACACAGGAAGACCCCATTCCTACAACCCTTATTGACTCTAAACCAAATGTATCTCGACCCTGACTGTGGTTACATCAAGCCGTACTGACACACCCTTCCCCAGTTCACTCCAACTCAGACAGAATAGGTTGCACCCCAGCGCTTCAAAATCTTTTTGGTTCCGACTGTGCTCAGAGTCCTCTGGCCTCTGAGATGGCAGTGGAGATATTGGGGGTTATTTCTTTGTTGACATTCTGCTGTACATGGACTTGCAGGAGGCTGGTGGGTTGGACACTTCTCTGGACACTGGGTTGTGTTTTCCAACTGGGCAAGCGACAGAAAATGTGCCACCTTTGGTGTGGTGAGGAGACAGTCAGTGGAGGTCTTAGACATACAGATGCTTGCCATAGAAGTCAAAACAGATGTGTTGACGTAAGTTTTGCAACCTGACCAGACCTCCTCTGAGCCTGTATCACCACTCAGTGAAACCCTGACAGGCACCTGGATTAAACCTTGTTCCTATCCTCTAGTGAACAGGCCGGTTGCCAGCTACCACAGGCCAGAACTATGTGACTCATACTTTGTGACACAGCAGCCTTTGCCAGAAAATTTAGTGGTTCAGGCTTCCACCAGCACAGTGAACCATATTCAGTCCACAGGTCTCCCCCCTAAACAAAGTTGAAAGGAATCGAGGCATTCAAGAAACAATGTTTTTCGCTGAATCCTCTATCCCAAGCACTCACAATATTTCACATAATAATTATGGCAAAGTTCAATGTCACAAAACACTTTGGAAGGACCGGGATGGAATTACAACAAGACGCAAGGTATATGTCCAGTTTTAATATTTTAGAGCCCAGTACTACGACATATGTCTATTTAAATGACTAGTCAACTTTAATAAAAAATCTTTCTAGATTGAAGTAAATTCGAAGACATTGACAGGTACATACTATATTTTTAGATCTGGGATCTCTTTCAGGACACTGATTTTACTTATTGGGGTTCTACGGCTAAGACAATTTCTTACTACTGAGCACAATCTTGGGTTAATATTACCAGAAATAAATTAAAATAATATAGTGCATAACATGACACGATTAGCAAGATGTACTAATCATACAGGACTAATCATCATTCTTCTATTGAAGGGCGATATTTATCAATATAGTATGGTGTCGGGAGGAAGCCCGGTGAGCAGGACTCTGGGACTCTTGTTGATGCCGTTATCCTGCTGACACAGGTGCGGGACGAGGTTGGACCCTTTGACTTTCCTTGGAGCCGGCAAGAGGAGGAGTTCGAAGGCATGACGTCAGCCTCAGGGAAACGATCAGGTGGACCCGTCGTGTTGAAGTAGGAAGTAACCCGTACGGGCGGCGCGCATGCTGGGTAGCTGAGAGGTGTGCTCGGAAAGGAGAAGACGCCGTGTAAGAAGCCTGCTGATGACAACCCGTCTGCCCGTGAGCCGGAGGTCGCAGCGAGATCCCTTGAGCCCGTAGAGACTGTCAGAAGATACCGACACCGCGCTGCGTCCAGCCTCACTCCAGGAGGAGGGTGGCTGGAACAGGTACGTCAGCGTATTCTGGGCCTCGGTAAAACACGGAGAGGGAATGGGTAGTTTTGTGGGAGGACACCGCTTCTCTCTTTTTGGTTTCTACACTTTCAATAGAACCGGTGATCCCCTCATGCTCTCCACCATTACATTCCGGTTGTCAGACGCCGTCCACTGACCCTTGGTCTCTTTTTGTTTTGTGTTCTTTTCCCTCTGGAAACGTACTTGACTTCTTCCGGAGCACCGACTGAGAACCCCGCCCCCTCCCGACTTTCCTGGGCCCGGTGCAGCAAAGAAGGACCTTCTGGAACCGGACTCTTTTTCTTATCATTTGGTGGACAGAACTTTGGCAATAAATCATAGTAGTCCTGAATCTACAGTGTGCGAGTGCTTCCTCAGGAAACCGCCCCCCCCCCCCCCTCACCTCCCATAGGATGCGACATATGGTTTAGCTTATGGAAATGTATTTGATATTAGCAAACCAGATGAGTGTGCATGGGTCTCTACTGAACCGTCACAGATTGTGTATAATTTAAGTGTACAGTAATCTGCCACAGATGTCACGATGTTAAGGGGTGTAAGAAAGTGCCCTCTTTTTGCATGGTTGCCCCCACTGTTTGCTAAACTGCTGATGTACTTTGACTGAGTGTGCCCTGGACTCCTGCCAAACAGGTAACCAGGGCCTATGTTCTTTCCCTAAAACTGCATTAAGCCAAAACCCAGTTGGCACTCTCTGACCACAGGTCAGCCCCTTGTAAATGGTACCACAGGTACCAAGGGCACTGTGGCAAGGGAAGGCCTCTAAGGACTGCAGCACTTATTTGCCACCCTTAGAGGCCCTGTACCTTTACACACACCCACACACTGCCTTTGCAGGCCACGTGTTTTGATGCAGACCAAAGTGAAGAGTCGACATGGCACATATCCTTGTGTGCCATGCCTACAACCCACTGCCCTGGCATAGGTCAGCCACCCCTCTAGCTGAGTGCACTATACCAGTGGTGGGGGTACAGGTGCATGAGCCCTGTACACCTACAGTATCTAAGTCAATTCTTAAATGTTTAAAAAAGGAAGTATAGTATGCACTCCCATATTTAACCTTAATAAACAAAATGCTCAAAGGCGAAATTTTGGTGTGCAGCCTCTCCAGTGCTTCTGTCCCTTATAGCACGAATAAATTGAAAGGTATCTAATGCGCCGCTGCACATCAATCCGATGTGCACATCGGATTGATGCGTGACGGCGCATCAGATACCTTTCAATTAAGTCAATTCTTAGACATTGTAAGTTCAGTAATGCCATTAAGAGTATATGGTGCTGGGAGTTAGTCATTACGAACTCCACAGTACCATAATGGCCTTACAGAAAAGTTAGGTATCAAGCTTCTCAGCACATTAAACCCAGTGTAAATGCCAGTGTGGGATTTAATGAAAAATGCACTCAGAGGGCATCTTAGAGATGCCCCCTGAAAAACAACATAACACTAGTGTCCAGGCTGAGTGTTTCTCACCAGCTGCCACCACCAGACATGTTTCTGGACCCCTGGGTCGAAAGCCTGGTGCTCTCGGCAGTTTGAAATAATGCACATCCTGGGACGAGGTACAAAGCCACCTCCCCCAGGATGGGCATGTCCACGAAGGGAAAGCTTCCAATGCTTGCCGCCTTTGTGAGCTACCCCAGCCCTTTGCTGCTTCCAGCAACTGTCTCCCATCGGTTCTAACCCCACAGGTGGGGGGGAGGCGAGGTGAAGCACAACTCAGTCCCCGCCACCTTGCAGATTGGGCGGGTCCCAGCCAACCAGACTGAGGCATATGCCCCCCTCCCACTGGAGGGTGGCATAATAGGGGGTGTACCCACCCCAAGAAAGGGGCCCTTTGGTCCCAACCTTTACTTACTTGTAACACCCCTAAATTTAGTATTTAGGGGCAACCCTGAACCTTGCCTTCTCAGACAAGAATCAACAGGAAGAAAAGAAGGACTGAAGAAGTCGTGCTAGAACTAAGAAGAGGAGGATGCCCACCAACTTGGCCCCAGCCCTACCGGCCTGTCCCCACATCGAACCTGCTCCAGTGAAGTCCTGGTGTGTCCTGCAGCCAGCAGCCTCAAGAACCCGAATGATCTGTTCTGCCTTCAAAACCCACACACTCAGACACCCACAGACTCAGACTCCAGCCAAAGCTGCGAGTCTGCACCCGACGGCCACGGCCTGAGTTCGAGTGGCCAACACCACGAGGAGGTCTTCCCGGCGATCCTGACCTGAGATCTGGTGATCTCTGACCTGCCTCGAAACTCCAAGCGAAGCATGCAGCCTCTTTCTGGAGGATCCCCTGATCGCGATCGGAGCTGGTAAGAAAACCTGACACCTAAAGACACCCCTGCCCACGACGCCCCACGGCCTTGGGTCGCCCAACCGACGGTATCCCAGCATCCCCAGGCAATTTACCTCTCTAACCAGTGGTCACCTTCAGAAGATCTTCGTCCCCGAGCCTGCAGTCGTTGTTGCAACCGAAGAATCCCCATTGAAATCAACAGGGCAGCCCACGCCAAAACCGCACCCTGCACCCAGCCGCCCCTACACCGCTGCGGGTGTACTTTGGGTGCCAACTCGGATCTCCCTTTGCCCTGAGCTTTGCTCCCACAACCCTGTTGCCTGCTCATGAGCAGCCACCAACCGGAGGCCCCCTATCCCCCATTGGATAACATTGGACCTCAGCACTCTGCACCCGGCCGTCCTAGTGCCACTGAAGGTGTTTCAAGAGTTCATCCTTGACCCTGGGAGAACCCTGGTTCTAACCCCAGAATACCAACTCCCACAAACTTGTACTTGCCTGCAAACCGTTAATGTTATTTCTCCCTAGAGGAATATATTAACTGTTTTTCCTTGAAAATTGTTTTGTGGAGTTAGTTTGTATGACACATTGAAAAACGGAAAATGTACCAAAACTGATTTACTTACTTTTTTTCCAGGAAATGTCCCAGTGTAATATCTAGGCATATTACACTGAGTAGAAAAAGTAACTTAAAATGTAATCTAAAAAGTAACGAACAATGTAATCTGTAAAGTAACTGAAGAGTAATTTCGAAACATCGACTTACCTGTAATTCAATCAACTGCATTTTAACCTGCATTCAACTGTAAACATTTCATAAGATTTTTTAAAGCATTTCTTTCACTTACCTGCACCAGGCTTGTCTTGGTTCTTAATAATATTTCTGATACAAACAAATTGGTCTGAGTTCAGTCTTTGAGTGTGTGACATCATTTGTTGCCTGAGTGTGTACAACAAATGCTTAACACTACACTCTGACAAAGCTCTACTGCTCGCCCACACTACCACAAATAGAGAGTAAGGTACTATCTACTTTTACCTCTGCCTATCTTTGGGGTTCTACTTGACTTTGTGCACACTATACCTCATTTTGGTATAGTGTATATACAAAACCAGCTTCCTACAAGGGGTTATCCGCAACCTTATGAGATGTAACAAATTACATATAGGGCCTTTATCCGTATTCTAGCCATGACGAAGCCGTGGGTATATCCCATGCAGCTCCGAAACATGTGTTGGCTCTGAGGCTACAAATTAAAGAAATTTGAACATGGGAAAGCTGGATTTTGAAGGAATTTTGTGACATTGAACTTTGCCATAACAATGTGAAATATTGAGAGTGCTTGAGATAGAGGATTCATAGAACAGTGATCACAAGATCAAAATTTAAGGAGTGGGGTGATTCTCCCTACCTTTGAGCATCGCATATACAGATCTTGGCAACATAAACTTATGAGTTCTGCCATTCGAGCGCCATTACCCCCAATCTGATCACCCATTAGAAATTAACAATGTTTGTTCGGCCAGCCTAGCCCTCTGGTCAGTCATTCCCAGCTGTTTTGGTGGGGAAATATTCCCATGCTTTATGGGACATTGGTTGTGAGATCTTGCCGGCAGGCCTATAGGAATTTCGGAAACTGGATCAAACCATCCAGGATTGTCAAGATGTGGTTACATAATATAACATTTACTCAGGACTGGACACCATCGCCTGTTTGAGTAGAGCAGTCGGCACTAGTGTAGTGCCTCAGCTCCATGTTTAAATGAGACCCACTGGCTTCTCTGGGAACATGCAAGCCTCTTTGATGGATATGCCATTTGATTGATCTGATTGGCGAGAAGGTAGATTCAGCGTTGGAGAGCTTCAAAGAAAGCCAGGCCACGGCACTCTCTTTAGGCCTTGTTACTTAAGCACCCTCAGCCTTAGAAACCACAGGCCAAGTCCAAATCTCAACTCCTTCTGTGTACTGGGTTCAATGCGTAGAGTCATTACCTCTAGGTTTCCAGGAATTCTTCTGCTGGTCTCACCTTGAGACACTTTGGGCAGAGATGGTGAGGCCAAGAGAGTCACAACTACAGCTGCTGTGCTGCACTTCCTCCAGGCTTTAACATACAAGGGAGTCTTAGACCACAAGCAAACTCAATTAATCCTACTGTTACTTGGGATGCCGCAGTCCATTTGTAAATCACTCCTGAAGCAGTCCTGAAGCCAACTTGTGAGGAATGCATCTATTCATTTTGCCGTAGGCAAAAGTGATTTCAAAAAAATTTGTGGTCCTCAACAATTTTGCTCTTTACGAGTAAATTTTTGTTGTTTGGCGAACCAGCGATGCCGATGCCCACCATCTCTGCAACAGACACCCCAGCCATTTTGGGGTAAGACGCAGCGATCAAGCAGACATCGTCCAGGCCACCAGGAGGCGTGAACTTGCCACTTTCTTGTACTTGTAGTGTCAGCCTCCAAGCCACTTTTCTTTGCCCTTAATGATTGTACCACCCTGTTGGCTGCAGGATCAGAAGCTTCTTGCAAGGTTGTCAAAATATAACATCCACCAGGTGGGTCCTTCAGATTATTCAACAAGGATAGGCCCTGTTTTTCTACTCTACACCTCTTCTCTCCATACCAAAACGTCTAAGGTGCGCCTACCTTTGTTAAGACTCTTTTGACCAAAGAACCTATAGATTGGATAGGGATGCCAGAAACTGGACCTAGCAGTTACTCTCACTATTTCATTGTGCAGATGAAGGATAGAGGCCTTCATTCTATCTTAGATGTCTGCCATCTGAATGACTTTTACCAGAGATAAATTCAAGGTGTTCATATTAACCCTGTGTCTGTCTGCATTTGATTCAAGCAACTGGTGAGTGGCTTTGTGGGCCAAGAGCATTTTTATTTTGCCACACCCTCCTTCGGCCCCACCAATGCCCCTTGGGGTTCACAGAAATGATGGCGTTGTTAGTAGCAATACTTCGAAGGTTGGGGATTCCAGCTTGCCCTACGTCGAAGACTCACTTTTGAACAGAAGCTTGCCAAGTCAGTCGTAGACCACCTTCCGCAGACAGCGAACCTCCTGACATCTTTGAGATTCACTATCAAAGTGCGGAAGTCACGCCTGACTTCTTTGCAGAGGCTCTCTTTTAGTGGTGCTCTGCTGGATACAGTGTCGTTTCGGCCATACCCTCCATCATGACGAGTTCAGGACATTTGAGCTATGATTCCAATGTTTCAGCTTCGGCCCTGGGTTTCAGTGAGAATGGCTCCTGTGCCTATTGGTCATCCGCAGCCTGCCCATCAACCATGCCATGTGACATATGCAGGGTCTTAAGTGTAACCTGAAGTCTCAGTGGGCCCAGCACCCACCATGGGAACCTGATAGATTCCATCAAGATTTTGGAGGAGACTGCAAAAGACCTGTAGTGATGACGGTGCAACCGCAAGGTGACCAAGAGCAGGCCCCCCCCCCCACTCCCCGCTCAGAGCTCACATTGGTGACAGATCTGTCATTACCAGGATGTGGAGGGCATCTGGGAGAGGTGGAGATCAGAGGACTCTGGTCTCTGGTGGAGAACCATTTGCACATCAGCCTGTTGCAGTTGAGGACCATTCACCTGGTGCTTAAAGCCTTCCTATTGTCCATCAAAGGGAAGCTGGTTCAGGTTCTCATGAAGACCACCACCCCCATGTGGTACTGGAACAAGCAGGGTAGAGTCCTGGGCCCTGTGCCAAGAGGCACTTAATCTCTGGAGCATTCAGGCTTTTTCCTTGTCACGAACCATCAAGAGTGCTCTTTGAATGCCAGTGTATAAGCCGCCCATGGTGGATCATGTATGTTAGTGTAACGTCCTGGCTTTCTCGGGGTTGGGACAAACCGACGACGTACCAGAGAAATGGAGGTTAAGGATGATTTAATAAACAGATAAACAACTACAGACAACAAAGAATACCGGTACTGGAATCACCAGTTAAAGTACGATACCCATTCACAGCTCTTCTAACCGTCCTCCGCATCCACACCGGACCCGGTATGCTCCAACGGAGAGCACAGTGCTAAGCAGTGGCCGACAATGCCACTCGACCGCTGTGAAGGGTAGTTCCAAGGTTGTGGAATCTACGGGGGGGGGCACGTGGGAGTCACCCGGCCGGGCTCTCTACCACCTGGGAACAGCCGCTCTACCAGTATCCCCCAGAGTACTGCCACAACACAAAGACGCTGGGAACACTTCCTAGTGTGCGTCTCTTGTATCCGGGTTTAAGTGATGATACCCAAGGTGGTGCAGGGAATGGATGGGAGCAGCCGCTCTACCTATCCCAGTTCTCCTACGAGTGTCGATGGCTAAGACGCGGAAACACCACCTGGATAGCGTCTTAGCTCTAGGCGTGTGTTTACCCAAGTAACGAGGGTGGGGAGCTTCGGCTCGCACCCACCTCGTTTTCTCCAATTGTCAGGCCGTTGGGAGCTTCGGCTCTACCAACGGTACTTGTGCCCAATGACGTTGAATACGGCTCTCAGAACGGGACAGGACACGGGCAGGAAGCACACGCAGCACCTCTCCTCCGCTCCTTAGAATGTTCCTTCCGCCGCTCAACTCTCCAACGGATCCGTGTACCTCAACCAGGTATTCCGGCAAAGATCAGAATATCCGACGCCGAGTCCCAGTGATCTTCTCCTTAAGTAGTACTCTCGGCGTTGTATAACCATGACTCTTGAGTTGCATAACACGAAAACTAGGCGTTACCCTTGGTGTTATGTAACCAGAACTCTTGAGTTGCATAAGGCACTGTTGCCGGAGGGCATTCTGGGAGTTGTAGTCCGCTCTCCTCCAAGCGCACCAGGTTCACGGAAGTGGCATCGTGGGAGGGAATCCATGTGCGGGAGGGGATTCCTGACAGTACATCCCCCTCCCATCAGCGCCCCCCATCAGGACCAGCACAGGAAGGAAATCGACGATGGAACGACGACACCAGACGAGGAGCGTGAACCCCCGCCGCAGGTTCCCATGACTGCTCCTCGGGACCGTACCCCTTCCATGCCACCAGATACCATAGTTTGCCCCTGCGCCATGTGGAATCCAAGATACCAGCCACCTCGTATTCCACCTCCGAATCCACTTTCACCGACACCGGCGTACAAGGCCTCACCGCGTTCGCGGGTTTCAATAGGGAAACGTGGAACACGGGATGGATCCGCAGGGACTGGGGCAGGCACAATTTCACGTTCACCGGGCTGATGCATCGAAGGATCCTATATGGGCCCATGAAGCGGGGATGGAACACGCTACTTTTCTTGAATCTCATGTGCCGTGTAGAGACCCAGACGTGATCTCCAGGTTTGTAGACCGGTCCAGGCCTTCTCCTCCTATCAGAAAAGGCTTTATACGTGGCTTTAGCCCCCTCCAGGGCAACTCGAGAACTCAGCAAGGCCTCCTTGATGCGGGCCACCCTTTTGGCTGTTGTCGGCAATCTGTCTTCCCTGACCGGGTGCAGAAACGGCAAGAACCGGGGATGATGGCCGTAGTTACAATAAAAAGGGGAGGCCTTGGTGGAACAATGTGTGGCGTTGTTGTACGCGATTTCCACGATCCAAAGTAGGTCCACCCACTCATCCTTCCCTTGCTCTACAAAACAACGCAGATATTGTTTGAGCGACTGGTTCAGGCGCTCCGTCTGGCCGTCCGTCTGCGGGTGATAACTCGTGGACATGGCAGACTTGACGTGTAACGCCGAACACCAAGTTTTCCAGAAGTGCGACGTGAACTGAGACCCCCTGTCCGACACGATCACGTTGGGTAGGCCATGTAGTCTCACTACATTCCTCAATAACAACGACGCCAGCTCTCCTGCCGAAGGTACCTGATTGCAAGCGAGGAAGTGCCCCATCTTCGTGAGATAGTCCACCACCACCAGTATGGCCGTCTTTCCTTGATCCATTGGTAGCCCGACAATGAAGTCTAAGGATATGTTTTTCCAGGGTTTGGTCGGTGTAGGAAGGGGTTGGAGGAGTCCTTGCGATCTTCTGTGGTCCGATTTCATGGATGCGCAAATGGTACATGATGAACACCAATTCCGGACGTCTGTTCTCATGGCAGGCCACCAGAACTGCCGTCCTAGGCTCGCTACCGTCTTTTCGACACCCAGATGGCCGGCACAGGGAGACACGTGGCACCAGGCGAAGGCCTGTTTTCGAAGCCTAGGAGTGGGTAACAACATACATCGTCCTTTCACCGGAATCCCGTCCTTCATCTGCCACTCCTTGTGACTGCGAAGCCACCTCTGCCACATGAAAGTATGGGTCCCCTTCTGAACCCCCCTGAGGAACGTCTGTGGTTGAATCGCCCCTATCACAACTCCTGGAGGGATGATGGAATGTTCGGCAACCGGCTGCGGATCCCTGGCATTCGATTGCCGCGAAAGCGCGTCCGCTTTCCTGTTCTCCGCACCAGGTCGGTATGTGATGTGGAAATTGAAACCGGAGAAAAAGATCATCCACCTCATTTGACGGGGAGACAAGTGCCGCGCCGCCGTCAGAAACTGGAGGTTTCTGTGGTCCGTATATACGGTAACCACGTGTCTGGCCCCCATTAACAAATGCCTCCACTCAGCAAATGCGTCCTTTATCGCGAGTAGTTCCTTCTCCGCAATATGGTAATTGCGTTCCGCGTCGTTCAATTTACGAGACATGTACGCCACAGGATGGAGCAACCCTGACACCTCATTCCTCTGAGATAGAATGGCACCCAGCGCCACATCAGAGGCGTCCGCTTCTACCACATAGGGTAATTCCGGATTCGAGTGAGCTAGCACCGGGGCGGTGCTGAAGGCCTTCTTGAGGGCCACAAATGCTTTTTGTGCTTCCGGTCCCCACACGAACTCCTGAGACTTCCTTAGTAGTTGCGTGATCGGGGCAACCAAGCAGAAAACCCCTCAATAAAACGCCTATAAAAGTTGGCGAAGCCTATGAAGCTCTGGACTTCTTTTACTCCTCAGGGCACCGGCCACTCCTCCACCGCTCTGATCTTGCGTTCCGCCATCTCCTGTCCGTTGGGGCTCAGCATCACCCCAAGGAATTCCACTGATGTGACGTGGAAGTCACATTTGCTGAGTTTGCAGTATAGCATGTTTTCCCTCAGTTTTTTGAGAACCGCGGATACGTGCTGTACGTGTTCTTCCTCTGAGTTGGAGTAGATGAGTATGTCGTCTATGTAAACGACCACGTAAATATCCAATACCTCCCGGAACACCTCATTGAGGAAGTATTGGTAGGCGGCAGGGGAATTGCATAGTCCGAACGGCATGACGAGGTACTCAAAGAGCCCGAACCTGGTCTTAAAGGCGGTTTTCCATTCGTCGCCGTCCCTCATGCGCACAAGATGGTATGCCCCCTTGAGATCAAGCTTTGTGTAGATTTGGGCCTTTTTTACCTGTTCCAGGAGAATGCTTATGAGAGGCAGGGGGTACCGTTTTTTTATGGTGATCGCATTCAAGGCCCTAAAGTCCACGCAGGCCCTCAATTCGCCATTCGCTTTCGGGATGAAAAAGAGAGGCGATGCGGCAGGGGATTTCGACGGCCTGATGAACCCCAGCCCTAGTAACTTATCCAAATATCCCCGTAGATGTACGTTTTCGGGTTCTGTGAGCGCATACAGTCTGCCGCTGGGAACGCTAGCCCCCGGAACCAGGTCGATTTGGCAGTCGAACGGTCTATGTGGAGGGAGCACCTCCGCTCGGATTTCATCTAAGACGTCCCCGAAACTGTGATACACTCTTGGCAGCTTTACGGCATTTTCTGCTGCTGTGGCGACCGTGTGACCTTCGCCTACCTCACCTTCATGGGGGTCCTGCCGCATGCCGCACCATTGTTCACAAAACGGGGAAGTCATCTCAATGTGATGCGTAGGCCAATCCACCGTTGGGTTATGTTTTTGGAGCCAGGGTAGGCCCAATATGACCCCGTACTGCGGGGCTCTGATTATGCTAAAATCGATACGTTCGTTATGCTGTTTTCCGAACCTCACCGGTACTTCTCCTGTGTGCTGTCCGATAGGTCCGGTCACCAGACTTCTCCCATCCACTGCATACACCTCCTCTGGTATCTGTTTGGGAAGGAGAGTGAGACCCAGTCTCCGTGCTTCATTGTAGTCCATGAACATGCCCGTGGCTCCTGAATCAATCATGGCTACCACAGGTATCCACTGGTCCTGCACTCCTACGTGTAAGGTAATAAACAAATGTCTTCACCCTCCTTGATTCGGGCTCAACATGGAAGGGATGTGGGTGTGACTCCAAGATGCCCCTTCCCTAGACCCGGAGTCTCTCAGTTTCCGCCGGTGCGTCCACCACTGCTGTCACCGTTTTGTTCGCTCAGTATCGTGAGGTTTTGGCTTGGCTGGACACTCGCGTACATAGTGCCCCCTTTTTCCGCAGTAAAGGCAAAGGCCTTGCTTGCGGCGTGATTCTTTTTCAGTGGCTGTAAGGCTCGCCCTTATAGCTCCTATGTCCATGGGTTCCGTCCTGGTGGAGGAGTTGGTCTCAGGGCCACCCATCGAAACATACGATGGCAGCGCTTTCCCTTTCCTCTTGTGATCGCCCTTTCTTTCGTTCAATCAATGGTCCAGCCGTAGCACCAGGTTGATCAAGCCCTCACATGTCTTGGGTTGGGGGTCGATTTGTGCTACCACATCTTTGAGCTCTTCGCTCAAGCCCTGGTGAAACAGCGCGGTTTGTTTGGCTATGGGCCACTTGGTTTCGGCCACTAACCTTCGAAAAGCATTAAGGTACTGCACCAGATCATTGTTGCCTTGCCTCAGCTCCAACATCTCTCGATCGGCAGTATACGAGTCCGCCCTTCGATCAAACACCTTCAAGAATTCCTCGCGGATGGCTCCCCAATCACATAGGATAGGGTCGTCCCTGCTCACCAGTGGGACTGCCCATTGCGCCGCGTTCCCAGCAAGATACGAGATCAGAAAGGCCACTCTGGCTTGGCTGGTAGGAAAGGCCTTTGGTTTGCAGGACAGATGCAGTGCTACTTGAGTGAGGAATACCTGCACTGTGTTGGGGTCTCCGCTGTACCTCTCTGGTGTCGCTAAAGGAATGGCTACGGGCATCTCTACCACAACCGCAGGAGCCGTGGCCGTGTGAGAGGCACCCGCCTGTAGCGGATCGTTCTGCAGAGCGTCCATTCTAGCCTTAACGTCTGCTGTTTCCTGTCTGGAAGCGGTGAGCTCGATTTGCATCGCGGCTAAGACGGCCAACACATCCTCAATCGTGGCCATGTCGTTCGCCCAACCAGGAGATTGTTATGGAAGAGGTCGGATATTATGTAACGTCCTGGCTTTCTCGGGGTTGGGACAAACAGACGACGGACCAGAGAAATGGAGGTTAAGGATGATTTAATAAACAGATAAACAACTACAGACAACAAAGAATACCGGTACTGGAATCACCAGTTAAAGTACGATACCCATTCACAGCTCTTCTAACCGTCCTCCGCATGCACACCGGACCCGGTATGCTCCAACGGAGGGCACAGTGCTAAGCAGTGGCCGACAATGCCACTCGACCGCTGTGAAGGGTAGTTCCAAGGTTGTGGAATCTACGGGGGGGAGGGGGCACGTGGGAGTCACCCGGCCGGGCTCTCTACCACCTGGGAACAGCCGCTCTACCAGTATCCCCCAGAGTACTGCCACAACACAAAGACGCTGGGAACACTTCCTAGTGTGCGTCTCTTGTATCCGGGTTTAAGTGATGATACCCAAGGTGGTGCAGGGAATGGATGGGAGCAGCCGCTCTACCTATCCCAGTTCTCCTACGAGTGTCGATGGCTAAGACGCGGAAACACATCCTGGATAGCGTCTTAGCTCTAGGCGTGTGTTTACCCAAGTAACGAGGGTGGGGAGCTTCGGCTCGCACCCACCTCGTTTTCTCCAATTGTCAGGCCGGTGGGAGCTTCGGCTCTACCAACGGTACTTGTGCCCAATGACGTTGAATACGGCTCTCAGAACGGGACAGGACACGGGCAGGAAGCACACTCAGCACCTCTCCTCCGCTCCTTAGAATGTTCCTTCCGCCGCTCAACTCTCCAACGGGTCCGTGTACCTCAACCAGGTACTCCGGCAAAGATCAGAATATCCGACGCCGAGTCCCAGTGATCTTCTCCTTAAGTAGTACTCTCGGCGTTGTATAACCATGACTCTTGAGTTGCATAACACGAAAACTAGGCGTTACCCTTGGTGTTATGTAACCAGAACTCTTGAGTTGCATAAGGCACTGTTGCCGGAGGGCATTCTGGGAGTTGTAGTCCGCTCTCCTCCAAGCGCACCAGGTTCACGGAAGTGGCATCGTGGGAGGGAATCCATGTGCGGGAGGGGATTCCTGACAGTTAGTTACACTCCAGGTGACAGAGGGCATCT
Source organism: Triturus cristatus (assembly GCF_964204655.1). Lineage (NCBI taxonomy): Eukaryota > Metazoa > Chordata > Amphibia > Caudata > Salamandridae > Triturus > Triturus cristatus. The sequence goes on along the minus strand of NC_140594.1, from coordinate 420,062,089 downwards.
GTCCGCAATGGGTACAACCCTGGCTGCATCTTTGTGCCACCACCAAGAACAATGCAATGTTAAAATGTTTGCGTGCTGGAGTTCCTAAGAAGGTTCTCTCTCTTTGAGATACATTTCATATACAAAGGACTCTTGTATGCCTTCCATTGCTGCCTTTCTTTGCCTCAAGTTTTGAATAAGATAAGGAACGCCTGGGCCTAAGTCATCCTAGTGGATCCTGATTGGGCAAGGTGAGTGTGATACATGGAGCATCTGGACATGAGCATCTGTCCTCCCATCGGGCTACCGCTTTGGGAGAATTTACTGTTGCATCAGCTGGGCAGGATCCTGCCCAAAACCCTGCACAATTTGCTGCTCTTTGTATGGAGATTGAGCAGCAGCAGTTGACTGAGATTGAGCAGCAGCAGTTGACTGCGTTTGATCTCCCTCCCGAAATTGTAGATGTCGTACTTGCTGGCAGATGTCACTTTACAAAGTCTGTCTACAGCAGGCGTTAGGACAAGTTTGTGTTTTGGTGTGGCAACTGCAATACAGACTCATACATGCCAAATTGTTGGATGTTTTTTCTTTTTTTTAAATCTCTGCCCAACAAGGACTCCCTGCTAACACAGTTGAAGGTCAATTATCAGCTGTTTCATCCCTTTTGTGTTTTCAGGACCAGCTATATGTGTTCAAATGCTCTGTTATGAGGTTTCTAAAAGGTTTGACTCGTGTTTCCTCCCAACACTTTTGTGATGTCAGTGGGATCCGGTTTAACCTTACTTCCCTCATGTGCACTCCCTTCGAAATGATACACAGCTGTCCTATGCATCAACTGACTCTGAATACTGTGTTGTTGGCTGTAGTAACTTTGGCTCATCATGTGAGTGAACTCCAAGCTCTCTGTGTATCCACCTTTTTCCTGGACAACATGGTGATGAGGACCATGGTGGCCTTTTTGCCAAAGGACATGACTGCTTTCTAAATGGGGCAATCCAAGTTTTCTTTGTTGTGCCTCACCTCTCGAAAGAGGAGGCTTTTACAACGATCACACCAAAGACCATTGGGTGAACACTTAGCTCTTTGTGCTGTTCTCTGGGGCAAAGAAGTGCACAGTAGTGCAGAAAAAGGACTTTGCCAAGGTCCCTAGTCCTCTGCATTAAGATCTGCTTCTCACTGGTCATGAAGCAGCCCATAGAAGAGTTGAGGACCCATTCCTCCAGGGCCAAGACTGATCCCATTGTGTTGGCATGCAGAGTATCAGTTCTTGATGTCCGTCAGTCCAAGTCCAATGGGAAGGGCATATTGCCCATTTTTTCCTGCTGATCCTTTTGATCTGAGCCATTTCGCTGATCCATCACTTTGGGAGGTAGTGCTTTGGTGTCTAACCTGGTGAGGATTCTGCATTTAAAAATATCCATCAGGAGAAGAATCGGTACTTACCTTTAGTAACACTCTTTCCAGTGGATACGCTGTCTAATCGCAGATTCCTCACCGCCCTTCCTCCTCCCCATTCAGTGAAATGTTCACTTTTTCTAAGGTATGCGCTCTTTTTCCATATAAAAAGATCCCAAACTAGAGATCTGCACACTGGTACCTCTGATTATAGTTGGGCTTCTCCTCTGCGGGGACGAGCCGAGTCATGAAAGAAACTGATGTCAGCACTCCGGGTTGGTTCTTACATGCGGCTCCATCGTCGCTTCTGGGGAGGAATGAAGTCCACGCGCGCAGTGTTGTTTGAATCTTCCAGATCCAGTTTGGTCTCTGGAAATTCTAAAGGTGAGCAATGTGTGGTTAGATAGAGTATCCACCAGAAACCGCTTCCACAAAGGTAAGTAACTTTTCCATAAAAATAACATATATCAATTTTATGATCACTTCTGGAAGAACAAAACTAATGCGGTATAAAGCAAGAGTATTGGTTTCTTGTGTGGTGTTTGTGTTCTGTGCAAAAGGTTTGTGGCCTGTGCCTTTCCGAGTCTTCTTACATGTCCCTTGGTCTTTGGCTGATGCTGTCACACACTATTAGGCATTCTGCCAATAGATAGCATCTAGTAGAAAGTGTAACTTTGGTTCACCATTTAGCTTTTTTAAGTCTTTCATTTCCTTTAAAAAACCTCTGAAATATATTTGTCAATGGCTAGTAGGGGCCTGCACAATGTTTTCCGTGTTTGACCTGATATCATATTTCCTATGTCCTCTGTAAAGCACCCTAATATGCCCTGTGGTGTATTTGACTACAAACATAACATTGTTAAATAAATAAATACCTCCTAGAATTCTACGTTAAAAGAGCTCTTCTTTGGACTCCACAGACCAAATGGGAACGCTGTGAAGGTTGCTTTTTCCACTGTGATGGTCAAAGGTTGCGAAATAATGTACCACGCTCTTGATGATCTGCTCTTTGTCAGGTTCAAAGTTGCTTCTGTTAAGTGTTCCTCTTCTTTGTCATTTTTTGTGGGTTCTTTACTATGGTCTGATATTATGCTAGGGTGTATTTCCTGTCTAGTAGTTTTGGACATGTAATTTTGCTGTCTTCCGCGTGTACACTAGTAGTTTTCTATCAGTGTTTGTTTCCCTTCTTTTGATAGCAGAATCAGGTACTGTGTTTCCTAGTTTCTCTGAGAAGTTGGTCTCTTTCTTGTGTTATATGAGAGGGATAGAGCTCAGTCAGCATATGTGCACACATATTTCACTGCAGCCACAATACTAATTAACCTCCTCTGTGGATGAGAGAAATGGAAGATGTCGAACTTTATTTTAGAGGAAATTGTCTGACTCTACTCAGTTATTTAATCTTGATATCGGTTTTACTATGTGGGATTTCTTATATACTGGAACTGTTTATATTGTGTTCTGTATTTTTAATTTTTAATTCTCCGCTTCATATTTCTCAGCATATGGCGGGCTGCGAAGAGAAAACTACCTCCCCTCGTATTTGGGGCACAATGCTTGTTCCCCAAGTATTAATTCTCCCTTAGTCAATTCGTCCCCCAATCTATTCCATTAAAAGCTTTCCCAGTTACGTTGTTTTAAATGTTTTTTTTTTTCTTTCAAAAACCTTTATTCTTTTAAATCAGTGACACAGCTATTCAGCCGACAACCCGGAGGTACGGCAGCTTTAGAAACACAACACATGCGAGCGTCCACATTTCACTGACAGGAGAATCAAAAGGTTCTGTTTTAAATAAACACAAACCCAAACCTAAACACAAGCAAGGCGATAAGTACTGAAAGCACAAAAAGGGTTCCCATCAGGGGGAGCGAGCCCCACTTCGTCCATCAGACACAGGTCTATAGTAAGGGAAAGGAGGGGAAGTCAGAGACTCAAGAAGACAAACACATACCAGCAAGGAGTACAAAGCCGGAAAGAAAGCTAAGGGGAGAGCTGCTCCTCAGGCGGGTCCGGGTCTTGGGGCAGGCATATGCCCCCTCTGTACTGGTTCCATCGCCCCCATACAGAGTGCCATTTCCGAGGGCGCCCTCGAGCACAATACACTGTCTTGTCCCTAAACATGCTCCAATCCATGTTTTCCATCCACGTTGTCAATGTAGGAGGCCTAGTAGAGCCCCACAGGTGAGCGATGTCGCGCTTGGCTACCATGTTCCCTAGGGTCACCCACTGAGTCTGTGTCGCGTCGTGGTCAGTAGGACCCCAAACATTCAGGAGACAACACCGCGCCTCCGGCTGCATGACGATGCCCGTCACCTCCCCCATCACATCGTGGATTCGCTTCCAAAACTCCATAATCGCACCGCATTCCCAAATAATATGTAGGAAGGTGCCCACCATACCACAGCCTCTCTTACATAAGCCCTCCTCAGAGAAACCCATATGGACCAGCCTGGGCCCTGTCACGTAAACCCTATGGAGTATTTTAAGCTGCACCAGCCGCAGGCGCGCGGGGATCGCGACCTCTTTGGGAGAAGAAACTGCATACTGCCAATCCTCATCATCTAGTTCGAGGCCATCCCTGGTCCATTGATAGCGCAACCCTAGAAGAAGATCTGCCCGAACATTAATTAGTTTCTTATAAATGAGCGAGATCGTACTCTCTGGCATATGGCCATCCAGGATCCGGTCCTCTAACGGAGAGGACTCAGGCACCTTCTCCCCCTCTACAAGGACTGACCGCAAGGCGTGACACACTTGAGCGTATCGGAAGAACTCCGTGCTCCCTAGCTCATATTCCTTCTGCAGCTCCTCGAATGACTTTACCCTACCCTTAACCAAAAGGTCTCCAACCCTGGATATACCGATCAGGTCCCATTTCTCAAACCCTTTTGTATGCCAAAGCTTTCCCAGAATATCGGAGTCAAACAGAGGGGTGGCAAGGGTGAGCTAACCCTTCCAGCCCAGTGAATCCGTCGCCACCTTCCACACATGCACGGCCACCCTGGTGGGCCCCGTAAGGGTTAAGTCCGACGACTTCGAGTACAACGCTCTGTGGTAATTACCCCCACGCAGCAACCATCGGTCCATGGCGTAGCCGGGGCTCAGCGCCGGACCATAGACACCATGGTTAATCGCGCTCAACTGAGTGGCCCAATAATAACGTCGAATGTCTGGAAGCGCGATACTCCCGTCATACCACGGAAGCGTCAACTTAGCAATCGCTATGCGCGGTCGCCCTTCCCACAATAGCACGCGCTGGTGGCTTTCGACCTCACGGAAATAACTGGCCGGGACCAAGTCAAGGGTATTCTGCAAGGCATAGAGGAAACGGGGAAGAGACATCATTTTAAACAGGGCGGCGCGGCCAAGGAGGGAAAGCGGCAACCGCCGCCAGCCCGCCACGTCCCGTCGCAGACGTGCCAAGGGAGGGAGCAAGTTCTTCTCGTATCGTAAAATGGGGTCGGTGGAAATATAGATCCCCAAATACAAAAAGCCCTGCCGGGCTATCTGGATCGAGCAGTTGCGCGGGACAGGCGGGACATCCCCACACAGGACATACAAGTATGACTTCCCCCAATTAATGATAAGACCAGAGTTCCTACCGAAAGAAGTCAAGACGTCACAAACCACTATCAGAGATTTCTTAGGCGAGGTGAGGTATAGCAGAATATCGTCGGCGTAAAGCGAAATACGGTCTTCGTGGTCAGGCGACCAACGAATCCCACGTATATCCGGGTGCCATCGTATCCACGCCGCCAGCGGCTCAAGAGCAAGGGCGAACAACAACGGCGACAGGGGACAGCCCTGCCGGGTGCCCCTCCCGAGCTTGAACGGTGTCGACGCCCGCCCGTTCACCACGACGCTAGCAAGAGGCCCCTCATAGAGCAACCTCACCCAGCCTACAAATCCAGGCCCAAAGCCGAACTTGGCTAGCACAGCCCACAGGTATGCCCACTCAACCGTATCGAAGGCCATCGTGGCATCGAGGGACGCCACAATAGCCGGCTCTCGCATCGTGCCCGTCCTAGCAATCACTCCATGAAGGCGTCTAAGATTCAGTGCAGTGTTACGGTGCGGGATAAAGCCCGACTGGTCCGGGTGGATCAAGTCGCCAAGCACCCGGACCAGGCGGTTAGCAAGGATCTTGGCAAGGATTTTCGGCTCGGCGTTGAGAAGTGATATCGGCCGATAGGAGCCACACTTATCCCGGGGCTTGCCGTCTTTATGTATTACCACAATCGTCGCCAGCCGTTGATCGAGCGGAAGAAACCCATTCACACGCGCCTCCACGAACATGGCGCGCAGGTGAGGAGCCAACTTATCCGGACGAAGCTTATACAGCTCAATCGGCAAACCCTTTGGGCCCGAGGCCTTACCGGAGCGCAACGCACGGATAGCACACGCCACTTCGTCTACAGTTATATCTCCATCGAGGTCATCCCTATCAATGGCAGAAAGGCAGGGCAGAGCGATATCACGCAGAAGGTCGCACGAGTCCTCAGTCGGCCTATCCGAAACCGAGGTGTATACCGTACGAAAATAGTCCGAGAAACACTGAACTATACCGTCGGGGTCAGTGACAACCTCTCCCCCATCCATCGACAACTCCGGCACCACTCGATTAACACGCTCTTTTTTATCCAACCACGCCAGCAATTTCCCGGCCTTATCACCAACATCGTACAATCGACCCTGCTGCTCCCTATTGAGGGTCTTGGCAGCGTTCGTCACCAGATCCCTATATTCCAATTGCTTCAAGCTCAAATTATTCAGTGTGGCCGTTGCAACATCCTCTTCCAAGGCCACTTCTAAAGCCGCAATCTCGTCCTCTACTTGTGTCACCTCGGCGTCTCTCCGCCGCTTGGCGGCCACTACCAAGGAAAGGGCCTCCCCTCTCAATACAGTCTTAAAAGCTTCCCACAAGGACACCGCTGATTCAACTGAACCCTGATTATCTTGAAAATAGTGATCAACTGTCTTCAGCAACGCACTGCGCAGCTTGGGGTCACGAAAGTACCAGGGGTTAATGGGAGCCACCCTGCCCCCCACCACCCGGCCAATATCCAGACGGGCCCACACCGGCGAATGATCAGATATGCCCCGTGCCATGTGCCTAGCCTCAGATACCAGTGAGGCGTGCGCAGCCAGAGTGAGCAAGTAATCAATCCGAGAGAGACTCCCGTGGGCCCCGGAATGAAAGGTATATTGTCTCTGAGTGGGGTGCCGTAGCCTCCAACAGTCTACCAGACCAAAAGTATCTATAAAGTCGGGAAGCCACTTCTGAGCACCCCCGGTGTCCCTGGGCGGGTACCTATCGAGCATTCCAGATCCAACCGCATTGAAGTCTCCTCCCACCACTAGCATCCCTTCGGGGAGTTCCAACAAGGCCTTGCCCAGATCAGCAAACGTGGAGGCCTGCAGGGCAGGAGGGACATAAACAGAAACCAATACCAACGTTCTGCCCTCCCACCTCCCCGCCACAGCCACAAAGCGCCCCCTGTCATCAGCGATTGTGGAGTCAACCTCAAATGGTAGGGAAGCTCTAACAAGTATGCCCGCACCCCTGGAGCCCGAGGAGAACCCCGAGTGAGCAATGAATTTATAACCCTTTCTATTAAGTGCATAACATGTATTCCCTATAAGGTGGGTCTCCTGCAGGAGGACCACATCTGGCGAGGTCCGTTTCAAGAATTGCAGGACTATCCCCCGTTTAATACGATCCCCTAAGCCATTAACATTCCAGCTAATTATGTTTAAGCCCCTATCCCCCATCCCCAAACACAAAGAGACCTCCACCCCCCCCGGAGAACCACGATCGGACAATACTGACAACAATTGCTACGCCTTGCAAGAAAAAAACAACCCCCAACAACAACCCCAACATCCCGAATCCCCCCCCCTCCCTCCACCCCTGCGTCAGCTTACAAAGCCCCCCCAACTTGCAGTGTGCCTGTCGCCCTATCAAAAACAAATCTACAAAAAGTACCCCAAGGGAGGAAAGAGCTCCTATCTTCCCCCCGCCGCCCTCCCATTACTACAGTAGGGTGCGAGTCACTGTCCGGGGCTGAGTCAAAACAGACCGACACCGGAGGTATCACTCCTGTCCATCCCGGTCGCCTTCCGCTCCATCCACGCGGTCCCGGCCGGGCTGTCGCCGAGGGAGCGCATCCAATCAGTCCCCTGCCATGTCCGGTGATTCGAAGAAGAAAGTCCGATCCTCATACACCACACGTAGCCTGGCGGGGAAAAGCATGGCATACTTCAGGTCCATCTCCCTAAGCCGCCGCTTCACCCCCAGGAAACTCCGCCTCTGTTTCTGCACCATCTGGGTGAAGTCAGGATAAAAGCTCACAGAGGCATTCTGAAAAGGCACCGGGCCTGTCACCCTCGATGCTTGCAGGATAGCGTCTCGATCCCGAAAATTAAAGATCCGGGCGACAATCGGCCGCGGGGGGGGCTCCCACCTTAGGCCGTCCGCCAGGCACTCGGTGAGCCCGCTCAACCGCAAAAAACTTGCCGAGGCCCTTAGGCGCAAGATGATTCACCACCAAGTCCTCGACGAGTAAATCCACGGAGAGCTCCTCCGAAGTTTCCGGGACCCCAATAAGGCGCACATTGTTGCGCCGGGCCCGACCTTCAAAGTCTTCGAGCCGGCGGGCGGAGAGGTCATTCGCGGTTCGTAACTTACGAACCTCAGCCTGGAGTTCCGAGACATCGTCCGCGAGGCCAGTAGTCTTGAGGTCCAGGGACTTGACCCGCTCATTGGTTTTGCCCAGGTCCGCGCGAATCAAGTTGACATCAACCAAAATCATGTCCACCTTGTGCGCCAGGGTCTCGAACTGTCGCCCAATCGAAGATTGCATCCCATCTATCGCCCCCTTGATATCCTGCAATGATAACTCCGAGGCTGGGGATGAATCGGCCTTCTGTGCTTCCAGCGACTGTCCCGATCCACCAGGCGACCCCTTCTGCTGGGCATAGCGATCCATATTGTTGGATTGGGTATAGCCTCCCCGCCTGGTAGTCTTAGACTTCGGCTTGTCTGCCTCCGATTTGGTCGACATCTCGAACAGCAGGGCGGTCAGTCGCAAAAAAACGTCCCTCACTCAGCCAGAGGAAACGGGGTCAACTAGGACTTCAGCAGCCAGCCAGGGTCGAGTGGAGGTCTTCCAGATAACAGGGGATCGGCATGAAGCACTCCCAACCCAGAGCAAACAAAGGGCGAGAAAGCGAAAGTGAAAGTGCAGCGGCACCCGTCCGCCAGTTCACACCTCCCAAGGCCGCTGTTGTTCAATTAGTGGCCGGGCATCCTGCCAACGCAAGCCCCTGGCATCCTTCGGAGGTAGGCCACAATCTTCCGCCATGCACAACTTCTGTCCCCTGTGGGCGATCTTAGCCCGGACAACGTCAATCGCCCCAGCTGTGACTCATCTGCAGGATTCCGTGCATGAAAATCAGGATTTAGGACAGGATGATTGCAGGAGGGCGCGAGGGTCGCGGGAGCTCAAGGCTCACGCGGCCATCTTGGTCAAGCGCTAGGCTCCTCCTTAAATTTAAAACAAAAATAGATTAGAAGGCTTTCATTTTCTTCAACGAGATGGAAATGGCAAAGTAAGTTCTGGTTTGGAATGTTTCGTTCAGATTGACCAAGGGGTGTTACGGGGCAAGTTGTAGTGGGAGTACGAATAATGCATTTCCCATTGAAAACCCATTAGAAATTTTGCTGTGTGTTACAGCAAAAACACAGGGCCTATTGAGGTTAAGTCAAAGTAAGGCATTTGCTTTGATTTTTTGTAAATTCGCTCAGTGGTTTTTGAGAAATTTGATAAACAAATCTACATATGCTAGTTGAGTTTAATCGAGGGCAAATGGGAGGTGCCTTGTGCTCATCGCAAGCTGTGTATGGCCTGTGGCTGCGCTCAGTAAGAACTGATATCAGGGAATGCTCAACAAGTGTGTGGAAATGTGTACTGGGCATACAGCCTGTGGCAAGCCTACCCTAGGAAATGGCCACCAGCCAAAACCTGCGAGTACCAGGTGCTGGATATATATTCCCAGTTACAGAAAACTCCCAAGTGAGTACAGTAAATAGCACAACTGTAACCATGCACAGCACGTACTGAGGGTAGGGTGCAGGCAACATCTGTGTAGTTGCTAAAGTGTACCATTACAAACCCAAAAACACTCAAATGCTTTTTTTTAGACGCTATAGTTGCGTTTTAAGATCAGTTACTAAATAATGAAATATAAAAAAACCCTCATATTTAGGATCGGTACAGCAGTGAGCCAAAAACAAAACAGTACATTTGTAAGTTGTGGTTAGCTAGGCAGCCACAATCTGCTCTCGTACATGAGCTCACGCCTAACATTACAAATGACATAACGGAACATCACAGATTTTCCACTGGCTGGATCTTTGACGTCAGATAAGTGACAGCATCGCCCTTAATCAAATCTTTCTGTGCACAGTGTCTGCTAGGTGTTGTCAATTGCACTGAAGCCTCACATCTGCATTTCATACCTGTAAGAAGGGCGAGTATTACTTGTGAGTGTCACGTCAGCAGTCTTTCTTCTCAGTGTAACCACTGCAGGGACATCTGGTTTCAGATACACACAAAGCAGCCTTGAATTTGCTCCTAATGTTATCTGAGGCTCCTTATTTCTTGGAGTATAAATCTAGCAGCCGTTCTTCTCCATTATTTGTTTGCTAACCATGGCTCTTCGCCTTTACTCTTCAAGCACTCTCTAGGAGGACATCAGTCCGGGGAGATTGCAGCATTTCCTCTCCATACCATGTCTGTGAATTAATGTTCTTGCCTAGTGTGGTTGTTTTGTGCCATCTCATCGTTAAAGTATTGTGTGTCATCTGTTCTGTTTTGTCTGGGGCCATGACCTTTGCATTGTCGGTGTTATGGTTGCATAGCTCACCACAAGTGAGGAGTATTTGTTTTTGTGGTTTAGATGATCGTAACCATAAGGCTCCTTCAAGTGATTTGTTTTTCTCCAGGGAATTTTTAAAGTGTGTTTTGGACTGATTATGAACTGATCTTAGTCGACAGCCATAATGCCCCATAATGACAGTTTGTTCGCGTAATTACATCACTGCACTGTTTGTTATGTTATAACTAGAGACACCTTATGTATGTTTGGCGGTGGCTTAATTTTTATGTGCAGCGCTAAAAAATCGTTGATTAGCAAACGTGATCAAATTCTAAACATTGCATTATAAGCTTGGAACGATCAAATTCAAGTGCATCAAGATACAGATGAATTAGTGAGTTGATATAGGTTGTTTTTAAAGATTTTATGGAAACGTTTTTAACATAAACTTTTTATGATAACTTTTTGACACGTTTGTATATTTTTTTCTGAACTTTTCATGCATTTGATTTTAAATGCGAAATAAGGTATTAATTGATTGATTGACAGTTTTTGTGTTTGTATGCGTACCCTCGATCAGATAGATACTATTTTTTATTTTTTATAACTGTTTTATTTTTCAAATAAAGAATGACATTCACATTGCATTGCATACGATCGCTTTACATGCCAATCAATTTGTACCAGACAGTGACATACAGCGTTAATTATTATAGCATAGCACGGACATGTCATGCCAGGAACCCCGGTCATCAAGCAGATAACTACACACCCCAACCACCCCCCATCTCCCCAGACCATGAAATAGGGCAAACCAAACCGCTGTGCCAGCCAGTCATAGTTATGAAGCACAGGTCGAGGAAAACTCGCAACGCTGCCCCGGCGAACCAACCCCATTCAGCCTACCCCCTCAGGCACAATCCCGTTATCCGCCCGCGTGGCAGTGGCACGCTTGGCAGAGTCCAGGTAGGACCGCAATGGTCCCCAAATGTCCCGTGGGCGTAACGACTGTGGCATAAGACTGGCGTATATTTCAGCATTGAAGTTGCAGTGTGCCAGACTCCCCAGCCAGTCTTGCAACTTAGGCGTGGACTTCCTGCCCCAGTGGATGGCAACCTCTCTTTTAGCTAAAAGTAACCCCAAGGATGCTAGTTTTCTGAGTTTCTTAGGGATCTGCACCGTGTACCCCAAAAGTGCTATTTCAGGGATGGGGACCATTGGAACGCCAACCATCCTCCCCAGGGTCGCGTGCACCGCATCCCAATAGGACTGTAAACGGGGGCAGAGCCATGCCAGATGTATGAAATCAGCGTGAGGTGCGGAGCATTTCGGACAGGTGTGTGGCTTATTGGCGTCTATCCTATGTGCTAAGGCAGGTGTGAAGGAAGCGCGACGTAGAAATCTAAAGTGCAGCAACTTATGGCGGCTATTAAGTGATATGTCCCTAGCAGCCACACAACATTTGGTCCACTGTTCATCTGTAATGGTGCAACCCGTGTCCGCCTCCCAGGCCTGTCTAATGCTTGAGTCATCAACCGGCAGCATCTTAACGCATGCTTTGTACATTTTGGAAATAAGGCGTCTGCCGCCAGGGGCCTCCAAAACCAGAGTGAGTGGGGGGAATGAGTCTGGCTCAACTGGGAAAGAGGGGAAGGCGGCGCGCAGTGCGGATTTCATGCGGCTCAGGAGAAATTGCGTCATAAAATTGCACCCAGCGAACCTGGCATCCTCATTTAATGAGAAAATATGACCCCCGGGAAGAGATCACCCATTTTTGCAATTTTTAATATGGACAACGTGTTCTGAACTAGCCTCTCTCCTGTGATTGGGAACCATCGAGCATTGGGCAAAGGTAGGGAGGAGGAGTAAAGCTGTGCCGCGCCTGTGTACTGTCTCAATTTGCCCCACGCCCAGGCAGTGGTGGACACTGTTTGTATGTCACTCCTGTCTCTAGGAAACCCGCTCGGTAGCACCTCGCTTAATTTGTTGGGGAGAACCAGGTCCGACTCCGGCCGCAAAAAGGGTATACGAGCATCAGGATGGAACCAAGCGGACGCATAGTGGCATTGCGCCACTAGATAATATAAGTGAAAGTCCGGCACATTGAACCCGCCCCTGTCATACGGTAGTGTCATAACCGACCAGCGAACACCGCCCCATATCAGTCGTGTCATGAGTGTAAGGTGCGAAAAAATCCATTAGTAAGGGGGATCGGGATGTTGTTAAAGAGAAATAAGAATTTGGGCAGGACCACCATTTTCAAGATGGCGACCCTACCGGCGAGGGACAGCGGCAGCCGCAGCCATCTGTCAACCTGTTCCTCCAACGTTTGAAAAGCCTGCCCGTAATTTAGCCGAATGATTTGCGTGGTGTTCAGATGAATGTGTATACCCAAGTATTTAACCGAGTCTTGACACCATTCAAGAGGAAATTCGCATTCCCACTGGGTCGTGCACGCTGTAAGCGGAAATATGATCAACTTTTTCCAGTTGATTCCCAGCCCCGAAAATCTACCAAAACAAACAATTTCACGAAGCAGGGGGGACAAATTAATGTGGGGCTCCCGGACGTAAAGAATGGTATCATCGGCGTATAGGGAAGCAAGGAGCGGACCAGTGTTAAACTGCAATCCTCTGTGTAGGTGGCGTTCCTGGAAATGCCTCACTAAAGGGTCCATGGCTAGGATGAATAAGAGCGGGGACAGAGGGCAACCCTGCCTGGTCCCCCGGTATAGTTGAAATGGCTTAGACAAGGTACCATACAGGCGGAGTCGCGCAGATGGTTTGCTATATAACAGTGAGACCGTGGAAATAAAACCGCCGGGGAACCCCATGCGTTGCATCACCTCCACAAGGAAAGGCCACTCCAAGGAGTCAAACGCTTTCTCCGCGTCCAACAACACCGCCGCCACGGGGACATCGAGACTTATTCTGTGGAGCACGGAAAACAGCGTGCGAAGATTTAGGGATGTGGAACGTCGGGGGACTAAGCCGGATTGCATGGGAGAAATGATATACTCCATCAGCTGCGATAGTCTATTTGCGAGCGCTTTAGCTAGGATTTTATTATCCAGATTCAGCAAAGACAATGGTCGGTATGCACCGCATTGCCGATGGTCCTTGCCAGGCTTCGGAAGGAGTATGATTACAGCTTCCTGTAGTGTAGGGTGGAGAACCTGTCTCTCCAGTGCCTCCGCGTAGACCTCAATCAACTGTGGGGCCAGGATGTCTTTGAATTCTTTATAAAAAGCCCCCGTCAAGCCGTCGAGCTCTGGGGCGGAGGAACTGCGCAGGGAGTCTATAGCCAGTGTGACATCCGTTACTGATATGGGGACTGCCATGCAGTCCAGTATGTCTTTTTCCAGAAACACCAGCGCAATCTCTTCTAAGTAGGAAGTCTGGGCTGCGCCATCTGGGTCCGCCCTAGAGGAGTACAGTGTGGAGTAGTAGTCCAGGAATTCATCTCGGATGGCCGATGTGGAGGTGAGCAAAGTGCCGAAAGCTGAGTGCAACTCAGTAATGTACGATTTGCTGTAAAGTGGCCTTAGCATCTGTGCCAATACTCTGCCAGGCCGCTCGCTCTCTCCGTATCGCTGCGCACTCTGATATTTCCCCAAATACAGTACCTCCTTATCGGCTGTGTGTCTATACTCAGCCAGGAGGGCGAGTCTCGCTGCCTAAACCTTAGGATTCGGACCAGATGCGAGTTGGGAATCAAGCCTGGCTATGTCGCGCTCAATGCGGGTTAACGTCCGACGCAAGTCCCGGAGGACACCGGATTGTTTGGAGATGCAAACCCCCCTTATGACCGCCTTAAACCCTTCCCACAGCACTGCCGCAGTGTCCACCGAGCCAGTGTTGTTTTCGAAGTAGTCTTCGATAGCCTCTCGAACGTCAGCCTTGAACACGTCATCTAGGAGGGCCCTGCCTGGGAACCGCGACTGCTTTTCGTACCCTTCCGGGCGCGGTAGCAGCAGACGTAGGACCACTGGGGAGTGGTCGGAGTATGTGCTAGAGAGCGTAGTAAGGGAGCCAAACCAATCCGTCACGCTGGGGGAAAGCAGCCAATCTAGCCTGGACCAGGTGCCGTGTGGGCTGGAATAGTGAGTGTAGGCGGAGAGAGTTGGATTACGCTGCCGCCAAATATCTATCAATGAGTATTGAGCGCATAGATCAGTTAGGGCACACCTCGCCCGGGGTTTAGCATCAGGTGCATGTGATGTGCTGTCCAGTGGGATGTTTAATAACAAGTTGAGGTCCCCCCCAAGCACCATTGCCTGGGGCTCGTATTTCGCAATCCGAGCATTCAGGTCATGGAAAAACTCCGGGGCATCCACATTGGGAGCATACACATTAATCAGGGCTATTCTGTGGCCGTACAGAGCACCCACCATTATCACGTACCTGCCCAATGGGTCGCGGGACACGCCCGTAAGTGTAAAAGGGACCCTCTTATGTATCAGTATCGCTGTACCCCTGGCGTAGTTACTATAATTGGCAAAGTACCTATGTGGGCCCCAGCTGGTGCCAAAGCGGGCTGAATCCGTGGGGGGAAGGTGTGTCTCTTGTAAATAAACTGTATCAACATTATGTTGAAGCAGGTAGTGAATCACCTGGCGCCTCTTACGTGTATTATTAAGGCCACGAACATTCAAGGTCATTAAGGTGAGGGCTGAAGGCCCCTGAACATTACCTAACCGCGACATGTACTTTCAAAATGGAAAGTGTCCTGTCCGGACTGTAGAATGAAGAACCCTTGGCAAGCAATACTGAGCTCAAACGCAGATCAGATAGATACTTGGGTATGTTTTAATAGTTTTTCAGCATTTCACAAAAAGCAGTAACCAGAGTGCTTCACATAAGAAAATCACTTAGGCAGGTGCAGTCAGTCAGTGAACAGTAGCAGGGCAACACAATCTGGTATCAGTTTTTCAAACGTACAGTTACAACTTAATTACAAATCTTCACTAACACCTCCGAAATTAAAACAATATAGTGTCCGAAAATGCACGCGGTGCCCCTCACTTGCTAAATGCGCCCGATTTGCAAGATTGTTCTTTGGTATCCAGCATCAGGGTTTGAGTGTGTGTTAAATCGTCCACTAGGGTCCTTTAATCTTTCACCAGAATTTCCCTGTGGTTTTGTGGATTTCACTTTAATATGAACAGCTCTGCAAAGCCCCAAAAAGCCACTAGCCAGCCCGTGAACATCTGATCCTATTGTTGTGTGCCATTGCAATTTTCCTGGTAGGATAGTCAAATCAATAGTTTTACTCTTCAAAATATGATTTGTCATCCTGGATAGTGAATCCTCTAAAATGGTTTACGGTGCACATGAACCAGTACCACCTTAATGGACCCCAAGGTGTCCCTGCTACTATCTAGTTTCTGCCTGCTGCTTCTAGGTACACAGCCAGCTTCATACTCCAGGCTCTACAAGTGGAATTGTTGCTGTACCAGGGTATGGCTACTCCTACAAGGACTACAGCTGTTTCCATACTCTGACTGGTGGTGTCACTGGGGCACCTAATTCAAAGCATGTTGTGAGTGTCTCATCGCTGAATGGCTGTACCTTTGCTCCTCCTAAGTAGGGAGATGTTGTGCAAGTCATTCCTTTCATTTAGTGGTCATTAGATTCATATTTGTATGTCCACAGGTTTTGCGGTAGAGAAGATTCCAGAGAACCTGGATGCCATTGTGATTGGCAGCGGCATTGGTGGACTAGGGGCGGCTGCAGTGTTGGCGAAGGCTGGGAAAAAGGTGCTTGTCTTGGAACAGCACACCAAAGCCGGAGGCTGCTGTCACACCTTCTCAGACAAGGGCTACGAGTTTGATGTTGGTAAGTGCCCAGCTGTCATTCAGAGCTCTTTGTTATCATTTGTACATTTAAATTCTGGTTTCTATGTTTGTGAAATGTTCTGATACAGGATGTCCTGCATCAACATGAGATTAAAAAAAGGTAGGATAGGTATAACAAGTTTATTAGGACAATTGTTTGTAAATCCTTCTGAAACCAAACATACAATTTAAAACCAATCTAGCCCAATCCATTTTTAAAACATTTCTAGATAAAAAGCATAAAATGTGCAATTCCTGCAACAAAATCCATGAAGCGCATTTTAGACAATAGTCCCATTGCTTTTACCCTATATTATTGTAGGCGGGCAGAAGGGAACACCACACGCGTGCAGTATAGGGTTTTCAGGGTTTTTATTTTCTTAAGGGACAACCGCTTTCGGGCCCTCTTGTATATCAGTCCCATAAGGCCCGTACTACCATTCAAAGGTGGTCTCCAAAGCAGATGCACAAACAGAACAAAAGGGGGAATGAGTGAGAAGAGTCCCTCTTGGCCGTCCACCCGGTCTCCTCGAGGTTCGATCCTGGTCCGCTCGTTGTCGACATGTCTTCCCAGGGCACTCAGAGATGAAAGGGAGGGGGGAAATATGGTAAAAACCGGGATTAGTGTCTAGGACTTCTTGCTATATACAGTACGTGCTACCACTACCAGATGCCGTGTAGGGGAAGGAACAGGGAGCACAGTGGGGGTTGTTCAGGTAAAAGAGCAAACAAAACACCTGTGCCCTACTTTCCCTCACCACCCCCACCAGAACGATCCCCTTAACGGTACTCGCCTTGTGCCACGACCCGTGGCCTGGGCCATGGCGTAGGGACCCGGGGCGTCCTCTCCCTTCTCTGGGCCGTCGGGTTTGTTCGCGGTATCCGATGCTTCCGTGACCCCGTGTCCTTCGTCTCCTCCTCTCTCGGGCTCCTCGATCGATCCGCCTCCTTCTCCTCGCCTTTCTGTCGCCACCGCTTCCGCCTCAAACGTTTCTGCTCCGTTCCTTCCACCATCGAGAGAGTTTTCGTCTGGATGCCACTCCTTTTGACTGTCTTTCCCTGATGTCGTCAGGTGCACCTCCGCGTTCCTCCCTATTGCTGCTAGACCGCTGAGTGTTTCCGGAGATGGTTGTGTGTCCTGCCCTGTTTCTCCCCAGTTCCGGTCTGTCGGGTTGTCGGATTCCTCACAATTATGTATGATAGTTTAAAAATAGGGGTCTCAAAAACGTAATACGGACTGTCTTATAAAAATGCACAGTCTTATAAAAATGCACAATGACACAGTGAGCATTTCAGATTAAGTGAGCACATACAACAACTGTTTCCATCGCATACCGCCTAATGCCACTCAGAACTGCGGTAACTATCCAGTCTCATTTTTAAGATTTCTTTACATAGCCCTGAGTCTGGTGATTGTACCCAATAGGTAAAATAATTATCTTAACCTAGAGACTAAAGTGTAACATTTATTGAGGGTTTCTCCCTCAAGTAGGCCATATCTAGTGTACAACTTACTTTCTCAGGTGATTCCCTCAGTACTTGCTTACTTGAAACGGGAGACCATGCTTCTATTGTGCCCCGTACAGTGTGCATGGTTTCACAATCTCTTATCCTAAACAGAACATCCCTGGCCCACTGCCTCTCACTAACACATCATTAACTAGAGATCTTCTTAGATAAGTTGTTAAAAAACCTCAAAGTGCGAGCGATGGCCTACAACTGCCAGGATGCCAATTTCAGTTCCCTATATCATAGTCCCTGATGGACGGCTCAATAACCTCTTCAGGACTGCACCCTCCAGCTGTTCCCAACTCCAAGCGATGTTGAGTGCATGAATCTTAGCTCTATACAGGGGTAAGATTCTTGCACTTGATCCCTAGATAATCTTTCATGAGTGGGGCAAGTGACGTGCTTCCATATCGCTGATTGAACTTAACTAAGCATCCTGCATGTAACATGGCCCTTGACTTAACACTTCTCAAATGCAGGGCCGGCTTTAGCACTAGTGGCGCCCTGTGCGACAATTTTGGTTGGCGCCCCCCCCCCCCAAATGACTCACCACCACCATTTGACAGTGGCCCTCAAGTCTCCATAACCACTGTCTCTTAGATTTATTTAGTTTTGTAGCGCCACTCATAAGAGTTTAAGATGTCAGCATACACTTTACATCACACACACATTGCACAGAGACAATCAATCAATCATCGGTGTGTAAATCAGTGTTTACGAAATATTACATAAGATAGAGGCCTACAAAGAGTAAGAGCCACATTTCATCCATACTGGTAGGCAGTATAGTTTAAGAGTGATTGGACTGAAAAAGCACAAATTCAGAATTTAAAATGTAACACCGTTATTAGGGGTTTTCTTTAATAATAAGAATTTATTTCTACCCAAATGAACCCCTTTTGCAATATTAGGACAATGAAAGACTGGGCAAAAAATATATAGCTCTAATATTTCCTTGCTGTTTGCATGAAGCTCTTTGGTGGCAGTTAATAGGTCACTATTAGAATTTTAACTTATAAACTGAAAATAACAAAAGGATCTCTGACAAAAGCGGTAACCCATTGATTTATTTATATTATATGCACTTTGTGATGTGAATGGGACACGTTCTTTGCAGCAGGCATATAAATCCTCTGCGCTATGAAGGAGTCGAATCTCTCACTACTAGACAAAGCTCCGGTCTCTCCAGGAAGAACATTAATCACCGGAGTTGTCATTTTTAGGTCCCGCTGAGCCCAGCGCATGCGCTGGCTCTGAGAGACATTTGGTATGTGAGTTTTCAAAGTGCTGCTGGCTGGCCTAGCGCTTGCGTTCACGCGATCGTACACGCGCGAACCGCC
The DNA here is from genome assembly GCF_964204655.1 of Triturus cristatus. Lineage (NCBI taxonomy): Eukaryota > Metazoa > Chordata > Amphibia > Caudata > Salamandridae > Triturus > Triturus cristatus. Next base: position 420,043,149 of record NC_140594.1, on the reverse strand, counting down.
AGCCTTCAGCAGCACTTTGAAAACTGTTCTTTAGCGCGTCATCGCGATGACTTTCGCTTTCAGAGCGATCGCGATGACTTTCGCTTTTACGGCCGCGCGGCGTTACTTTTACTGCCGCGCGGCCAATGCTTGTTCACTTCTGCTGCAACTGCTCTCTTACTCATCAATGCAGACACTCATGCATCCATTGCACCATCCAGCCACTCTCCCATTGACTATCTGCGTTATTATCGCACTTCCATGGACCCTGCGCTCATTGATTAATCAAACTACACAGCCACACTCAAATCGGAATACTAATTCAGACGTCCGTTAAGAAAGCACTTTGACTAATAGCATGTGAAGCCGATAAGTTTTGCCAATGCTTGTTTGAATTTGTGTTGTCTATAAAGCATGCTATAGCTAAAGTAGCGATCGTGCAAAAGACCACGTATTTTGCAAACTCACAGGATGAAATTCCGTCTTTAAAGAGAATTAATGAGCTGGGGCATGCACGTGGTGCTGCAGACACTATAAAACAGGGCCTTGGCGTTCACCATCAATGTAGTCGGTCCCTCCAAATACAGCAGTGAGTCCAACACTCATTTCCTACAGTCTTCGACGACTTATCCCCAAAACGGACGGAAACACAACAAAAAAACAAGCTACCCCTCTGATTCCTGTAAACAACTGCCTCAGAACTCTAACCTCGACGTTCTGAAATCGCTACATCACAGTACACACCGTAGTAAGCGCTATACAGATGCACACAAAACTTCTTCAGAAAGAGCCACCTGTAGAGTTGCGGTCTAGTCGTCGCATCGCCACGAAGAAGTAGGCGCGCAGCGGCCATTTTGGGCTTCGTAGCACCGAGTCTGTGCACGGGGAAGACGGCCCCCGGCGCTCTCCCTCCGAGAGTAATTATCGTTTATAAAAGGAATAAAGAGATCGTTATTACTACATACCTGCTTGTCCCTGCAATCATTGTCCCAGCAAGCAACCCACTACAAATGGCGACGAGGGCTGGGACCGACGAACGACGCGGGGAAAACCCATAGAGCCTGCACAAGGAGCACATGTGGCCAGCAACAGGAGACACACAGGTACGCCGGAGGGAGAGCGCGGCAGTGGGGACGCCTGGGTCTCGAGCACCACCCAGGGAGGCAAACAAGTCGTGACTGCACAGGGGAACCCCAGAGCCACGGGCAAGCACCCAAGTCACGTGAGAGGCACAGAAGAGGAAGGTGGCGCGAGTGCCAGAATTGTGGGGTGAGCAACCCACGTGGCAGGCAGAGGAAGGGAGGCCCGTGATCCTCTCAGGCTGCGCGGGCCCTCACAAAGTCACGAGTGGGAGGTGCCCAAGACGCAACGACCCTAAGCACGTACCGGGGCCCACACAAGAGGTACAGGGGAGGCCCTGGCGGATCAGGCAGAGCGCGACAGTGGCGCTGGAGCGGCCGCACACCAAAGCCCCCCACGCCAGCAGAGACGGAGTGCACCCGGCAGCCCAATGGGGGAAGACGAGTCACCGGAGAGAAGAGCGGCAATGTGTGCCCAACCGTCCTCACTCACGACGCCAATCCCCTTCCTACCCAAACCGGGCGAACCGTCGATGAAATAGGAGGATTGGAGGGAATACCTTATGAATTACATTGAAGCCCTGGAAGACGAAGCGGGGGAAGCATTCCCCAGTAAAAGGAAAAGAAGGATCCTGTTGCACAACCTGGGCCCAGAAGGAATCAGGGTGTTTCAGAACATTGCCCCCACGCCGAGGCAAGCAGCGGACGATGATGTCTTCCAACACGCGATAGACGACTTAAACAAGCACTACAGACCAGCGGTATGCACGTTTATTGATAGATATAACTTCCAGCAAAGGAAACAGGCGGAAGGAGAGCCCATAGACGAATACGTGGCGGCATTGAGGAAATTGGCCTTCACCTGTAAGTTTGGCACGTTGCACGACGAATTTATAAAAGACCAAATTGTCATGCACACCACCAACTCGGCGATACAAGATAAGTTGTGGGTCAATGGCGATGCAACGTTAAAGGAAGTGATAGTCATGGTGAAGAAGGTGGAGCTATCGAAGAGATGCGCGGAAGCGGCAAAGAAGGAGGCTGCCCCGAAACCCATGGTGAACAAAGTCACAGAAGCCGAACCGCCGGAGAGAGGCAAAGGAGCAACGGGAGACACGAGGACACAGGCCAAGTGGTCACCCAGGCCACCTCCGGGGAAGAAACCAGTCACGGAAGGCAAGGGCATGTGCTACAGATGCGGCAGCAGGTCGCACCCAGCACACGACAAGCGCTGTCCGGCATTTAAGGCTAAATGCATGTTTTGTGGATGAATCGGACACTACGATAAAGTGTGTCGCCGCAAGCAGAAGACAAGAGCAGTCAAATATGTCACACAATAGGTGGAGGAAGACGTAGGGAATGAAGATGACGATGATGACAGCGTGCTATGCATAGACGAACACGTGATGGGGATAAACTGCAACCGATCGAAGAAACCGCAGTGTGACCTGGTGATTGGAGGGGAACAAATTCAGATGGTAGCCGACTCCGGGTCCCCCTACACCATCATACAACGTAGCGTCTGGGAGGAACAGTTTGAGGACCACATTGGAGACCACCTGGAGCCCCCGGACATCCGCCCGTCACCTTTACAGGAGAACCCATCCCAATGGTGGGATACCGGCGCCTGGAGTTTAAATTCAAGGAGCGGCACGCCAGTTGCAAGCTGTACGTAGCGGAGAAAGGTCCATCGGTCCTAGGTTGGGTAGACCAAGGTGATCTTGGAATATAGTTGAACCCAAGCGCAACCACCCAAGTCTTAATGACCAGTGACGAACAACAACCAGACGTGGGGAGGCTGAAAGCAGAGTTCCCCAACATATTTGGAGGCAAAGTAGGAAGACTAACCAAATTCACGCACAGGATCGAGCTCAGAGGGGATGCCCGACCGGTATGTCACAAGGTGAAAAACATCCCCCTAGCAGCCAGATACCAAGTGCAACAGGAACTCCACAGACTGGAAGAAAACGGCATCATAGAACCGATCACGAGTGCGGAGTGGTTGGCTCCGTTGGTGGTCGCCATGAAGCCTAACGGAAAAATACGGTTGTGTGTGGACTTGAGGGAGCTGAACAAAAACATCATAGTTGAAAGGTTTCCCTTGCCACGGATAGATGAGATGCTGGCCAACACCAAAGGAATAAAGTGGTTTTCAACAATTGATCTCACGTCCGCCTACCACCAGATTGCGCTACACCACTCCAGTAAGAAGCTGACGTCCTTAATAACCCCCTTTGGGTGCTACCAATTCCGCCAAATGCCACTTGGGTTGGCTTCGGCAGCAGCCGTATTCCAGAAGCCTATGCACAGTCTATTTCGCAAGATCGAGGGAGTGCAATACTTCCCAGACGACATCCTAATAATGGGCAAAGACAAGGCGGACCATGACACCAAGTTATCCACCGTCCTCCAAGTGTTGGAACGCAATGGACTCACGGCGGAGTGGGAGAAGTGCCGGTTTGGGATTACGTCAGTTACGTACCTGGGGCATGTGATCAGTGACCAGGGGATCACCCCCAAACGGTCCAATGCCAAGGCGATATGTGATGCTCCGCCACCCAAGTCGAAAGAAGACGTAAGATCGTTCCTAGGCATGGCGGAGTTCTATAGCAAATGTGTTCCCCACTTCACCACGAAGACGCACCACTTGAGACAACTAATACGGAACAAAACCAAATTTGAGTGGACTGAGGAAACGCAAGAGGAGTTCCGCAGGATAAAAGCGGACATCAGCACGGCTGTTCCGCTGAGCGGATGTGATCCCCGGGCCGGGACAATCCTGACGACGTATGCCAGTGACCGGGGTCTGGGAGCAGTCCTTATGCAGGAATTGGAAGGCGGAGACTTGGCCACCCTCAGCTTCGCATCCCGATCGCTGTCGCCCACGGAACAAAAGTACAGCGTCATAGAAAAAGAGATGCTAGCAGTAGTATGGGCCATGGGCAAGTTCCGCCAGTTCTTATGGGGAACGAGATTCTGATTGAGGACTGACCACAAGCCCTTGATCAAAGTACTAACATCGTCAGGACATGCCACGGCGACGCCCCGCATCGCAAAGATGACGCTGAAGTTGTTGGACTACAGATATGATGTGGAGCACATCCCAGGGAAAAAGAACAAAGTAGCCGACTACCTTAGTCGAGCAGCGGCCATGGGGGAAGCCCCCAAGACCTCGGAAGACGAGGACTGTAAAGTAGCATTCATGGACGATCACGAACAGGTGATAAGCATGCACGAATGGAGGGAAGCGTACGAGACCGATACAGACATGGAAGCAGTCAAGCAATGTGTCCTAAGGGGATGGCCGGAAAAAAAGCACTTGGGAACAATGCTTAGGAAGTTCTTTGAAGTGAGGGAAGAGTTGTCTGTCTGCGACCAAGGGATCTTCCTGAGGAGAGGGGAAAAAGTAGTCCCCCCGAACAAGTTGATACCACACCTGCTGACTCTCATCCACGAGAGCCACCTGGGTATCGTCAAGACAAAATTGAGAGCGAAACAGGTGTATTGGTGGCCGGCGATGGACAACCAGATAGAGAGGCATGTGCGGGAGTGCAGCCAGTGCCAAGGAGTGGACAAATCCCTGAGCCTCCTGCGACCACCCCTGGGGAAGTTTGACAACCCGGTGAATCCTTGGGAAGACCTGGCCATAGACATACTCGGGCCGATACTGGACAAGCAGGGCATCCAGAAATATGTGTTGGTTCTTGTGGACAAGTACTCCAAGTGGCCGGAGATGGAGGTACAGGAGGATATGGATACAGACAAGATACTAAAGTTCCTAACGGCAGTATTTCTCAGGGAAGGCATCCCACGCTCCATCCTAAGCGACAATGGGCCTCAATTTGTGTCCGACAAATGGAACACGTACATGGCGAGGAACGGCATTTGGATAAAACACATGTCGATATACCACCCCGTGGGGAATGGTCAAGCCGAAAGATTCAACCGTGTCATCATGGGGTCGGTGCAAGCGGCGATTGCGAGCGGAAAGGACTGGGAAAAGGAACTGAAGAGTATGGTGTGGGCGTATAGCCTGTAAAATTCATACCAGACTATAGGTTCTTTTAGATATGAAATTTGATCAATCTACATTAAATTCATTTTTGATCAAATATTCATTTTTAACCTCACATCACTCTCTTAGCACTGCACTTTACAGGAGCCCTCGACTATTTGGGTCCATACCCCTGCAGGAGTTTATTTTCCTTCCGGGTTTCACTAGCCTGTATACCTGAGCGATCTGCCATCTCGGGCTCAGACAGTGATTCCTTGGAGTTCCAGATGACGATGCTCCGCCAGTAAGGGTGGGCTGATGGACTCCTTTCTCCCGCAGGGGTGCCTCAACTATTCGCAGGTTCTCGTACACACCTTCACATTAACCGTCAGTTGGCTATTTCTGTTTTGAATGGACTGTACTTCTTCTTTTTGTTCTATAGCGTATAGGATCACACCTACCAGCACGGGGTACAGCCCCTTCCAGATCTTGAGGGGTAGAGACCCCTTTACGAAAGAAAATGTGGAGTGGAAGGAGCGAACCATCACGAGCAAGTGGTCGCCTGCTGTAGTACGTCACAACCTAGAGAGAGCTCAAAAGATATATGCGGAACACTACAACAAAAGGAGAAGTGTCAAAGAGACGGAGCTCGAGAAGGGAGAGTGGGTGCGTGTTAAGTTGGCCCAGTTGCGAAGGAAGGGGGACAGCAAATTTAGCGCACCGATGCAGGTGGAAGAAGTTTACAACCGTTCTGCCCTACTCAGCGATGGGAAGGTGTGGTCGCAGGACCGCATGTCCAAATGCAACAAGATCATGCAGTGGGACGGACGGGGAAATGGACAAGGGATACCGTCTCGGACCCAAGGGACTGAGTCAAGGCTAGCAGACAACACATCAAGCAACCCAAGAGAAAGTGGAGGTGAAGCGGAAGTAAATGATGATGAGGGTCTGGGTAACTCGGAACCTTGGGGAAGCGGTAGCAGATCTCCGGGGGAAGGAGTGTCCCAAACACCGGGAGGGAAGGACAGAGAACCTCCCGAGAGAGCGCAGTCCCTGCCTCAGGCACTCCTGTGAGGTGTACCCGGAGCGGAAGGACTGTGGTGAAACCAACGAGGTTTAGAGACTTTGAGATGGACGACTGATGGGGAATGCACGCAAGTAATAATTTTCTGGTTATTAATGTGTAAGGAAAAAGGGAGAGATATGCACGCAAGTAATAATTTTTCTTGTTGTTTATGTATAAGGAAAAAGGGGCGATATGTAGAGTTGTGGTCTAGTCGTCGCGCCGACGCGATGACGTAGGCGCGCAGCGGCCATTTTGGACTTAGTAGCACCGAGTCTGTGCACGGGGAAGACGGCCCCCGGCGCTCTCCCTCCGAGAGTAATTATCGTTTATAAAAGGAATAAAGAGATCATTATTACCACATACCTGCTTGTCCCTGCAATCATTGTCCCTGCAAGCAACCCACTACATCACCTGTCTCTGATCTGCTCCTGTGGGCAGGAGGAGATGGAAGTTACAATCTCTGCCATTAAAGCCTTGCATCTTCCACGTGTGTGTGGTGATCAAAGTACGTGTTTTACGGAGCATGAAGAGGCTTGAACCAAAGGCGCAGTGCACGCAGTGTTTTTATTTTATTCAGTTTCAGTGAACTCTGGAAAACTCACTAAACGCTGAATGCACTCACTTGAACTTACATAAAACATGCAAATCTCAGCGTTGTGCGTGTTTTGTACTGCTAACGATTTGTCAATAAATGCACAAAAGCCACTCACGAATGCGAAGCAGGAAAATATGTATTTTACACTCAGATATCAGTAGGACCCCTTCAAATGCATGCGTCTCTTTTATCGCTTTTGTTGGCAAATAGGAAAACTTTTATCCGTCTGTGATATGTTTATTGCACCTCTTACCAGTAATACTTCTGAGAAGATACAGTGATGCAGTGCTCGGATGTACAGTGCTGTCTGTGGTAGAGAGAGATGGCTGAACACTGCCCTCCAGTGCATCAGTGTCTGCCTCAAGTACTCGCCCAGGATCACATAGGCAGGGGGCCCCCTGCAGCTGCCACTGTGGTGCCCTAACCTCTCACCAGTAACACTTCTGAAGAGATGCAGTGATGAACTGCTCGGGGTGTGCACTGCTGTCTGTGGTAGAGAGAGATGGCTGTACACTGCCCTCCAGTGCATCAGTGTCTGCCCTCAGGTATTCACACAGGATCCCAGATGCAGGGGGTCGTCCTGCAGCTGCCACTGTGATGCCAAAGATTGAACCTCTCAAAGTAACACTCCTGAGGAGATGCAGTGATGCACTGCTCGGAGTGTGCACTGCAGTCTTCGGTAGAGAGAGATGGCTGAACACTGCCCTCCAGTGCATCAGAGTCTGCCCTCAAGTACTCGCCCAGGAACACATAGGCAGGGGGCCCCCTGCAGCTGCCACTGTGGTGCCCTAACCTCTCACCAGTAACACTTCTGAAGAGATGCAGTGATGCACTGCTCGGGGTGTGCACTGCTGTCTGTGGTAGAGAGAGATGGCTGAACACTGCCCTCCTGTGGATCAGTGTCTGCCTCAAGTACTCGCCCAGGATCACATAGGCAGGGGGCCCCTTACAGCTGCCACTGTGGTGCCCTAACCTCTCACCAGTAACACTCCTGAGGAGATGCAGTGATGCACTGCTCGGAGTGTGCACTGCAGTCTTCGGTAGAGAGAGATGGCTGAACACTGCCCTCCAGTGCATCAGTGTCTGCCCTCAAGTACTCGCCCAGGATCACATAGGCAGGGTCCCCCTGCAGCTGCCAGTGTGGTGCCCTAACCTCTCACCAGTGACACTTCTGAAGAGATGCAGTGATGAACTGCTCGGGGTGTGCACTGCTGTCTGTGGTAGAGAGAGATGGCTGTACACTGCCCTCCTGTGCATCCGTGTCTGCCCTCAGGTACTCACACAGGATTCCAGCGGTAGGGGGTCCCCCTGCAGCCGGTGCCCAGTCATGTCAGTTACTTGTGCGGCCTCAGGCTTTTTATTTCCTTCTCTCACCAGCAAGAGAATAACAGTATCCAGCGGGGTTACATGTTATCTCCTTCACCGAGGAATAAACGTTTCCCCCATGTAATTGATTAGATCTTTTCACTTTAGTAAAACCTTTCTTATGAGGTGTCAAACTCTTGTTAAGCCTTTATTTTTCCAAAATAGTGCTGCCACAATATTTAATAAAGGGCCAGTGACAGGACTAAGTGATCTAATTACGACTGTTTACATTTCACAATTTCCATATATTACAAGTGCTTTTTTACCAGGCTTGGGAACTTTTTTCCGGAGCCGAACATATTTTGGGGCCTCCTGCTCCGGACAGCTTTGAAACTATGATCCAATTTTAGCTTTTTCATGCCCTCCGAGGACAGGTCACTGACACTGCTTAAGCAGAATGGTCCTAATTCTAAATGTTTTTTCCAACTTATATTCAGGGATGGCCATGTGTGTTTTTAATATTATATTATAGCAGCAACTCACTAATATCATTGCAAAGAATCTCTGCAACCCACTGCCATTTCTCATTAAAGGAACTTTGTTTTATGGATATTGTATGCTGCTGAAAAATATAAACACAACATTTCTTTGCAACATGTCTGCAGTAGTGTCCCACAATTACCATACAAAATAATTTTTTATTCAAAACAATCTATGTTTAAAAATCATTCAAGACTCTCAGTGTGAAGATCAGAGCTGGATCTATCTAGGGCCCCCTGAGAGGCTTGGGCCCTGGGCCAGAGCCCACTTTGCCCATGCCTTAAAACATCACTGATCTTTGGTCACTGTTTTGGGCAGGGCGATTTGTCCCCACAATCCAGTTGTATTTTGCAAGGCTCAAACCCTGTTTTCCAGGAAAACCTCCAGTAAAGCCACCCTTGGAACAGAAGAAAGCTGTGTCTCTGTCCTCAATCTGGGGCCTGTGAATGGCTCTCTTGCCAGCTGCACTTCTCTCGTACGTCTTGCTTGATTGAGGGCGGTGAACATGCTCGATGTCCTTTTACAACTGGTCTTAGTGAGTTGAGCACATTAGCCCTAGAAAGTTCATCTTCAGTTCCTTTCATGCTGATTTTCAAACACATATAGTTTGCTGGGCCCAGCATAATGACCTTGCATGATTCTGACACACTCTCTCTGTTGAGAAGAAGAACAATGTGCCATGGCCTGACAATAGAAAGAAGCATTGGAATAGCCAATAGGTCTCGCCTTTGGGACCTTATAAGTGCTTAGCCATGCAACAGTTGATGTTGTTGCAACAAGGATATTGTGCTGGATTACTAAACACTTATAAGGTCCCAAAGGCGAGACCTATTGGCTATGCCAATGCTTGTGAATGATGCTGGAAAACTGCTTATTATGTATGCGGCATCAGCTGCTTTTAAAAAGATGAACATGACACCCCCCACCCCAAGTCAGCGTCTGGTGCGGTGACACCGATAGCACCGCCCTAGAGCCGGCCCTGCTCATATGTGCATCCCATTTCAATTTCTTCTAAATGTCAGCCCCAGATACTTGTAAAAGTCCAACACTTCAACAGGTAGAGAGTTCCGAACCCATCTGAACTTCGTGAATTTTTTCCCAAAACCCATTATCTTTTTTTCTCTCTTTTTTTTTTTAGAAATTATTTTTACTATAAATTTCCAGAGACTCCAGTTTCCTTTGTAAATTCAGGGGGTATAACCTAAAAGTATCAAATCGTCTGCATACAGCACGCATGGCACACGCACTTACCCTGCTCTAGGAGAAAAATATCTTGATAGATTTAAAGTTGTTGGCAAATCTACCAAAAATAAACAAAAGAAAGTAGCTACTCCATACGCATAATTTATACAGATCTTCATTTCCCTATATTGCTTATCTTAGTTTGTGATTAATGGCACATAAACTGACCTCTGATGGCAATTTTGCTGGCATAATAACCTGCACAATAACTCTGTGGGGGTCATTATTACTGGCACAACAACTACTCTGAGATGTATCAAAAGATAGTTATCATTTGGGCTGGTCAGTTTCTTTTTGGTGAGGCCATGATCTGATGACTGGTTCTGAGGGTGGTATATGTGGCACATGGCAACTCCGCGTTTCACCCTTCTGAAGTTGACAAATGAAGTACAGTTATGTCGCACAGTACTGATAATGCCTCTCATGTACAGACCCACAAAACAGTGATTTTGCTATAGAAAACGTTATGCAAAGAATCATGTTATAGCTGATTTTGGTAGGTTTACCAGATTCATGTGTGAGAACTGCCATAGTATTTTTTAGAGCTGCCCTGATTATTGGCTCATTAATTGACTGACCTTGATGACTGACTTAATGACTGAGGGTGGCATGGTCGTTAGTATAACAATTTACTAAATACATCGATGAGCATAAGGGAATATGGCAGAATGCTCAGAAATTTGCTTTCGAATACTCTAAGAGTGTGAATCCTAATTGTGGAACGCATTGAATCCCTATGTCTGGCTTCTTTCAGGAATCCATTATATTGGAGGGATGGAGACCGGCAGCGTGCGGTTCATTATGGACCAGCTGACTGAAGGGCAGCTGCAGTGGGCACAGATGGACAGTCCCTTTGATGTGGTGATTTTGGGAGATCCCTGTACCAGCAAAAGGTACCTCCTGCACAGCGGGACAAAGGAGTATATAGAAGGATTGAAAAAGCACTTTCCAGGGGAGGCCAAGGCCATTGATAAATTCATGCAGCTCGTGAAGGTAACAAATGCACCGTTTCTTGGAAAATAAGCAACTTCTGGTGTCACCGCATGACTGGCCCTTACGGGTAGATGGTGAGATTTTCCTGGGCGGTAGAGGTCTCCAGAAAACTGGTGGGATGAATAAGATTGGTCCTTCATAGCAAAGTGTACACTTCAGTGGCACTTTGTTTCAAGTGGTCACTTTAGGGGCATTCTGCACTAGGGATCTTACCAGTTTGCCTCACCAAGTAATTCTCCAATAAATGAATTTTTAATGTGCTGTTGCCGCCAGTCTTTCCTGTTTCTAGACCGAAGGCCTGTTTTGTGGGCTGAAACTGATTGTAAATGTAATGTGATGCTCCTCCCTCTCATGTAATAGGAAAGTAAAGCCGGGGAGCTTCACTGCTGCCCTATCTTTGTCGTACATTGTTCAGTGTTCGGTTTGCTGTCTGGTTTTCTTTCAGTCTGCTTCCAGAAGCGTATCACACCTTGCTGTCCTGAAAATTATACCCCTTCCTTTGGCCAAATTCCTTGCTTGGACAGGCTTGGTCGCCTGGCTATCTCCGTTCTTTAAGCTAGCATCCAGGACAGTCACACAAGTGGTGAATGAGCTGACCGAAAACGAGGAACTACGAGCTGTGCTTGGGTACATCTTTGGTACTTATGGTATGTCACCTCTGTGTATATTGACAGTGCTAGTTGGACTTATACCTTCTTTGGTTGATGCCACCTTCCTGATTTACAGCATTCACTAGGGTTGCCAAGGCCATTAATCTACACCTGACTATTCATCTCCTCTCTCCTTGGGCTGGTGCACCGTTGCACGGCAAACATCCTTTATTACGAAGTCGGAACCACGCTGTGCCTTTACAACGCCGGCAATAGAATGAAAGTGTTGTTACCACGCATTCATTTAGCACTCGAGTTGCTACAGCGACTTGCTTTAGGCGGCGCAATGGTAGAGTGGTGTTGGATTTTAAGTCCAACACTTTCCCTACTGTTGTGAAAACTAGAGTTGGAATAGTAAATGATACTATTCTAAAGTCCAGCGCTGCCCCAAGGCAATTAGTTGTAATGAATTGCATGGTAAAGGAACGTGTCGTAACAACATGTTCATTCAAATGCCGACATTGTAAAGGCATGCATGCTAAACGCATGCAGGATTACGTCAAATGCAAAGGCTGGCCCTCCGTGGATCTACAGTGAAGACCTTCAACGGGTGCGCCAGGTTACCTCGCCCAACCCACTACTTTCATCTGGGATCAAACATTTGTTGGGAATGAGTTGTGTCTGCAGGTTAATATGTCCAGCAGTTCAGTACTTGCCGACCCAACTCTGATATGGACCTATTGATTCCAGAACTTAGTAGTCCATCCTCACACACTGACACATGCTCACTTTCAGCACTTAGAGCTCAGTCAGGCTCCATGCATGTTCCTTATTTGATGAAGGCCATTGGATCTCAGACATGGGAGAATGCACAGACCTTTATGTGAAGAAGCTGGTAATTGCTTCCCTTCTAATACTATCAAAGTACGGGTAAAGAGGCCTGCACCCCTGACTATAGAATATGCTGCAAGCACTGCCAGTCCTTCGAAACCTGGGTATAGAGGGCCATAACCACTATATTGGTTCTGTACTTTGGGTTCTCCTGAGTATTAGAACCGTGGTATGAACACTAACAAGAGTAAAACATGAATACTTCAAGTGGATTTGCACAGTTGTTTATAGCACTGTGGGGGTGGAGGGTGAAAATGCATAGTGCTGTCTGAAAAAAGTGCAAATGCAGGGTGCACCTCTTCATAAAGCAACGAGGAGGAATTTCAAAAAGGCATTGTAACCATAATCATTAAAAAGTGTATCTTTCTAGATGCTTTAGTCATTGACTCCTAAACTATGTTTCCTCCACTGGTGTAGGCATCTTCCCAAAGGATGCCAGCTTCGCCTTGCATTCTATTCTTATTGATCACTACCTTGAGGGCGCGTGGTATCCGAGAGGGGGTGCCAGCGAGATTGCCTTCAGCCTGATCCCCGTCATTGAAAAATCTGGTGGTGCCGTTCTCAACAAGGCCCCCGTCCAACGCATCCTTCTTGACAGTTGCGGAAAAGCCTGTGGTGAGTGCTCTCTTATCTATGGGGCTCTCCTCTGTGGCACCGCATAATGTACAATAAGACCAACGTCACTGTTTTATAATAATATGGATCCCGGTTTTATGTTTTTTTTTTTTTTTACATTTCCGTCTGTATTTATCCATATTTCTATTTTGATAATTTTATCTCTATGATCCATGTTTAGTTTGAGTTTTGTGAAAAAATGAAGGTGAAACTAGTATATTTTCACATTTATTAAACCAATGAAAGTACACTCATACATGAATGCCTGACAGGTTTCATTTATATAAACACCCATTGATAATAAATCAATGCACTTGTACGAAAACATAAACATTTTAGTATCAAACGTGTGCACATCCACAGCTGTTCCTTAAACGTATCTCTTGTTTAGCTCCTTTACCTGTTGTTCCCAAAGCTATTGGCATGGCAGCCAGGAATGACCTTCATAATCACTCAAAGAATAACCTCATTCTTTTTTTAGCCACATTTAAAAATAAATACAGACCGAAAAAGAATTGTTTTCCCTCTGTATTTATCTGCACGAATCAGTAAAAACAGAAAAAAGGGAGCTTTAATTATAATGGAAAATGAAACTATTCTATTTTTTGTTTTTAGCTGGTATTGTAACAGTCTATGAAAACTACATAAACATATTTTGAAGGTGTTCAGGTTGGGACATAGAAAAAGGGAAGCTCTGCCTGTGTATGTAATGATTTCGTGTTTATCTATAGAAAATTCAGCAATGTTGGTTTTGAAAGACCTCCCCTGACGTGGAGCTCCTTTGTATTTCAGGTGTTAGTGTACAAGCGAAAGGCCAGGACCTGGTGAATATTATTGCCCCAGTTGTGATTTCAGATGCTGGAATATTTAACACCTATGAGAAACTTTTGCCAAAGGAGGTGCAGAGCTTACCTGGTAAGTGGATGTCTTATGGGTGATCTGTCTTGTGCACTTGTATCTTGAATGACCCTGTTTTGCCTGATTTACCTAGAAAACGTTTTAACCCAGGCTCCAGGTGGGGAGTGCAGTACTCATTATATTCACCAGAAGTCCTATGTACTAAGTATTGGAATAAAGCCATTTGGATGTAAAGGGTTTACAGATTGGGACCCTACTAAATTATTTTATGATTTTGCAAACATGCATGATATAACTAAAGTGCAAACTAACTTATGGGCCACTTTCTCTCTTATACCTGCTGATGGTGTCTTATCCGTTGTCATGGTGATTTGTACTATAATCGTTCCCATGACTGTTATGTGTGTCCTATTCACATATTTTTCACGTCATGTTTAAAAGAATCGTGTTTGTGTTCCTCTGATAGTCTTTCTGGTTACTCGATTTTCAGTCGGGGGCTTCAGTGAGTCTTTGTCGCTGTGCCTTCAGTGAGACTTTTTATTACTTGTTCTGTCTCTGATGACTTAGTTTATTGGTCACTTGTATCTTCAATGAGTCCTCCTTATACTTCTCTCTGCAAGTCATTTTACGGTTCTCTTTTTAGGTCTGGCGTTAGCCAAGACCTTTTGACTTTAGGTTAAATTATATGTAAAAAACACCTAACTATAAGGGCTTTTTTGCTAGCCCTCGTCATTATTTGGTCTGTTTTTGTCATTCAAAGTTTTCCTGGCCCACTACAGCATCCAACTTGGGGCAATGGGTCATCTCATTGAAGCTATTGGCTAACTATACAGTGAGTGACGGCATTCTGCCCTTTCACAGCTTCACACAAGTAGTTCCCTTCAGTGCGAAGGACTTCTGTGGCAATGTGTGTTTTTAAGAGCAAGCAATTTTGTTTTGAAGGTAGGCGGGCAGTTTATAAAAACCATGTCAAAACGAAATTAGCATTCACAAATCCAGAAGAGTGGCCAACTTCAGGCTGACCAGCTTTGCAAAAGTGTAACAAGTCTAGTTATATTCTTTTGTGTCGCTTCAGTGAATTTGAATACATCTCCTTTTGTTTCTGCAGTGAGTCTGTCTGTTTACTGACCTTAATGAGACTTTTCTATTTGAATCCCCTCTTGTTTCTTCAATGAGTCTGTTTAAAGCTTTGGTGTATCCTTAGAATATGTTTATTTACATCCCTTCTGGTCTATGAGCCCAGCATATTGTCTCTACAGTGGGTCCATGTTCATTCCAATTTGCATTCTTGCAATAAGTCTACTGTTGGGCTCCTGCCTCAATGTTTCTTTCCAGTCAGCTGTACATGTGCACCATCCATTCCTAAAGCATCAAATGGTCACCGGGCTTTTTCCTTTCTTCCAGAGATTCGCTCCCAGCTCAGCATGGTGCACCCCGGCGCCGCTGGAATAAGCCTCTTCTTGGGCATCAGAGGCACGAAGGAGGAGCTGGGACTTACTGCCACCAACTATTTTCTGTTCCCTGGCAAAGATTTCAATGAATTGTAAGATGTGCCATTCATTCCTAGAACAAAAAGATGGCATATGTGTATGTGTGTAGGGAGGCACTAGGGGTTGATTCAGAAGAGAGAAGTGTCGGACCACAGGGGTGGGAATGGAAGGACATAGTTAGTTCTAAAGGACTTTGGAGAACACTTATGTCTCTGGAATGACTGACTTCCCCTTTTTTCCAGGGGAGTTCGCTACTTCAGTGCAAATCGGGAGGATGCTGCAGGTCATGTACCAATGATGTTCGTGGGCTCGCCATCGGCCAAGGATCCCACCTGGAATGAGAGGTTCCCAGGTACTGCCAATCTTGACTGTGAAGCAGCAGGATGCTATGGGATGTTTTCATAATTAGGATAAATTATGTTATGCCATTTGTTTGTCCTTGTAGCAGTCTTGTCAGTCTTGGGTACATTGTTGAGATCTCTTGTCAACCATGATCACAGTGGCATGAGGAGTAAGCACTGTTGAATCAAGTCAATGATTCACTTAAATGATGATTACTGAGTGGATTCAAGGAGTAACCCATTTTAGATGGACTGTTAAAGAGCATGTTTGTGTTAGGGTGAAATTGACAGCACATCCCAGTTTGTGGAACTAGATGGTTATCTTTTGCCATCCACACCTTGTCGACTAGATGCTTCGATGCTGTATTGCATGCATAAGGATGCAAGTGTGCTGTCTATTCTGTGTTTGTTATGGGTGTTGGTAGAGGAATGTCATTTACTGTTGAGGTGGTATTACTTTTCTAACTATATGGCTTGGGTGCTATGTCAGGCAAGGGCTCAAGATGGCGGTTGAATTTTTTCTGCCATTGTCTGCGTTGATGGGCATTTATTTTAATCTCTGTTTGTTAAATTTTCAATAGGCAGTAAAGCGTAATGTTGCATGTCTAGAGGCCACAGTCATACAATGTAATTACATGCAATATATGGACCAGAGAAAGAAAATGCAACCCCAAGATATGTGAAACTAACAGCATTGCGTTTACAGCTCAGAGCATCATGTACAGAGAAGCGTACAATTCGACAGTTACAAATAGGCCACCTGCTGCATGGGAGACATTCTTGCCCTGTATCGCAAGGCATCATCTGGGTCAGGTCAGAGATTCTCACATAGCATGAGACCTCTAAAGACAGACTGATTGGTTGTTCCGTCTCTTGGTCTGTCTCATGCTTCATACATTCCTGCAGTTGTGATTTCTATCTGGTAGTCTTCTTACCTGAAGGACACCCATATGTCCTTTCGGTCTAGCGATTGGAGGCTACAAGGTGGCATACGTCTTAGCACGTTCATTACATAAAATGACATCCTTGAGCCAGTCTTGCATCTTTGGGTAGGGATCCCTTATCCATTCCTTTGCCACTCTGCATTCGGCTAGTGCAACAGCACAGCCACAAATTGTCTGGAAGGACGCAGTATGTCTGTGACATATTTCAGCAAGAATGAATATATCCCAGCATGCCGTAACTTCTTGACATAATCTGTAATAGGCAAATACATCTATTATGTTGGTATCTCCAAAATCATGTAAATGCATGAGAGTAACAAAGCCGTCTTTGGGAAAGAGCTGGACAGGCTTTAGCAAGACCAGGTAGGTAAGTGTGTGCTACATTGACCTGTCAGCCGATGGCGGCTGGGCTATCAGCAATGGGCATTTCCAGGGAGTAAATCGGTGTCCTGCCAGTACTCTTGACCATTAGCCATAGTGCCCCAATGTGTGCACCTGACTGTCTATAGGTACTTGCCTTGCCTGAGCAGCTTAGTGGCTAGTACTCAATGTCCCTGCCTCTATCTGATCTCTTTCTAGGGACAAGTAAGAGTAAATCCAGTCGATGGCAAAGAGGGATTGCGCACCAGAAAGTCTCTCTTCAAATCAGGCACTGCAAAACTGCCCAACTCATTTGGCAGTAAATGTTTTCACTGGCACAACCGGCAGTTCAGAACTACCCCACACAAGTGTAATGAGCAGAGTGCGCAGCTTGGAAGAAAAAAGCTTACCTGGTGGTAGTGCAGTTCAGCCACCCATGGACAGGGGTCGCTGATCAACCTGAACTGCCAGTTTCGTAATCTCCAAGCTACGGTTGTGGATGAGGTTCAGCTCTCGGTTTGTGTTCAAATAAAAACGAGGTAACAAACAAAATCCTCGCTCCAGGTCAGAAGGTATTACTGTAAAGAGCTAGTGGTATTGTTATTTTCCATAGTATTTCTATATTGGCATTTCAACTAATGTATGCCCCACCCTCTCCAACATCTCTATGGCCCCGCTTGCAGCCTTCACAACATTGTCTCCTACGCCGATGACACCAAGCTAATTCTCTCCCTCATCGATGAACCCACAGCCGCCAAGAGCAACTTCCACAACGGAAGGAAGGCAGTCGCCACCTGGATGAAGGACAGCTGCCTCAAGCTCACCTCAGACTCAGCTCCACCCCCTGCCAGGGATGACTCCTGGTGGCCTGCAGTGCTCGGAACCACCCCCTCCACCCCTAGACCACACACGAAACCTCTGTATCATCTTGGACTCCTTGTTCTCAATGAACTACCAAATCAAAGCTGTCTCGTCCTCCTGCTTCCACATGCTCCGCCTGCTTCGGAAGATTTTCAAGTGGATACCCACTGAGTGCAGGAAAACTGTCTCCCATGCGCTCGTCAGCGGCAGACTCGACTATGGCAACACACCCTATGCCGGCACCATCCAAAAACTCCTAAAGAAACTGCAGCACATCCAGAGCACCTTTGCCAAACTCATCCTGTATCTCCCCCTCTGCAGCCACATCACCGGTTACCTGAGAGAACTCCACTGGCTCCTGATCAACAAAAGAATCACCTTTAAGCTCCTCAAGCACGCCTACAAAGCCCTCCACAATGCCGGACCTGCATACCTCAACCCCCGCCTCTCCATCTACACACCCACCAGACATCTCCGCTCCGCCCAACTGGCCCTGGCCACCATCCCACAGATCCGCAAGACCTCGGCTGGAGGAAGACCCTCCCCCTACCTCGCTGTGAAGACCTGGAACGCCCTGCCTCTACATCTCAGCTAATCATCATCACTCCCTCAATTCAGTAAGGACCGCAAGACCTGGCTCTTCGACGGAACTGCATCCCCCTCCACACCCCCCTAGAGCCTTGAGATGCTAATGAGTGAGTAGTTGCACTCTACAAGAACCTGGTTGATTGATTTTTTTTTTAAAACACTTTTTATTAATAACCAAGACAGCGAAAATAACCATGACAATGACATTGCAGAATTGCGTACATCAGTCGTTACCACCAGTCCACAACCCCCTACACTCAGCAGCCAAGCTATTCTCTGCTGTACCCTATCCAGTGACCCTCCCCCACCTTTCCCTGGTTGATTGATTGAGTGAATGTACCATTTGCCACCTGTCATATAGCCATCATATACAGTATAAAGAACTTTGTAGATGGGTGCATCTGCTAGAGTAATACAGTATTGTTTACATTGCACATAATCATTTATTTATTTATTTGGTTGATTTATAAAGCTCAAAGCTACCCAACAGGGTCTCCCGGTGCTGGACAAGGCAGAGGCAGAGCCACACAAGCGCTAGACAACAGGCCGAAAAAGAATCCGGCGTGGTTGCTAAAAAGAAATGTCTTTAAGTTCTTGCGGAAAGCTAGCAGAGAGTGAGAGTTCCTAAGATTGATTGGGAGAGCATTACAGAGTTTACGGCCTAGGTAGGAGAAAGAGTGGCCACACATACGAAGAAGACGAAACCTGGGTAATGAGAATAGAGAGAGGCTGGAGGATCTCAATTGTCAAGCAGGTACATACGTTGTTACCAATCTTTGAATATAAGAGGGAGCCAGGCCAAATTTGGCCCGATACATGTAACATAGAGCCTTAAACGTTATGCTCTTTTTCACTTTGAGCCAATGTAATTGCTGGAGCAGAGGTAAAGCAGGAGCGCATCTAGGAAGATGAAAAAGAAGACGCGCAGCCGCATTCTGAATAACCTGCAGCCGATGGACTGAGGCTTTATCTGCTTCTAGATATAACATGTTGCCGTAGTCCAGCCTGGATATTACCAGAGCCTGCAAGACCATTCTCTGAGCTGATGGTGGAATTAGCCAGATAATTTTTTTTATCCATTTGAGAATGGCAAAGCAGGTCGCCGTGACCCTAGACACCTGAGATTTGAAGGAAAGATTTTTATCAATAATAAAACCCAGGTTTTTTACTTTAGGAACAGAGGTAGGCAAAGGGCCCAGAGTGTCAGGGCAATGTTTAATTCCCCAAAGCTCAGGGTTATTACCCAGAACAAGCACCTCTGTTTTTTTTTTAACAACACTTTTATTAATCAAGAAGGCAAGGACTGCAGGCCCCTGTAGAACCAGGGGATCTGCCACATAGTAAATAGCAACAGCTCTTGATATTTTTACATAACAAGGAACATTGGAGAGCTATTCATACATCATCTGTCAAGAAAACCCCCTCCCTTCCCAACACCCGCCCCCCCGACCGCACCACCGCCAGAGTCCTCCAGCACTATCTCTATACAATTAGTACTCAGCGCCACACCTGACACTCAAATAGGCCCCAAGTCTGTAAATGTAAATTGATGTAAATTGATACTTGTATAGCGCACTACTCACCCGCAAGGGTCTCAAGGCGCTTGTACGAATACCGCTGTGGAACCCATCCTGGCTTTCCCTGTGAGGCATCCACTCCTGGGCACCCCCAAGGTGGAGGCCAGGCATCCTTAGCGTTGTGGGGGCCGTGCAAGCTATTGCCCAGAGTTGCAGAGTGGGACTCCATGATTGGAATGGCACCGAGGCAAGAATTATCAGGTCCATGGAATTTTGAGCCCAATACCCGCCGAGGCAGGGAATTGAACCCTGGTCCCGGGCTAGACCTCTGCATCAGGGTCTGCCGCTCTAATCATTGAGCCACACTTCTCCATCTGTAGGGACCGGTTCAAGGAAAATGCCCCTATAATCAGCCCACCGCTTCCAGATCTTGAAGTGTTTCCTAGGACACCCACGTGCCTTAAAGATCAGCAACTCCAGGCCCATATTGAAATCTAAACCTCGTTTTCAAACATTAAGAGAGGGAGCCGCCGGGGCCTTCCATGCCCGGGCGAGATCCCGCTTGGCTGTCATTAGGCCCAGAAGCAGCAAGTGACGCTTATATATATTACCCCCAATATCGTCCATAATATGGAGCAACACCAATTTGGGGTCTACTGGAAGATCCCAGCCCAACACCTCCGATAGGCACCCTAACAGTCCCCCCCCCCCAAAACCGGCGCACTGCAGGGCAGTGCCAGACCGTGTGCACCAAAGACCCCACCTCTCACCCACACCTAAGGCAGTCCGGGGAGGCTATAAGACCCGCCCGCCACAGCCGCTGCCGTGTGTAATATGTCCTGTGTAGATACCGAAATTGGACAAGACGCAGTCGGATCACTATACCAGCCTCACGGGGGGAGGCCAGGGCCTTCCTCCAATCCGTCTCGTCCAACGGCCCCACATCTGTCTCCCACCGCTCACGCAGACCCTGCAGGGACGGGGCACTATGAATCACCATAGACTGATAGATTTTAGAGACTTTCTTTTCTTGGAGATCCCCCATAAACACCTTAGCCTCAAGGGGACTGAATTCAGGGATGGATTGCATACCCTCCAGTCTAGGGGCGAGGGCGTGGCGCAGCTGGAGGTATTTAAAGAACTGCGTCTGTGGCATTTGATACTCATGCTGTAGGTCCCCAAAGGATTTTATCACACAGCCCTTAACCACCGATCCCAACGTGGAGATACCAATCCTGTCCCAGCCCCTAAATCCAGAGAGGGTCGCCAACTGAGGGAGCAGCCCGTTCTGCCACAACGGGGTCTCTCGGGTAAGCCTACCCCACCAGCCAATATGACATAAAACCCGACGCCAAACCCGAAACACCACCTGAGTGACCGGTGGCAGTGCCTCTCGCAATGCAGTCGCGTAAAGTAGGGAATGTACCGTATGTGGGTCCATGAGACGCCTCTCCACCGCATACGCCGGGTCCCCCCTATCGCCATACAACCATTTGTTTAGGACCAATAAATGGGAGGCGTAATAATAGGATAAGAGATCAGAGGTAGCCAGTCCCCCATCATATACCGGCAGAAAGCAAACCCGCAGCGATACCCTGGCCAGGCCCCCTTCCCACAGAAAGTGGCTCAGCACCGCATTAACCTTCCGAAACCAACTGGGAGGAATCTCATATGGGTGGTTTTGGAGCTGGTAGAGAAGTCGAGGCAGTGCCACCATCTTAAAGATGGCAGAGCGGCCACAGATGGTGAGAGGCATACGCGCCCAGAGCTTAACATCTCGAGATACTTTCTCCCATACCGGCACCACGTTGCACTCCCAGGCGATCGTCGGCACATCGGTCAGGAAGACCCCCAGATATTGCAGCCCCCCCGGCCGCAAGACGTAATGAGCACCTCTGTTTTAGTGCCATTTAGCTTCAGGGCATTTCTGGTCCTCCATGAGGGGACATTACTCAGGCCAAGCTGAAGCAGGGAGGGATCTTGATGCTGAGCGGTAGAGAGTGAAAAAAAATTATCTGAGTATCGTCAGCATAATAAAAGATGATCAAGCCCGACTTCTCAGCGATGTCTGCCAGAGGGCGAACATAAATGTGAAAAAGCAAAGGGCTCAAAATTGAACCTTGAGGCACTCCAGCGGTTAAGGCTAAAGTACTTGATCTTATGTCATTCGAAAAGACCTGGAATGTGTGGTCTTTTGAAAAGGAGATCAACCACCCTAAAGCCAGACCCTCAATGCCTGAGGCTTTGCCTGAGGCTTCAAGTCGGTCTGCCAGAATATAATGTGACACCGTATTGAAAGCCGCACTTAAGTCTAGCAAAATTAGGGCGGCAGTATCACCGGAGTCGAGTTGTTGCCTGAGATATTCAGTGACCCCTAGAAGGGCAGATTCGGTACTATGGCCCGATCTAAAACCAGACTGTGAAGGGTACAGCAATTACGAGTTGCAACAAAAGAGGCAAGTTGAACATTAATATGCCTTTCCGGAATTTTAGAAAACACAGATAAAAGAGATATGGGGCGAAATTAGCGGTGAACAGGACTTAATAGATCTCAATAATAGCTGCAAAGTAGACACATTCAAAGGGAGCTATGACCTGGTCTGTGTGACTTTCACAGACTCGGAAACCTGGGGAGAAAAATCAAATACTGAGTTGTTAAAGTGCCCAAACTTTAATAACTAAACAAACTGCAAGTAGACAATCCGTATGGAATGAAGGAGGTGTGAGGGTGGGGCTGGAGGACGGGAAGATGCTGTAGAAGTCAGTATGGGGTATCCTATTTGCCCGGTATTCGCTATTGGTATCATTGTTAAGGGGGAATACTTTGGAATTCCTCCAATTGATTTGAATTGCAAAGAAGCCTGGAATCGAACAGTGTCTTAGATTATAGATCTCTTTTTTTACTCTGATTTTAACAAACAGTAAGGTATCGTCAGCATATACTGATACTAAAAGTTTACATGTGGGGAATGTAATGTCCTTCTCGCTAAGTGTTTTGCAAAGTAAAGTGGCGAGTGACTCATCGCAATGGCCAAAAGTAGACAACTACCTATGGCAGTCTTGCGGCATACCCCTTCCTATCCTGAAGGGGGAAAAGGTTTAAGTAATGATGTGTTTTCTTGCAGTGGGGTCCACATTTAGCAGCCGATTCAGAATGTATGACGGAATCCCGCATGCGTTTAGCACGCATGCCTTCACAACGCCGTCATTGGAACGAACGCACCGTTACGGTGCATTCCTTTAGCACACAAGCCATTACAACAACTTGCCTTAGGGGGTGCAGGACTTTGGAATAG
This sequence comes from Triturus cristatus, assembly GCF_964204655.1. Classification (NCBI taxonomy): domain Eukaryota; kingdom Metazoa; phylum Chordata; class Amphibia; order Caudata; family Salamandridae; genus Triturus; species Triturus cristatus. The sequence continues at coordinate 420,020,005 of NC_140594.1, read as the reverse complement.
TATCATTTACTATGCCAACTCCAGTCTCTGCAACAATAGTGAAGGTGTTGGACCTTAAATCCAACACCACTCCACCAGTGGAACGACTTGCGTGCTAAACGAATGTGTGGTAACGCCGCGTTCGTTTTAGTGCCTGCACTGTAAAGGGACTGCGTGCTTCTGGCTTCGTTTTAAAGGCTGTTTCCCGCTGAGCCAGCCACCTGCAGTTGTGTAACAATAGCCCCTGCGGTGTGGGGGGCCCTGAGCTCCAGGGGACCCGAGCTCTAGGGGGGCCCTTCTGGCACTGTGCCCGTGCAGCAGGCCACTGGCCTGAGACAGACCCTGACTGGCAGTACCTGGTGTTTTCCCGGGAGGCTAAAAAGGTTGGGGCTGGTTTTGTTGAGGGGGGCGATTTTGTTATTGGGGTTCTATTTCACATCAGGCCACTCAACCCATCACTCATTTCCAGCCTCCCGAAGGTGTTTGGCTACAACCTAAATGCCTGCTTTAGAAGTAGCAGCTCTGGGTTAAACTAAGTGCCGCTGTCCCTCTTTTATTTCCAAGTCAGTCTTCATGGAAATAAAATGCGGCTGCCAGCGGCGCATGCAGTGGGCCCTGTAAGAGAGCAGCCCCCTTAGTGCTGCATTAGGCACATCCCCGCACCCTGTTGCTGGGACTTCCTCCCTGAGAGTCCCTCCCAGGTCATGCGCATCTGCGGCATCATTTCCGGTGCGCAGTTGGCTGGGGACAAGTATTTATACCTGCCCCAACCCACTTCCCATCCTCGTCGTTCCCCGCTGGACAATCTGTCGTGTACCTGGTTTGGTGCCGGTTTTGTTGCGTGAGTGCACAGGCATTATCTGCCTCCCCGTCTTCCCCGAGGCCTGGTGGTGTGTTGTGTTGGGTGGGAGGGGAGTGGTATGGGTTGAGGGCCCGCACCCTGGTCTTGCATGGCCTTTGTTGTGCCATTGGCCCATGGTTCTCTGCCATGGCTCGTGGGGGCAGTCGTGTGAGCCAGGCCGGCCACACCGGTCTCCTGTGCGGTTGAGCAATGGAGTGGTTTTTGTCGGGGGGGAACAGAGAGCGGTGAGGTGGGTAGCCCGCAGCCTGTTGGTGCACGGGCTCCCACTTGTGTCATGGAAGCGCAGTGACTGGGGGTGGAAACGGCGCTCAGAATTATGCAGGAGAATGAATGCCTTCCAGGATTGCTCAGGCTTCACCGGAATCTGAGCAGTAACCTCACTAGAGATGAGCTTGTGCCGGTCTTTTTGCATTGAGTTTGTATCGTAGCAGTAACTTATCTGGAGTGTCATGGGGGCATGAGAGAGCTGGCAGACTGTATTGTTGGTTGCTGCCAGACGGGCGTACTGCATTAGTTTATTTTGCCTTGTCTTCGATGCAGGCGACGCACCCAGCTTTGGTGGTGGGGCCTGCGTGCTGCATGCAAAGACCCCGGCCTGGGTTGGAATAGTGAGACTGGTTCGGGTTTCGGCATCCGCTCTCCATCCTGTGATCTGGAGCTGATCACTTGGTCCCCTGGTGCCTCCGGAGGGGTGTGTTTTGGGGCTGGTGCTTGTGTGTGCTCCTGTGCCTTCGGGTCCTCTTCGTGTGATGTGCAGGAGTGCAAAAGGGCGAGGTCGTGAGTTGCGGCTGGCGCTACCGAATTTTGGAGCGGGAGAGAGCAGTGAATAATATTTTATTCAGCAGTGAATATGGCTGTCGCAGCGTGGGTTTGGTTCTTTAGCCCCCTGGTGGGGCGAGAGTGCGGCTCGGCAGTGGGGGGGAAGAATTAGCATGTGGGGCCTGAGCGGCCGCCTTTAAGGCTGCCGAGCCGGGTCCATGTTGTGGCGTCTGCAACACCCTTTGAACTGGGGTAGGTTGTGTGGTACCCTGTATTTGGCAATACCGGTTTGCAATCAGACAGAAGCGTTTAGAGGTGCCGCCTTGCAAACGGTCCAACAAGTTTCCGCCCTTGATGCAAGCATGAAAGTAAGCAGGCAGACAACCCTCATCCCCTCGCATTGTTTCAGGAATGTGGCTAACGGTCAGACTTCCCTAGTGCTTCCCACCAAATCGGTAACGGGGTATTCTGGTTCTACATCATGTGTCTGTAAGTTTCGCCACCGCTGGTCTCCAATGTAAACCAGGTATCCGGTCCTTGGGGCCACACTGCACGCGCAGTGCGAGGTTAGCAGTGAGCAGTTTTCATGGTCACCCCTCACACTCTAGTTAGGCCATCAAAGCATCCAGCTCCCACTATAGTTGCGAGTGCCTCTTAGCTGCCATGCATGCAGTGCACACGTAGCTGCCCTGTGGCTTAGTTTTATGAATGTCGGTGGTGACCCTTGTCCAGGGTGCGCGCACTGGATTAGCAATGCGAGTAAGTTGTAGTTTTGTGGAGTTTGGACTGTGATGTAACTTCAAAGTAACTCATTATAGATCTCACACACTCATTATTTCAGAACTGAACATTTTTCAATAGTCTTACATCAAAGCCATAGTTGTTGCTTTTTTACCTAATCCAACTATCAACCATTGACAAAGGCAATAGTCCTAGCTTGCTGTGGGTGCAATGTTACGTGTTGATTAGATAGCTGGATACATGGACAGGAGAGCCAGAACTATGCGGCACACCACGCTAGGCAAAGATTTCAGCGTAAATGTTTTAATCCAATGCACAAGAGAGAGCCTCAAGTGATCGGGCCAGAATCATTAGGCCACTGGGTGGCACGACAAGTTGTGCAGGTGGCACACGTGAAAATGGTGCATGCTAATTATTCTTTAAGGTCTATCTTTGCCAGTCAAATGGGGATGATCTGCACAATAGATGGACATGCTAGTTTTAATCAATACTTGTTTCAGTTAGAAGGGATGATTTGCTAACTCTGATATGCCCCGGCAATTATTCTTTGATCATATCCACACTGTTAAAGTCGGGAGGGGCGAGTTGCACAACAGCCAATATTTCTCATTGACACTTCGGATGGCTCATGGAGAGAAGGAGGCTTGGTCTGCTCGCATGGGCAGGTGATTTCTTCGTGTGCTTAGCCTTGCGTGCTTATTGCGTCCGGTTTAACTTACTTGGGTGATGCAATGGAATTTGTTGCAGGCATGCGCCAATAGATGGGTTTTTCGATACCATGCAACACCATAAACTAATCTGGTTAGTAATCAGGTCAAGGAGTGGCTGCATGACTCTCTTTTCTGGAGATGGTTATTTTGTTGGCATGCATTTCTAGATGTTTTTGCAAGCTCGCACATTTTGTGGTTCCGCTCTCCTATGGCAACATCGTTAATAAAACAGCTGTCCTGACTTGTTCCTTAATGTAGATAACAGATCACCATCGCTGTGGTCAGTGGGACCATCGCGAAGGGCTGAAATCTTTTCTCACAGTTTGAATTAAGATTTGTGATCAAGTAATGCGGAAGGACTGGTTGCAGACCTTTATTTAATTTCAAGTAGCATCATTGATGAGTGATATTAAAGTGCGCCGAAGTTAAGAACTCCTCTTCGAGGCATATGAGCTGCAGATCACATTAGCATAGATCGCCATCTGGTGTTGGGCCCGGATGTTTGCACTTGTTTTTATCTTAGAAAAGTCTTTGGAAGTCATGAGATAGGGGACTCCTCCTCTGGATGATAGTGCGCATGGGCATCGGCTCCATCTTCAGATAGTTTTTTTCCGCCATCGAGCTCGGATGTGTCTCGCGCTCCAATTCGGTACCGTGAACAATACAACTTTCGACGCGCAATCCTTCACCTTTCTCCGGTATTGTTTTCGATCGCGATTCCTAATCGACGCGCATCTTCCACTTCGAAGTCTTCGGTTCCGGTCGTCGACGACGGCCTTTGGGCCTACCTACGCCACAGCACGTGGCTCATGGAAAGGACTCCATTTAAAAAGTGTCCTCAGTGTGGATCGAAGTTTCCACACACAGACCTTCATGTGGTGTGTAACCTGTGTCTTTCACCGGAGCACGAGGCCAGAGACTGTCCAGCTTGTGCCTCCTTCCGCTCCAAAAAGACCATTCGCGACCGTCGAGCTCGACGAACCATGGCTCGCTCGTCGAAATCCATTCCCGACGACATCTTCCACGAGGGCGTCGCTGTACCAGAGAAGGAGCGGGCCAAACACCTCAGCAACGACTCCGAAAATGACTCCGACGTCGAAGACACCACTCCTGGGCAGCGGGTCGTAAGTACTGACGTCGACCCGCTCCCTAAAACCCCCTAAAAGGCTTCGGTGTCACCTTCTCCTTCGGGCCTAGGTGCTCACCAGGACACTACTCCTCACGCCCCGCCTCCGGGCCCGGCAAAGAAGTCTACAGCTAAGCCTTCAGGCCACTCTGGATCGAGTCAGCCTGCCGTCAGAGCCGACACAAAGACACCGGCACCGAAAAAGAAAACCTCTTCCTCCTTCACTGTGCCGACTACCACATCGACACCGAAACATACTGGTACACAGCCATCGGCTCCGAAAAAGCCATCGTAACCAAGTACAACACCGGCCCCGAAAAAACCCTTGGAACCGAAACAACAATTGTCCCGCAGGCCCCCTCAGAGACTAAAAAAATCTCACGCTCTCAAGCCTAAAGAGCACAAATCTGCTTCGGAATCAGCGCCGCGTAAGCCTTTGGCTCTGAAAAAATCGGTACCTAAAGGTCAACCTCAAACAGAAGAACTTTTTCAACCAGATCCACTGCAAAAAACGCTTATTAAGGACCCTAAATCAGGGCAACTCACTATAAGCCCGAAGAAGAGACCAATGGACATGCCTCTACCGGCTCCATCTCCACCAAAGAAGAGAGACATTGCAACGTCTCCTCTCAGAGTCCCTTCACCACCTCCTCCTCTACCTCCCCCTCCGCATCACTCCCCTTCTCCATCTTCACCCTCATCTCCTCCACCAGCAGATGATGATACCACCTCCGATGATGGGGGGGTGGGGGAGGGGGTGCAGACGATGACCCAGATCCTAGTCCGCCTGCAACCCCAGACCCATGGGATGATTATAATACACCTGACGTCCCCAATATACCACAAGAGGACATCTATCCCTCTAGGCCTTACTCTCCAGAGAACACCATGGGTTTCAACCAACTCATTCACAGGGCTACACAATACCACGGGGTGGATTTACACACTGACCCTGTGGAGGAAGATTTCTCAATGGACACATTTGATACAGCCCAAAAGTCCACTTCTGTTCTTCCTATGTTAAAGGGAGTCATTAGACATGCCACAGAGGTGTTCAAAGACCCAGTTAGGGCTAGGGTTATTAACCCCAAGATTGAGAAAAAGTATAAATCTGCCCCAGCAGACCCTATATACATCAGGGGACAAATACCATTGGATTCCCTAGTGGTCTCCACTGCCAGAAAAAGGGCCAATTCACCAACATCTGGGGACGCACCACCACCCGACAAAGAATCAAAGCTTTTAGACGCCTCTGGCAAGCGTACAGCGTCACAAGCAGCTAATATATGGCGCATAGCTAACACTCAGGCACTGTTGGCCAAATACGATAGGGCACACTATGATGAATTAGAAACCCTATTGCAACACCTCCCTGACAAATATAAAACTAAGGCCAACGACTTCATACAGGAGGGTAAGCTCATCACCAACACCTCCATTCGCTGCGCTCTAGATTTCGCAGACACCGCCTCAAGAGCCGTCAACACAAGTGTCCTGTTACGTAGGCATGCATGGCTACGCATTTCAGGGTTTAAGCCAGAGGTGCAAACTTCCATCCTTAACCAGCCATTTGACCAAAAACACCCCTTTGTTCCTGATGTGGATTAATCTCTAGAAAAGATGAAGAAAGACACGGACACAGCCAAATCAATGGAAGCTTTGCAATCGCAAACTCCCAAATGTTATTTTCGTCGCTCCTCTTACAGAGGCACCTCCAGAGTCTATTCCTCTGACAACCCCTCCACCTCTTATAAGGCTCCCGTCCAAACCACATTCACCAAAGGTTACCAAAGAGGAGGCTATAGAGGCAACAATAACAAAGGTAGAGGCAAAACCAACAACAGTCTATCTGCCTCCACCCCTACCCAATGACTTCCCTCCACTCCCCCCGGACCATCCCACTCCGTTCGGGGGAAGATTGCTACAGTTCCTACCTGTCCGGAACAACATCACTACCGACAGGTGGGTGAGACAAATAGTACAGTCAGGTTATTGTCTGGAACTCACCTCTCCCCCCCTCCCCAAACATATCACCCAGACAACGTCCAATGTCAACAGAACATTTAACACTATTAAAGCAGGAGGTAATCTCCCTCCTACAAAAACATGCAATAGAACCAGTTCCCCTGTATCAGCAAAACACAGGGGTTTACTCCCTGTATTTCCTCATTCCAAAGAAGGACGGCTCTCTAAGACCCATCCTGGACCTCAGACCCCTAAACCTGTACATACAATCAGACCACTTTCACATGGTCACCGTTCAACAATTCCTTCCTCTTTCACACAAGGCGATTTCCTTGCCACTTTAGATCTCAAGGACCCCTACTTTCATATTCCCATTCACACCTCTCACAAGAATTATCTCCGGTTTGTAGTGGACGGTTAGCACTACCAGTTCAGGGTACTCCCATTCGGGGTCACCACAGCACCCAGGGTCTTCACTGAGTGTCTAGCAGTAGTGGCAGCTCACCTGCGAAGACAACAGATTCATGTCTTCCCCTACCTAGACGACTGGCTAATAAAAGCCAGGTCATACCATCAGTGTGTACACCACACTCCAACTGCTTCACGACTTAGGGTTGACCATAAACCACGCAAAGTCTCACCTACAACCGTCCCACACACAAAAATACCTCGGTGCGACGATAAACACCTCAAAAGCACTTGCATATCCCAGTCCAACCAGGATAGCAAGCAGACAAAGCCTCATTACAAAGTTTCTGCTGCAACACTCTCTCCCAGCTCGAGTGTTCATGCAGCTAATAGGGATGAAGGCTTCTTGCATATTCATAGTACCTCACGCAAGACTCCAAATGCGTCCTCTACAGGAATATTTAGCCCGTCAGTGGAACCAGGCTCAAGGTCGGTTAACAGATCTGGAGTTGGTGGACGGTCGCACACATCGCTCTCTGCAGTGGTGGAACACCAAAAACCTTTCCAAAGGGCAACCGTTCATCGAGCCTGTTCCACAGATTGCGGTAACAGAGGACGCATCGCTCTCCGACTGGGGAGCTCATCTAAAACATCACACCATGCAAGGCAGGTGGACACCTCAACAAAGGTTACTCCACATCAATTACCTGGAGTTACTAGCCATATTTCTAGCATTAAAGTCCTTCCAGAAACACATTCTGGGCAAAGCTGTCCTAGTCCATACCGACAATATGACAGCAATGTATTACATACAGAAACAGGGCGGGACACACTCCCTGCAACTCTCCCAACTAGCACAAACCATTTGAAGATGGGCTATTTCACAGAACATTTTTCTCCTAGCCCAACACGTTCCAGGAGTTCAAAACAGCATAGCAGATCTGTTAAGTCGTCAGACACAACAGATTCACGAGAGGGAACTTCATCTGCAAGTTCTTCAACCATTTTTTCAAACTTGGGGGCAACAAGAGAAAGATCTGTTCGCCACATACGAAAACGCCAAAAGCCCAAGATTCGCCGCCAGATATCCACATCCATTGTCCAGAGGCAATGCGATATGGATGAATTGGTCAGGCAAATTTGCGTACGCCTTTCCACCTCTCCCACTCATTCCACTAGTGGTGCGAAAACTGCAGCAACATTCACTGACTCTCATCCTAGTTGGTCCAATATGGGCCAGACAACCGTGGTACACCACGTTACTGGAACTATCTGTAGTCTCGCACCAAAAACGACATCTCTCCCCACTTCTCTTAACCCAGAGCCATGGAGAGATCAGACACCCGACCCAGCTTAGCTCAACCTAGCGATCTTGCTCCTGAGGTCATAGAGTTTGGTTACCTTAACCTACCCCCTGACTGTATCAATGTTATAAAAGAAGCTAGACGACCCGCCACTAGAGCCTGCTACGCAGCCTAGTGGAAAAGATTTGTCATATATTGTACCAACAACAATATCAATCCATTAGATGTGTCTGTTCAACACATCATATGTTACTTACTACATCTTCAACGGTGTAATCTGGCATACACATCTATTAGGTTACACCTCGCTGCAATAGCAGCCTACTTACAGAATAGACAACATCTATCACTGTTCAGAGTACCTGCCATCAAAGCATTTATGGAAGGCCTCAAAAGAATAATTCCTCCAAGGGTACCACCCTCACCAGTGTGGAACTTAAATATTGTTCTCACAAGATCATTGGGCACTCCATTTGAACCTCTGCATAAATGCGAGTTGCAGTTTCTTACATGGAAAGTCGCTTTCCTTGTAGCCATTACTTTTCTTAGAAGAGTCAGTGAATTACAGGCACTAACTATTCAAGAACCATTTTTTCAACTCCATCAGAACAAAGTGGTCCTCAGGACAAATCCCAAATTCCTCCCTAAAGTAATTTCTCCGTTTCATCTCAATCAGTCTGTAGAGTTGCCAGTATTCTTCTCGCAACCACAGTCAATTGCAGAAAGAGCTCTTCATACTCTAGATGTAAAAAGAGCACTCCTTTATTATATTGAAAGAATAAAGCCTTTTCGCAAAACAAAACAGCTTTTCGTATCCTTCTCACCACCACATAAAGGCAATCCCATATCAAAATCTGGCATTGCAAGATGGATCGTCAAATGCATACAAATTTGCTATCACAAAGCAAAACGCACATTATCCATTCCTCCTAAAGCCCACTCTACCAGAAAGCTAGGGGCTTCCATGGCATTTTTAGGGAACATTCTCTTAGATGACATCTGCAAAGCAGCTACATGGTCTACACAGCACACATTCACAAAACATTATTGTGTAGATGTGCAAACGCAACAAAAAGCTAGTGTGGGCCAGGATGTACTCAAAACACTATTTCAAACTACTGCACCGCTAAGGAGGAGTACTGCTATATAATCTATGCTAAAGTATGTGATCTGCAGCTCACATGCCCCAAACGGAAAATGCTACTTACCAGTATGCATCTGTTCTTGGCATGTAGAGCTGTAGATCCACACACGCCCACCCTCCTCCCCGGGTACCTTTTATCTGTTCCAGTATTATCTTATTTAGATACAGCACACATGGGCATCTTTTTCTGTTTCTCACAAAACTCCGTCATTTCCCTGCTGGCGAAAAAACAATCTGAAGATGGAGCCGATGCCCATGCGCACTATCATCCATAGGAGGATTCACCCATCTCGTGACTTCCAAAGACTTTTCTAAGACAAAAACAAGTGCAAACATCCGGGCCCAACAGCAGATGACGATCAATGCTAAAGTATGTGGATCTGCAGCTCTACATGCCAAGAACAGATGCATACTGGTAAGTAGCCTTTTCCTTTCTCGTGCAGGCAAAAGGACTGCAGAGTTTGATGGGAAAAGGGGAGCTGAACCTATCGGTTGGTGTGTCAATTCTGTTAAATCCAAGGGGGTATTGCAAGGTGTGGAAACTGGTGAATAGGGAACCCTGAGGGAGCATGGGCGACTAGTTGGCAGTAGGTCCACAGCCCTCCACCAGTTCGCCTCTAGCATGGGTATTACATTTACCCCAATATTATTACTAGGATACTGAAAATTCACATGGACATTTCCTCATATGGGTCAACAAACTCACATCGCTAAGTCCTCATAGGTATAATAGTGTGCACTAGGGTTCTCCTATTTGCTGCTCTTTCCAGGTTCCCTAGAAGGCACCTCGTGAAGGCATTACTGGCCTCTCTGGAGGATATCAAGCATGAACCATCTGGGTTGTTATGATAGATGAACAACATTAGAGCTCAATAATGTAAACACAAGAGTAAGTTTTTTATACAGTGGATATCTTGACCACAAGTATTTCAAGGTGCCATTATGCCAAATGAAGGTACATGAAAAAATTCAGACAATGGCATAGGATCACACACCTTAGTCAAGCAGGGTATAGGGGCTTTCATTACTTAAGGCCATCCCAGGAGAAGTGGTGCCGCTGGTATAATAGTGGGGACGAACACCAACAAATAAAGGTCTTGGGGGTCATTGTGGCATGACATGTACACACACTTCACATCAATGAGAGCATTGATGGTATAGACATGCTTGCTTCACCCTTAGCGCCAAGACTCAACAGCAGCAGCACGTCAGTTGTGCTAGTTTGTCTTGAATCACGTGCAAGTGCGTCAAGTTAGCTGGATTAGGCACCCAGATCACACACATTAGGTGTCAGTAGAGTCCACATAAATGAGGACGGCACCAGAGCATGAAACTGCAACTTTTAGATTCCAACTTAATGTCTTTGCACCACTCATATTGCCAACAGTTGAAAGGCCTTTGTGGTTGGTCAGCTGGACAGTACAGGACTCAACTGCACGTGAAAAATTCCTTCTGGGAATTAATGGACAGATTGAATTATACAGACATGCATGTCTCAAGGCCACTCGTTTATGAGCACCAGAAGCTGGGCAGGCACGTAGCTTGGTGAGGACGGTCACAGACGTATAACATCCTGTGTGGCCACTCTAGCAAGACATTTTCACACTCTTAATGCCAATGGCAACGCAAGGCTGTCAGCTCATTCTGAGTAACTTGTTTCGCATCACCAATTAGAAGGCTACTAGGAGGCATAGCAGTAAACAGGCAGGCCTTTGATTCTTGTGGAGGGCAATTATTTCCAGGGAGAAACCTATTGAAGTAGGTCCAATTACTGGATTAAGCAACAATGGACAGCCCAGCTGTTGTCATCATTGATTTACTACAAAGCACCATGGATAAGGAGCATATTAGTATCACAACGGATCACAAGATGAATGGGTACACGTGATTGCTGAGGCCTCATTGATGCCTCGTCACAGTCCATGTCCTCACAAATCCAAAAGCAGTGGCAGTGGCAGCTTGCTTGGCACCTTGGTATACCTGTAGCAAAATATGGCTAGAGGCTACACACACTAGAGTGGGGACACCAGCATGGCGACACAGCATCTGATCATCGCAGTCAGACTGATGGGTCTTGCAGGCAATAAGGACATGAAATGTAGCAGCTTGTGAGGAGTATCCTTGGGGGAAACCTGTCACCTTTGTCTTGGTTTAGGTGGGGAGGCTCACCTGGCATCCTCTAAGGACATGAAACAGCATAAATCCGATACATGTCACATGATTTCTATGGGGAGAGGGTCATACCTAAGGTGCCAGCTCAGGCAGGGGGGTGCCATTGGTCACATGGCTCCACCCTGTCTCCGCCCTATGACCCTCTCCAGAGGAGTCCATATTTCACTTGCTGGTGCGGCACACGGTTATCAGTTTGAACCCCCAAATTTGGGACTAACCAAGTAAGGGGGGGGGGGTAAACAAGGGCTTAGTCAACCCCATGTATAAATGCACATATTTTGCACACAGTGCACAATGGATTATATTAGACAGAATGGTGGTTACGAAGAGATCAGTAGTTTTACATTCCCTATGTGGTCAGAATTCTTGCTGGCGCTGTACTCCCATACAGGTGGAGGTCAGCGGGTAGATAGAAGGGTATGGTGTGGGCCACAAACAATAACTTGTTAACAAATATACTGATGGCCGTGGAGGCAAACTCCACTATGCTTATCAGCCAAACCTGAAATCAGGGACTAGGCGGTGAGGGCTAAATACACGACTTGGCAACCCCTAAACAGAAGACCCTTATTGGCACAGAGGGCACCATAGGGACATCACACGGAACTGTGGTTAAAAAACGGGAACAGCAGTTCTCAACTTCCGGGGAGGCCATCCAACATTCCTATGGATGGTTAAATAAAGCTGTGGTCAAAACAGAGAACAATAGTTCCCAATTTCGGTGGAGGCCATTGATTTTTTTCTACGGTAAGGCACATATGCCATGCACATGCCCAAAATCAAATTGAATAAGAAGGGCTTGGTAATTTAGGCATGGCCTCTTTAGTGCAAACACCACATGGTACCCCTGATCGGGACGGGGCACATACATGTCAGAGGTAGAAAGGAGTGTCCAGTTAGAAGGACTGGTAACCACAGGTTGCAGGAAGTTATGGAGCTTGCCGGGGTTTTGGTGGAGTTACAGGGCGATCTGGAGGCTGATTGCTACATAGGGGCTTTCAGGAGCACAATAGGGGTGCTTTATGCCAAAATCCCAGGAGTCTTTACGGCAGGACCCTGGTTGAAAAGCGATGGCGCCCCGCTAGTCCTTCGGGCGGTTGTAAGCCTGAGCAACCGGGGGCTTGCCTGGACACGCTCCGCCCCTAAAAAGGCGTGAGTAAAGTTATGGACTGGTGGTCCATGGTATTTAAGGGGTATAATCACCACATAAATGGTAGCACCGATTGGGTTGGCCACGGTGCAATTTGGCTCATCAGGCGGGCAGCGCAGCTTAGGTTAGTCACCGCTGCCTGCCCTTGGATCGCCCGTAAGTGAACCCACCACGTTGGCATACTCCTTGTATGAAATAAACCTGAGGCAAACTGTTTTCCAACAAAATTTGTGTGGACTGATTATTTTGCAGCACAACTTTACTGCTAAGCGGGGGGTTGCCGATCTCAGCACTAGAAAGACAACGTCTCTCTGCGCTCACTTGCGTAGTAGCAGATGGCACAACCTGTAGCGGAGAGGAGCGCCAGTCTGAACCTGAAAAAGGTAATTGCATTTGTTGGTGTTGCAGGTAGAAAGATGTTCAGTAGGCTGCCTCAGTAGAAGTTCTTCAGCTGAGCTTAGTGAATGGGCATGCACACCAAGGCAAAGGTGAGCACCAGGACGGCCGTGAGTTGTTTCATAACAGCAAAATGGCCATCAGTCTCAGTTACATATATGGAGGAGTGTAGCCGCATCCGCACCAAGTTAGCCCATGTAAGCATTACAAGCGCACTTGTAAGGCCAGAAGAGAACTCCGATTCATCCTAATCACCTGCTGTTTCCTCCTTGAAATATAAATTAAACCTGCTAACATTTACATCGTTGTTTGTTGGCGGCCACACACAGTCGGCCGGCGTCTTATGATGTGTCAGAGCATTTGGCACACAAGTTTCTTCCAGAAAGACTTCATGCCTTTCAGGATAATAAAAGGGACTTGCTGTGCAAAGGGCGGCAGTTTGAAGTAAGTGACCTTAGTATCTTTTAATTTTTAATAACATTACTGTGTCACAGGCCATAATATTAAGCTGATTACAGGTTGAGGTGAAATCCACTGTTCGGTGAGTGCAACATGCACGGGATGAGTTGGATGTATTTGCTTTTCCAGCCATTGGTGTGTGCCTTTAATGGTGAGAGCCTGCCTGCTACCTCCTGTTACTGAACTGGCACTGGCTGGATTATGTAACTGTATTTTCTTTAGTTTTGGCAGAGGATTAATATGGGGTAGAGGCCCCGCTTCCGCACTTCTGCCTCTCTTCAGTCTAGCATGAGAACCTTCATCTGAGACACTGCCACGCCATAACCAAGTGCCATCCAACAGCTCAGTGTTTATGAGCCGACTTCTGAGAGCCTGTCTACCTGTCCAGAAGTAGTCTCTGCGACTCTGCTCTCCTGCCTGTCCACACGCCCTCGGCGCCTTTGCTAATTGCTATCTGATTTAATCTGACTGCTCAGTAGTGCACACACTTCAAATGAAAAACACAAGAAAAGGCAATTTAAACCAATCTTTACAGTGCAGGAGGCCATCTCCTTTCAACCTGAGTAAACTCAAGGTCGTCATTAACAGTACAGGAACAGTTATTTTTTTTAACAAAACTATGGAAACTGTTTTGATGAAATAAAAAAATTAAGAAAACCTTTGGAACGTCGTTCAAGATAGATCCCCGCTCCCCACTTTGACTCTGAAATGAACAAATATACTTGGATCGTACAAAAGGCGTGTATCTGCAGGCTGTGACGTGCCCCCAGCACTTTCCACTAACTTTTCCGTAGGCTGCCACCTCCATTAATTACATTTGTTATCGGCTCGGCTGCTCTCCCCTGGTGCAGGCTGGTTTGCATATGTCCTTGCATCCTTTTAGCTTGGGTTGTCTGTGCGTCCGTCCATGGTTGGTCATTTGGCACCATAGGTGATGTGCTTTTACAACTGTCGGCTCTAAAATCAGCAGTTTATAAAATTCAGCATCTACTTGAAATACAAACCATCTCTTGTTTCTTTTTCTTTCTGTGCCTCCTCTGAATGAAATGCAGACGTTAAGAGTCTCTCAGGGGTCTCCAACATAGGTCAAGGAGAACCGGATCCTTGCAAGATATTCAGCTATTTACGGATTATGCAAACAAATGCAATTTAGAGTCATTTTATGTGAATATTTTCCCTTGGAATATCCTAAATATTTGGCAAGGCTCCGGCTCGCCTGGACCTACCTTAGAGGTCCCTGCACCAACGTATTCTCTACAGCGCAATGTCTGCCTTTCCGTCATAACGCATTTTTTAAGTGGTCCTTGTCATTGCAAAGGTGCAAAAGATTTGAAACAAAAACACAAGGGAGCTATTTTGAGAACAACTAACTTAGGATGTTATCGTTTGCTACCGCATAAAGTTGGTGATATGTCAGTTCAAATATGCAAGCCACCATTGACTAATATTTATTAGAAGGAGATCCTTTCTCCAGCATGTGTGTGTTCCTGACACCACATTGCCAGTGCAGCCCATGCTAGTGACATGAAGTGTGGGTGGGCATATTTATGATATAGTTTTACAGTGGCTGAAAACTATATTGATAATGTGGTCATAATAGTAAGAAGCATATTAGTAAGATGAATTTTCTCATCATTTTAGATTTTTTTTTAAAGTGACTATTTTTCATGCACGCTGTTTCTTCAAACCCTTGACTGTGATGCCCTGGGTTGCATAGGTGAGGCTGTCTTATGTGTTAGTTAGCTTGGCAGGGCTTTTGGATGCTGAATCAATTTTTGAGTGCATGCCTCAGACTGGCCCTGTTTTGAGGTTGCACCATTGTTGTTTTTATCATGAGACCGTGTAGTACATTGTTTTAGGAAAGTGTGACTTTAAAGATGATTTTGAAAATGTTAAAAATCTGTGATCCTGACCTTTTAAACAAAAGGTTATATTAAACATAAAACTATGAGAGCAACATTGTAAGAATCGGACCACCTTATAAGAGCTGCTATGTCATGTATGTTGGGTTATGGTATTATGAAATTGCATGCTATGGTATGATGTTCTATAGTATGGTGTACCAAGTTTTTCTATGTGTAACGTTGTTATGGTTTCATATTGTGTTTTGTTACCGTGCTGTGATACAGCAGACCATTGCTGATTTAAAGAGAACTGCAGGCAGTTAGAGGTCTACTTAAGTGTACTAAGACACACCAGGGAAGGGGGTGGGCAAAAGAAGGTGTGTACAGCCAGATCCCTTGAGAGGGTGAAGGGCGCCATCCAGCTGTTTTCCAGCTGCATCTCCTCAATCTTCGTGGGCAGTGCCAGCTCCTCCGAGGCAGAGTTCCACCTGAGCAGGAAGTGGTGCCAGAACCTCTTTGCATTCTTCCTGTTTGGGGGTTCTGTGTTTCTTTTACTCAGGGAGAGGTGGTGGGAAAGCGATACTTCTGTTGGGATGTTTTCAGTGGCTGGCAGCCCCCAGTTGCACCGGCTGGTCTCTGAATGAGGCTTGATGGGAGGTAGGCTGAGCCTGGCCATTTTCCTCTCTCCTGGTATCTTGTTTCCTGATTGGTGTTGGGGCTTGACCAGCTCCGGCACAGGAGCTAGATCGTACCCTCCTTGCAGATGATTGCTCTAGCTCAGCTATTCTTGGTCGGATCCTCAAGACCAAAATGAGCTAGACTTCCATGTGGCATCTGTCTGCCACCTACGCTTTACCCTCAGGTGCCGAACATTACCGACAAAGCAGTGACCTTTGATGTATAACGAGCAAAAGAAAGAGGTACAGATTTAGTGATGCTTCTCTGGTCTATTTTCTATGTCCTCTATAAGAATGTGGGTATGACTGGGTATCCCGGTGTAACGCCCTGAACGTCTCAGGATCGTTTAACAGACACGATAATGAGAACGCAACCACTTGTGAAGGTTTAGTTATTTTAATGAAGGCAAAAATAATACAAGGAATAAACAAAGGTTATAGTCACTGGAATCCTCCAGGCTAAGTACGTTACCAGCCCACAGCACGGATGGTCCTAACCGTCCTCTGCATATACGCCGATCCCTGCGTATGCCAACAGAGGGCAGAAATGAAATGGCCGACAATGCCAATCGGTAGGCTGTGAGGGGCACGAAGAGTGTTGGGGAGAATCGAGGAGTCAGGGAAACACCCAGCCGGGGTCTCTACCTGAAGGGAGCAGCCGCTCAACCTCTTCCTCAGACTGCACCGGGACGCGGAGTCACCTCCTGGTGATGCGTCACCGATACCCCAATCACAAGCAAAGAAGACTGAACCGAGAGCAGCCGCTCGATCGATCCTGTGGACTTCCGAGTCTGTAACGCGGCAAACACCTCCTGGTGTGCGTTACAGCTGGCAGTCCCTGTATCTCTGGTCGGGCTGGGAGTTACGACTCCAACCAGCAAAAGCGCCACTGCGCTTTGACTCAGCCGAGTCAAAAAGCGAAGCTCAATGGTTATCCGGTAGAGCTTCCGGGTCCTTCACAGGTGACGATGGGGCAAGACACGGCCCAGGGAGTAACGACTCGACCTACCTCCGTTCTTGCCTTACTGGAGCACCACTCCGGAACACTGCTCTTCACTAAGCAGGTACGTCGGTGTAAACACAATATCCGACAGCGTTGTACCTCCCGGTTCCTCCCTTTATAGGGCGTTGTTTTCCTTGAGTTATGTAACAGCTCTCCTGTTTACATAAGGGCGTGTTTTCCTTGAGTTATGTAACAGCTCTCCTGTTTACATAAGGGCGTGTTTTCCTTGAGTTATGTAACAGCTCTCCTGTTTACATAAGGGCGTGTTTTCCTTGAGTTATGTAACAGCTCTCCTGTTTTACATAAGGGCGTGTTTTCCTTGAGTTATGTAACAGCTCTACTGTTTACATAACCTCTCAACCGCTAAGCATCCTGGGAGATGTAGTCCGTTTTCGCTGGTTACCGTTTTCCTCCCCTCGCATGACAGGAATTCTTGACACCCGGTGCATTGTAAGGTCATAGTTTATTATGTTTTAAAGGTTAATACATTTAATATGTTGTAAAATGCACAGCTTTTGCCATTAAAAAAAAAGTTATTATTGGGGATGAACCCAACCTCGAAGCACCCTTGCAGGAGTCAGGCTAGCTTGCTACGTACCATAGGGGGGCTGGTCTGACAAAATATGCCAGGGCTGCTTTAGGTTCCCAGTCTGGCCCTAGCCTGAGAGCTCCTGACTGGGTCCAGACTGTGGGGAGCCCCCTCCATGTACTTTGCAGGGGGGCCCCCCTCAAGTTTCGTTATGCAACTGGAGATAGCTGTTAAGTCCATTTTAAGAATCACTGTTAGCAGAAAGTACCGTTCAGCTTAATCAAATGCCTTTTTAGCATCCAGAAACACAGACAGCCTGAATTTCAGATGCAACTTGATGGATTAGCCCAAAGAACGTATCATGGTTATTCGTCATGGCCCTACCAGGTATAAAGCCCACCTCATCAGGAAAAATCCGCTTATTCAGCAATGGATTCAACCTGTTGGCCAGAACTCCAGCACGAAATGTTTTGTCCAAATTCAGCTGAAACAAGGGTCTATAGGGCAAAGTATCTTTGGGGTGTTTGCAGGGCTTCAGGGGAACAGAAATCAAGGTTTCCCTAGTGGTGTTGGGAAGGATACCGGTATCGAAGGACTCACAATATAATTCCAGAAGCTGAGGAACCAGGCTGCTCATGAACTCTTGAAAACAATGGTTCTTAACCTGTAGTCCAGGGACTGCTGCGGGTCCACAAAGCCTACTGCAGGGGTCCCACGACTGCTTAGAAAATGAAATAATATTAACAGACTAATAAATCGTATATAAATAAAGAAGCAAAACGTACAATTGAAAATTTCAAATTGGTCCGTGAATATGAAGGAATTTAAAATTGGAGGCTAAAAATTAAGTTATTATCCTCAGATTGATTCGTGGGAGCAGTGCAAGTGCATCAAACAGAAAATAGTATGCATGATGAGTGGCCTTAATTGAATTTAGAAAAGCTGCAACCTTCCTATTAAAATATGTGGGGGGCGTGGCCAGCATGATGGCTGACTAGACGTGTTCAGAGTCTGCTCTGCGGGCCTGAATTCAAATCCGAATAAAATCCGTCATCCAGTGAGTACATTGATCCACTGAACAGTAATATTGCGATACAGACCTTATACGCCGGAGATAGAGGGTAAGGTGAACTGCACCGCGGACAGCAGCAGCCCCTTGATGGTGGAGGAAGACTGGAGGTCCGCCTGCTGAGCCGGGCCCCTAAAAGAGAAGCTGTAAGCTGCCGGGGGCTGTGCGGGGCTTTGGCGCACCAGAAAATGGAGCGCAGGCAATGCCCACTAATGCCGAACTCCTACAGGCTATCAGTGCCTCGCGTGAGACCCTTGAGGGAAGTATCAGAGAGGTGCGCGCCAAAGTCACATTGCTCCGACAAGACATTAGCAAAGTGGCGGAAAGGGTCAGGAACACAGAAAATAGAATCTCGGACCTCGACGACATAATGCAAACCATGTGTAAAAAGGTGCCAGACATGCAAGGAATGATGAAAGAGGTGGCTGGAGAGTGGATGAAGCGGAAAATCGTGCATGACCAAACAACCTGCGCTT
This sequence comes from Triturus cristatus, assembly GCF_964204655.1. NCBI lineage: Eukaryota > Metazoa > Chordata > Amphibia > Caudata > Salamandridae > Triturus > Triturus cristatus. Next base: position 420,001,232 of record NC_140594.1, on the reverse strand, counting down.
CTGGGGCTTTCCGGAGTGAGCGGAAGGTGCAGCAATGTGCCACTTCCTGGGACAATGGTTGAAGACCACCCTGCCAGTAGCGCACTTTCCTACCTGCTTCGTGATCGAGCGAGCACATCGGGCACTAATGACGAGCCCACCGACTGGCGCACCCCAAAGGCCTGTGATTGCTCGCTTCTTAAACTATCATGACTGAGACACGATACTACGAGAAGCACGAAGTTTGGGGGAAGTCCACTATGAGAGTTCCAGAAAAGTGATTTTCCCAGATTACCCCAGAGAGTTGCAGAAGCAAAGACGCACCTTTCATTCAGTAAAGGCGAAGTTGCAGACACTACACATACAGTACATGCTTCAATTCCCCGCAAACCTCAAGGTGCTCTACAAAGATAAGGCCCTCTTCTTTCAGAATCCAGAGGAGGCATGGAGCTGGATAGAGGAGAGGCCTTGTCTACAAATCCCCAGCACACCTGGAGCGAGTCATGAATGCCGAGAGGAGAGGAAAACCCCCTGGATGCCCCTGCGGCGCAGAATACGCCATAGAATCAACAAGTCCTATAAGAGGCCGAAGAAGACACCACTGCCTACTAAGAACAGACAATCACAGTCTGGTGGCTCTACGGAGGGCGGACACCGGCGGCGAGAGGCAATGAATAATGAGAGGAGACAGTCAGCCAGATTCCCAACCACGCCAGACCCCTCAGAGAAAAAGACCTCATCGGCATCTGATGGGGACCATCTGATCCTAGCAGCAATCCATAACATAGAGGGCACAGCGTCGGAACAGCAACGCTCCACTCTAGATAAGAGCGGCAGCGCATAAGGGTCTATACTCGCTGGCTGGAATGCAGGCTTGCGAAGGCAACATTGAAAAGGACAGCTTTTGTCACTCCCCCTTTCTCTCTCCCTCTCCCTCTTGTCCTTCTTATCACTCCTTCCTTTCGTATTTTCTCAAAGACACACTTGTTTAATAAGTGGAGTAACCCCCCCCCCCCCCCCCTTTAGCCTCCCCCTCTCCCCCCTGGATTTCTATCCCTACCCCTTGGAGTTCGGACTGCAAGTTAAATATTCCTTTGTTCATAGCAGGGCTATAGTTTCAAGGGTGGGTAAAGAGAGGGTGGGCTACAGACCCCTCTAGTCTGACATGCATCGCAGTTGTCCAGTTGACCCATGGGGAGGTGGGCGGTGTTGGGGGGCAGGGGAGTTATTGTTGTTGCTCAAATAAATGGGAACAAAACACAGACGCACGTAGAATACACAAGCTGTATGTATACAGAGCCATATTTGAATGGGAACCTGGTGTACAAGCACAGTTGAGACACATATATGGGTGGGCCGAGCAACCAGGATGATGACTCCTACTTCGTTCTGACCTGGAACGTAAACGGGCTGGGCAACAAAGTTAAACGAGGGTTGGTGGCAGCATACCTTAAGAAACTAAAACCGGATGTGGTGTTCCTCCAGGAAACGCACCTAAAGGGCACCAGCTGCTCCTTCCTGGGTAGGGGAGCCTATGCCACACTGGCACATGCATGTTTTACTTCAGGCGCTGGGGGAGTCGCAATACTGGCAAGATAAACACCACCCTTTCGTATAGAAATAAAATGGTTAGATGCAAACGGAACCTACACGGTGGTGCAGGGCCAATGGGGACCTAGAAGTATCACTCCTACTGCAGTCTACGCTCTGCCCCCCCCCCCCACTCCCCAGACTACAGAAAGCTACCCTGAACAAAGTGACAGGTACACTCAACAATGTCCTTGACCCCTCTATGGACCGTTCTGGCTCGCCAGGGCAACAACGAAAGGCACACCTCTGGCAAAATTCGTAGACATGCTAGGGCTAGCTGACCTCTGGAGCCACACCCACCCGACAGCACAAGAATATTCCTACATTTCTGGCATGCATAACGCATTCTCCAGAGTAGACCATATACTTGCTCCTATCGGAGCAGCTCACTCAGTGAGCAAGGCCGTGGGGCTTATCCGGCCACTCACCACTCTGGGTCACGATAGAAAGGTGACGCGAGAAGGGAAACAGCTGGAGGCTAAATGCCCAAGATCTGAGATATAAAACGGTTGCCCAGGAACTTAGAGTAGACTCCGATTTCATGGAAATTTAAAACTTGGTGGTCACGGTCTGGGAGGCCTATAAGGCAGTACTACATGACAGGATGCAAAACATTCTGGCCCATAAAAAAAGAGAGACACAAGACATAATATCCCTAAAACGTCGCCTCCTAGTATTAGAGCTACCCCCGAGAAGGCGACAGACCCCACGAATCAGCGCAAAGCGGCGATACTTCGAAGGAGTATCAGGCACTAGCAAATGATGAGGTAAAGAAGCAGATTTTGGCAACACAACACCGTTTGTACGATGCTGGAAATAAGGCAGAGCGCCTATTGGCATAGTGGGGGAGGAAGGAGAGGGGGGCAAGATGAGTGCAGGAAATAGTGAACAGTAGGAACGAGCCCCTTAGAAAGGCTCAAGAAATTGCCAGAGAATTTGCCCAGTTCTATGCACAATTTTACAAAGTTAGTGCGCTGGCTAGATCTTCGACGGGCCACCATAGTGGTGATTCACAAACCAGGCAAACCTCCCAATAAATGTAACTCATGTCTCCCGCTATCGCTCCTAAACGTGGAGACCAGAATTCTAGCTACTATACTAGTCGTGCGCCTGATTACAAGTTAATACACCCCTTATTCATAGAGACCAGTCGGGTTTCATGCCCAAACTATCAACAAGGCATAACCTACGATTGCTTCATAATTGGCTTGAAATGGCCAAGAGGCGATCGGACTCACATATCTTCCTATCGCTAGATGCCAAAAAGGCATTTGACGCGGTCTATTGGCCATATATGACACAAGGGCTAGAGAGGTTCTGGTTTGGACCACGGTTTATGTCATGGTTGAAACTACTATACCAGGATCCGGTAGCTCATGTAAGAGTAAACGGCGAAGTGTCATCGGATTTCCCCATAGAGAGAGGGACGAGACAGGGATGCCTACAGTCCCCTCTCTTATTTGCTTTAGTGCTGGGACCATTGGCATGCAAAATTCGAATCTCCCCGGGTATATCTGGCTTCCACTAGGATGTCAGAGGAGACCGACTATGAGCGTATCTCATTATACGCAGATGATATCCTACTATACCTCATCCACTCAAGAAGGTCCCTGCCAGAAGCATTTAGGATCTCTGAAAGATGTGGAGCACACTCTGGGCACAAGATAGATTGGGATAAATCCTACCTATACCCGATTGGGGATGACTGGGAAGACCCCATGATTCCAAAAAGTCTGCAGCAGGTCCAAGACGGTTTTCAATACCTGGGAATATACATAAATCCAAATATTAATAATAATCTGAACCGCAACATCTGTAGAGTACTGACAGAACTCCACAGTGACGTGGAACGCTGGAGGAGCCTCCCCCTGCTAGGAAGAGCAGCAATGTACAAAATGATGCTTCCTAAGCTGCTCTACTCCCTACAAAACACCTATTACACAATACCGGACGAGATATTCCTTAAAATAGAGGCAGAAGTCCGGACACTCCTGTGGGATGGGCGACATCCTAGAGTAGCACTTAAAACACTTCAGAGGAATCAATATGATGGTGGAATTGCCCTTCCAGACGCGCAATCAATATGATGGTGGAATTGCCCTTCCAGACGCGCAAGCCTACTACTGGGCTTCCCACCTGGTGGTAATTAATTAATTAATTAATGGTGCGACGCACCAGGAGATCATCCTACCTATGCACTTGAACGACCACAGTTTCAAGCTCATTCCTACCTATATTACCTTTACAGAGGTCGAAGTCGGCAAACGCAATTACCTGCAACATGGATCACGGTAGAGGCCTGGAGAAGAGCAGGGAAGCACATGGGATAGGACAAATAGTGGCCCGGGAAACCCCGCTCTGGGAGGGAGCACTATTGAAGGAAATTGGGACGCAATAGGCATATCAAGGGTAGGAGATGTCTTGACGTAAGGGACCCTGATTTCGTTTGCCCAATTACGACAGGAATACTAACTTCACAAAACGCAGTATTTTCAATATATGCAATTTATACATGCCTGGCAGGAAGAAGGGATAGAAAGCCGAGACATACCAGAATATGCTTCCTTAGAGGGAAGGCTGCTCCAGGGTGAATTGATAGAAAAGGCTGTCTCGTGGACCTACAAAATGATCAATATTAATATGCCCAGCACCCTACAGACCCTACAGGATAGATGGATAAGGAGGTGGGAGAAATGGATGACACAGACTGGAATGCTGCACTGATGCACCCCAGAGAAACAGCAATATAATCCCCGCTCCTACTAATGCAGTATAAAATTTTACATCACGTATACTACGACAGGGCCCGTCTGCATAAAATGGGTAGGGCAGAAGATCCGAAGTGTCTCCGTTGCCAAACGGAAAGGGGAACATACATACACACGCTATGGGAGTGGTGAAGGATACAGGAATACTGGAGAGACATACTAAGTGAACTTGGGAAAATATTAAAAGATACTATACCACCTGATCCTAAATATATACTCCTGGGTGTGCCAACAGATATAGACCTCCCCAGGGCCAAGCTCCTCTTTGCCAACCTAGGCCTAACAGTAGCCAAGAGAGACGTGGCGAGGAATTGGGAGGGGGGAGGGGGGGTTCAGAAACACCAACTATTAAGGAATGGATAAAAGCAATGGACCTTTACATTGTAGCAGAAAAAGTCACATATAAGATGCGAGTGTCCCCGAGTTTCGTAAGATATGGACCCAATGGTTGGAATACTATGGTATAGACTTGGAAGAAGACGTGTGTTATAGCTTGGGACCCCAGCCTAAGGTGGGATTAGGGAACGGTCTGGGTGTCATGAAGTATGCTAAGGCTGTACATATGAGTGTGAATATCGTCAAATCTGCTCTGCTGCCTGACCATTCTAGCATTGTTTCTGTAACACCAGATGTAAACAAAGATATGCTTTGTGTGTCATGTATTCCCAGAAAATTAATAAAGATGAATTTTGAAATATAAAATAATGGCTTTTATATATTTGTTTGTGAATTTATTGAATTCTTGTTTCTGTATTTTTTGTGTATTTTGTTGTTGTTCTAATCACACGAAAATGCTTAGGTCGGGGTCCCTGGATTCAGTGGAGGTCCCTGGGTTCCAATAATGATTAAGTGGGGCAGAAGTCAAAGGGTTCAGAACCACTGCTTTAAAGAATTTGCCCATTAAACTGCCAGATGCATGGGTTCTACTACAGGCCAAGCCGCCTAACGCAAGTATAATCTCAGATGTTAATATTGGCTCAAGCATGCACTTTCACATCCCACCGTCAACTAATGCCAGTGCAATCTCCTCTAGATAAATCTCAATCCACTCAGGAGTATTGTTTTGCTTGGAGGCATACAGTTTTCAGTAATAATTCATGAAGTATCGCAGAGTATTGCAGTTGCAACTTTGCCCGAGCATAGGGATTGTTGAGTCGTACATGGATAGAACCTCCTTGCGATGATGGGCATGAGGAATGCTTTTTCATGTTGGTGAACCAAAATATATAGCCTTTGTTTTCTGTGCGTGAGAGTTCAGGTGGACTCACTCATGTATTGCATTAATCATCATGGGCATTGCTTGTGAATAATTTGGCATAGAGTTGCTTTGCCAATATTTGGTGCCATATGATGAGTGCATTTAAAAGATCAGATGTGCCCTCTCTCTTGTGCCATCGTGGGCATTTGCATATGCGATTAATGTATTGTACTGTTGGGTCGGCATTGCTACTGCAACTTAATGGCTTTGGTGTCAATTTTTTTCTGAGTGAGGATGTGGAAGCTCAGTGAAATAATTCCATTGCTGGTTTCCCCGGTAAGTAGCTCATGAACTACTGGTAGTTCTCCAGCTTACCTGTGTGCAGCCCAGACTATTTTTTTAGAAATGCTTGCTTTGGTGGATTAATGGATGTATACCAAAATGAAAGAGCCCGTATTTGAGACGTAAACATGCATAAACGCGGCGATTGAGGCTGCGTGTGGCATGCTGATGCGAACGCTGTCTATGCCTATTGAATCATACAGCTTGAATGATTTTAAGGATTATGCTTAAAAATAAGCTTCGTTTTTAAATACTGTACTGCACTTTGTTTCTTACCTGCTTGCACTCCCTCGTGACCCCGTTCCGTCCCGGCTTTGTGCCGTTTGTGCGGAGGGTCAGCTCGAGGATTCCTACTCCCTGCTCGCGACACCACTTCCGCCCTGCACGCCATCTTTGCAGGTTAGCGGTCTAGTGCTGCCGAGCGTGAAGGGTATTTAATCTTCATAACAGCTCAGTTCACTGACCAAACGCGGCGATTGAGGCTGCGTGTGGCATGCTGATGCGAACGCTGTCTATGCCTATTAAATCATACAGCTTGAATGATTTTAAGGATTATGCTTAAAAATAAGCTTCGTTTTTAAATACTGTATTGCACTTTGTTCTTACCTGCTTGCACTCCCTCGTGACCCCGTTCCGTCCCGGCTTTGTGCCGTTTGTGCGGAGGGTCAGCTCGAGGATTCCTACTCCCTGCTCGCGACACCACTTCCGCCCTGCACGCCATCTTTGCAGGTTAGCGGTCTAGTGCTGCCGAGCGTGAAGGGTATTTAATCTTCATAACAGCTCAGTTCACTGACCAAACGCGGCGATTGAGGCTGCGTGTGGCATGCTGATGCGAACGCTGTCTATGCCTATTGAATCATACAGCTTGAATGATTTTAAGGATTATGCTTAAAAATAAGCTTCGTTTTTAAATACTGTATTGCACTTTGTTTCTTACCTGCTTGCACTCCCTCGTGACCCCGTTCCGTCCCGGCTTTGTGCCGTTTGTGCGGAGGGTCAGCTCGAGGATTCCTACTCCCTGCTCGCGACACCACTTCCGCCCTGCACGCCATCTTTGCAGGTTAGCGGTCTAGTGCTGCCGAGCGTGAAGGGTATTTAATCTTCATAACAGCTCAGTTCACTGACCAAACGCGGCGATTGAGGCTGCGTGTGGCATGCTGATGCGAACGCTGTCTATGCCTATTGAATCATACAGCTTGAATGATTTTAAGGATTATGCTTAAAAATAAGCTTCGTTTTTAAATACTGTATTGCACTTTGTTCTTACCTGCTTGCACTCCCTCGTGACCCCGTTCCGTCCCGGCTTTGTGCCGTTTGTGCGGAGGGTCAGCTCGAGGATTCCTACTCCCTGCTCGCGACACCACTTCCGCCCTGCACGCCATCTTTGCAGGTTAGCGGTCTAGTGTTCCCTCGCCTCAGGTACTTAATGGCAGTGTGGAGGAAGCGCAGCGGACGAGCGCAGCGGACGAGCGCAGCGGGAGCGCCGACTTCGCGCCGAAGTCGCGCACAAGTCAAGCCCGTCTGGGCCCGTCCGCGGCCGATCAGGCCCAGGGCCCTGCCGTAATGCCCAATTCTATTCTTATTCCTCTACCGAGCTTATGAGATTACGATCCTCAGGTCCTATCCCTGCCCGTGCTGTCAGAGCGGCCCTAGCATGTGGCATACTCATCTCCTCTGACCCCTCGGCACAGGACTCTGTGTATGACTCTTCTCCTTTGCCATCACAGATTTCTGCCTCTCTGCTGATCTACTATCTCAATACCCGCTCCCTCATTCGCCATCAGCTTGAGATTTTCCAATTGCTGCATCAAAGCAACATAGATATCCTTCTTTTAGCAGAAACCTGGATCACTGAAGATTCAGCTCCGGATATTCTGGCAGCTATCCCTTCCGGTTACTATATCATACACACTAACCGGCCTGCGGGGAAGTCTGGTGGTGGAGTGGCGGCTATCATCCGCTCGACGCACACCTTCTCCGAGGTTACGGCAATTTCGATCCCCAAGTCAGATCTCCTGGTCCTGAAATTTATCTCCTCTAAATCATCTTTCGTTTGTGTTCTTGTATATCGACCGCCTGACTATATGCCTCTTTTCCCCAAACTCTTTAGCGACTCCATCGCCCAACTAGCTATAGACCACGCTAACCTTGTGGTGATCGGCGATTTTAATTACTGGCCTTCAGATGCTCATGAAAGTCAACTATCGGTCGAGTTTTCCGACCTTTTGAAAGGCATGAACCTTTCTCAACACATTCACACCCCCACTCACTTTAAGGGTCATATTCTTGATCAAGTCTGGACATCGGATCTTGATATCTCGTCCCCTTTAGTCTCCCCTTGTCCCTGGTCGGACCACTATTTCATCTCGTTCTATCTTCATCTGCACATTCCGTGTCCTCCCCCCCGCATCAAGAATCTCATGGCCCGTAACTGGAAAAGTGCTAACCTGTCCGAATTCCATGACATCCTCGCCTCTTCTGCTCCCATATCTCTGACCTCTCTTGAGGCTCAGGCAGCTAACTTTGAAGAATGGATACGCCAGGCTAGTGACAAAGTAGCCGCGCTAAATAAGATAAAAACTAAGCGCCCCCATGACGCGCAACGATGGTATACTGACCAACTTAAAGCAGATAAACTTGCCTTGCGGCAAGCTGAACGTCGTTGGCGTCTCCACTATGACCCCCAGTTAAAACTTGTTTATATCGGGGCTCTAAAAACCTATAAACAAGCGATCTTAGCAGCCAAGACGGCATACTTTTCCCAATTAATCTTGGTCTCTAACAACAAATCGAAAGACATCTTTTCGATAGTAAATGAGCTTTCTTTGCCGGACAGGGTTACCCCTCAGCCGACCCAAACCCTCTGTAACGCACTCAACTCTTATTTCATAGAGAAAATAACAACCATTAGGAACAATATCCCTAACCCAGCATCTCCTGTCCCCCCTCCTCTTCCTCCCAGAAACACCAGCATCTTGACGGAATTTCCACCTATCTCCCTTCAGGAATTCACCTCACTCCTCCTCAAAGTTAAGTCAGGTTCCCCTAACGATTGCTGCCCCCCACAGATTCTGAGAGAGGCCTTCCTTGCTTGTCCGGGCCCCCCCCTTGCTCTATTAAACAACTCTCTTGCAAAGGGGGAGGTCCCTCTTTCTTTCAAGCAAGCTGCCATCCTACCCATCCTGAAGAAGTCTAACGCTGATCCTACCATTCTTAGCAATTATAGACCGATCTCTCTCCTCCCCTACTTAGGAAAAATTTTGGAGACCTATGTTACCCGCTGTTTGAGCTCTTTCATAGAGAATTCTTCTTATCTGGATCCTCAACAAGCGGGATTCAGACCCCTCCATTCCACCGAGGCGGTCATAGTAGCAGTCCTGGACTCCCTCAGGAAGGGCGCTGACAATAATTTATCTCAGGCCCTTGTCCTATTAGATCTCTCAGCAGCGTTCGACACGGTCGATCATACCATCTTGATCGACCGTGTCCATAATGCCGGCATCCAGGGAGTGGCCCTCGACTGGGTCAGATCTTTTCTCCATCAGCGATCTCAGTCCGTCCATCTTTCCACTTTGTCCGCGCCTTTTGTTTCCCTCCCTTGCGGGGTCCCACAAGGCTCGGCACTATCCCCGCTTCTTTTTAACTTGTATCTTCAACCCTTACTAGCCTCCCTCCGTAACTCCCCAGTTACAATTTTTAATTATGCGGACGACCTCCAGTTAATCTTTCCTATTGACCCTTCTCCCTCCTCTCGTGTTAATTTTCAGACCATTATGCTGACTATCGCTGAGTGGATGTATCACAGCCACTTAAAACTGAACCCTACTAAGACCGAGCTTGTCTTGGTAGGCGGCCCTAACCATCCATGGAATTCCACCTACTGGCCAACATCCTTGGGGGCCGCACCGACTCCCGTGCGCTCAGTCAAAAGCCTCGGGGTAATTATTTCAGAGGATCTTTCAATGAAACCGCAAATCAATTCGGTCACTTCAGCCTGTTTTTTCCATCTCAGACGGATCCGTAAGATTAGCAGGTTTCTTACTAAAGATGCTCTGACCCAAGTTGTTATCGCACTCATTACCTCAAGGCTTGACTATGCCAATATGCTGTATGCGGGTATTTCAGTCGGTCTCCTTCATCGACTTCAGCTGGTTCAGAATCAAGCTGCCCGTCTGATCTTCCACCAGCCTAAATATCAGCATGTTACTCCCCTCCTTTTTAGTCTGCACTGGCTTCCCATCTCTAAGCGCTGCACTTACAAATTGGCATGTTCCACCTTCAAGGCCCTCTCGAATGCAGCCCCTGCGTTCATCTTTTCGTGCCTGACTCGCTACACTCCCTCTAGGGCTCTTCGCTCAGCTTCTCTCAATCTTCTTGAGGTCCCCAAATTCATCAGGAAGAAACACGGTGGCTTGAGTTTTTCAGTCCAGGCTCCCTCTACCTGGAACTCTCTGCCACTTTCACTCCGCCTCTGTCCTCAGTACGATTCATTTCGCAGACTCTTAAAAACTCTGCTCTTTCGTTCTGCATATGTCTAACCCTCTCTCCTGAATCACGCTATTGGTCATTTGAGCGCCAAGAAACCAATGGTGATAGTGCGCGGTACAAATTTCTTTTAACATAACATAACATAACATATTTTCAAAACTCATAAGCTGATGTTTGGAGAAAAATGGTTGAATTTTCAAAATAGATTTAAAGCTCATCAATCATAAGGTGTTAAAGAGAATTGTTACTAAAAAATTATCTTGGTGCCAGGGGCATTGCAGCTATGTGTTGGTCATGTAGAAGCATTCCAAATTGATAAAACATTTTTGACGTTACTGTTGGGAACTAGGGGTGGGCGGAATTTGCGAAATCTACTTTCGCAAATTATCGCGAAAATTTTAAAAATTATCGCAAACACGCGGAAATATCTCGAAGATGCGGAAGTTTTTTTCCCGCATGTTCGCGAGATTTTCTGCATTGTTGCGGCTCGCCAACTTACCGATGTGGTTGCTCGCGGGCGCGGCCATCTTGTTTTCAGTTGTCTCGCGCTGCATGATCGCGAGAAGAAAGACGTGAGTGCGCGACGCATGACGTCACTGCGGGCGCGAACTGTCGTGAGACAGCGCAAATGGCTAAAAACAATACAACATCTCATGGAGAACGCGACCGGATCAAGAAAACTTGTCGGCGAACGCAGGGATTCGGGTAAGGCGATCGCGCGCGAGAATGTATTATTTTACAGCGCGAGCAAGAACCAAATTATCGCTAAGCTGCGGAATGCGGAAATTTTTACATTTGGCGCTTTCCGCGGAACGCGAAAATGTCAAATTATCGCAATTTCCGCGAACGTAACGAAATTTTCGCCCAGGCCTATTGGGAACCCTACCTGGTGCACCAAGGTGATCGTTGCCGGTAATCCTGCATTGGGGCAACCACTATGTAATCTTGTCTGATGTGCTCACTATTACAACACTAATAATATTAGTAGCTTGGGAGGATTTTCATTGAACATAAGTAATTCTTATTACAAGAAAGGTTAGAGGCCCTTGTTCTCTTGAGAGTTGTGAAATATTTGTGTAAGTGTTTTTGAATAGGGGGTGCTGGAACATGTTTACTTTGCTTAGATTTTTTGTTTATTGATGCGTTCGATAAACTGAATTAATGCTATACCATATGTTACAGTACACTCTATAGACTTTTACATTTATTTGATGCATTACTTTATATTTCATTATAATATGATACACACTAATTAAGTTTAATGTTTTGTGAGGGTGTGCCAGTTTGAAATTGTTTAGGTAAGTTGGTAAATAATGTGTTTTTCTCATTATACGACATAAAGAAGTCAATCAGGGGCCACCTTTGTAATGGCAAACAGTTTTTAGAATTAGAGTTCAACATATGCATTTTGCCAAAGGAGGTCTAAGTGAATATTCTAAAATTATATAGAGTTACTGGGCCTGAACCCTCATGTACACGTAAACATGCCACACAAATACATTTCACATTCTGAAGAATAGGTATTCATGTGTTAGGAGTTCCACGCCTGACAAACTGCAGAGATTTACTAGGGAGTTCTCATAGGCAGCCCCCTAACTTAAGGGCAGGTAAACAATTGGGTATTCCACAATTATTGACGGACTGCTTCTAACAATCACTTGTGTTGTGGCCTGGATATGGGATCCGTGGTTGTTCAGGTGAAAGAAGCATCAGATGGGAGCATACATGTTACCAAATAGCATAGAGCACCGCGTGGACAACTTAGAACGAGGGATATCCATTTCACATGAGAGGACCCTCTCACCTGAATCAGCAAGTAGCAGATGGTCAAAGTGGTCTTTAATCCAATTACCAAAGATGAGACTTAGCCATCGCTGGCTGGGAAGCCTCGTTTTGCAGGGGTCAGAAGTCACGATATAAACCCAGAATTGGACTTTAAGCCTCATTGCCCCGACATGTGACCTTACTTCATCAGAATTCCTCAAATTGGATCACAGCTGGTTCCCAATAAAAGAAACTTCCTCCCTCTGTCATGTTCCATGGAAAACATCTTCATGTCTGTCGGCGATGATGTGCAAGTTTAAAATGACTGGCTGCTACATGCTTGTAAATTTGATTTCCTTCTAATTGCTGATTTGTCATTCCTGAAGTGTGTACAGAGGTAAATTCCTGTGTGGGCTATACACTGCTATTTAATTTTGTAGACTGCTGTTGTTGGCGCGAATATCTATATCAAATTCTGGCTCATGGGGCTTGCCAACATCTAGGACCAGAGGGGATGTAGTCCCGATACGGAATTTGGTTTTCCCAGACTGGAACCATCTCTTTTCTAGTTAGGGGAGCTCATACAATAATATTGAGTCATTCGCATAAGAATGACAGACAACAATTATGGTTTCAATGCTTTACATAAAAAATTAATTGGCAAATTATAGAAAAGGTGTTATGGTCAAGTTTAGCAGCAAAGCATATAAGTCGTAAATACAAGGAACTTAGTTCAATTCTAAATGAAATCCGGCAAAGATTTGCTTCTAAGGTGGGGAACTAGGGGAGGGGGGGGGGTCTCTCCTTACTAGCAAAAGCCACACTCTTATATATAGTTTTTAACATTTCCGTCTGTATATATCCATGTGTATTTTTTGCCCACTTTATCTGTATTTATCCATATTTATTTTGTGGTTTGCCGATAAATGAAGTGTAAAACCGTACATTTCCTTATTTATTTGATAGATGAGCACTTATACTTTGATGTCTGTCAAGTTTTAGCCATTTAAGCTGCTAAATATTACATAACAATACATCCACTGGTCAATATTAGCATTATGCCACAAATGTACAGTGACATATGCAATTATTTAAAGAAATTGCAACCTGTTTCCGAATTTCCCATGCTGGCCATGTGCTTAGCTGCTGGCTTATAATTCATGAAAGACTGACTGTGCAGAGAGTGACTTAAAAGAAGCCCAATTTTCTGGCTTTTTCCACTTTCAAAAATAAATACAGACAGAAAACACATTGTTTTCTGTCTATTTATCTGTAAAAATCCATAAAAAAAGGAGAAATTGAACCTTATCATATAGGAGTTTAGACAAAGATGTTCATACATTCTGTGGAAAAGATTGATTATCAAGGTTTGGCCCAATAGGAAACAATCTAGAAGAAGCATTTTACTACAGAATACATTTGAGGATTCTCTCAGGATAGTAGTAGATTGAGATTCAACCATTCTCACAGTCTTGGCTGTACAGTGAAGCGGATACATTGTGCAACATAAACCTGGGATAGTAAGAACCATCCTTGATTAAGTACAGCTGGGAATTATCTCTGAGAAACACTTTTTTCGTACTCAAATGAAAACTAGACAAGTTTTATTCAAAACAGGAATCAGCTGCAGTTATCACGTGATACATTGAAACATTGAGGCAAGATGGGGTACAGCGTAAATACAATCTAATGTTAGCATAAGCTTAAATCGTAATGCTCTTTTTACTGTCAGAAAATCGATGCTCACAACCCTCCCAACCCCCTGATGATTTAAACCATCACCCAAATTCTTTATTACAACACATCATTCATCAACTTTGGATTCTTCTGCTTTGTCTCGTCTAGATCCTCAGGGTGTCATAAAGCTCGCTTTTCATCTCTTCAACCATGACATAGTCTCTTCCGCTTTCTTCCTCTCAATTCTGTTCTGTGATGAAATTCCTTTGCAAAAGTTCAAGAAAGTTAGCACATATACAATTCTAATTAGTATGATCAAAAGAGGGCCTAGTAGCAACTTCAGTTCTTCCTCCTACACTAACAAGCCTCTCTCCTATCTTGACAGATCCCTTACCAATGGATCAAAATACAGATCCCAATCCTTCCAAGGCACCTGATTATTCTAGTTTGGTTAATGCATGCATTATTTTTGTGATGTTAGTAATATAGCTGCCAAGTTCTTTAGCTATGCAAGGAATGTATGCACAATATTCTCGAGTTTGAGTGACTATGTAAAGTCTACCTTCTTTTGCAAGGAGTAGATCCAACACAAGACGTTTATTCATAATCATAGCTCTCATCGCAAGCAATGCTTTGTGTGCCCGCAGCATTATTTGAAAGTCAATCAACTAAAGTGGACAGTTTTCTAATCTTCACGTCATTCAATGCTACTCCAATAGAGGGTATAAGTGCTCCGAAAATATCACTGAGAATTTGCTTAAAGCTTCGCTTACTTCACCTAATATATTTCTCAAGAGGAAAATCTAACTCCTTAGTATGGTAGAGCTAGGGGAAAACGAATGCAGCATAGCAGCTGCCTACCCAATTGTGGGTTTGCTGGAAATAAGCAGATTGACCTCACACTTAGTACATGCCTTTAATGCTGACCACTAGATTAGAATCTGTTTTCCCGTTCACTAATTGTTCACACTCACTCCATCCCAACCTCTCAACTGTCCAATTTCCATCTGCCTGTCGTATCATGTATAAGGCTCCTTTTTTGGTGACTTCAATGCCAAATCTAGGGAGCAGTTCCTTTAAGATCTCCTTACCTTTCCCAGTAATCAGCACTTGTCTTTTCTTCTCCCCTTTCTTTGTCTATTCTTATCCTTTTGTTCAAATCCTCTACAAATACACTCTCATATTGGTTAACTTTGCAAGTTACATCATTCAAGCTATGATTAGTACTGCTAATGTTAGTCATAGTGGTAAAGAATTTCATCATATACTCACTCTGATCCCTTGTTTTTGACTCTTTGCGAGGACGAAAAATGTGTTTAGTAGCCCATAGATACAGATTTTCTCTACTGACAATAGGTACATTCTCTAAAGAATCATCAAAATCAGAATAAAACAGTTTCATTGAGTTCTGGTGGTAAAATAAATTTAAGAAAACAGAGCAGGAAAACGAATATCAGTTCAGTTGCCAAATCAGATAGGTAAGAGCAGACAAAGCAGGCCTCAACCTCCATGACCATTACATATTCAAACATCTGATAATACACGTTATAGCTGTACACACTCTTATGCTGTGGGAGATGTGAATCCTCACTTCTACAGTAAGGGAGGGCTGGCTATAGGGGTATGTGTAAAATGTATTGGAACATGAGTTATCTCCTCCCAGGTAATAACCATTCAACAGAAACCGAAATGGCAACTGTCAAACTCGTAATTATAATTTTGCAGCGTGACTGCACCATGTTCAACTTAGATCAGATCAAGGAAACCTTTGATAAAGAATTAATCCGCTAGCTGGTATCCTATTGTCTTTACCCAATCTTGAAATCTACCAGGATTTTCATTCTGCATCAGCTGGGGGCCTATGGAGCGATCGTTCTCTAGCCGTTACCCTAGCTCTCTATTCATTCTTTTGACGTTTTGTCAGTTGTTGGCATGAAAGATCTTTGTAGTCACAAGGATGTTAGTCTCAAAGAGGCTCTTTTGAATCCATCATACAGTAGTCTTGAGTCAAACTTGATTTTGATAAGATACGGCCAGTCCGGCCCTAAGTACTTTGATTTACCTTTCATTCTCTTTTAGGTCCATTAGTATTGGTCAACCCCAAGTCCAGGCCGGGAATGTCAAACTGGTCCAATTTTTCCTGATCTTCTGGCTCACTATCTTCCCTAATCATCTATAGTCTCATTTTAGGTGTCAACAGTCACTTTCTAGGAGTAGTTGTCTTCGAAGTACTCAAGATTTCTGGCTCTGATGGAAGCAATTCACTCTCTGAGGTGGAGTCTCCCAGTTCAGCTTCAACTTCCACTCCTAGGGAAAGTTGCTGCAATAGATTAGTCGCAGCCTTCCATGAAGTCTCACTGTTCTGTTGTATGCGTATCCTCAAACCAATCGTTGGCATCACAGTGGTTGCTGGAATGACGGCATCCCCTTCAGTCTCTGGCTCTGTAGGCTTTTCAACCGATGGAGATGGCTATCGCCAGTCCGGTCATCCTCATCCTCTTCCGAAGCCTCGGACACCTCAAACCTAGGGCGACTCCAGAAATTAGCAGATGTTGCCTCTACTTCTTCTCCTTCGTACCTTGACCCTCTTAGTGTGGGAGGCTTTTATCCAATTTGGCAGACCAGCGCACTTGACGGCAGTGTTTGTAACCAGGATCACCTGGTTGGGTCCACAGCCACGCTCTTCCAGGCAGAACCTGGGGACGTGTTTCTTGATGTGATGTGGACCCAGTTACCATGGTTCAAGACATTCCCTAGCTGAGGTGCCTTTGGGAGGAACCTTTTCTTCTTTATTTGCATCCTTCTCTTTTTTTGGACAATTGATTCCCCATTATAACAACGATCACAAGCAGTCCTGGTTCAAACTTTCACTGTTCTCACACTGACAATCGCTCTATTCTGTTAATTAAATTCCAGCTTCTCTGTCAAAGGTCCCCCTATCACGGCGTGGATTCAACGTCCACCAGCAACCACTGTGAGGCGTCGCACTGACACAACGCTCCAATCAATCTTATGTCTCTTTTCAATCTTTACTCAGTTTGCTTGCTCTACAACACAAAACGTTTTCTATAGTGACAAGAATTCTACCTTTCTATCACGCATCGTAGAGGCGTTAATTAAGGATACTGACCTATACTTTAAAGAAAAGATGGTTTGGTCACTTTAGCCTGGGGTGTGTTCGGGCGGTGATTAAGGGGAGGGCCCTCTCCCTAATGGTGGGATATAAAAGAGAACTCACTAAACGAACTGACCAACTCGAGGAGGAGATCCTACGGGAGGAAATGGAACTGGCGCGGTCCCCTGACCATGAAGCGCAGAGATTGCTGGCAGTCAAGACATTGGACTACAAGCAGCTTCTGACAGAAGCAGCTCAGGCAAAACAGAAATCGGCTTGCCATAAAATATATGAACACGGGGAGAGAATGGGTAAGCTTCTAGTCTGGCTGGAAAAAAGGGAGCAAGCGACAAGGTGGGTGCATCAACTGTTGGGGCCTGAAGGGGTAGAAATCACTGACCCCCAGCAGATTGCGGAGACAATGGCTACCCCATCTCGAATCGGTATATAGATCAACCGTGACAGTCTCGCTGAATGCTGCAGGGGAACTACTCTCAACTATCAAGGTACCCTGTCTGTCAATAGAAGACAGAGATTCCCTTGAGGGGGAACCCACAGAGGAGGAAATTCAAATAGCCATCCGAGATATTTAGTCGGGCAAGGCTATGGGACCAAACGGGCTCCCGATTGAGCTCTTTAAACCAATGGCTTCCAAATTGACGCCTCACCTTCGCCAGATGTATTTAGAAAATTACGAAACCGGAATGTTGCCGGAAAATATCCGACTGGCCTCGATTGTGGTCGTCCACAAACAAGGAACGCCTGCCAACGATTGCAAGGCGTACAGGCCTATTTCTTTGCTTACAGCTGAAGCCAAAATACTGGCAAAACTATTTGCAAATAGACTTATCCCATTGATTTCTGGGCTGGGACATCCGGATCAATTAGGCTTCATGCCAGGCCGGAACACCGCCCTGAACCTATGGCATCTACACGGGGTGCTGGGTAGACTACATACATTTGGGGAAGGCGTAGCTCTATTGTCCCTCAATACCAAAATGGCTTTTGACACCGTCTAGTGGAATTACATGTTTGCTGTCTTGGAAAGAATGGGATTTGGGCCCAACTTTATCAAATGGATTAAACTACTATATACCGACCTGATGGCCCAAGTAGTTGTGAATCGGCATACTTCCAGACAGTTTCAACTGGAAAGGGGAACCCGACAGGGATGCACCCTGTCGCCCTTAATATTTGCCCTGGTGCTGAAGCCCCTGGCGACCTGGGTGAGAGGAGATCCTTTGATCCTTGGTCTTAAATGGACAGAGGACCATGAAGACAGAATCTCATAATACTCGGACAATATTTTGTTATACATTGCCTCTCCGACCTCTTCCCTCCACGGTATCCTTCACTTTTTCTGAATATTCAGCAACCACTCAGGATACACGATTAACTGGGCGAAATCACAAATATTTTCGATCTGTACATGTCCAACCATTCAGCAGTACTGGAATGGCATAGCCAAGGACCTAGAGAGTGCTGGGGGAAGAAATTTAACAGTCACCCTGCAACTGTACCTGCTATATATATGGGACACCACTGACTTTACTCAAGCCGAGAAAACATGGGTATCACTGGGGTGGGCCATCGCCAAACGCAACATTGCACAGAAGTGGGGGTCGGGGGAAGTGCCACGTACTAGAGATTGGAAGTTTGACATGGATAGAGCCATGATGTCTGAAAAAGACATATTCAATTACAGAGGCTGCCCAAAAAAATGGGATCGTAAGTGGGCAGCATGGAATACATATAGAGGGGAGATTTGCCTGTCTCTAACAGTGGAGTTGCTATGTAGAGAGGTCGAAATGCATGAAACGTTCACTGCTGCAGAGTAAGTGTCAGAATAATGAGTCGAAGTGTTATTTATGCGTGAATTGTCACTTCACACTGATTGTATAACTAAGTGTATGCCGAGACTTGAAGGCATTGCTGTGCTGTTTGTGATGTTTATCAATAAAAGCAGTTAAAAAAAAGAATTCTACCTACTCTCACTAAAGTGAGCTCTAGACCTGTGAAAGTCACTTCTCAGCTGGTCCACTCCCTGTGCATTAAGGAACAAATAACCACTGAGCACTGGGAATACATTCGCACAAGAAAGTTACGTTTTTAATTTGGCATATCTGATAGTGTCTCACAGTACACCTCTCCTAGCAGGCAAGTTTACTGATTTAGTTTTCAACTTGAGGTACCTCTCGTTAAAAGTTATCATCGGAACAACAAGAATTATAACTCCAACAAATCCGTCAATCAGAGCCACAAAATATTTGGCCTCAATTATCGTCCACTGCCTCCTTTTTACTTTATGCTTACACCAGCTCCCAAAATGCACTGTGCCACTTGCTTTAGTCCCTCATTTTGCATGCAGTCCCTACTGATACTCACGTCGTTGTTCTTCTGTTAGCCACTTTGTCTTTCCGGAACCAGGATCAGATTGGGATTGGTCAATTTAAATCTCGGGCATACCGTCTGGACCATGAAGGTGCCATACTCTGTTCTACAGCCAATTCATTTCAAGTTATGGGTTAGCTCCAATTGGAACCATCAACTCTGCTACCAGATCTGATGGCGCCGGAATTATATCAAATTCTGGCTCATGGGTCGTGCCAACATCTAGGACCAGGAGCGGTGTAGTCCCAATACAGACTTTGGTGCTACCCGACTGGAAGCGTCTATTTTCTAGCTAAGGTAACCCATACAAAGATGCTGAGACTTTCCTAGAAGAATGACAGACCACACTTATGGTTTCAGTGCTTTATATGAAGAACTAATTGGCAAATTACAGAAAAGATATTATGGGCAAGTTTAGCAGCAAAGAATATAAGTCATAAGTACATAGAACTCAGTATTGTTCTAAATGAAATCCGATGGGGAATAGGTGGTCTCTCCTTCCTAGCAAAAATCCGCACTCTTATATAGGGCTTTAGACAAAGACATTCTGTGGGACTATCTGATTCTCAAAGTTTGAAACAATCTAGAAGAAACGTTTTACTATATAGTACATTCAAGGATTCTCTCAGGATAGTAATACATTGAGATGCAACGATTCTCAGTCTTTGTTGTACAGTTAATCTGATACATTAGCCTGGGACAGTACGAACCATCCTTGATTTAGTACAATAAGGAAATTTCCCTGAGAACACTTACTCAAGTGAAAACTAGACAAGTTTTATTTAGAATAGGAATCAGCAGCGGTTATCACATGATATATATTGTGACGTTGATCCAAGATGCAGGACAGTGTAAACACAATCTCATGTTAGCATAAGCTCAAATCGTAATGCTCTTTCTTTATTGACAAAAAGTGACCCTCACATTGTCATACAATGATACAAGAAACTTTTTTGAAGCATGTTTTCCAGACATAAGTACTAGAAAATTGTTGAAATAACACCTGATCACAACCAGGCTGTGCTTTCCTTTCTCTTGCCTCTAGGTCGATCCACGCTTACTGTGCTTACCTTTGCCCCATACGAGTGGTTTGAAGAGTGGAAGGATAAAAACGTAAAAAAACGAGGGGAGGATTACGATGGGCTCAAGAACATGTTTGCAGACGCAATGATCCAGACAGTTACAAAGCTCTTCCCGAACATACAGGATAAGGTAGGTGTGTCGAGTGGAGGGGGCGGGATGGTTTGATTTCTAAAGTAAATTCATAAAATCTGAGATAGTGCACTCAAGTACATGAAAAATGTTTCTAGATGGCTGTCATGGAGACGTTCTCCAGCCATCAAATGCAAATTTAGCCCTGGTACCGAGATATGTGTTTGGTCCAAGCCCCCACATTCCCTGTGGAATACACCTCAGTCCCCGACACAGTAATTTTTAGTGAAGATGTACCCCACCCTGAAAATGCCATTTTGGTGGTGTAGGGTGGAGGTCCATGTTGCTCCGTAAGTTGGTGCAAGTCCACATTCCACACCACAGAGTTTACCTTATCGGGGAGTCTGTAGTCCACCCGAATTGTCATTTTTGGGGAATCTGTACTATAGTAGACTTTCATCTTTATAATAAGGTACAGTCTTCCTTTTGCCAGTGTAAACTGTGGGAAAGTTGTGAGAATAGAGTCCAAGTTTTGAGAAAGAAAGCATTTGCATTTATTAATAAACCGGTGTAAAATGTGTTTTTTTATTTGCAAGTCTAAAAGCTTTGAGAAAGAACTATTAATGGGTATGTTACCTCGGTCACCCCTTATCCCCTCTCCTATAAAGGGGTTTTTAATTAATCACTGTGGTTTGTAAGTAAGATTATGTACAATAGATTAAGATTTCTGAAGCTAGAACAACGTACAACCTGAAACCTATTATGTGACATAGAAGAAGTCCTCCTCCACATTGTGATTGTCACAAAAGTCACCCAAGAAATTCTGCACTATAACCAAGTTTACTGCCGGTGGGGTGAATAGTTTCTTGTTTTAAAATTGATCTGAATACCAAATTCGTTCAGTCACATTTTGGCAGATAATTTTCCTGGTTTTTGCAGCTAGAGTATAATGGAACTAGGATACAGTAACTAGGATACATGGAATATGGCACAAAAAGCTGGAAGAATATACTGAAATGTTTTAGTGATGTTACTGTAACATTTGAAGGGCCCTGCCAGGAAGAGCAAGTGTCACATGCGACAGGCTATGTTTCTGGAAAGAGAACAGTGCTGCAAATAGCATTTATTTAAAAATCTTTAGTAACCGTTCAGCATCGATTTAAAGAAAAAAACATGTCGGACAACGTGTTGGCTTTTCACAGAAACTCTGGTTGTCGCAAGACATCTTATAGGGTGATCGAACAGCCGAAAAGGTGATTCGAATTATTGTCAATTTATATTCTTTCATTCAGTGATAATCTTCACCTTCACACATACTTTACCGGTGTTTTTTTTAAATTACTTTACCTGTTGATGCTAGGTAGAAGTCAGTGTTGGACTCTACAGTGAAGAACATTGCCACTACCAGGCTCTAGCATTGTAGTGAAACTGCAAAGGTTTTCCCCCCCCCGAGGTGTGCTCGCTTTACCTTTGCATATTTTTAACATTGACTCTTGGAATGGGTTTGGGCTTGAGCAGCTATGAAGCACATGCAAAAAATATCAGTAAAGGAGCTGTGTTCCTCATAATGAAACTCTTACATGCATGTTGTACATTGACCTTTGGGTCAATGGCTTTTATCCCTGGCTGCACCTTTAAGGCAAATCTCCCCTAAGTGACTTGAGGCAAAGTTTTGCAATGACCCCTCATGAGCAGCGTTATTTCTGTTGTGGCACGCTCTTCTGACATGCACATCCTCATCACCAGTGTTATATTATAAGAAAGCTATTTGTAAGCAGGAGTCGGATAAGACAGTTCTTGAAGGTAAACAGGTTGTAGATTTCTTGTGGGTGGTAGGGTATAGGTTACTTAGAATGCCCCACCAGAAGCAGCATCCTTTCTGCTCAACCCACTCTTAACTGCCAACCCAGCCACACAATGGCACCACAACATTCCATGATGATCTAGCTAAGCAAAGGAGGAACGGCTTAAGAAAGACCTCAGATGATAACACACTGCCTACTGCTGTCACAGCATAAACTCTCCCGAAATCGTATAGTGTGGGGAGCTAGTGTTGGGAAAGCAAATATCTAGAATCTGGTGCTAATCCCCGAGCCTCCACTCTCGGAGAGACTCATAGCGACGAACTTGGTTTGATCGGACCTCTTGGGGAAAATGGGGGTGAAGGGACAGAGCGAGATAAACACTGCAGGCAGCATCTCACTGGTGAAGGATGTTTTTTTAACAAGCAAAAGGTCATCAAGCTTGCACTCCTCACCAGAATATTTGTAGGGCCCCCGTGGATCATAGAGGAGAGTGGTTAGAGATAGTCCTGCTCTACACAAATGTATACAGTACTCCAGACCAACACTTACCAGGTCCCATCTGAGGTATGCCGGAATCCCTCACACAATTCTGAGAACCTTGACACTGGAGTATATGATAGTGAGGTGAATGAATGATATTAAGCCAGGAGGACGGTTAGACTGGGGAACTCCAAAGGAGGAAGCTGGCAAGTTCTTACAACAGAAGAGCAGAGTCGATATGCTCAGTCAACACATGAGCACAAACAACCGTAAACTAACAGAACTGCAGAAGCAAACAAAGCAAGGAGGGAATGGGAAAAACGGGTGTAGGCAAAGGAACCAACGGTGGGAAACCTATGAATGCGCAACCATACAACTAAGCAGCTGTGAGGAAACTGGCCATTAATATTGTTGCTTCTTGGATTTACCCGCAAATTCAGCCTTACCTCCAGGAGTCTTATTGGCGTCCTAGTTGGTGTGTCCTGCAAGGCTTGTTGAATCTCTGTGTGCCTTTGCTGCCACTGACTAGCCTCCCAAACTGCTTCGTTCCTGCCCTTTTCCATTCTGACTTCCTCTGATTCCACAGGGATTGTACTGTTCTAATCCTGACATATAATCTCGGCAGGGTTTAGAGTCCACAGTATGGCAGTTTCCATGTGGTGAAATGCAGACTCCTACAAAAGGGCATCTTTTGTGAGAGTGCAGACACATCAAAATGGCAGCACGTGGGGAGGTGGAGTTTATTACAGAAGGGATGTGTCGTAGGGTGAGGCATGTCCTGAAAGGTGGGGTTGTCCAAGGGAGGGATTTAGCCAAAGAGGGCATTTTTGGTAGAAGAGAGATATCTGTCAGTGAAAGGATTGCTACCAGAATATTGCTGTCATAGAATTGTCTGACCTATGTAGAGTACAGTGATTATCGTCTACATTACCTGATCTCATTTAATAATCAAAAATCTACAACCTCTGGGACAATTGTTCGTGTGAAAATTAATTAGCACAAGATAATTATGTCAGATGATATTTTTGTATGTGATATTCTGACACACAATTCTGTGACAAGACTAAGGCATAAATGAATGCTACGAAATGCCACTTTTCCTGAGACATCCTTTGATGGATAGTATGGTTCATATCTACCAAAGCAGTTCTTCATTTCTTATAGAGTTTCAAACACTAATTTAATTGGTCCTCAATAACAGATTAGACACCAGCTATATATTTATTATAGTGCTTATTTTAGTTTCATCTTATTTTTCTCTTTATTTTCAACATGCAAATAGAAGTGAAACCATCCAAATACACTTTATGCAGTTTCTTTAATGTGGTGGTCACATTGTAGATGGGATTGTATTGTAATTGCATTTATATAGCACTTACTACCCCTGACGAGGCGTCAAAGTGCTTTTTTCGGTGTGTAGCACGCTAATCCGGGACCCATAGAGGATTAATGTTGAATTAGTATAATGAAACCTGCAAGTTAATTTTCAAGTGGGGGATTGGTTAGTCAGTTATTTGGATTCGGAAGGATAGCAGAGAAACAGAAGAGGGAAAAAGGTTTGTATTTATGTAGCGCTTGTTACCCCTGATGGGGTGTTGAAGCACGCTACTCCGGAAACCGGTAAAGGATTAGTGGTGAATTAGTATGGTGAAATATGAAAGTAATTTGAGTGGTCGATATTAGTTATTTGGAGTGAGAAGGATAGTGGAGGGATAGAAGGGGAAGAAAGGTTTGCATTCATATAGCACCTGTTACCCCTGATGGGTGTTGAAGCGCTTTTCTGGCAAGTAGAACGCTACTCCGGAATCCATAAAGGATTAGTGATTGAAAATTAGTATAGTGAAATATTAAGTAATTTGAGTGGTGGATATGTTATTCAGTTATTTGGCTAGAGAAGGGTAGTTGGCAGGATAGAATAGGGAAAGAGGTTTGTTTTTATATAGTGCTTGCTACCCCTGATGGGGTTTTGAAGTGCTTTTTTGGCAAGTAGCACGCTACTCTGGAACCCAAAAGGATTGGTGTTGAATTAGTATGGTGAAACATTAAGTTAATTTGAGTGGTGGATATGTTAGTCAATTATTTGGATTGAGAAGGGTTGGGGAGGGGTAGAAAAGGGAAAAAAGGTTTGCATTTATATAGCTCTTGTAACCCTGATTGGGTGTTAACATGCTTTGTTGGCGAGTAGCACGCTACTCTGGAACCCATAAAGGATTAGGGGGGAGTTAGTATAGTGGAATATGGAATTTGAGAAGTGAACATATTAGTCTGTTATTTTGATTGAAAAGGATAGTGGAATGATAGATTAGTGAAGGATTTTTTTTTTAATTTCTTTTTTTTGGTCATAGCAGTAGGAGGAGGCTTTTGGATGAGTAAAAAGGGGTTTTGGAGGGGAAGAGTCAGAGGGAAGAGTTTAGAGAGGCTTGTTTTGAGGGGTCGGTATAAAAAAGGGGTGTCAGATGATGCAAGGAGGGGTAGAGTAGGAGAGAGTCTAGAAAGGGTTATTTTGGGATCATAGTAGTAGAAAGTAGTTTGAGATGAGGCTGAAAGTTGGGCTAGAAGATATATTGAGAGAAGTATGGGCTGAGAAATAGGGTAATGCATTGGAAATGCCAAATTAGGAGAAAGTGATAAAAATATTGATCCAGAAGTACACAAAAGTATATAGATGCATAAAGGAGGTAAGTATATGTAGATTAAAGATATTGATGGAGGTACAGGATGAGAAATGGGGTAGTGCATTGGATATGCTTTTTCAGGAGAAAAGTAACAGACACACAGATCCAAGTACATGGAGGTACATAGATGCACAAAAGAAGCAAGTACATGTAAACCAAAGATGTTTTAATTTAAAAAAAAATTTTTTTAACAACATAATTATTCTACATGTTTATACAAAGCAATACACAAAGATAGGTATATATTTATAGTGAAAATAAATTGTGGGTGGGTATTACTGAATGGGAACATGGGCAGCAGTTCTGGCCCTGGTCCCGACCAGTCTCAAACCGGCTCAAACAGGCAACTGCCCTTGTCCTCTCCGCCCTTAACAGGCTCAAACAGGCAACTGCCCTTGTCCTCTCCGCCCTTAACAGGCTTAAACAGGCAACTGCCCTTGTCCTCTCCGCCCTTAGCCTAGACGCCCTTGGGCTGAGACGCCCTAATTCTGGCCTTTTATAGCCCTAGTAATCAGGTGACCCCTTCAGCCAATAGGAATCCTAGCCCTAACATTATCCAATCACAGCACTACCCCTAACATCTGGAACCAGTAGGAGACCAGGACTTTACAGCCAATCTTAGCCCTAGTCCAAGCAACCAATCAGTTTAAAAAACCCCGGTCTCTACCTCCAATAGAAGCCCTAGCCCTACCAGTAGTTCCAACTCAAGTCCAAGCGACCAATGGCACAGGAAGCCCTAGTCCCTACTTCCAATAGAAAGCCTAACCCTACTCTTAGTCCCACACGTAGTCCAGCAGCCAATCACACCAGAAGCCCTAATCGCTACTTCCAATTAAAGGCCTAAACCTAGCCCTAGTCCCACCCTAGTCCAAACAACCAATAACACAGGAAGACCTAGTCCCTACATACAATAGAAATCTTAACCCTTGCCCTAGTCCCAACCCTACATTGATTGAATCACAGACCCAGAAACCAATCAGAAACCTCAAATACCCTACCAATGAGGACACTAACCCTAATCCAATAGAAACACCAGATACAACCACCAATCAGTGTATACATGTACCAAACAATAGCAGACTATGTAAGGTCCCAGCTACCTCAGACAAAGGTTTGCTGGCCAGGGAGTTGGAAGCTGCTTCTCTATTCAGAAATCTCCTAGGAGACAGACAGGCTCAATCCACACTTTCGACTTCTGCAGGTAAGGGCCTAACAAACTAGTCTTCTGGCAATACTGTCTGAATAAAACTTTTCTCCCTCTCCTGGCCAAAATAACGAAGTGCACAGCCCCTACAGTTTAAACAGCACACAGCAGATTACTGATGTAGAATATCCCTGTTGCTAGGGGGATACTGACTTGTTAACACAAAATGGTGGCTGGGGGTGCACTGCTTAACATACAGGTCTTAGCAAAGAGCAAAGGAGAAATTTGGAGGGAAAAACTGGTAGTCACGGGGAATGAGAGGGAAAAACTACTGAGTTTGGACTGCAAATCCCACAATTCAACAGGTTAAATTGAAGCAGTCACAGGCTGGAAAAAACACAAGTTTAAACACAAAACAGGTGATAAATTATGCAATCACAGGCAGGTTAAAACTACAATTTTAAACTGTAACCACCACAGGCAAAGACAGTTAAAGAAATTTGAAAAAAGAAAAGATGATGCAATCACAGCTAGGGAAAATCATTTTTTAACTTTTTTAGGGAAGAGACAGCACTAGTCTCCTTCCTTACTACTTCCTGGACACTCCTCTCTGCAATCTGGGGCACAGGTAGGCTGCAGCTCACACGATGGATGAGAATGATTTGGGGTGCACCTAGCAAAGCCTTAAGGGGCCCAGGCAGGTGTGAGAGGAGGGCTCAGATTTGCTTGGAGCTGGGGAAAACAATCAGCAGTCCTACGTTTGCTGGGCTGGGGGTGGGGCTGGGACTGGGGAGCTCCTCTATTCAGAAATCTTCTAGGAGACAGACAGGCTCAATCCACACTTTGGACTTCTGCAGGTAAGGGCCTAACAAACTTGTCTTCTAACAATACTGTTTGAATAAAACTTTACTCCCTCTCCTGGCTCTGGTGATGTCACAGCCATGATCTCACAGCAAAAGCCTAGCCTCCTTACCATGCACTGATGGGTAGCCACTAATGGTTGGCACTAAAAAGAAATATTGCTGATTAGTATTTCAGCTTCCGAAACCTCTTTCACGGTTTGGGTGGAAGGCTGCATTTTGTTGAAATGTCCAGTGTATATTTCTTCTAATTAACTGCTATGTCTGCAGTAACTCACATTTTTCAGATATTTCCACAGCATGTGTTGAAATTCTCACATTTAAGGGAAAACTGTGCTATGTATTAATCTCCGTAATGACCATGTCGTACAGTGCACAGTATCAACTTTGGTGGGGTAAAAAAACAGAATCATCCATGTCTCAATTTGTACCTGAGAAATGCAGGCGACTTTACAGATCTCAGCAGCACAACACAAAAAGCTATTGTTTTGTGTTGGAGAAGCTACTTTAACTCTTATGTCCTATGTCCATCTTTCAGATTGACTGCATTTCAACCGCCACGCCACTGTCCAACCAACATTACATTGCAGCTTCCCGCGGGGAGTGGTACGGAGTCAACCATGGCATGGACCGTTTCACAGTGGAGGTCACTGCTGCTCTCAGAGCCAAGACACCCATTGAAAACCTCTACCTGACAGGTACGTGGGAATTGGTGAAATGCTTGTTTGGATTCTTAGATACAGATAGTCAGCAGCACTTCCTAACCACTTCTGCGTTCTCTTTCTCCCTGCACATTTTTGTGACTCTCTGAAGTCTGTTCCTCCTTGCGGCATTCCTGACACTTCCTAGATCTCTCTTCAGGCATAGCCAAATCACTCTCTGTGTGCACTTGTATCTTGTTCTTTATTACAAACTATTGAAATACTTGTTTTTTGTTTCTTCAGCACATCACGTGAGTGTAAGCACTCTATTAATAAAATAAATGAAATTAAAAAAACTTTGTGAGTAACTAAACATATCATCCAATTAATTTCTTTGTGAATTGTGTGGCGCAGGAGCCTTTCAAGGTATCCTGACTAGGGCTGTTGTGGTTCCAGACATTTTGTTATATTACCGAATAAATCCTTCTTTTTTCTCTTAAGTGTCTAAATTAGATTATATTTTTTTGTGGTTTCCTGGTTTGTATGTGGTTAAACAAAAATGTATGTGTTTTGATGTGTGGGAAATATAAATCCACCCAGTAAAATTGGCATGCAACTAATGAAGCACAAGCAGAAATGATGCTCCAGTTGCGCACCAATGTTCTAGTACCTTTTTCCATATGTTTATAGGCTTTGCCTTCCACATTACTGAATGCTCCATTGACTGCGGTTGAAGCAAGACGGTGTTATGGAAAATGCTAGGATGTATGTCGTTACAACGCACACTTTTACAACGCATGCACTTACAACGCATTTTTTACAACGCAACATTCA
Organism: Triturus cristatus; assembly: GCF_964204655.1. NCBI lineage: Eukaryota > Metazoa > Chordata > Amphibia > Caudata > Salamandridae > Triturus > Triturus cristatus. The sequence continues at coordinate 419,972,329 of NC_140594.1, read as the reverse complement.
TTACAACGCATTCCATTACATAGCATGACACTACAACGCATTTTTAAAAACTACCTTTACAACGCATTCCATTACAACGCATACTACCTTTACAACGCATACCATTACAACGCATAATATTAAATTGCATTTAAGGTAAGTATTAGACAGTATAGGGGTAAAAATTACTTTTCTAACTCCAGGGGGTGCAACAGTAGGGTAAGTGTTGGAGAGTATAGGGGTAAAAATTACTATTCTAACTCCAGGGGGTGCAACAGTAGGGTAAGTGTTGGATAGTATAGGGGTAAAAATTGCTATTCTAACTCCAGGGGGTGCAACAGTAGGGAAAGTGTTGGATAGTATAGGGGTAAAAATTACTATTTTAACTCCAGGGGGTGCAACAGTAGGGTAAGTGTTGGATAGTATAGGGGTAAAAATTACTATTCTAACTCCAGGGGGTGCAACAGTAGGGTAAGTGTTGGATAGTATAGGGGTAAAAATTACTATTCTAACTCCAGGGGGTGCAACAGTAGGGTAAGTGTTGGATAGTATAGGGGTAAAAATTACTATTCTAACTCCAGGGGGTGCAACAGTAGGGTAAGTGTTGGATAGTATAGGGGTAAAAATTACTATTCTAACTCCAGGGGGTGCAACAGTAGGGTAAGTGTTGGATAGTGTAGTGTAATATTATGCGTTGTAATGGTATGCGTTGTAAAGGTAGTATGCGTTGTAATGGAATGCGTTGTAAAGGTAGTTTTTAAAAATGCGTTGTAGTGTCATGCTATGTAATGGAATGCGTTGTAATGGATGTTGCGTTGTAAAAAATGCGTTGTAAGTGTAGTGCGTTGTAAAAGTTGCGTTGTAAATGTTGTTCCCCAAAATGCTAGCATGCACAGTGTCTTAGATTACATCATGACAGTACACTTTATTGGGTCTGTATCTTAAACTCAATGACCCTCAGAAAAATTAAAGCCTGTTGCTCACTTTTTCAAACTTCAGGTTATCGTCCTGAGCTGGTCACAAGATGTGGGGGACAGATACAGGCACATCTCTTTGTTACAGGTGGAAGCAGTGGCCTTGCCCTTGACATCTGCTTTCTTGTTGTTTCTTGCCGTCCACAGCTTCAGTGTTGCTCTAACCACCTCAAAGACCCTTCTGAGCTCCTCTAAACATAGCGTTATGGTCCAACCCAGACAAACCACAACCTACCCACAATGGCCAGTGTGGGGGGGGGGCAGCATTAGCACCACGGGAACATGCTTCTCTGTTGTCTTCCTCTCTCGTCTGCCCCCCGCCACTCCCACCTCATTTGGCTTCAGGTCTGGATCAAAAAATATATTTCAGGGAAAGCAACCATATATTAGTTGCAGTTAATTGTGTGTTTTGGAGTTATTCTTGGACACTTCTTTGCCTCATACTGTTGCATGATATAAAGAATTAAATAAATAGAATTAAAGAAGTATAACATTAAATAACAGCAATGGTTATTACCAAGGGGTTATAAGTGACATCAAATAGACAACAAGAGCAAAGTTAGAGTTGTCTATAATCTCACTCAGAACCCCAAGGTGAAAAACATCCCGTTATTTACTTTTTACCCATCGTAAGTTTAATTTATGTGAGGCCTCCAATATTATGTGCTTCTGCTTATATGTGATAGGCAGGGACAAAGGGGAGCAATGAAGGAGCTGTTTATACCATTGTGTTGAGTCTTACCCATAGAGTGCTGGTGTTTCCTTGGTGAGGGAATGTTGGGGTCTCCAAAGAGGTGGAATCTCCAGAAGGATGATCAGTTAGAGCTGATAAGTGGCAGTTGATATATCTTGATAGTCCTGCTGTATACTTGTATCTTAATAAAGCCCTATCTGGAAAACCGTGTTTTTTTTAGTGGAGATAAGCAGTACCCTAATCGTCAGGACAAGGTTACCACACATGTGGAAGGTTCAGCTCCAGTGCATCCAGTGCAGCGCAGCGGTGTTGTGTGCCGATTGGCGCACTGCAGGCCATCATTGGAGGATCATCAAGTCTGTTGGCTACCGTGCGGTGTTCTGCTGTGCCGCATTTTGAAGGGGGCGAGAGTGTGGCTGGGGCGGAGCTCTCTAGTACTCGCCGCAAATGTGGGTTAGTGGCAGGCCCCGTCAACTCCTGGCTTCATCACGCATGTACGCGTGCCTTCTTGTACTCTGAGGTTGGTCCTCGAGCTCCACTGTCAGGCCTCGAAAAATCACAAACATGTTACTAGACCTGCAGGTCTAGCGACTTAAATATTCTACTCGACCTAATTGTAATGCTCATGACCCATAAACTGGTTTCAAATGATGCGATTGTGGGCAAATATTTGAATTCACTGAGCTGCCATTTTCTTCCTTATCACATATGAGAGCACCTTCAAATATGCAAGTTCAGCATGTCTGCTGTACAAAACACTCTTGTTTGATTAAATAGACTAAACATTTGCTCCATAAATAATACAAATCTAGCCACATGTAGGAAACACATGACCCCTGACTTGCCTCTTAGCTCATTAACAGCATTGTCATCAGGGCGGGAACGGGAATGTTTCTCAAATCATGTTTAAAATCTATCACTTTTAATAAATACATAACTAAAGCATAAAGTGATAGCACATTGTCATTTGCAGTCGGCAGATTTTACATTTAAAAGGCCACAAAATTTCCCACTGACATGCGGTTTTACTGGTCAAACTATGTAGTGTACAAACAATAATGTGTGGAAATAGAGTTCCTGCATATATATATCATTTGCACATCACAACGTAAAGTGTTCCGATTTGTTTTGCTCCTATTTAAATCTTTGTCTGCATCGCACTTATTAATTTAAAAAAATTGCTTTTGGAATTCCTGATATAGTTCGATATATTTCTAATATTAATTTACAGGCCATTAATTTAAATGCTAGTGTTAGAGAAACACAAACTGACATCTGCAAACCGCTCACTTGACAAAAACCTCTAGATGTAGAAAGAGAAAGAAAAATAAACTAAATTTTCCAAGCAGCTATTAGTAAAAAGTCAAACTGACATTTGACCTCTTTCCCTAAACAGACAGCAAATGTGTCAAAATAAAACAAGATTTAATGGCTTCTTTATTGTTCATTCACTTTCTGAACACCTGTTCCTTTCCAGCCTATGTTTACTCACCACACCAGATGGTGCTAAAAATAGCTCAACCTGATAAAGTTTGACTTGCAACTGCGAGTGGGCGACTAGATTTTTCAAGGCCTGATTGTAATGTAGAGAGGCAGGCCGCATCCCCACTGGACTGCCATGCATGGGTGCAGAAGTACAGGTGCCATTTTGGATCAGAAAGTTACGTCCATGGAGGTCCCATCATTGCATCGGAAGTACAGTCAACGCGTATAACGTCCACACAAAGGTGCAATTTTTACTGTTCATGATTACTGCGCTGGCTGCAATGACTCAGAATGTTTTCACCATTACAATGCTCTATTCATTACTAGAGCTGTAAGCAGGGTGTTGCCTTACCTTTACATGTTTTCATCATTATTTTATGCCGCTGAGCTGTTGTTAGAGCTGGGAAAAGAGACATTATTACAGTGCTTCTGTGCCTTAGCATTATTTTGTGCATTATTCATTGAACCTGTAAGTGGCACAGAGTACAACTGTGATCCTGCGTGGTCGTAGCTTCATCAGACATATGTCATAGTAAGTCTCTTTTTCCTCAGTCATGCAGCAATCCCTAGTTCCTCCTTCTGCATTTTTACCTAATCCGATAGCTCCAGAGTCAGACTGGGAAGAGTGGAAAGAGGGCTTCGAAGCATATCTGAATCCCCTACATGGAGAGCCCTTTACACATAAAAAGAAATTTGCAATACTGCGGCATTGTTTGGGCTTTGAAGGTTTCCCTATACGTGTTGATCATAAATCCCTTCTACAGTTGTTTACCACTAAGGGATGGGAAAGAGGTACCCCAAGAATTGCCAAATGACAGTAAAAGCTTCATGAGTATGATTATTGAGGGGAATTTGTACCAATTGCCAAGAACTTGCTGCCCAGTTGTCTCTCTCGTCGCCCAGACATAGAAGAGGAAGAATTGTGTGGGGGTGAGGAGGAGTTGGTGTTCACTAATGATAGTCAATCTGAAGGTGCAATGTCGCAGGATGAATGGTTAGCTGTGGGCAATTAAGATGAGGAGATAATGAAAATAAGGGTGGTCTTGGTGGAAGTCAGAAGGAAGGTCGTATGATGGGTACAAACAGGTATTTAAGGAATTATTCTTGGTCAATGGGCTTCCATTACGGTCTAATGTTTTAGATGTCCATGGGGTAATGAGGAACAAACTGTTACCCTTGGCACACGAGGTTCACATTGCCATATGAGCGTTGAAGAGTAGGATTTATGAAAATGTTTGGTGGCCAGGTCTGGACAAATGTGTTGAACACTGTGTAACAGATTGCAGGAGTTGTGCCATTTGTGAAAAATCTCAAGTCACCGTTCCAAGTCCTGTGGAGGCAATAGGAGTGCCGAACAAGACATAGAGTAAATAAACCATTGATTTCATTGGTACCATGGTTGTCCCGGGGGACATGCTAGAGTATGGCATAGTGGTTATAGATTTTACCATCCGTTGGCCAGAGGTTAAGTTTTTGAAAACAGCCAATACTTCTAAGGTTATTGAATTTTTAGAGTCCATTTTTGATAAGGAGGGAATTTCTGAAGGTATCGGAATGGACAAAGGGAGTCCATTCACATCGGCCCAGTTTATGGAATTTTTGAAGTTTTTGGGGATTAAACATACCAAGACTTCAATGTATCATCCAAAGAGTAATGGTCTCGTTGACGGGTTTAACAGAGTCATCAAAGACCGGGTACAGTTGGCGAAGGTCAATGGGTTGAATTGCATTTTAGAACTGAGGAATCTGTTATGAGCTGTATGCACTACTTCTAGCTCTGACACTGGAGTATAACCTTTTGTATTGTTAAGAGGCAGGATTCCTGCATCCAAGATGATAAGGCAGTGGATGGGGGAATTTTCTGTTTTTAAGTCCAGGGTAGAAGATGTTGGAGAAAAAAGGTTACAGGCACAAAGCAAGTATGTGGGCAAGTGTAGAAGGAAAACGGGTGAACCTGGAACGATGTAAGCGACAATGGAGAAGAGTGGGAGGATGCAAGCAACAACATGGAAAGAAACAGGAAGGTGGGAAGGGCAAATTACAACACAGAGCGGGGAGGGTAAGAGGTAGGAGGACAGGTTTGAGCCGGCCTGTAAGTACTCTTATGGAGTACTGCTACTAAAAGAAAACAGTAGCCTGGGCCTGAAAAGGTGAGCAGCAAAAGAGCACTCACTGGGTAAGGAAGCAGTCCTTGGCCATGCTGAGCGAGAGAGTGGGGGACAAACATACAATCAGGAAGGTTAGCTGTAATTCTCTGACAAAATAGAAGCTCGAAAATGAGAGGGATGATGAAACCAAACAATGGTAAGCAATTGGTGAGCCCTAAGCCCCCTGTAAGCTAATAAAATGTCTAGCAAACAGCACATGCGCTATCTCAGGCGAGACTTAAAAAATAAAGAGCTTCTTGGGGAAAATTATATTTTATTTTTAAATGGTATTGCTGACCTTGGCATGCATTATACACCCACACTGTGTGTAGATTTTAACATACTACATTTTTTTTCTAGTGGAAACCAGAAAAACAAGAACTTATAAAAGATTATGTATCTGCATTAAATAGGTTAGCTATTATGCGCTAATAAGACACTAAATCTTCATGCACATGTACAAACTATTCAAAAATAAGTTTTGAGTAGTTGTGAGGAACCATTGAAGGTGATTACTACAATCATTAAAAAAACGAGAACGCCAACTTTCGCATCCCATCCACCACGCCAATGGTGCTATCTTTTCTTTGTGGTAAATGGCCAACGCTAGCAATTCAAAATACTTCCTTTTATGGTAATCACTGCCCCAAGGGTGTTCACAAAGTGCCTGGTGGTAGTAGTCGGGAACTGAAAAAGGGATAGCCCTACCTCGACAATTGCCTGATTAAAAGCACCGGTAGGCAGAATGCCTAGCCCAAAGTCAAGCTGCAGTCTCCTTGCTCCACAGGCTCAGATTCACCATAAATGCCATCAAGTCCCACCTGCAAACCCTACAGCCCACTCCACCCCACCCCTTCTGGGGTCCATTCTAAACACAGAGGCAACGCCGACCCCAATCAGGAGAGGGTATTTGCATTTGCATTTCAGCAGCTACTGCCTCTTTTTCAGGCAAATCGTCAAGTTACGCTTAGGACCGCAATGTGCCTCCTACGGATGATGGCCTCTTGCGTCACCATAGGGACCCATACCAGGCTCTACATGTGCTCAGTACTGGTGGCGCCCGGTCCGACAATATTTTTGGGCCACCGCCCCCCCCCCCCCGACCCCATGTGACCTCCTTCTTGGATTAGCTCACTACCACACCGGCAAACGTGCCCTTCATCTCTCCATAGCCACGCTCTCAAATACATTTAATTTGTTTAACAGTGCTGATAAAGGCTGGCTTTACTAATCCACTTGGCTTTCCATGTAAAATACCGATCTGTTCTTTACAGCAGGCATATTAACCCTGTGTGCTACTTTATGTCAAGTCAAAAGTGCCACTAGACAAAACTCTCTCTCTCTCTCTCTCTCTCGCAGGAACATTATTCACAAGAGTTATCATGACCTTTTTATTGCTGCCTGAAAGCTTGATACACAAGGAACTCTGCATCAGGTGCTATTAAATCGTATGTTACTGCTAAACACAGACACCCCCCCCCCCGCCCAGAGTTTAGCGCCCCGCTCGAGGTTAGCGCCCAGTGTAGCCGCACCGGTTGCACAGCTCTAACGCCGGCCCTGTATGTGCCAGTTGCAGGAATGCCTCTCTGCGCAGAGGTCACACATGGAGGGTCAGTGGGAATATCCAGCATTGCTAAAGGCCAGTGCCCCATCATTGCCTGATTTGGAGAAACAGCAACAATCAGGGCAGGCCTTTCACAAACCCTGTCCCACAGTTGAGTGTAACAGATGCCTCTCTCACAGGCTGGGTGCGCATAGAGACAATATGATGATACAGGGGTTGTATCCCACTCAATAGAAGGGGTGACACATCAATTACCTCAAGCTGCTGTCCATGCTCCTAAATCTCACGGCCTTCTTTCAGAGCAGGCAAAGTAGGTCACATCAAAACAGACAACATGATTACCATGTATTACCTCCAGAAGCTAGCGGCATACACTCGCATGTCAACACTAGCACAACAGATCTGTCACGGGGCCATACACCACTGCATATAGCTCCTGGGTGAGTACTATCTATGGGTAAACAATGACTTTGTGGACCTGCTGAGCAAGATGCATAACAAGTCCATGAGTTGGAACTCTACCTGCATTTCTACTTCCAGAATTGGGACACTACTCAGATAGATCTGTTTGCCACTCCTGACAATGCCAAATGTCCAGTTTTCGCCTCCAGGCACCCACACCCTCAGTCCATGGGCAATGCTGTAAGGTTGAACAGCTCAGGGATATTTGTCTATGTTTTTCTTCCTCTACTGCTCCTTCTGTACTTTGTAAGGAAAATGCGGCAAAACATGCCTCACATTCCTCCTTATGGCTTAGCAAGGCATCCTTGGTAAATCAACACTTCTCGAGATTTCCATCAGCCTCCATGTGAAGCTAATAAACAGGCCATAGGTTCTCATACAGAACCCAAACTTCAGACAGCTCAACCTAGCAGTCAGGCTCCTGAGGACTTAGCTTGGCTATCTCCATCTGCAACAGTTACAGTGCGTAACTATCCTGCGGGAAGCCCCCAGACCGGTTACGTGGGCTGGTTAGGCTACAAAGTGAAAAAGGTTTCTTCACTATAGCATCTTGTACATCATTTGTTACCTCTTGCACCTACAAACGGCAGGCCTCGCCAACACTTCCATGTGGCTACACCTAGCTGCTGTTGCCGCCTACATGCAAAACAGGGAACATTCGTCCTTAATTAGGATTCCTGTCCTCTATGCATTCATGGAGGGCCTCAAAATGATCATACCTCTGAAGGTGCCTTCATACCCTGCAAGGAACTTTACTGTGGTTCTCCCTCGGTGCATACCCTCTTTCAAACCTGCCACTTTACAGTGTTTCTCATGGAAAGTGAGTTTTCTCATAACTATAACTTCTCTCAAGAGCATTAGCGAGCTGCAGGCACATGCACTGGAAGAGCCTTTCATTCAGGTTCACAGGGAAAGGACTATTCTCAGAACGAATCCTAAGTTCTTCCCCAAAGTGATGTCCGCTTTACATCTCAATCACACCATAGTGTCTCAGTCTTTCTTCCACAGCCAGACTCTATAGCAGCGAGAGCCCTTCATACTGTAGATGTGAAGCGGGCCTCCTGTACTATATTGACAGGATGGAGTTCTTCCATTGGTCTGACCGGCTCTTCCTAGCCTTTGCAAAACCCCGCCAGACCCATCCCAAAGGCTGGCATAGATAGGTGGATGGTCACGTGCCTCCAGACCTGCCCCCTCTAAGCTAAAACAATCCTTCCCACCTCTTCCCCGCAGAGCACACTCTACCCCTAAAAAAAAAGGTGAAAACAAGGCCTTTTCGGGTAGTATGCAGGTAGGTGACATATATAAAGCGGTCACTTGGTCACTTTACCGAGTACTAGCTCGTAAGCAGGTTGGAACGCGTCTTACTGTAGATTCACATTCGCCCACCCTCCCCCCTTGAAGCCTGTATTTATTGCAGATCTCTTCTTTTATGATTTTTTTATTACATATCTACTACACATAATTCACATGGTGCACTATGCTGCACTCACTCACATGTCCATGCATACTTTCACCCCAGTGTATTCGAAACACTTCCTTGAAGATAAACCACGTGTAAACGTTCAAGCCCAACACTAGATGGCAGTAATATGTAGAACATATTAATCTACAGCACTATACACTATGAACAGATGCTTCCAGGGTGAGAAACATTTTCATTCCATATTTTCTCACTTTTTTTTTTAACTTTTAGTAAAAATGAAATTGATTTTAATCGTGATTTAAAAAAAAATTGTCACTGCACAGGAAGGTGCCGTTTTGCTGCTTACAATATGATGGCTGCAAGATCGCAATTTTCATTACAAATATATCTCAGCAAACATGTTGTTTTTGTTTGTTTTGCGTTTTTTTCCCCCAGCCATTCCTCCACATCTAAGGGTACCTCCAGCACTCACCAGGTGTGCAACACATCTAATAGCGTGCTTCCCAATGGCTGTGGATTATTTTCCTACAGTGCAAAAATCGTGATTTCAAGATGACACAAAAAATCATCAGCCAATCACATTCTCGAAAAACTTCTCATGTGATTGACAAGATTCATGATTTTCTGAATACTGATTTCAACAACCCAGATATAAAAACTTGGCCTCACATGTTTTTAGCTGTCTACCCCAGATATGGAGCATTAGGTATACATTTTTTCTTTCTGCAGCTTACAACCTCCGATTGCTTTCTACATGGTTACATCCTTAGTCTATCTCAAAAAGACTTCTCCTGAAAAACTGCCCTTGACTTACTTCCCCTTGATTCCTGTAATTACTGGCTTCTGAGTGACCATCTTCTTACCTTACATCCTCCGCTAGCCTTCTATTTCTTAGTATAGCCTTCAATCAGTCTAATGTCTGTATGCCTAAATCATTCTGATTGTTGTTCTGCAAAAGACTGACACCTCATTACATAGACTACTAACTATCCGTGCAATCTAATCTAGCCTATCTATCTCACCAACCATTCACCTAAAACAACATAGCCCCCACTTATGATCACAGCTAACTGGCATTAATATAATCTATCATATAGTAACTGTAGTAAATGCATGCAAATTTGTTCTGAAAGCACATGACTAATCTCAATAACCAACATTTAACTACTGGATTAACCACTAACCTTGGGTACTGGAGTAGTGTGCTACTTTCTGCAAAGTTCTTCAACGCCTTATTAGGGGTAGTACGCGCTATATAAATACAATTCCAAATACAAACTCGTTAAACCTTTAAATCCCACTAAACAAGTTTGCTAAATGCTTATATAAAAAAAAATAACTACTGAACAGATTTACACCAAACCAATGACAGCAAGCTTTCAGAGTAAAGTTCTACTTTTATGCCAAGTTTGGTTTTAATGCATTCAGCAGTTTTGGCTGAAGACACAAGCAAAATTTCCTATGGAAGCTAACATTGGAAAATGCATCTTTTTTTCACACCGGTGTTAACTTTGTTTCGTCCTCACTCATCTGCACCAAAAATTGGCATGCCAAGCAGTTCCCAAATTTGGTGCAGATCTGTCAGAGGGTTCAAAAATTATAGATATATCTAAAACTATCACTTCAATGAAAAGTGCATTTGACCCATGATAACTACACAGTGACAACCACCACTATGTATATATAGGCTAAGCTGAATACAATCAAACAGTCATAATAGATGCTTATTATGACCATGGCTCATTCTCTGTGAACTGGAGCCCTATGAAAATAAAGTACATTGCTGGAATTGGTGCCAAAGCTCCCACTCACTATAGCGCACTCCTCAAAAGTACACAGAGCAGTGTCATCCTTGGTGAACATGTTGTAAGGGTCTTGTAAGTACACAGGGCGTTATGTACAGTTTCAAAGGAACTGAGAGTCTTCTTGAAGTAACGAATAGAACCATGAACTCAATATATAAGGCCAAGGCTCTCCTTCTCAGCCACCTTTCCTGGGTGTAAGGGCAAAACATTTCCCAAGATGCCAAGGTCTGGCTGGATATGGGCTCCAAGAGTCACTCTAGCTGAGGGCTTGGATGGGGAGGAAGACTGGTTGGGGCCTCTCTAGCTTGAAAGGAGGTGCAAAGGCAGGTGGCACACTGCAATCTGAGGATGTATATGTCCCTTCTGGCTTTCTTTGGAGACAGAAAGGTGCTTAAACACAGATGGTGGAGGAGAGCTGGTTTCAATCAATCAAGTTGTACTTGTATAGCAAGGCTTATCACCCGAGAGGGTATCCAGGCGCTGTGCTACAGGTTTCAGTCAGGTCTTGAGTCCCTACCTGAAGTGGATCAACGAGGGTGAGATGCGGAGGTGGAGGGGCAGGGTGGTTCAGGATCCAATGGCGAGGTGGGAGAAGAAGCGTCCTCCGGAGCGGCAGCGGTGGATAAGTGGTATTTGTGCATAGCGAAGGATCCTGGAAGGTTGGTGGAACTGAAGGTGGTGGTTCATGCAGGCGGGTCCTTGACCGTGGCAGGTTTTGTAGGCGTGGGTTAGAAGCTTGAATTGCCATCTCTTCTGGACTTGGAGCCAGTGGAGGTCCTTAAGGTGCTGGTGAGGTGGTTCCTCCTGGGCAGGTTGAGGATCAGTCTGGCAGTTAGAGTCTTTTCATAAGTTAGGTGGTGGTACCAGCATAGAGTGCGTTGCCGTAGTTCAGCTGGCTGATGATGAGGTCCTGCATGAGTGTTTTTCTGGCGCTGATGGGGAGCCACTTAAAGACTTTACAGAGCATGTGAAGCATGTTGAAGCCGGCTGAGGAGATGTCATTGACCTGACGTTTCTTGGAGAGTTTGCTGTCCAGGATGATGCCGAGGTTACGGCCGTGGTCTTTCGGAGTGGGATGGGTCCGACTTCCGATGGCCACCAGGACTTGTTCCAGATGGCGTTTTGTCTGCCGAAGATCAGAACTTCAGTTTTCTCCGTGTTGAGCTTCAGGCAGTTGTTCTTCAGCCAGGCTGAGACTTTCTTCATACAGTTTTGGAAGTTGGTCTTCATTGGGGGGGGGACGGCTGTGAGCAAGAGGACAAGCTGGGTATCATCGGTGTATAAGAGGATGATGATGTGAGATCTGACGATGTCTGCGAATGGTGTCATGTAGATGTTGAAGGTTGGGCTGAGGTACGAGCCTTGGGGGACGCCACAGATGGTGTGCTTGGGTTGTGAGTTGAAGGGAGGCAGGCAGACTCTGGTTGCGCCATGTGGGAAAGGATGCCATCCATCTGAGCGCATCATCCGTGATTCCATCTGGCGTAGTCGATCAATGAGTGTGTGGTGTGAGACAGTGTCTGGCTGCGGAGAGGTCGAGCAGGCTGATTATCCTGTCTAGTACGGTGCAGATGTTGTCTGTAGCAGCGATCAGTGCTGTCTCGGTGCTGTGGTTGGCTCTGAACCTTGATTGGGGAGGGTCTAGCAGGTTGTTTCTCTCCAGGCGTTTGGTGATTAGGAGGTTGATGGCCTTTTCCAGGACTCTAGCAGGGAACTGGAGCAGTGAGATGGGACAGTAGTTCTGGAGATCACTCAGGTCTGCAGAGGGTGTCTTGAGGAGGGGTCTCACTTCTGCATGTTTCCAAGCGTTAGGAAAGGGGGCATTGAGGATGGTGGTTAGCTGGAGGACGATCTAGTCTCTTCTGAGTTTGAAAAGTCGTGGGGGCATGGGTCGGTGGGTGCCTCCGAGTGGATGGAGTTCATTAGATTGGGTGTGTTCGGTGTGCCGAGTTGTTCCCATGCGGTGAGCAGGTGGTCGGCGCAGGTGGTCGATGGGATGTTGTGGAGGTCGTGGGATTGGGGATCAAAGTTTCTGTAGATGGTTGGTATATTGTGGCAGTGGTTGGCGAGGGCGTTGCAGAGATCCTGTGAGGAGGGGATCGAGTTTTCAGTGGCTGACAGGTGGGTGAACTCTCTGACGATGGTAAAAGAGTTCCTTGGTTTGGTTGGCGCTTGTCTCGATCTGGTGAGTCAGGGCCTCCTTTTTTGCAGCTTTGAGCTGGTGGTGGTAGTCATTGAGGATTGACTTGAAGGTGACTCAGTTGGTATGGTTCTTGCTGGTGCGCCATCTTCTTTCCAGTTATTTGCACTTGCGCTTCGACATGCTGAGTTCAGGGGTGTAGCAGCTGGCTGTTTGGTACGTCTGTGCGTTTTGGCAGGTTTGGTGAGAGCGACTTGGCGGCGTAGGTGATCTAGTCGTTTAAGTTCTGTATTGCTTGGTCCAAGTTAGTAGTGATGTTGAGCTGTGTGATGTAAAGGGAATCAGTCCATTGGTACTGTGTGTCCTTGGCCCAGCTACGGAAGGGGACGCTGTGGTGGTTGGGGGCAGTGAAGGGAGGTCCAACGAGGGTGAAGTGTACGATGGAGTGGTCTGACCAGGTGAATTCTAAGGTGTGGCTGTAACAGATTCTGTTGTCTGTTTAACATGACAAAACCTGACAGGTAGAAAACAATGTAGGATGTCATTTATCAAAATCACTGTTTAAGGTCTATTAATCTACTGTGAAATCCTGAAGATTAGTTTGCAAAACACAATTTGGTCAGATTAAGGCAGAATCTATCAAATGAGACTTTTCATGCTAAAATAAAATAATTAGTGGAGCCAAGAATAAGGCCATATTTAATGTTTATACATTTTGGGTAAATGTATAATCTTATTAGCTTGGAAAGCCTAACTCAAATTATGTCATTTACCCGGAAGTTGACTAAAACTGACATAATTTCTGAATATGTGGAATGAATGAGTTTTTAAGGTGGATTGGGATGGTGTGTGTGTGTGTGTGTGTGTGTGTGTGTGTGTGTGTGTGTGTGTGTGTGTGTGTGTGTGTGTGTGTGTGTGTGTGTGTGTGTGTGTGTGTGTGTGTGTGTGTGTGTGTGTGTGTGTGTGTGTGTGTGTGTGTGTGTGTGTGTGTGTGTGTGTGTGTGTGTGTGTGTGTGTGTGTGTGTGTGTGTGTGTGTGTGTGTGGGGGTGTGTGGGGGTGTGTGGGGGTGTGTGGGGGTGTGTGTGTGTGGGGGTGTGTGGGGGTGTGTGGGGGTGTGTGTGGGTGTGGGTGTGGGTGTGGGTGTGGGTGTGGGTGTGTGTTGGTGTGGGGGTGTTGGTAGGCAATGCAGGGAGTTCGCATCAATAGTTGTCAGAGAGGTAAGTAAGCATTCAGTTGCCCAGTCAGAAATGATAGTCTTGTATTCTTGAGTGTGATGCTCATGCTGCACAGTCTGAACAGAGCTTCTTAAAGAAGACCTTGTCTCCCCTTTCCTGTTAACTTGCCAGTGCTGTACAACCACAGCAGGGATACACTATGAGGATACGTTTAGCCTATCCCATAAATCTCATTAACCCCTTGTTTCTTGGTTTTCGTTATAAAATGCCAAACACAGACAATAGTCTTCAAATGGTATTGCATTTTAAGCTATCTCCATTATTTGCTCTTCTACCTTCCCTCTCAGGCCAGGATGTATTCATCTGCGGTTTCGCTGGTGCTCTGAATGGTGGGCTACTGTGTGCATCTGCTGTCTTGGGACGCACCATCTACCTGGATTTGGAGCTTCTCAAAAGGCGAATCAAATATGCAAATGACAAGAAAATAGATTGATGATCACCATGGCTTTTCTTTGGATTATCGGTGAGCTTGATTCCTGAGTATAGGCATCTCTTGACTTAGTAATAGTAAGGCCTTAACTCTCAAACTTTTGTTTATTTTCCAGATCTTATTTCTTCTAGTTGAAGAAGTCGTTTCTCTAATGAAGGTCCAATTCTCTGGTATGACTTGAAATGGCAGATGAGAAAGAAAAGGCGTGAAGGGGAAGACATCTGTCGTCTTTCTCACTTTCTGCAGTGAGTGGACTGCAGGGTAGCAGGATCAATTCCCCCTGTGGATATTGATAAACTGAGTACTTTTGTAGTTTGTTTATGAATAAAAAACATTTTGCTGTGTGATTTGCTTGTCTCTGTTATGTAAATATTTTAAACATAAACTGAAACTATGCTCTGCCTTCTGGGTGGAACCATGTAACTGACTGCTGGTTTCTTCCTTAGGAGTTAAAAGTATAAAAATGACGTTTGCTTTTCTTCCTTGGGTAACAAACAGAGACCCTGATCTTGTGCGATGGCGTTTCCTTGTTGGTTTATCTTTACAGATGTGTTTGGTAACAGTGACTGTTGTGGTAGCCAGAGAGCTGGCCAATGCGTCTCTGGCTTTGTTTAGATGCATTCAGTGGTAGCTGGTGACACAGAAAAATCAAAAGCTGTGTGGGAAAGTGGCTCTGTATATACTGTTCCTTAATAGGTACAGGGTGTACAGAGTCCACAGTCCCCCAGGATTTGACAGAGGCTAAAATTAGATATAACCTTACTCTCTAAAGTGGTAGCTTGGTCGAGCAATAAGGCAGTATCAGAGGACAGTGTAAAGCATGTGTTGTACACACTCAGTCAGCAAATGGTCTCACACACTCAATAACTGAACTCTAGGCCAATGGTTTATATATAAAAAATATATGCTTGTTTTATTTTAGAACCAACACTTGGATTTAAAATATACTTTCTCAGAATGAGATGTTTCATATAAATACTTTTGCAATATGCAATTGACTTTTGTAAACAGTTACAAGTGGTTGCAATAGGCAACTCTATTTTAAACACAACAATGCATTAAGCTCAATGGAAAATTCAAGTTATTTGTAACAGATTACTTTTTAGATTACTTTTGGAATTCCAGGACTGGATCCTAGATTAAATCCTGGGTCAGTACTCAGAATCAAGTGATGAAAGTCGACTTAATTACTGTAATGATTTTTAAACAATATTTAGCTATTTTAAAAGTTGACACTTAGAAAATATTTCAAAGAAAACAGTCAATGATTCCCTATGGAAGAAAATTCAAGTTGCAGGTACAGTATGTTCTCGTTACTTTTGTAATCCAGTACTGGGTCCCTAGACTGAGTACTGGGACCTTTATCCAAAACAGGTAAGTAATTACGATTTCAGATATTATACGATTTTTGAAGAATATTTAAAGATTGCAGAAATTGACACTTGGAAGAAATTTCACAGAAAAACAGTCAATGATTTCCTATGGAAGAAAATTGGGTTCCGGGTAAGTACAGTTGTAAGTATTTTTCAGAGTCAGTGCTGGGCACCAAGATCCAGCACTGGGACCTCACCTATGAGCAGGTGAGTAATTTCGTTTTCGTTACTCGGCTGATTTTTGGTGAATATTTTAAGATTTGAAAAGTCCACACTTAGAAGAAATTTCAGGAAAAAGCCAGTCAATGTTACCCTATGAGGAAAATAGAGTTATCGGTTTAAGGGTAAGTACTCGACTGGCAGAGTTGAGGTTCTGGGCATAGACTCAGGGGTCCCCCAGGGTCAGGTAGGTACAGTTAGTTCACCCTCAGCGACTCTAGGGCGGCCGGGTGCAGAGAGAGTTAGGCCCAATGTTATCCTATGAGGGATAGGGGGGCCTTGGTTGGTGGCTACTGACTGGCAAGCCACGCGGCTGTGGGAGCTGGGCTCCTGGTCACTTACTCAGGGCAAGTGGGGAAGTAGGTAGGTGTAGAGTTTTCACTGCCAGGGCCACTCGGGCGGCTGGGTGCAGGGTGCTTTTGAGCCTTCGGGTGCTCAATTGATTTCAATGGGAAATCTCCGGTTTAGAAAAAGACTGCAAGCTCGGGGACGAGGATTCTTCAGGTGCCACCACCACTTCGAGAGGTAAGTTGGGTAGTTGGAGGATAGGTAGGTACCCCGGGATTGGGCACAGGGGGCCGCGGGGCGCCGCGTGCAGGGGTGCCTTTTGGTGTCGGGAAATCTTACCCTCTGTTGATCGCGGTAGGGGGGCACCTTGTTCTGAGGCTGCAGGCTTCTTCAGGAGTGTCGAGGGAGGTCCTTGGGTGCCGGACTCGGGGTCACAGTCGCCGTGGGGTCGTCCTCGTGGTCTTTGTTCACTCCGGCACTGGCCAGGCTTGGCTGGTGCAGAGTGTGCTGGGTTCGCGGTTCCGGGCTGCTGCCAGGGATTAGAGGTAGGTTTTGAGTAGGGCCTCTACTCATGGGAGTCCCAGGGGCTTAGAGCCAAAAGGTAGCCAGGTCCTCCAGGGTTTGTGAGGTTGCTGGCCACAAGAGATGCCGGGTTGGAGCAGGAGCAGGTTCGAGGGTCGACAGGCCGGTAGGGCTGGGGCCAAAGCAGTTGGTGTCTTCCTCTTTTTAGCAGCTGCAGGGCAGGTCTTCTTTCTTCTTGCTCTTCTTTGTAGTTTTGAATCCGGAATCTGGGGAAGGAAGGTTCAGGGTGCCCCTAAATACTAGATTTAGGGGCGTTACAGGTAGGTGAAGGGCAGGGACCAATGGGTCCCTGTCCTGGGGTGGGTACACCCCCTATCCTGCCTCTCCTGTGGGAGGGGGGCAGTAGCCTAGTCCTGATAGAGTAGGGCTCCCCATCTTCAAGATGGCGAGAGCCCGGAGATGTGCTTCACCTCGCCTCCCCCACCTGAGGGGTGGGGTTGGCAGGCTGGCACATCCCCTGTCCTTATTTGGGGTTTCCGGCCAAAGCTTCCCGCCAGAGTGGGGGGTTGCAGTGGCCTGGGGAAGCTCACAGAGGTGGCATGCCTTTGAAGCTTCCCCCTGCCCATCCTGGGGGAGGATATTTAGCACCTCGCCCAGGATGTGCATTGTTGCAGGCCCAGGAGAGCAGGGGCTCTCCTACCCAGGGGTCCAGCAACATGTCTGCTGGGTGGCAGCCTCAGAGCAGACGTGGATTGTAGGTTAGGTTTAAGGGGGCACCTCTAAGATGCCCTCTGGGGTGCTTGGTACATTAAATCCCACACTGGCATCTGTGTGGGTTTAATGTGCTGAGAAGTTTGATACCAAACTTCTCAGTCTTTAGTGTTGCCATTATGGTGCTGCGGAGCTCGTGTTTGACGAGCTCTCAGCACCATGTACTCTTAAATGGCAGCACTGCACTTATAGTGCTCAGGAATGGACCTGGGCACTGTAGGGGCACAGGGCTCCTGCTCCTGTGCCCACACCATTGGCATAAGGCACCCAGCTAGAGGGGTGGCTGATGTATGCCATGGCAGTGTAGGTGATGGGCATGGCACACAGGGATGTGTGTCATGTCGACTTTGTTTTTGTCTTGCACCCAAACACTCAGCCTGCAAAGGCAGTGTGTGTGTGTAAGGGTACAGGGCCTCTAAGGGTGGCACAAGGAGTGCTGCAGCCCTTAGAGGCCTTCCCTGGTCACAAGGCCCTGGGTACCTAGGGTACCATTTACCAGGGGCTGACATGTGGCCAGGGTTTGCCAATTTGGGTTTGGTTTGTTTTAGGGAAGGAACATAAGCCCTGGGCACCTGATTGGCAGGAGTCCAGGGCACACTCAGTCAAAGTACATTCAGCAATTCAGCAAAAAGTGGGGGCATACCATGCAAGAAAGATGGCACTTTCTCACAAGCTGCTAATCCATGGTCTACCTACTCATCATTCTGCCATTTGAATCATTTCCTTCTATAGTGTCTTACCAGACTAATGTCTTGAAGGCAATATAAAGGTCAGATCACCCTTTTTGTCAATTAACAAAGCACTGTTGGTGAATGTCTTTATGTTTATGAATAGTGAGCCCCACATTCTAGCCCTCGCCCAAAATTAACGTGGATTCCACTTTTTGCAAGCTCAACACTTTTTCTCTCACAGAATCTTTGCTCGACTTCATCATGAGATACTACTCTAGTGGTTGTTAGAACTGGGGGTCTCTAATTGGCAGAGGTAGGTACCTTTGTCCAAAAAGGGACCCTTGCTTCTAGTCAGGGTAAGGGGGATACACACTTTAGATAACCCCTGATCAACCCCTGGGGAGCTTGGCACGGGCGGACAGGCTTATCCCAAAGGCAATGTGTAAAGTATTTGTACTGAAAACACACAGTAACATAGTGATAGCACCACAAATGGACACCACACCAGTTTAGAAAAATAAAGTATCTTTATTTAAACTCAAGAGCAAAACGACAAAAATCCGACATATATGTAGTAAAGTAGCACTTAAAAACCATTATTTCCAAAAAAAAGCTTGTAGAAAACAAATAGCTCCACCTGGGGCTATTACAACGTCATGACAGCAATAAATCCAAAGTACTGTCCTGACCACGAGGTGCGCGGCGTAGGGCACAGACCCCCAAACAAACAGTACCTTTGGAAAACAAAGTCTATGACGATGCACGGCGTTATAGAGGTGCAGGTTGGTCTCGAGGCCGCTCCCTGGGTGCCACAGGGGAGGTGAGGCGTTGTGTCCACGAGGAGGAGATGTGTCGAATCCAGGACAGGGGAAGCCGGTTGCGTTGGCGGTGAGGCGTCTGTTCCGGTGAGGCGAAATTGGCAAGTTCGTGGAGTCACCCTTGGCGGTTATCGGAGCCGCGATAACAGGATGCAGGCGCTGGCAATGACGGAGTCAGTGCGAGCGCTGGCGTCGGGGATTCCAATAACTGGAGTCGGAGGTGCAGTGCAGGCAGTGCGGAGCGTTGTGCACTTTACGAGTGGTGCCCCTGGCCTCTGTGTAGGTTGCGGCGTCTCGTCGGTGGTGCTGATGGCGTCGGAGATTACATTTCTTGCTTCTCTTAGGTTTCTTCCAGCTCCAAACAGCAGGAATAACTTTCAGAGGCACAAACCTGGAACAGGCACCTCCTGGCCGGTCAGAACTCTCAGCAATAGAGTTCAGGGGAGCTCGGGGTGAAATCTTTGTGTCCCTGAGACTACAGAACAGGAGGCCAGCACACACCAGCCCTTGGAGATTTTTCTTTTAGTAGGTTTCTCAGCAAGGTTTCAGTCTTTGTCCTTTCCTTGGCAGAAGCAGCAACTACAGGCCAACCCCGCATAGCAAAGGGGCAGTACTCCTCCTCAAAGCTCTCCGGTTATTGTACTTGGCAAAGGTTCCTCTTGAGGCTAGAAGTGTGCTAAAGTTCTGGGGTTTAAGGTCCACTACTTATACCCCATTTTGTCTTTGTTCTTCCTCCTCCTTCTGCAAGGATCTCTGAGCCCAGTTCAAACCAGTTCAGTCCTCACTGGTGCAGTATGACCACAGTGGGTGGAGAACGCATTGTGCAAGAGAAACGGGCCCTATTCAGGTGCAAGGAAAACTCCTCCCACTACTCTAAATGCAGCCATGGTCTTGTCAGCTCAGCTCTGAGTCATCCAGGAAGGGCCAGGCACACCTAAACCCCCCCCCCCCCCCCCCCCCCCCCGGCCCCCGGATGTCTACAGTGACTGGACATTCCGAGCCCCTGTCACTTCAAAACCAGACAGTCAATCCACAGCCAGGCAGAGGCACACAGGATGGTTAATCAAGAAAATGCCTATTTTCAAAAAGTATTCTCAAGAACAAGAGAACCCCAGTATTCCGACCAGGGGTAATCTATGTTATAAAAGGAACAATGGCACAACAGAGGCCACTAGGGTCGTGGGGTAGCCTAGGCTACTATTATTTAAATGAGCATTAGTCAGGAAGACAAGGAATAAGTCCACAGGGACTAGTTACGCAATATATGCAGGGTTGGAATGACATCACATTTATTAACAGCATAAATGGAGTATCACTTTTTTCTATTCAGGTGGTAGTTCTGGTGCTCACACAAGAATATAGTGAAGGCGCGTGAAGTGAAGCAAAGAATAAGAGAAACAGTTAATGTCACAGATGATGTAGGCTAAGCCGGGAGTAGCAGGAGAGTGCTGTCTCCACGGGAACCACCGTTACGCCAAGGAGATTGAACAGTTAGAGGGAGGCGGTCCCGTGGCCCGCACTAGTCTGGCAAGTAAGTCCTACGAGTTTCTCTGCTCTCTTTCCTGCGCGAACCTTAGCTGCCGCTTTCCCCCCCGGGGTATCAGCCATACCCCCTGCTCATCCAGGGCTCCTTTTTCACCCACTAGTGCACCGTGACTATTGCTTATGCGCCGCACTGTTTTTACTATCGTCTCATTAGCTCCAAGCACTGCTGACTCACCTTGGCTGGCTTCTTCAAGCTGCTCCCAGCATGATGTGACTGTCTTTAGCTTTACTTTCAACCCCAGCAACTTATGAGCTCTTACGCCTCTCTCTAACTGTCCTATCTCCTTGGCGTAATGGCGGTTCCCGTGGAGGCAGCACTCTCCTGCTACTGCCGGCTTCGCCTACATTATCTGTGACATTAACTGTTTCTCCTATTCTTTGCTCATGGAGCCCAATTCTTTGACTATCCCTCAATTTTCATTCTATGATTAGTTTTGTATACACTGTAAATGATCACCACTCTGGACTAATGGTTGAGATCATGTTTTCTCCTCTTCATAGATTCTACTTGCTCACACTCCTTCGTCCTGATGATGATCTCGCATTTATGAGATTGAAACGCCGTCGACCTTTTACAACCAAAACTCGGCCATTGCATTAATTTATTTTGGAGTTTTGTTTAATGTTGTCAATGCGATGTACTTTTAAATGTCACTAGCACCCTTTACTTCACGCACCATCACTATATTCTTGTGTTAGCACCAGAACTACCACCTGAATAGAAAAAAGTGATTCTCCATTTATGCTGTTAATAAATGTGATGTCATTTCAACTTTGCGTCCCTGCATATATTGCGTAACTAGTCCCCTGTGGACTTATTCCTTGTTTTCCTGACTAATGCTCATTTAAATAATAGTAGCCTAGGCTACCCCAGGACCCTAGTGGCCTCTATTGTACCATTGTTCCTTTTATAACATGCTTTAAAAAAGGGGCGTTTTCAAACACCCATTTTAAAAAACATCTTTACTAAAAGATGTTATTAAATTCTGAGTTCACAGAGCCTAAACTTTATTCCTCTCTCTTGTCCCAATGGGAAGTTATACTTGTAAGATGTTAGAGTACCTCCCATACTATTCTATGGGACAGATAGCCTTTCAGTAGTGAAAAACGAAATTGGCAATATTTCACTATCAGGACCTGTCACACATACCAGTACATGTCCTACCTTTCACATACACTGCAGCCTGCCCATGGGGGTACATTGGGCCTACCTGAGGGGTGTCTCACATGTAAGAAAAGGTAAGGTTAGTGCCTGGCAAGTGGGTGTACTTGCCAGGTTGACATGGCAGTTTAAATTGGATAAAGACTCTGAGATCAACTTTAAAAACTGTTTAACCAAATCATCCGGTGGATGCAATTAAATCATCTTAAGTGCAATACGGACAAAACGGAGATTATGCTACTTGGGAGGTTCAATTCCTTTGATTTGGCTCTAAGGTGGCCCAACTCCACTCTCCCTCCTCTCGCCCCCTCCCCCCATTAACCAACCATGGTCGAGGTTGTAAAAAGCCCCAGAGTAAAATTGGACTCCTCTCTTATTTCGCCCACAAGCGATAGCAGTTAGCAGGAATGTGTTTTAGCCTCATAAAATCATTGAAAAAGTTCTTTGAGTATCTCCCACTAGCGACAAGAAAGACAGTAGCCTTTGCATTGATAACATCTTCACTAGACTACTGTAATAGTTTGTATGCAGGTTCATCTAAACAAACTATTCAGAAATTACAGGTGGTACAACATTCTGCGGCCAGACTGGTGCTAAAACATCCTTGATGTTCTTCTGGATCAGCAGCCCTGGAAGCCTTACACTGACGGCCAGTGCAATAAAGTGTTCTTTTTAAAATCCTTTTATTCGCTTTCAGAGCTCGTATAGCACTGCAGCCAAAATACTTAACTTCACTGCATGACTCCAAGGACGCTTAGGTCCTCACAAGCAAACCTTCTTAAACCTCCTACGTTCAGACTTAACACAAGAAGGAAAATTCTTCACTGTCTTGGGTACAAAGGCTTGCAATCATCTCCCTAGCTATTTGAGATTTGTTGAATCGGAAGTCATTGGCATTTCTGATGCGCTGTGTTCGCTCATCCTCTGATGTTCACTTCCATCAGGTCACTTCGGATTATGTAGGCACATTCATAGCCGCTGAGCACCAGGATGCTCCTTTGGGAGTGGCAGTGCACTCTATAAGTACACCATTCAATTCAACAACCTGGCTACCCACAAAGTAGAAGATCCTTCGCAAAGATTGACTGGTCACCTCTCTATTGCTGTATTTGTGTTAGACTGCCAGTAGTGAGGTGAAACATTTCCCCATAAAGTGTTAGCATGTGTACAAAATGACAACATAATGCTGTCTTGGTGTGTAATTTAGTCAACCCTGCCGCATAATTCCAGTGACCAAACTCACACAGCACAGATGTCGAAGTGAGTGGGATCAGAGGGGCACGACCTGCCCATAATTGTTTAATTTATGAAAAAACTTTCCCCAACGTTTTGTGAAAATACAACAGTCCCGAGGCAGGTTTATTCTGATAGTGTAAAAGCATCAGCAGAAGTGTTATTCAGGGAGTCTCCTGTGCTGTGAAACTGAAGGCGGGGAGACAGCTAAATAAGAAACAACAACCCTTCTTGCCAGGGTGCCTGCTTGCCTGAAAGAAATGCAAATGTACACTAGTCAATCTACAACTATAAAATGTGCTTGGGGGGGGCAGTACTTTCTTTAATTAATGGATTCACTTGAAACTTTGTTCTGACAAAGATTTATTCTTTTGAATGGTAGTGCAAGAGAGTTATCAGCTGAGGTGTGAAGCGCATGTTTTTAAGGGACAGTTATATAAGAAAAATTGCATTACATACAGTCTGGGTATTACTAAAATCTATATTTTGGAATCACCATTTTATCTTAACATTTTTCTGCATTTTGTAGCAGTCTATCTTATACTGTGTGTATGCAAGTTTAAAATAATGACTTACAAATTCAGTGCTTTCTGTCACAGGCTGGAACGCCGTAGCACTAAAAATACAGAAGTCTCTATTCTACACTGCACCAACTAAGATTTAATTCTCTGGCTGCACTCAAACTTCTGTGGTGCATTAAATAGAGGTTTCATAATGTACTAGTGAATTTCCGACTAATTAACGTAACTTTTTGAAAACGTATTTCTCATTTAAGCTGCATGTTATTTTAAATGTAGCTGAGGGAGAAAGACCAAAACGAGTACAAAATATTTAGTTTTTTTAGCCACACTTTTACCCCACACCCACTGACCAAGCACCCATTGCATGCAGCATCACAGTTCCCATACTTTTTTTTAATACACTTTGACCGCTGACACAGCGTCACCCAAATACTGGTCAGATGATATGCTGTGTGAAGCACAGGATTTTAGTTTCAATTTGTTAAATCTCACTCTTAAATACATATACCACAACTCTTGGAAAGGATTCCTAGTTAAGCTTCTTTGGCCAGTCCACTTTTTGAGTCGTCCCCACAGAGCCCGCCTGGGAAAAAGGAGTTTCTGGAATTTTAACAAGTGTGTGCCTGTTGTATGAGGTGGTCCCCCTTGAGCCTCTTCCCACAGAGTTAAGCTTGGACGAGGAAGGGAGTGTGAAGCTAATATAAAACTGATTTATCTATGTTGGAGACTAGTGTTGTGTGAGTTAGCAATGATGGAACCCTTTTGGACTCCGTAGAACTGTGGCGTAAGTGTTAGAGCACAGTTAAGTGAATGCTAGTTTAGAATGTGGAGTTTGCGGTTACACGCAGACGAATAAAGATGTGTAATACCAAGCTCCGTGTGTGGCGTAGTCATTGACGGGTGCCCAGGCTGGGGAGGACGCTACAGAGACATCATTGATACTTGAAGTGGAGTGGGCGTGGAGTGGAAGTGTGGGTAAGTCCTCATGTGAAACACAAGTGTAGCTCTCTACTCTGCAGTTTCATTGCTGGTTTTATCCACTGAGGATAGTTTGATGATTGGCTATTAGAATAATTAAACGTCTTACCTGGGAAGTGTGGCACATCCCATCACATGAGGCCATGCTCTGCTGTAAACATACTTTGGAGGCTACCTACATGTTGGGACTAGCCTGCCAAAGCCCTACATCCATTTCTGCTAAACAGCCACAACTCCCACTTCACTGTTAATTGTACAGTATACGTAGTTCAAGGAACCAAGAATGAATAACAGTGATCCTCCAGGCAGTTTAATGTCTGACTGACGCAGGAGCCAGTATGCCTGCAGTGACATCAGTGAAACAAAACCAGTTTTCAATCGTTGGAGACTGAGACGCCGATTACTTGCACCCAAAGACACCACTGGATGCCAGATTTGCTGGAACATTTGTCAGATTGGATTGCTGGCCAAAGAGGCAAGCTCCCTAAAATCAAAGGAGTCTTGCTAAATTCATGTATTACTGCAAGGGCGAGAGTGGCAAGTGATCCTGCTCCCTATGAAGGAAAGTGAAAGTGCCACTAAGACCTTAATTACAACAAAACAAAGGTCCTATGTTTCTCGAGAGCGCATAACAGACAACCCAAAAATAGTAAACTTCTGGAACAGGTCACAGCTTACAAATATCTCGGAGTGTGTTTAGATCACCATTTGAATTACTAACAGCAAGCACTATCCAGGCAAGTAAAAGCAAACAAATTGTTGTGTGCATTCAAAACTTTGCAACAAAAGTTAAGAGTTTGCTCAACAAACAATCTTTTGCAGGTCGTAGGAGCAAAATTCACCCCCCCCATAGCATATGGCTCAGAATTATTCAAGCACAAATATGCCATACGTTTGAACACCCTACAATCTACACACTTCAAAAAACTGTTCGGGATCCCACGACACATATCACAAGCCCATTAGGCTGGACTTTGGGCCACTCAACCAGATCCCCGTCAGACAGGGCACCATAATAAAATACTACTGGAGAAAGAGGGCAGCAGACACAAATTCATTGTCCCACCAATGTTGGCTCGAAATAGAAGAAAAGGGCAGCGCCAAGAAAGCCATCTACACTTCCTTACAGCAGTCAATTTCAGCCCTAAAATTAGAAGAGGCTTAGCACACCATAACAGAGTACCCAGTGTTCAAATGGACAACAAATAAATCAGCCAAACATCAATCACTTTTAACAGACAAACCAGCCTTGGTGAACAAAAGGCAAGTGTGGCTGGTCCTATCCTCATACCAAGTTTTGAAACCTCAACCATACCTGTCGGCACACTTATCTGAGTCAAAGAAGCACTACTTGATGCTAATTAGGCTGGGAGTCTTTCCATCAAAAGACTTAACCCCGGCATGGAAACAGATCTGGTCAACCACGAAGTGTCGTCTCTGCGGATACAGTAGTCAAACATTGTTCCACCTATTGTGCACCTGCCCGGCGCTATTATCACTCAGGAAGAAACTACTACGTCCAACTCTAAGACAGTTGCAAATAAGATCATGTTGGCTGGCAGTGATAAAGCTACTAGGAGGGTCTCCGGGTCAGATACAGATACAGGCCGGTCAGAACCCACAAAAGGTTCTGACCGGCCTGTATCTAAATCTGGAATTCCCACACACTCCGGTGTAGGGGACCGAGTGACATCATAGACAACTTGAGCTTCGCTCGTGTTGTCTAGTTGATGTCTCTCAGAACCCCTCGGTGAAAACATCCCCATAATGTACTGATACCATCTATAATTATATATGTTATGTATGGCTCTTGTAGAGTGCCTCTATCATTTATTTCAGTTTTTGAATCTGATAACTTACTGCTATGACTTAGCAACAGTTGAATAACAAAACTCATCCACTGTTGCTATGTCGCAGTGCTGCGTGTCTACTTTGACTGAAAGCAGAACACACAACTGCAGGAGGGGAAGGAAAGCAGGGAGGATGACGGAACTGGTTAAGGATGGCAGGTGAAGGTATTCATTTTTAACATTTGGGTCAGGAAGGAGAGGCCTTGTCATGTATTGTCCCCCCTTTATTTCTTTGCTCCTGTGCAGCAGTTCAAAGTAGAGACAGATCATTTGGGGGGCTATTACATAAAATTATAGATGAGTAATAAGTGAATTACGGGTATGTTTTTCACCTCCGGGTTCTAAGTGACATGATAGACAACGCAAGCGTCGCTCTCATTGTCTATTTGATGTCATTCAGGGCTCCTTGGTGAAAAACATCCTCATAATTCACTATTACCCATCTATAATTCCATGTTAGGCATGGCTTTGGTAGAGAGCAACTAGTGTGAATAACTAGATTCAAATTCAGTTACTCACTGCTATGATGGAGCAACAGTTGTTAAAAGTTGTCACCCTCAGTTGCTATGTCATAAAGGAATTCCAGGCTGCTCTGGCTGGGCTCTCAGCAGTAAAATGTGTAATTTCATGAAAATCTGAATTTACATGTGGGGTTATTATGCAATATTTTTTTTGCCTATTGTCGATCTCCGATTCATCACTGGTTTTTATTTTAATCCTGCTCAGGGAGTCCAGAATTAAAGAGAAACCAGGGAGATCCCTGGAGTAATTTTAATGATATTTTCTGCATGGTGGATCCCCATAAATGTGTATATTGTCTTCCCCTATAAACCTTTCCTCCATCCCAGGCATTGGTCTGCGAAGGGATGTTGAAATGTTGAAACACAACAAATGATGAAGCATGCCACTGTTAGGGAGTGAGGGCATTAAAAAAAACCTTGTGGTTTTTCCTGAGAGGGAGGCAGCCTATTTTTTCTCCCTTCTTTTCCCTTTTGTGTGTGAGCTTACTAAGAGCCTGTCAGAGTAGTGCTGGAAAACCATAGAGCACAGCTTTTCGAGGAGTGTAGCAAGGCTGGGCGGCCGGAGGCCAGGTATTAATATTTTTTTTTACATTTTGAACATAGAAGAGAGACCATGATATACATGGCTCATTCATTACTCCTATAGCTCTCCAAAGTAGATGAAAGCAGGGGCAGATTATTTTGGGGGCCATACATAACAAAAAATTATAGATGGTTAGAAGATGAATTACGGGGATATTATTTACCTCTGGGTTCTAATAGTTCAACTTTATAGACAACTTGAGCTGTGCTCTGGCTGTCTGTTTGATGTCACTCAGAACCCCTCAGTGATGAAACAAACTCCATAATTCACTGTTACCTATAATTGTATATATAATGAAATTGGTACTGTTGCGCCAATAATATAATCGAGTGCACACATCCCAAAATTGTGTTTTAGCACTACACCATGGTGAAAAGTCAAGACAGCAGGGTCTTGTCTAACATTTGTTCTCAGAGTACATCCTCTGGTACAGATGTTTATGCAATGGCAAACACCCAGTGGTAATCCAAGTAAAATGTGTAATTTATTGAAAAATGTTATTTACTTGTGGGGTTATCATGCTATATTCTTTTGACCTATTGTTTGCATCTGGTTTCGTTTGGCACTAGGATTTCACACAAAACCAAGTCATACTAGATAAGCTAATATGGTTTTACGTTAAATCCTAGGGGGTGTTTGCACTGCTTCTGTCCCACTGTGCACTTTTTGCCTCACGGTTTTGGCACTGAGATGCAAAAACGTTTGGTGTGTCCTCTTTTTGGTGCAAATTATATTTTACATCGAAAAATTGATTGACATTGTTTCTGCCGCTTTGCTTTGAACGAGTGCCTGCATAAAAGTTTTGTAAATCTGGAGCCCTCCTGCCGAAATTAATTGGAAAACAAAATAAATGAACACCATTTTATTCAAGCTGTGAAAACGTTTTTTTGGTAGCGTGTACAAAGTGAAAATGTTGTGGAAATACTGCAAGTAACCACACATGGTTCACATTCTGAAAGGGGGAATAACCGGGATCTTGTGTGTGCGCTGGCTTCACAGTGGCATAGCCGGTGTGTCATGGCTTAGCCGGTGTGTCATGGGCTCTAGTGCAAGGATGGAGCTGGGCTTCCTGACCACAGTTTGAACTGTGAAATACCTGCGATAATCAGGGTTCAGAGGACCACTCAGGTCTATGGGTCCTGGTGCCACTGCACTTGCTGCACCAATGGAAGCTACGCCGCATAATGGCCCACATTCTGGACATTTTCCCTGGATATGTTCTGCCAAGATCTCAATGGAAATATGCCGGAGGACCCAGGATTTACTCTAAACGTGTAATATACACTGGTGTGTTTAGGTCGAGCCTAGAGGCAGCGCACGTGTGCTGCTTTGCGAGGCATGCTGTATTCCGTCTGTGGAGCTGGAACACATCCACAACACGCCCATCGCTTTTTAGGTCTCGCCTGAGCCAGCGCGCATAAACTCTAAACAGTGTTAAAAATGGGGGTCTCTAGTTGGCAAGAGCTTGCACCTTTGTCCAAATAGGGACCCTTATTCCTAGTCAGGGTAAGGGAGTTATACTCCTAAAAAAAACTCCTGCTCACCCCCTTGGTAGCTTGGCACGAGCAGTCAGGCTTATGTTACAGGCAGTGTGTAAAGCATTTGCACATAACCAACAGTAATACAGTGTAAGCACTACAAGTGGACACCACACCAGTTTAGAAAAATATTCAATATTTTTATATACTTAAGACAAGAACAAAACGATAAAAATCCACAATACAGTATTTAAAAATCTTCAGTTATCAAAATAATCTTGAAAAACAGTTCCTTGATGTCGATAGCTCCGTCCGGGGCTATCACGGCATCGTGAGCAAACAAATTGTAATAAAGGTCTTGATCCGCTTAGAAGATAAAGTGGTAGTTTATTGGCAGGCACAGCGAGATCAGCGAAGCAGCACCAACCGTTCAATCGTAGTCTCTTCCTCCTTGGAATGAGTGATGCATCATACAATGCATCACTCCATTCCATGACATGGAGAAGATTCCACAGTGCACATTTAATACCAGCAGTGTAAATCATAACAAATCCCCTTCCCAACCAAAGGAAAGAATGCATAAAATGTTAACAAAAACTCATTCCCATGAAAGCATAAAACACCCTCACAAAAGAACAACTTGTAAGAAAAATACAGCATCAAATAACATACAAACTAAATGTAAGCACTAGTATAGTACATAACAGACTAAATATAAGCACTAGTACAATACACAGTCCTTCATTTTAACAGGCACCCTCCTACACCTAGGAGGATAATGATTGGATTCCCTTCCGTCAACAATATCCTCCCCATTTGAATGATTTCCACCCGGCAAAGAAGGTCCAGAACTCTCCACATTCTGGAAACCACTAGTGTGTCTGACTAATCTAGACATACTCCACCAGCAGCCTGTGTTAACCTTTACCACATTCTTCTTGATGGCTACAATGGTAAAGGGACCCAGAAAACCAGTTCTACCTTTGAAAGTATGTCTAGGGTTCTTCACCAGCACTTGGTCGCCAACACACCATTTCCTGTATTTAACATTCATCCTGGAATCATAACTTGACTTGTACTTGTCCTGATAATTAGAAATTCTAGCTCGTCTTGTATCAGCAGACGTACCCCTTCCAAAACTAGAAGGCAGCCAACTAGGATTCAGTTTGGAAGAAGCTTTCCTCCCTCTTAAAACTTCAAAAGGAGACCTTAAAGTAACAGCATTCGGTGTGGTGCGATGAGCCCACCAAGTATCTCTCAAAACAGTGCTGAAAGGTATCTTCAATTCAAGAGCCCGTTGAGCACAACCCTTGCCCACCCTGTTCATCCTTTCAGCTAACCCATTGGCCTGAGGCAAATATAAGGCGGTCTTCTGATGGACAATGTTAAAGTCTTTAAGAAAACTGCACATTTCATGGGAAACAAACTGGACTCCATTATCAGTGACTAAAAACATAGGAACCCCTTCAGAAACAAAGACATCTTTAAGAAAATCTATTACTGTCCTTGTGTTAGCCACTGACACACATTTGGTGACCACCCACTTAGAGGTATAGTCCACAAGCACCAGAACAAACCTTTCAAAAGAGGGTAAGAGTTCAAACGGCCCAACTATGTCCAGACCCAACTTCGACCACACTCTGTCAGGAACTTCGACAGGGGACAAAGGAGCATTGCTGGGAATGTGAGATTTGTCGTTGGAAGCACAAGACAAACAATCTTTAACCACACCCTCAATCATCCGATCCATACCAGGCCACCAGTACTTTTCCCTCACCCGGGCTTTCGTCAGACTCCTGCCCAAATGTCCCTCATGAGCAAGGTTGAGTTTTCTGTCCCTGAACACACTAGGAGGAATCACTCTATCACCTCTCATGAGATTATCACAGCAAAACGACAACTCATCCTTCACAGCCCCATAAGATTTCATATCTTGATCCAAGTCCTTGTAATCAGGCCAACCATGACTCACCCACTCTTTAAGAAGAACAAAATCCTTGTCACTACTTACACCCTCCAACCACTCCTCAGATGAAAAGGCAGGCTCAGCAATCCAAGATACACACTCAACTTCACTGCAGTCTGAGGTTTGACCGATTGGCAAGCTAGAAAGGCAATCCGCAGATTTGTTGTTCAAACCAGGTATATACCGAACAACAAAATTAAATTCTTGGAGACCCTCACTCCAGCGTTTGAGCCTGGGTGTAATGTTCTCATTATGCCGGCATGAGAAAACCTGCACCAAAGGACGATGATCTGTTTGGACCACAAAAGGAATTCCCCAAAGGTAAAATCTGAAATGTTGTACAGCCCAGAACACACTCGAGGCTTCTCTCTCAATACATGAGTAGTTAGCTTCTGCATCCTTAAGAGCTCTAGAGGCAAAAGCAATTGCCCTGTCTTCACCATCCACAACCTGAGAGAGCACAGCCCCTAAACCTTTAAGACTGGCATCTGTTGTTAGTATAGTCTTGCGATTAACATCAAAATGTCCTAGAGTGGGCATTTTACCAATTCCAGCCTTTATACAATCAAAAGCTTTCTGACACTCATCAGACCAGGCAAACTGTGTTCCCTTTTTAAGCAGAGCCCTGATAGGCTCAACTACACTCGCAAACCCATGTATAAATTTAGAATAGAACTCAGCGAGTCCCAAAAACGACCTCACCTGGTCCTTGTCTTGAGGAATAGGAGCTTTCACTACACTCTCCGCTAGCTCCAAGTTAGGTTGTATGCCCTCTCCAGAGATCACATGACCTAAATATGTTACCGAACTCAACCCCACACGGCACTTTTGTCTCTTAACTGTGAGCCCCGCATCCCTCAGTTTTCCCAACACTGTATAGAGGGTTGTACAATGTTCCCTTTCATCTTTCCCATATATCACGATATCATCTTGGAAGAACATTACATTAGGTATTTTCCCTAACACCATTTTCATGACCCTCTGGAAGCATGCTGCAGCAGACGCCAACCCAAAGGGCATTCGCAAAAACCTGTAAGCCCCCAAAGGCGTTACAAAAGACGTAAGGTGTCTTGAGTCCTTGTGTAACATGACTTGGTGGTAGGCCGAGGATAGATCCAACACGCTAAAAATCTTGGCTCCTGAAAGAACGCTGAGAGACTCAGATATATTGGGTAAGGGTTGGCGATCCACCCAAATCCACTCATTCAGGCCCCTCAAGTCCACACACATTCTGACACTTGCCCCCCCCCATCCTTAGGAGCAAGAACAATGGGGGCAAGCCACTCCGAAGCTTCGATCTCCTCAATAACTCCCAAATTAAGCAATCTCTGTAACTCAACCTTGAGTGGTTCAACCATCATGTTAGGTACCCTCCTTACCTTGTGTACACAAGGGATGGCTTTCTCTTTAAGGACAATGCGATGCTCAAACCCCTTAAGACAGCCTAAGGCATCCGAAAAGACTTCTGGGAACTTATCAAAACACTCACAGCTTGAATCCCACGAATCCACCAACATAACTTGATCTTTGGGATCCTTAGCACAAGGGTTAAGCATGATGCCAAGGTCACGTTGATGTCTCCATCCTAGCAAATTGTCCCCTCTTTCAGCCACATAGACTTTACCCATTGTACATCTGTCTTTAAATTGGATAGAGGCTTGAACATAACCAAGGACGTTGATCTTGGAACCCCCATAGCTGACAGGATTGATATCCGGTCTCGACAAGATCACATTGTCAAAGCCCACACACTCATCCCACTGCTTATTACCAATCATGGTAAAAGGCGAACCTGAATCAGCCAAAACAGAAAAATCAAACCCATCAACCGTAATTTTACACTCAGGCATTGTTATACTGTCAGCATCTATTTTCCCATCATCAGCCCTAACACTCAAAAGGATGGTGCGTACTATTTCCACATTTTTCTGTGGGTTACGAGCTTTGTCAGAAGCTTTGCAGACCCTAGCATAATGCCCCTTAACACCACACTTGTTACACACCGCCTCCCTAGCAAAACAGTGCAGGTAATTAGAGAAGTGCGAAAAACTTCCACACCTCATACATTTAGGTTTAGGATTAGTAGATGCAGCCTTGTCAGAAGAATTACTACTCCCATCAGCGGGATGACTGTCACGTTCCACCCTGCTTTGAACACCCTTCGAAGAAACACGCATATGTGTGTCCTTCTCAACAGTCTTGCTATTATTAGAGACAGAAATCTTCGCCAAACTATTGCAAGTCTCGAAGTTTTCACCTTCTTCTATGACCTGTACTTCACTCGGTTTCTGACCTTTTTCTTCTTTGTTCTTCCTGATTTCTTTAACCCACTTGGAAGTGTTCTCCATACCCTCCACAATGGCCACAGCTTCAACTAAAGAAGGATTTTTCGATAAAAGCTTCTCCTGGACACGAACACTGTTAGTGCACCTCACTAATTGGTCTCTCACTAACGAATCCGAGAGGTCACCAAACTCACACGTACGCGCAAGAGTTTTTAAGGTTGCCACATAGCTGCCTACACGCTCTACGGGACCCTGGATCCTAGTGAAAAACGTATGTCTTTCCAGAACCACGTTGATACGGGGACCAAAATACTTCTCTAGCATAATCAAGGACATCTCATATACATCACCGGGAGAACCATCACCATCACCAACAGGAATAATAGCCATGCTGTCATAGGTATTCCTTCCTTCCACGCCCAAGTTATGAAGGAGGATAGCTTGCTTCCTGACAGCCGAAAACTTTTCTCCACCAATGGCCACTATATGAGTCAAAAAGGTTTTTCCACCTTTTCCAGGGAAGAATAGGATCACCCTCTTCTGACAAAAAAGGCGGTGGCTGTGACATGCTAGAGAACGAAGCTAACGCCATTTTTATTGAAATCAAAATCTGAAGAGAAACACTTGAAACCTTACCAAGGCTTGTTATGGATTTGTCTCAAGATTTATTGTGCATTTGTTTGCCTCAAAAAGGCCCAAAATGCCAGTTGTAAGCACAAATGCTCAAATGTTCGTTGTAGGTACTCTCCTCCAATGTTTATTCACGTGTGTGTTGTTACCGTAGCCATTTCAGCTTAAAGTTTCGTTCAAAAGAAAAACACTTCGTTCGTATCCTCGTTTATAGCGTTGTCAGGGTAACGCTACGGGATGGCTGCATGATGACGAGACGCGCAGGAACGTGTGCGTTCCAAGACATGCGTTCCAGATGTGAATGACGTGAACGAGGCAGACCAGCAGCACGCGAAGACCAGCTCGTGAGGACTAACGGTACAATTTAACGTTGCTTGTAACACTCTTAAATTTGTCTTGTAAACTCACATAAAGTGGTGTGATCGTTCGCTGTTGATCTTCGATCGTTGTTTCTCCGACAAGAGAAATGTTAGAAGTCCAAATCTCGAAAGAACGTCATCGTCGTAGGGGAATTGATGCTTAGCCGTGTTACCCGTCCCCAAACAGGCAAAGTCTACTCGTCGCCAGTGTAATAAAGGTCTTGATCCGCTTAGAAGATAAAGTGGTAGTTTATTGGCAGGCACAGCGAGATCAGCGAAGCAGCACCAACCGTTCAATCGTAGTCTCTTTCCCCTTGGAATGAGTGATGCATCATACAATGCATCACTCCATTCCATGACATGGAGAAGATTCCACAGTGCACATTTAATACCAGCAGTGTAAATCATAACACAAATCAAAACAGTTCTGGCTGACCGCAGCGTCGCGGGCCAGCTACGGCGCCGGGAAGACCCGCAAACAGTACCTTTCAGAAATGTAGGGCGTCGATGACCTCTCGTTGAGCTTCCGAACACACTGTGTTCGCAGGCATCAGTTCCGGAGGTCGGTGCAGGAGTCGTTGGGGCCCTCGAAGTCACACGCGTTGCAGATCGAACGCCTCTTTGCTGGAGTCAGGACCGCTAGTGTCCGCAGGCGTCGGGTGCTGCGGTGCAAAGTGCAGCGTGTGGTGCCCTCAAGTCGCAGTGCAAGCAGCGGCTCGGTGGTGGCGTCAGATGGCGTCGTCGGTGAGACCAGGGTCGCGTGTGAGATTAAGGCGGTGCTCGTCACGGTGCAAGCAGCGGCATCATCGTTGCTGAAGCGCTATCGTCGGCTGACAAACTGGATTAGAGGGCACCGGCGTCGGTAGGCCAAGGCTGCAGTGCGGGATGAGGGTAGTGCGTTGTGTAACTTTATGAGCAGTGCCCTTGAATCAGGGAGTAAGCAGCGGCGTCGATTCCAGCATGGAGCGGTGTCGTGAGGGATACCACGGCGACGAGAGGAGGTGCGGAGAGCGGTGCCCACAGGTCACTGTGCGAGCTGCGGCTCAGTGGCGGCATCAGCAGGTGCAGTCGGTGAGACCAGGGTTGCGTTGCTGCGTTGCAGCAGTGCCCTCTGCGGTGCCTTCAGCAGCAGCATTGTACATGGCGTCGAGCTTGAAGTCTTTGCTGTTCCTGAGACTTCTTGAACAGCTCTACCTCAAGCCCTTGGAGAAACTCACAAAAGTAGATTGCAGAAAGTCCAGTCCAGTCCTTTCACTGTCCAAGACAGAAGCAGCCACTGCAGGCCAACACAGCAAAGCAAACAACAAAGTGGTAGTTCCTCCTCACAGCTTCTCCAGCTCTTCTTCTTGGCAGTCTTCTTGATCCAAAAGAGTTCTGTAATCTTGGGGTCTGGGCCCCAATATTTATACTACAAATACTTTGTCCTCTGCAGGCAGAGGGTCCTGTACATAGTTCAAACCAGTTCTGGGTGCATTCTGCCAGTGTGCACCATCTTCCTTTGTCAGTGTGGGCCAGGGTCCTCAGACACACCACAGGAGGTGGAGCCAGCATTGTGGAAGGCAGGCACAGCCCTATTCAGACCCAGATGCTACTCCTCCCACCCATCTACATGCAGATAGGTCTATTCAGCCCTGTGATGACTCACTCTGTCTCCCGGAGTCTCCCCCTGTCACTCACAAACCAGACAGACAATACACAAGCTAGCAGAGGCAGGCTGGATGGTTAGGTAAGAAAATACCTACTTTCTAAAAGTGGTATTTTCAAACACAATGTTAAAACCATCTTCCCTAAAAGATGTATTTTATCATTCTGAGTTAAGGCATACTAAACTCTAATTCCTGCTGTGTTCCCTAGGTCAGTTAGGATTATAGGATGTTATAATCAAACTGCCCATTCTGGCCTATGGGTAACAGGTAGCCTTGCAATAGTGAAAAACGAAGTAGGCTGTAATTCACTATTAGTACATGCCACACACACCAGGGCATGTCCTACATTTCACATACAATGCACCCAGCCCACAGGGATAACTTGGGCGTATCTTATGGGTGACTAACATGTAGAAAAGGGAAGGTTTAGGGACTGGAAAGTGTCTGCACTTGCCAAGTTGACATGGCAGCCCCAGGCTGCACACAGGCTCTGCAATGGCAGGCCAGAGTTGCACTTTACGGGCTGTTTGCATGGGTAGCACAATCCAGTGCTGCAGCCCACGAACAGCATTTGATTTATGGGCCCTGGCACTCGCAGTGCACTTTACTAGGGACAGCCACATATATCAAATAGGCCAATCATGGAAACACCAATCCATAACACATTTTACCACAGGAGCACTTGCACTTTACCATTGATCAGCAGTGAGAAAAGTGCGCAGAATCATTACACCAGCAAAAACAGTCTCAAAACCGGAAGATCAGAGAGCAAAAACTCGGGGGAAACACTCCAAAAGATACCAAGTCTAACACATGTCCCCTCCAGCTGAAAGTAGGGAGATCTACCCAACCTCCCGCGAGTTCTCTTCACTAAGGCGGAAGAACCTGGACAGACCATCTGCGTTGGCATGTTCTGTACCAGGGCGGTGTTCCACCGTAAAGTCCATTCCCTGTAGGGAGATGGAGTTTTGGATTCTCACCCCTCATTTGCATCAACCATCTGAGGGGCCTGTGGTCTGTCTGAACCCGGAAGTGAGTCCCAAACAGGTATGGTCTCAGCTTCTTCAGCGCCCAGACCACAGTAAAAGCTTCCCTTTCTGTGGCACTCCACCTCTGTTCCCTGGGGAGTAGTCTCCTGCTAAGGAAGACTACTGGCTGGTCTAGGCCCTCTTGGTTCAGATGTGAGAGCACCGCTCCCACACCATGCTCTGAAGCATCAGTCTGCACGTCGAATTCCTTGGAGAAGTCAAGTGCCTTGAGCACAGGCACCGTGCACATGGCTGCCTTCAGGGCATCAAACGCCTTCTGGCAGGACTCAGTCCAGATCACCTTCCTGGGCTGCTTCCTGGAAGTCAGCTCTGTTTAGGGGGCAACGATGGTGCCGTAGCCCTTAACAAATCTCCTATAGTAGCCGGTGAGACCTAAGAAGGCTCTCACCTCTGTCTGGGTCTTGGGGGCTCCCAAGCCAGAATGGTGTCAATCTTGGGTTGTAGGGGCACCACCTGGCCGTTTCCTACCTGGTGTCCCAAGTACACCAGAGGACCCTGCCTGATCTGGCACTTTCTGGCTTTGATCGTGAGGCCTGCCCCTTGCAGAGCCCTCAACACTTTACCGAGGTGCTGTAAATGTTCTTCCCAGCTGGAACTGAACACAGTAATGTCATCCAGGTAGGCGGCACTGAAATCCTCCAGTCCAGCCAACACCTGGTTGACCAACCTCTGAAAGGTGGCAGGGGCATTCGTCAACCACAAGGGCATCACCCGGAACTGGTAATGACCCTCTGGAGTCGAGAATGCTGACCTCTCCTTGGCCCCATCGGTTAAGGCAATCTGCCAGTACCCAGGCGTTAATTCAAACGTGCTGAGGAACCGGGCAGCTCCCAATCGATCAATGAGCACATCAGCTCTGGGGATGGGGTGTGCGTCAGTCCTGGTGACGGCATTGAGCCTACGGTAGTCCACACAAATCCGTAGTTCTGGATTGGCACCGGGTGCAGCAGCCTTTGGGACCAAGACCACTGGGCTGGCCCAAGGACTGTTGGAGGGCTCCATCACCCATAACGCCAATATCTTAGAAACCTCCTCCTTGATGCTGGCCCTGACCCTGTCAGTCAACCTGTAAATGTTATGCTTCACAGGAGGGCTGTCACCAGTGTCCACGTCATGGGTACACCAGTGAGTAACACCTGGGGCCAGAGAGAACAGTGGGGCGAACTGTCCCAACAACTGGCGACAGTCCCCCGGCTGCTCTTGAGTCAGTGTAGGGGAGAGGATCACACCCTCCACTGACCCATCGTGCTCCTTGGTAGACAGGAGGTCAGGGAGAGGCTCACTCTCCTCTTCCACCCCATCATCTGTCGCCAAGAGTATGCTCACTTCGGACGTCTTGAAGTGGGGCTTGAGGCGGTTCACGTGGAGGACCCTCAAGGGGTTCCTTGGAGTCCGCAAATCCACCAGTTAAGTGGCGTTACTTTTGCACTCCACCACCTCATATGGTCCAGTCCACTTGTCCTGCAAGGCACAAGGTTCCACTGGGGCCATGACCCCCACTTTTTGCCCAGGTTGAAATTTGACCAGAGTGGCATTCTGGTCATATCACCTCTTCATTTCTTCCTGGCTTGCT
The DNA here is from genome assembly GCF_964204655.1 of Triturus cristatus. Lineage (NCBI taxonomy): Eukaryota > Metazoa > Chordata > Amphibia > Caudata > Salamandridae > Triturus > Triturus cristatus. The sequence continues at coordinate 419,933,946 of NC_140594.1, read as the reverse complement.
TCTAGGTTCACCTGAGCGAGTTTCCTGAAGCAGGCAGTTTGGTTTCTGAAGGCCAGCATGTAACTAAACACATCCTGGGGAGTTTTCCTGGGAGCTGCCTCCCAGCCTTCCTTTACCAAACTCGGAGGTCCTCTGACAGGGTGGCCATAAAGGAGCTCAAAGGGACTGTACCCAAGAGACGTCTGAGGCACCTCCCTGTATGCAAAGAGAAGGCATGTCAAGAGGATGTCCCACTTACGCCTCATAGGTTCTGTTAGACCCTTAATCATGCCTTTCATGGGCTGGTTGAATCTCTCCACCAGACCGTTTCCTCCTGGGTGGTAAGGAGTGGTGAACTTGGAGGTCACACCACACTCCTTCCACAGGGATGTAATATACTTGGATATGAAATTGGTTCACCTGTCAGAAACCACCTCTCTGGGGAATCCCACGCAGGAAAAGATCCTCATTAACGCCCGGCCCACTACTGGCACTGTCGTTGTCCTGAGAGGGATTGCCTCTGGGTACGGGGTGGCATGGTCCACCAAGACCAGGATGTACCTGTTGCCCATGGCTGTCTTGGGATCCAGTGGCCCCACAATATCCATCCCTACCCTTTCAAAGGGTGTTCCAACAACAGGAAAAGGTTGGAGAGGAGCTTTGACCTTTCTCCCACTCTTGCCACTTGCCTGGCAAGTTTGGCAAGACCTGCAGAGTCCATCTGACTGACTGCCATCGCATTTGGGGCCAATAGAAATGGGTGACAAGCCTGTCAAAGGTCTTGTCCTGCCCCAAATGTCCTGCAAAAGGCACGTCATGAGCCAGACCCAGTAGGAAGGTTCTGAAGCGCTGCACACTAGCTGGCCCAGGCTCAGCAACCTTAGGCTCACTGTATAGGAGACCATTCTCCCAGTAGATCAGATGTGACCCGGACTGATCACCAGCTGCCTGGTCTGCAGCCTGCCGCCGCAGACCCTTCAGAGTAGGGCACTCTTTCTGCTCCTTGCAGAATTCCTCCCTGGTGGGACCCCCTTCTTGCTGCCAATGGGTCAGCTCAGAGATTTCCCCCATTTTGGCTATCTGCTCCCCTGTAGGTACCGGGGCATCCCCCTCGAGGTCCGCCTCCTCCTGGTCCATGGGAACTTCAGGGACCGGTTTTCCGCACCCCCGCCCTTTCTGTTGGCAGGGACTTGGGCCACTGTTTCAGGCTCCAAGTCCTCTTGATCACTCTTTCTGGCTGCCATTGACCGAGTAGACACGCATACCCACTCTGGCAACCCAAGCATCTCCAAGTGAGACCTGAGCTCAACATCCTTCCATAAGGACTGCTCCAGGTCATTACCTAGCAGACAATCTACAGGCATGGTAGGGCTCACAACCACCGTCAAGGGACCTGTGACCCCCCCCCCCCCACTCAAAGGGAGCCTGCGCCACCATACACTGGCTCTCAGAGTTGTCCACTGCAACTACTTGATGGAATGCCCCGGGGACTACCTGCTTCTCAGAGACCAGGTGATACCAGACTGAGGTCACACTGGCTCCAGTATCTCTGAGAGCCTCTACCCTTTTCCCATTCACTCAGGTGCTATATTTCTTTGTGTTAGGGGGCACCTGTTTTCCTGGGACCATCTCGCTGTCCCCTAGTAAGACAAGGGTCATTTCTGCGGGATCCTCACCCTCCTGTGGACACCCCTCCACCCCAAGCGCTATACTAGTCAACACCTTGGTCTGCCCACCGGTGGGTGGCTGTGTCCCCTTTGGGCACCTGGGGTCCCCCTTCAAGTGACCCACCTGGTCACATGAAAAACACTTGCGGGGGCCGGTCTCAGCAGGTTTTCCTGTAGAGACCCCTTTCTTCTTATCTCCGGTGGGATGGAACGTTTACCCTGGGTACTAGTTTGGGGCCCTTTAGAGAACTCCTGTGCTTTCCCCTTGTCCCCCCCACTTTTCTGCTGGGGACCCTGCCACCTTGGGCTGAGTCTCCCCCAAATGCTTTCTTGTGGACCCTGGTACTCACCCAGCAGTCCGCCTCCATAGCAAGTTTCCTGGGGTCAGTCAGCTTACTATCAACTAGGTGCTGGCGCAGATCTGCAAAACATAGACTAGACAAGTGCTCCCACACAATCAAATTGTAGAGCCCCTGAAAATCTGTTACATTACTGCCCTTCACCCAGCGACCTGCAGAACATATCCACACATTCCAACTAAGTGTTGGTCTCAGACTTTTTACTGGACCTAAACTGATCCCTGTACTTTTCAGGAGTGTGTCCATACCTAGTGAGGAGAGTCCTTCATGTCAGCATAGGTGAGGTCCTGCCCCTTACCCAAAGCTATCAGGGTATCCCTAGCTTCTTCTGGAAAGAGAGGCCACAACCCTGCCCCCCAGTTCCTTTCAGGGACCTCATTCATATGAATAGACAACTTGTACCCTTGAAACCACCTTTGTATGTCATCCCCCTTCTTGTACTCTTTACCTACATTCTTGGGGATGTGTACAATCCTATCTGTGTGCGCTGAAGAGTTGCTGCCACCATCTGAGCCGTATCTACTTTTTAGCTCTAGCACCTTGAGACTTCTCTCATGATCTAAGATCATCTTCCTTTCCTCCATGGCTATTCTTTTGTTTTCCCTCTCACTTTCTATCCTGAGTTTCTCCAACTCGAACTTCCTTCCCGCCTGTACTCCAGCTCCTCTGGGGATAAGCTACTGCTGCCTGGTCTGGAGGTTTCCCCCCTCCCAAAAACACATCCACCCTAGAAATAGGCTCCTGAGGCTTGAGCCGGGAGTAGATCGACGGTAAGGAATCTCCGCCAGAAACGCGATAATTATTTTAAAATATACAATACTTTTTAGTTGCTTTTAGTCTGTTTTAAAAATACATGCCTATTTGCACAGCACTTACTCGAGGATAACTCCGGGGGCCCACACTTGAACGCGGTACCACCATATTGAAAGGAGTGGGTTAGCGGGTTAGTGTTGATGGCCAGGGGGAGTTAAGAGGAGGAGTGGCACAAGCAGACTTCCTGTTGACCTCCTGAGGCTTGAGCCGGGAGTAGATCGACGGTAAGGAATCTCCGCCAGAAACGCGATAATTATTTTAAAATATACAATACTTTTTAGTTGCTTTTAGTCTGTTTAAAAAATACATGCCTATTTGCACAGCACTTACTCGAGGATAACTCCGGGGGCCCACACTTGAACGCGGTACCACCATATTGGAAGGAGTGGGTTAGCGGGCTAGTGTTGACGGCCAGGGTGAGTTAAAAGGAGGAATGACACGTGCGCGCAGCGGGCGCGCCGCAGGCGCGCCTAAGGCAAGCCCATCTGCGCCCGTCCGCGTCTGGCCCGCGTCCAGCGCCATGATCCCTGCTCCAATTACCAAAAACCACAATGTAATAACTTACTCCAGGGAGGATCTCCTAAAGCTGAATGCGAACATCAAGAGGGGATGTGGCACACCACTAGACCTTAGGTCTGAACCAAGGAAATGCCGACACTGCGAGTTAAACTTCTGTTATATCAAGATAAAAAATATCACTAGCCAAGAGACAATAAGTAACCGTTCAAAACCGAGGGAGTGGAGAGCAGTATTAATTCATGCACGATCAATGATTCGTCACAATACCGAATTGGCAGATTTGATAGAAAGCCAGAAACTTGATCTGGCCTTCATCACAGAAACGTGGGCGGATGTCACATCAAATATGGAACTAAATGCAGCACTTCCTCCAGGTTACTCTATGATTAGAGCAGATAGAGAACATAAGCGAGGCGGAGGGCTCGCTATTATTTTCAGAGAAGAAATTAGAGTGTCGGGCTGTGCGAGAGGCAGTTCACCAGAGTGTGAAACCCTACCTTTCCAGATAAGCCTCCACGACAACTACACTCTAAATGGCCTCCTCATTTACCGTCCGCCAAAAGCTCATAATACCTTGATGGAGAAGATAAGTCAGTTTTTAGAATCCAGTATAAAGCACTCTGACTTTACTGTTTTAGGAGACTTTAACTTCCATCTTGAAAAAGAAGATGATAAAAACATGGCAGCACTTACTGATTCAATGGCAAGTTTCTCTTTAAAACAAATCGTCAGTCAAGAAACCCATTACGCAGGACACACTTTAGACGGCATTTTCACATCCAATCCCACATTAAAAATTGTGGAAGTCATACCAGTTATATGGTCAGACCATAAAGCCATAGTATTTACTATACAGGGCAAAGGGCAATCAAGAACACCTACTGTTAATCGGGATAAAATGGTTTACCAAGACTGGACAAATACTGATATCTCCAGGCTACAAGATGTACTAAGAACATCAAAGCCAAACTTGGAAACTGACTCAAACAGCATGGCCAATAGACTACACGTGTGGACTAAATCAGCGATAGAGATAGTAGTTCCTAAGAAAACCTTCCTGTCTAACAGGAAAAATCCCTCCCAACCTTGGTTCTCGGATACACTAAGAGAACACAAAAAAGCATGCAGAAGGGCAGAAAGAAGGTGGAGAGAAAATTATGAGGAGGTGAGAAGAAAAGAGTATGCACAGACGTTACACGATTATAAAAAAACAATTAAAGAGGAAAAGTCCAAATATTTCACCAACAAGATCCTAGAAACAAAAAATTCCTGCAGTAAATTGTTTGACACAGTGAAAAAACTTACTAGTCCTCCAAATAGTTATCAGAAGAAGGCTGACTTAGAGTTCTGCAATACCCTGGGAACATTTTTCATTGACAAAGTAGAGACACTATACAAATCACTAAATGACAGCTCACAGCTAGACTCGGAGGACAGTATGGCAGGAAATTGCTTCACAGTACCAAGTACGAGGTTTTTCTTCCGTCCACCATCAGAGGAGCAGATCAGACAAACAGTTATGTCAACTAAGTCTGGAGCCCCCTCGGACCCTTGCCCCCCTAAAATCTTTCACATGCTTACAGATATGATTAGTGAACAGCTTACAACAGTGTTCTTGGAAATAATCAGGTCTGGAATTTTCCCCGAATCCTGGAAAATAGCATCTGTCCGACCGCTATTGAAAAAGAGTGATCTAGATCCTAATGAGCCAAGTAGCTACCGACCAATCTCAAGAATTCCCTTTTTCTCTAAGGTACTGGAAAAATTAATTAACACGCAAATTTCAACCTTTATCATGGAACAAGAGCTTCTAGATCACTCACAATATGGCTTCAGAGAAGGACATGGAACCGAGACAGCGTTGGTAATGGCAGTAGAAGAACTCAGAACTACACTGGATGAGGGAAAGAAGGCCGCCTTAATCTTATTAGATTTGTCGGCGGCCTTCGACACAGTTAATCATGGAATCCTAATTGAAAGACTAACAAAGTTAGGGCTCCATGATACTGCTACCAAATTGCTTTCATCTTATTTAACAAACAGATCGTTCGCTGTAGAAATGGATGGGCTGGTCTCCAAATCTTTCAATCTATCATGCGGAGTGCCTCAGGGTTCTTCCCTCAGCCCCACTCTCTTTAATATATATGTAGCCCCCCTGGCGGCCATAATCAGGAAAGCTGGCTTCTCGGTAGTCTCATACGCCGATGATACACAGATAGTGGTCTCGTTGTCTGACAACGTTGAGGAGACTGCCGACCGATTTAATATCTGCATGGTACAAATTAATACCTGGATGCAAAGAAATTACCTCAAATTGAATGGAGGAAAAACGGAGGTTTTGCTTTTTGGAGCTAAAACTCCCTTTTGGTCTCCAAGATGGTGGCCGGCTGAATTAGAGGAATGTCCAGCTCCAGTCACAAAAGTGAGGAACCTAGGAGTCATAATAGACGAAAAGTTAACATTTGAATGGCAAATTAAGAAATTGGCCTCTACCTTTTGGGGTATATTGAAAATGATTAATAAAATCCGTCATTTTATTCCACTGGACTCCCTTAAAACTGTGGTTGTTGCTCTAGCCTTATCACGACTGGACTATGCCAATGCCCTTTATATGGGTCTTCAAACACAGTTTTTAACTAGACTTCAAAGGCTGCAAAATGCAGCGGCTAGAATGATTTTGGACATTCCAAAGTATGAGTCTGTCTCTGTCACGGGGCCGCGGGCTCCCCTGTGACGTCCGACACACATTCACATGGCCGATACCCTGTCTTTTCCCAACAGCCTCTCGAGGAGGAGTATGACCCCAATATAACCGAAGATCCGCTGAGCAGGACGGGCGCCTTTAAAATTCCCGGGAGTGATGCAGAACCCGCCCCCAACTATCTCGTGACCTGCCCTCTACCACTGAAAAGGGAGCAGCCTCTCTACGTCAGGGGACCCAACCCGCGAGGACGAGAAGCAGACGTGAAGAACCTCACACCGGAAACCGAGGAGTCGGAGGGCTTCGTAGACGCCACGGCGGACGAAGAGTCGAGGAGACCCACGGAAGAAGGCGGAGGCGGAGGACGAAAGCCAGGAGGCCAACCGGAAGGTGTTTCGCCCAGCCACGTACCTGGAGGCGCGTGGCTCTCCCAGGTACGCGGGCGTATGGCAGGGTGATTCGGGAGGCGGGAGAAGGTTTAGTCGGCTCTCCCTTCTGTGTACCCACGTCCTATCCGGGATCACTGCACTTCCTGTAAATATGAGCACCGGTGTCCCTCACACCCTTCCCCAACAATACCTATAGAAGCAGGCGATTACATTGCTCTTCTTGTTTCCCTTGCCTTACATGCTCCAACGACGGCCCCACCGTGAACAAAGAGCCAAGAGAAACCTCCAGGCACCCTAGCAGCATACCGACCCGCCCAAGGAGTCTCGAAGAGGAACGCCCATAGAAGGACTCTGTCGTTTCTTGTATATACCTCCTGACTGAGCCGTAACGGTTGCTTGCCCTTAATGTGCTGATACGCCGCAAAAGAGAAATAAAAACAACTCCAATCTCGCACAATCTGCCTCCACGTGTCTGCCTATAGAACGTTCCCCCTCTAACGTAGACCTGAAGACCGGCCCAGGGTTTCATACGGTGACATTTGGTGGAGAATGCGGGCATTGTAACCATTAGCACCGCAATAATGGAAACCGTCATCCAACATCTAATCAAAGGGCAGGATGACCTCAAATGGGCAGTGGAACGGCAGATGGCGTCTGCTCAGGCAGATAGAGACGTCTTTAAAGATTCCTTCGCGGCACAACTGGATCATTTAGTCAAATTCTCCAGTGACAAAACAGGTGGGGGGACAGAGGTACCCCGGTCCTTTCCCACAGGTCCCACAGGCATCGCACTCCAGAAATACATACCGGGTGAAGATCCAGACTCCTACCTATTGAACTTTGAGAGAGCCGCAAGGGCCTGTAAGTGGCCAGTGGAGCAATGGCCTTTTGTACTAGCTCCCCTACTCACGGGGAACGCACAGGCGGCATACCAGGTGGCGAACCCAAACGGGACCACACCGTATGAAACCATTAAAACTGTCATTCTTGACCACCTTAGTATGGACTGCGAGGCATATCGCGTACGTTTCCGTAAAGAGAAGGGAGTCCCGGGAGAGAACCCCAAGACCCTTTTCTATCGTCTGAAGAACGAGGCTGATAAGTGGCTGCGCTCACAAGAGAGTACAAAAGAGGAAATCCTCGATAAAATATACCTAAAACAATTCTTAGAGGCCCTCCCCTACAATACTCAACGGTGGCTACGCCAACACTCAGGTCTCACCACTGCTGATGCCATCGAGATGGCCTCCACGTTTGCACGCGCCCAACCACGAATACCCCAACTGGAAACGGAGCGTGGGTCACGACTACAGAATCAAAAGACGGAAAAAAAAACCAGTAAAACCCCCTCCGGACTCTGTACGATTATTTTCACGCCGTATGGAAGGGGGACCTCCGAAGGGGCCGCAGTGCTATGACTGTGGTGACTTGGGTCACATTGCTAGAGCATGCCCCAAGAAACGATCTCAGGAAGAACCCATGGAGATCGGGTATTTACCGAAGACAGTGTTATACACGGCCGAGCTGGGGAATGCATTTTATGTGAGTGTTCTGGTGAACGGACGATCGGTAAAAGCCTTATTAGATTTCGGGTGTAGGCAGTCAGTGGTACAAAGGGAATTAGTAAAGCCCAACCAGTTATTGACCGGGCAACAGGTACACATTAGATGTGTCCACGGAGACATTAAGCCATACCCAGTAGCCCTCTTGGATATCACATACCCTGGGAAAACCCCACACTCTATCAGGGTTGGTGTCATGACAGGTCTCCCTGAAGCTTTAATAATAGTAACAGATAATCCCGAATTCCTCGACCAATTTCAGCACATCCTCCGAGCCCAGGCTCTAAACCCAGACCGAACCCCAGCAGGGTCGACAGTCACACACAACCTACTTACCCAAGAACCTTGGCTTCTGGACAGAAGCTTCATTTTTGCACAAATTCACTGCGATACTCTACGTAACGCTTGGGAGAGTGCTCAGAGAAGGAACAAAACAGATACCCCAAGCCACCCCTATTTTTTCATTGATAGGGAAATGTTGTACAGAAAGCCGGCTCCAGAAGAAGAGGCTCCGTTGTTGGTACCTAGGGCCTTTCGTGCTCAGATTATGTTCTTCTCACACTCTCACCTGACCGCTGGGCATACCGGTGTAGAGAAAACCTTAAAAAACGTGTTAAGACACTTTTATTGGCCTGGGATATACCAAGAGTTGAAACAATACTGTCAGGAGTGTGCCACATGCCAAAAGCGCAACCCCTATCAGCCACCCCATGTACCGTTGCAACCACTTCCAATCGTTGGTACACCATTCACCAGGGTTGGGATGGATATAATAGGTCCTCTCCCTAAGACCCGAAAAGGGCATGAATACTTACTCGTGGTGGTCGATTATGCCACCCGGTACCCCGAAGCCTTTCCCTTAAGAACAACGACCACCCAAAACATAGCCAATTGCCTGGTGGAATTATTTGCGAGAGTAGGGTTTCCCAAGGAGATCCTTACGGATCAGGGCACCCCTTTTATGTCCCGTACTATGAAAGAGGTGTGTACCCTCCTCGATATGTCTCACATTCGTACCTCAGTGTACCATCCACAAACTGATGGTCTGGTTGAGAGGTACAATGGGACATTAAAACTCATCCTCAAAAAAATGCTGACTGTAGAGGGAAGGGAATGGGACCGCCTCCTACCCCTCGCCCTCTATGTTATCCGGAGCCAATACCAGAGCAGCCTCGGTTGCTCATCCTTCGAGTTACTCTATGGACTGCAACCTCGGTCGCTTTTGGACATGACAAGGGAGGCATGGGAGTAGGAAGAGGAGATAGGCACCAAGGAAATGCTTGAGTATACACGGGATCTCAAGTCCCGCTTAGGGAAATTACGAGACCTGGCATACTCACACCTAGAAAAAAAACAGAAGGAACAAGCATACCACTATAACAAGGGGAAAAAGTGGAGACTCCTAAAGGTAGGAGACTGGGTGCTCATCATGATGCCTTCCTCCACATGCAAGTTCAGGGCCGAAAAACTGGGTCCCTATAAAATCGTTGGGACAGTGGGGAAAACCAGCTATAAACTCCAAATAAAGCCCAATAGAGTACAAACGTACCACATTAACCTCCTTCGCAAGTGGTTAGGCCCGATTCCCCAAACGGTGGGCTTTACCTTACCCACTCTCAAGACATCCGACACTACATTAGAACAATTGGTAGTCAACACAGAGCTAGACAGCAGACACAGGGAAGAGCTCAATACCCTCCTACAGCAATATGTCCATCTGTTCTCCGACCTGCCCGGTAGAACCACCCTCGCCGAGCATAGGATACACACACTTCCAGGTCAAGGGGTTAATAAAAAAACCATACAGAATTCCTGCTGCCAGACAGGAAGCCGTACGGCAGGAGGTGCGGGACATGATAAAGATGGGGGTCATACAACCCTCCAGAAGCGAATGGAACTCACCCATAGTGATGGTACCGAAACCCGATGGGTCCATTCGCTTCTGCATGGACTTCAGGGCCCTCAACGAAATATCGAAATTTGATTCATATCCCATACCCAGGGTGGATGACTTATTGAGAAACTAGGGGAGGCCCGCTTTATCACAACATTGGACCTTACCAAGGGGTATTGGCAGGTCCCCTTGCATCCCTCAGACAGAGAAAAGACCGCCTTCTCCACCCGACGGGTTGTATGAGTTTCTGGTGCTTCCCTTTGGTCTTCATGGGGCGCCGGCAACATTTCAACGCCTCATGAATGAGGTACTGAAAGACGTCCGACATTGTGCATCAGCATACCTCGACTACATAGTCGTGTTTAGCTCGACTCGGGAGGAACACCTACAGCACCTCAACCTAGTCTTGGGCGCTTTACGGGAGGCGGGCCCACATATCAATTCCAAGAAATCCCGAGTAGGTTACCACTCTGTCAAATATCTAGGATATGTGTTAGGTCAAGGGATGATCGCTCCTCAAGAAGAGAAGGTACGGGCTATCCGAGAGACCCCCTTTCCTAGCACTAAAAGAGAGGTACGCGCCTTCTTGGGCCTCCTCGGATACTATAGGAGGTTTATCCCCTCATATTCGGAGATAGCCGGACCTCTCACTGATGTGCTAAAAAAGGATGTAAAGCTCAAAGTTCTCCAGCAGCCTTCTGAGACCCTAAAAAAAGCCTTCGAAAACCTTAAACTCGCCATCACTACTAGCCCAGTACTGGTGTCACCCGACTTCACACGACCCTTCATGTTACAAACAGACGCCTCCGGGTGTGGGATTGGAGCAGTACTATCCCAAGTATCGAAGGAGGGGATAGAACATCCGGTTCTCTTTATAAGTCGAAAACTGTTCCCCAGAGAAATGAAATATCCGACCATCGAAAAAGAGTGCCTAGCTGTAAAATGGGCTATAGATAAATTAAGATTCTATTTGGAAGGAACCCACTTCACTCTGTATACGGACCATGCCCCTCTACAATGGTTAAGCAGAAACCAAGGACACAACCCTAGGGTCTTTAGATGGTTCCTGACCTTACAACCCTTCTCCTTTACCATCAAACACAAAAAAGGCAGTGAGAACAGGAATGCGGACTTCTTATCACGCATTCTACCTCTCCCCGATCGGGAGAATCCTAGGGGGGAGGAATGTCACGGGGCCGCGGGCTCCCCTGTGACGTCCGACACACATTCACATGGCCGATACCCTGTCTTTTCCCAACAGCCTCTCGAGGAGGAGTATGACCCCAATATAACCGAAGATCCGCTGAGCAGGACAGGCGCCTTTAAAATTCCCGGGAGTGATGCAGAACCCGCCCCCAACTATCTCGTGACCTGCCCTCTACCACTGAAAAGGGAGCAGCCTCTCTACATCAGGGGACCCAACCCGCGAGGACGAGAAGCAGACGTGAAGAACCTCACACCGGAAACCGAGGAGTCGGAGGGCTTCGTAGACGCCACGGCGGACGAAGAGTCGAGGAGACCCACGGGCGGAGGCGGAGGACGAAAGCCAGGAGGCCAACCGGAAGGTGTTTCGCCCAGCCACGTACCTGGAGGCGCGTGGCTCTCCCAGGTACGCGGGCGTATGGCAGGGTGGTTCGGGAGGCGGGAGAAGGTTTAGTCGGCTCTCCCTTCTGTGTACCCACGTCCTATCCGGGATCACTGCACTTCCTGTAAATATGAGCACCGGTGTCCCTCACACCCTTCCCCAACAATACCTATAGAAGCAGGCGATTACATTGCTCTTCTTGTTTCCCTTGCCTTACATGCTCCAACAACGGCCCCGCCGTGAACAAAGAGCCAAGAGAAACCTCCAGGCACCCTAGCAGCATACCGACCCGCCCAAGGAGTCTCGAAGAGGAACGCCCATAGAAGGACTCTGTCGTTTCTTGTATATACCTCCTGACTGAGCCGTAACGGTTGCTTGCCCTTAATGTGCTAATACGCCGCAAAAGAGAAATAAAAACAACTCCAATCTCGCACAATCTGCCTCCACGTGTCTGCCTATAGAACGGTCCCCCTCTAACGTAGACCTGAAGACCGGCCCAGGGTTTCATACGGTGGCAGTCTACCTCAAACTGAAAGAACTTCACTGGCTTCCTGTGGCCAAAAGAATCATCTTTAAGTCACAGTGCCTTGCATTCAAGGCACTGCAAGGGAATGGATCACACTATTTCAAAACACACATAAAAAAATTACATCCCATCCAGGAATCTGAGGTCCTCACAAGTCAAGTCAAGTCAAGTCAAGTCAAAGAATTTATATAGCGCACTACATACCCGGAGGGTCTCAAGGCGCTTAGGGAGGGGAGGAGGATTACTTGTCAAATATCCACGTTTTAAGTTGCTTTCTGAATGCTAGGTGGTTCTGGGTAAGGCGAAGGTAAGTGGGGAGTGAGTTCCATGTTTTAGCAGCCAGGTATGAGAAGGATCTGCCTCCCATTGTGGTCTTGTTGATGCGAGGTACAGTGGCGAGGGCTTGGCTGGAAGAACGTAGTTGGCGGGAGGGGGTGTAGAAGGACAGTCGTGAGTTGAGGCATTCTGGTCCGATGTCGTAGAGTGATTTGTGTGCGTGGGTTAGCAGTCGGAAAGTGATCCTCTTATTGACGGGTAGCCAGTGGAGGTCTTTCAGGTGACCAGAGATGTGTTCGTTGCGCGGGATGTCTAATATGATCCTGGCTGAGGCGTTTTGGATTCGTTGGAGTTTCTTCTGGAGTTTAGCGGTAGTACCTGCGTAGAGGGTGTTTCCGTAGTCCAGTCGGCTCGTGACCAGAGCATGGGTGACTGTTTTTCTGGTTTCGGTGGGGATCCAGCGAAATGTTTTTTTGAGCATGCGAAGAATGTTGAAGCAGGATGAGGATACGGCGTTGACTTGTCTGTACATTGAGAGTGAAGAATCCAGGATAACGCCTAGGTTCCGTGCGTGGTCTGTCGGGATGGGTGCTTTTCTAAGAGCTTCCGGCCACCAGGAGTCGTCCCAAGCAGAGGGGGAAGTACCTAAGATGAGGACTTCTGTTTTATCTGAGTTCAGTTTCAGACGGCTGTGTTTCATCCATTCGGCAACTTCTTTCATTCCTTCGTGTAGGTTAGTTTTGGCGGGGCTGGGGTCATTAGTGAGAGAAAGGATCAGTTGAGTGTCATCCGCGTAGGAGATGATGTTGAGGTTGTGTTGGCGGGCGATGGTCGCGAGGGGACTCATGTATACGTTGAAGAGGGTGGGACTGAGTGAGGATCCTTGTGGTACGCCACAGATGACTTCAGTGGCCTCGGACTTGAATGGTGGAAGGCGGACTCTCTGGGATCTACCGGTGAGGAACGAGGTGATCCATTCAAGTGCTTTTCCTTGTATTCCGATATTTCTGAGGCGTTGTAAAAGGGTGCTGTGGCAGACTGTGTCGAAGGCTGCAGAGAGGTCGAGGAGGATGAGGGCGACTGTGTCTCCATTGTCCAGTAGAGTTCGAATGTCGTCTGTTGCTGCGATGAGGGCGGTCTCAGTGCTGTGTTTTGCTCGGAAGCCGGACTGTGAGGAGTCGAGGGATTTGTTGGCTTCGAGAAAAGCGGCGAGCTGGTTGTTGACAGCTTTCTCGATTACTTTGGCCGGGAATGGAAGGAGCGAAATGGGGCGGTAATTTTTGAGTTCGGTGGGGTCCGCTGTGGGTTTTTTCAGAAGGGCGGTGAGTTCAGCGTGTTTCCATTTTTCCGGGAAGGTGGCGGAGTTGAAGGAGCAGTTGATGACGTCTCGGAGGTGTGGTGCTATGACGGAGTCTGCTTTGTTGAAGATGTGGTGAGGACATGGGTCTGTGGGGGATCCTGAGTGGATGGAGCTCATCAGGCGGATGGTGTCCTCAGTGGAGATTGGGTTCCAGTCGTTAAGGGTGTTCAAGGGGGGAGAATGTTCGGCATATGGTTCGGTGGGTTGGTCTCCGGGTTGGTTGTCGAAGCTGTTGTGGATGTCTGCAATTTTGTTGTGGAAGGATGAGGCTAGGGAGTCGCAGAGGGTTTGAGAGGGGGTGATGTCGTTGGAGTTGGCCGAGGGATTGGTAAACTCCTTGACGATGTTGAAAAGTTCCTTGCTGTTGTGGGCGCTGTTGTCAAGTCGATCCTTGAATGCTGTTTTCTTGGCCTTTCGGATTAATTGGTGGTGTGTGCGGGTGGCGTTTTTGAAGGCGTCCTTGGTGCTAGTGGTTGGGTCTTTTTTCCAGGCCTTTTCGAGGGAGCGGCAGAGTTTCTTGGATTTCTTAAGATCATCGTTGAACCAGGAGGCCTTCTTGCTGCCAAGTTTGATTTGTCGTTTTTTCAGTGGTGCTAAGGTGTCGGCGGTGTTGGATAACCAAAGGGTGAAGTTGGCGGCGGCTTGGTTTGGGTTAGAAGAGTGGGCTGGGGTGTTTAGAAGGAGCGATGAGGAGATCTGGTCGATGGTGATTTTGTTCCAGTTTCTTTGCAGAGTTGGTTGGAGGTGGTTGGTGGGTTTTGGCTTGTTGTAGGTGAAGTGAACGCAGCTGTGGTCAGTCCAGAGGAGATCCGTAGTGTAGTTGAAGGAGACATGTTTGCTGGAGGTGAAGATGGGGTCGAGTGTGTGGCCTGCGATGTGGGTGGGGGAAGTGACCAGTTGTTTAAGTCCGAGGTTGGCGAGGTTGTCCAAGAGGGTGGTGGTGTTGCGGTCGTTGATCTTTTCAAGGTGAAAGTTGAGGTCTCCCAGAAGGATGTAGTCTTTGGAGGGGAGCGCGTGTGGAGTGATGAAGTCCGTGATTTCTTCACTGAATTTTGCGCGGGGTCCTGGTGGTCTGTAGAGGAGGGTGCCTCTGAGTGTGGTCTTGGGGTCGATGTGGATCTGGAAGTTAAGGTGTTCGGAGTTGGCGAGGTTGGTGTCAGAGCTGGTTGAGATGCGGATTGATTTTTTATGGACGATAGCGATTCCTCCTCCTGTGTGGCCGGTACGGTCTTTGCGTGTGATCTTATAATCTTCAGGGATGGCAATGGTGATGTCTGGGGCGGAGGAAGCGTTCATCCATGTTTCTGTTAGGAAGGCGACGTCCGGAGAGATGGTGTCTAGTAGATTCCATAGGTCAATGGCGTGCCTGTGGATCGATCGGGTGTTGAGAAGGATGCATTGTAGGTGATTGGGGTCGGGAATTTGTGGTGTGGTCGTAGCGGAGATGTTGTCGGTGCCGCTGAATTTGCAGGAGTAGCAAGAGAAAGGTCCATGGGTGTGTCCGGGAGCGGCTTGGACGCAGTTGGGGGCGCGACCGGGGTTGAGGGCTAGGAGGGTGGTGGCATCGTAAGTGATGCGGGAGGGGTGGGGGGTGCAAGGGCCAGGGGGTCTGGCGCTGGGCGCGGTCCCGGCGCGGACGGGCGTAGACGGGCTTACCTTTGGCGCACCTTCGGCGCGGATTGGGCGTGGTCGCTGCGCGTGAACGCTGCGCGCGGGAACGGATGTCATATAAGGAGGGTGGGGGGGAGGGGCGAGGGCGGCTCAGCTGGGAGGCGGGGCGGGCTAAGTAGGAGGACAACAACAACAAAATGGAGGGCGCTTGGGGGAATACACTAAAAGAGCAGGAAAGTCGCGCTGGCAATCTTAATAATGAAATATGCAAAGCGGCATACAAAGCGCACAGCAGGCAATTAATTTCACACAGTTTCCAGCAAGAAGCGTTACACAACGATACCGGAGCCAAAGGGAGCGACCACTCAGCTGGGAAGCGTCGAGTGAGTCACAGCGCTTCCAGGTAACGGAGCGCTGTTGTAGTCTGTGGGAGGGCGGCTCAGCTGGGAGGCGGGGCGGGCTAAGTAGGAGGACAACAACAACAAAATGGAGGGCGCTTGGGGGAATACACTAAAAGAGCAGGAAAGTCGCGCTGGCAATCTTAATAATGAAATATGCAAAGCGGCATACAAAGCGCACAGCAGGCAATTAATTTCACACAGTTTCCAGCAAGAAGCGTTACACAACGATACCGGAGCCAAAGGGAGCGACCACTCAGCTGGGAAGCGTCGAGTGAGTCACAGCGCTTCCAGGTAACGGAGCGCTGTTGTAGTCTGTGGGAGGGCGGCTCAGCTGGGAGGCGGGGCGGGCTAAGTAGGAGGACAACAACAACAAAATGGAGGGCGCTTGGGGGAATACACTAAAAGAGCAGGAAAGTCGCGCTGGCAATCTTAATAATGAAATATGCAAAGCGGCATACAAAGCGCACAGCAGGCAATTAATTTCACACAGTTTCCAGCAAGAAGCGTTACACAACGATACCGGAGCCAAAGGGAGCGACCACTCAGCTGGGAAGCGTCGAGTGAGTCACAGCGCTTCCAGGTAACGGAGCGCTGTTGTAGTCTGTGGGAGGGCGGCTCAGCTGGGAGGCGGGGCGGGCTAAGTAGGAGGACAACAACAACAAAATGGAGGGCGCTTGGGGGAATACACTAAAAGAGCAGGAAAGTCGCGCTGGCAATCTTAATAATGAAATATGCAAAGCGGCATACAAAGCGCACAGCAGGCAATTAATTTCACACAGTTTCCAGCAAGAAGCGTTACACAACGATACCGGAGCCAAAGGGAGCGACCACTCAGCTGGGAAGCGTCGAGTGAGTCAAGCACTCCTATCAGTACCTAGATACAAGCAGGTGTGATGGGGGGGCAGAAGTTTCTTCCTGGGAACAGCAAAAATTTGGAACAGCCTACCTATGTCATTAAAGAATAGCAACTCACTAATGACTTTTAGAGGTTTGCTTAAAACATGGCTGTTTAAGAACTAACTATCTAAGTATCTGGTGGTCGAAGCAAAACTGCACAGAATCCTTATATGTCGCTCATAGCGCCAAGACGCCTCTGGGCATTCGTGCGCTCTACAAATCGATAATTCAAATCAAATCAATCAAAGCCTCTCCACTGAGATCACCAGATTGCCCACTGGCATGTCTGGCTGCTACCCATACCCTCAGCGCCTTTTGTAGCTCATCCTTCCTGGTGAGGCCTCTGACCTGGACTTTCAGGTTCTTGCAAATCGCTTTCAATTCCTTTATATTGTAGGATTCCAACCTATCCTCCTCAAAGGCAATTTCCATTGATGCAATTGATGATGCTCTAGATTCAGGCATATTGAAGTAGCAAATTCAAACTGGCAAGATAAAAAAATAGGCCAAAGAGAAAAAGAACGTATGTGGTACGTAATGGTCTGCGATTATGGTAGTAGTGCACACCAATCACTGTAAGTCAAGTGCAACACAAGTCCTATCCTCACCGCTGACAACCAATGTTAGAGATGGGGGTCTCTAGTTGGCAAGGGCTTGCACCTTTGTCCAAATAGGGACCCTTCTTCCTAGTCAGGGTAAGGGAGTTACACTCCTAAAATAACCCCTGCTTACCCCCTTGGTAGCATGGCACGAGCAGTCAGGCTTATCTTAGAGGCAGTGTGTAAAGCATTTGCACATAACCAACAGTAATACAGTGTAAGCACTACAAATGGAAACCACACCAGTTTAGAAAAATATCCAATATTTTTATATACTTCAGACAAGACCAAAACGGTAAAAATCCACAATACAGTACTTAAAAATCTTCAGTTATCAAAATAATCTTGAAAAAAAGTTCCTTGATGTTGATAGCTCCGTCCGGGGCAATCACACCGTCGTGAGCAAACAAATCCAAACAGTTCTGGCTGACTGCGGCGTCGCGGGCCAGCTACGGCATTGGGAAAACCCGCAAACAGTACCTTTCAGAAATGCAGGGCGTCGATGACCTCTCGTTGAGCTTCCGAACACATGGCGTCTGCAGGCGTCGATTCCGGAGATCGGTGCAGGAGTCGTCTGGGCCCTCGAAGTAACACGTGTTGCAGATCGAACTTCTCTTTGCTGGAGTCAGGAGCGCTGGAAGTGCGGCGTGCGGTGCCCTCAGGTCACGGTGCGGGCAGCGGCTCGGTGACGGCGTCAGATGGCGTCATCGGTGAGACCAGGGTCGCGGTGTGAGATGAAAGCGGTGCTCGTCACGGTGCTGGCAGGTCATGGTGCAAGCAGCGGCGTCATCGTTGCTGAAGCGCTGTCGTCGGCTGATGAACTGGAGTCAATGGCACCGGCAGGCCAAGGCTGCGGTGCGTGTAACTTTACGAGCGGTGTGTCCTTGAACCACAGTGCAAGCAGCGGCGTTGATTTCGGCATGGAGTGGTGTCGTCAGGGATACCACGGCGGCATGAAGCGAGGCGGTGTGGAGTGCGGGGCCCACAGGTCGCAGTGCGAGCACTGACTCGGTGGCGGCATCAGCAGGCGTCGTCGGTGAGACCAGGGTCGCGGTGCGGCGTTGCAGCAGTGTCCTCTGCAGTGCCTTCAGGACACTGAGTCAGCAGCAGCGTTGTAGATGGCGTCAAGCATGAAGTCTTTACTGTTCCTGAGACTTCTTGAACAGGGGGAAAGCTCTACCTCAAGCCCTTGGAGAAACTCCCAAAAGTAGATTGCAGAAAGTTCAGTCCAGTCCTCTCACTGCCCAAGACAAAAGCAGCCACTGCAGGCCAACACAGCAAAGCAAACAGCAAAGTGGTAGTTCCTCCTCACAACTTCTCCAGCTCTTCTTCTTGGCAGTCTTCTTGATCCAAAAGAGTTCTTAAATCTTGGGGTCTGGGCCTCAATATTTATACTAGCAAATCCTTTGTCCTCTGCAGACAGAGGGTCCTGTACCTAGTTCAAACCAGTTCTGGGTGCATTCTGCCATTATGCACCTTCTTCCTTTGTCAGTGTGGGCCAGGGTCCTCAGACGCACCGCACCACAGGAGGTGGAGGCAGCATTGTGGAAGGCAGGCACAGCCCTATTCAGACCCAGGTGCTACTCCTCCCACCCATCTACATGCAGATAAGTCTATTCAGCCCTGTGCTGACTCACCCTATCTCCTGGAGTCTCCCCCAGCCCATGTCACTCACAAACCAGACAGACAATACACAAGCTAGCAGAGGCAGGCTGGATGGTTAGGTAAGAAAATACCTACTTTCTAAAAGTGATATTTTCAAACACAATGTTAAAACCATCTTCCCTAAAAGATGTATTTTATCATTCTGAGTTAAGGCATACTAAACTCTAATTCCTGCCGTGTTCCCTGGGTCAGTTAGGATTATAGGATGTTATAATCAAACTCCCCATTCTGGCCTATGGGTAACAGCTAGCCTTGCAATAGTGAAAAACGAAGTAGGCTGTAATTCACTATCAGGTCGGTGAAGAGAAAAGATGGCATTCATCTACCTTAGTCTTTTGTGTATCTGTTATGTTTGTGTGTATGCCTGTTTTTGTAAGAAAAAAAGTGAGAGAAAGAGAGAGAGAATCCAGACACTCTCAGTAGGTATTTTAAAGAAAATTAGTGGCACTTTGTTTGTACATGTCTGCTCGGCAACAAAGATTCATAAATACCATAAAAGGGAGGGTGAGTGAGTGAGTGGATAGATGAGTGAGCAATGGGGGGATGAATAGATGGATGAATCGATGATTGGATGAGTGAAAGCATGCATGGGTGGATGATTGGATAAAAGGGCGAATGATGGTCGGAAAAGTGAAAGATTGGATGGATGAATGAAAGAAAGGTAGGGAGGATGGATGAAAGGGTGGATGATTGAGGAGTGAAAGGAGGGATTGAGTGAAAGGGTGGATGGAATAAAGGAGTGAAAGGGTTGATGAATGGATGAGCGAAAGGATTGATGGATGAGGGAAAGGGTGGATAAAGAGATAGATGAGTGAAAGGATGAATGGATAGGTTTGGAGATGGATGGATAGGTTTGGATATGAAGGGTGGATAGACGGAATGGTGAAAAACTGAATGATTGATGAAAGACTGAATAGACAATAGAATGTAAAGGTTAAATGGTGGACATCAGCAGGTAAATGGTAGGATGAATGGATAGATCGATGGAAGAGACAAGATATCTTCTGGGGAGGGTCATGTTGAGTTGCTTCATTTGCTTGGTGCATAAGAGCTTTGGTTCGATGTGGGGGTATTTGCAGTTTCTTCCTACTCGCGTCCTCAAAAATATATAGTATTGTGCCAAACAACAATTAACAGTATGACATTAAGAAGGTGCAACTATTGCAAAAAAAGGAAATGTTAATATATTATTCCATTTCTCTTTCATTTTTTGTAATAAATTAACCTGCTTTGTTGATATAAACACATTTCTCATGTGTTTTGGATTGTGCTGCAACTAATATAGAAGTTGTTAAGTATCATCATGTCTTGCCCTTAGCCCCGCCCCCTTACCACAACCTCATTTTAATGAGTACCTGCACTTATTTTTTCCGATTTAAAGCACTGGTTGTTAATGCATTTGGAAACATTGGTGGATAGATATATTTCACTGAGAGCGCAGCAAGTTGCATAGTCATGTGTCGCATCCATACGGCTGGTTTCTTTATTTTTCTTTTTTTTAAAAAGAGGGAGTACGGTACACCTTTCTTGCAGTGATTTTCCAGCCTAGCCTTTCCGGGGAGGGGGGGGGGGGTGAGGGAGGGCGACTACAAATCCCAGAATGCTAGTGTTATTGGATAAAAAGTAGTGTGATCTATCACATAGTCGTGTACCAAGTGATGTGCAAGGCTCTTTCTTCTCCTGGGGCGAGTACCACGAAAACTCTCACGTTGGCCGATGCGATGCACGAGTCACTCTTAACCTCGCAGGACTTTTCAGAGGCGAAGTAGAGCTTCACTAGTGGTTGTAGTAACTCTCCTGTTACTTTAACGCAAACAGGAAGTGGCGCCTGGAACAGAGGCCAAGCCTTGCTACTGAGGCCCTGCCCTCCACCGTGCACTTAAAGACTAAGAGATTGAGGACGCTTGAGATAACACCTGCCGGCAGCATGTGGCTCCTGTACCTGGCATCAGTGCTGCTACCCCTGCTCCTCGTCGTAAAGCTATGGGGGAGGAGGAAGAAGCGCTCCCTGAACCCATTCGAGGCGGATGCCCGGAGACCCCCAGCCCCGCTCGTAACCGACAAAGCTGTCCGAAGGCAGGTCATCAAGCAAGGTAAGCAGTCGACTGCCTCCGCCTTTCAGGCAGCCTTCCGGAGACCCCGGCACGTGACGGTCATACTCCCCGCGCACGCGCGACAGAGGCGAACCTTAAAGTGCGGCTGCCCGTCATTTGATTGGAACCACGTGTCCTAGCCCTGAAGTGAAGGTTTTATTTTTTGAGGGTCGCGACTTGTTTCTGTTCTTTATAAACATAACCGTTGTGCTAGTGAAACTGTCTGAAAAGGACACTCGGGGGCATATTATCAAGATAGGCGATACAATTATCGCCGCTTTAGCGGCAGAAAACTGCCGCTAAAACGGCAATAATGGGCTTGATAATATGCTCTATGGAATTCCAGTTGAAGCCCATGTTAGATGGCCTTCACATCTAACATGGGCTTTTCAATTGGAATCCCATAGAGCATATTATCAAGCCCATTATCGCCGTTTTAGTGGCAGTTTTCTGCCGCTAAAGCGGCGATAATTTTATCGCCTGTCTTGATAATATGCCCCATGGTCCGTAAACTAGACGTTAACCTCCCTCGCCTATCACTTCTGTTTTAGCGCCGACATCCTGTGCGGATGTCCTCAGATTACCTGACAGAACTGTAATTAATAATTAATCCAACGAGTTCCTAATAATAAACCCAAGAGCGGGTGAAGCAACCGTGAGTCAGCAGAATAAACCAATCCAGCGTTAAAACAGTTCTGCTGGTTAATGCGACTGTTGTTGGTGTCTGGTGAAACTGTCTGAAATAGTCGCCCAGCCTGTAAAACAGTACAGACCTTAACTCCCCCACCCTCGCCTGTCACTGCTGTGTAACACAAACATCCCACACTCTGTCATCAGATTACCCGAGCGTCTTGTATTTTTTCAACTGAGTTGTTAATAATTAATCCACAGTGCCCTAAAGTGTGTGTGAGCAAATAAAATAATCGAGCGTTAAAATTGCTCAGTAAATTAACGCAATTGTTTTTAGGAAGCTCAGTTGGTTACATTTCAGTTTCTACGAGCTCTCCATCACTACACAACTAGGTAAACTTCAGTCTCTAAGAGCTCTCCACTGCTACACAGGAATGGAGAGCTCTTAGAAATTGAAGTTTACCTAGCTGGCGTTCTTCTGACGTTTGAAAGTTGGACTAAAAGTGGCTTGTAATTAACAGCAAAGGCAGGTGCTTTCGGAGCTCTGTGTTGGGCTTATGAGACAACATTTGTTTTGTAGCTAAATGCCTTCCATGACAGTCGTGCAAAAATAAAGCAGCTTAGTTGTGCAAAAAAACACAAACCTAAACAAAGCTGCCTCCAAAAGGCAGACGTGTCTGAACGAACTATTGACTAATAAGCGAGTGTCTGGATGGATGTAGACAGGTTAAATGGCTCTTACAGTCTGGGGCCCTTAGACAGCGGTAGTGATAGTGTTAAGACAATGCAACACCAAAGGATGATGGACGGAATTCTGAACTTTGTCAAACATTCACCCCCAGTCACAGATCTGGGTTTAATCCATTGTTATTTTGCTTGTCATGCCATTCCAGTTTAGACCTAGCCATATGCAAAGCAGTCTTGACCCTGCTCCCCATGGGAACAGTCCAGCTCGAATTGCCAGGTCAGGTCCTCTCTGGATCGGAAAACAAGCATCCTGGGACCCGTTTCGGGGTATTACGCCTCAACAGCGGAACTCCAGCTCGAAGTGCCCTGGTAGGCATTGCTCAAGGTACGAGACCTGGGAGGAGTGAAAGCGCAGTATGGGCCACCCACAGATTGTTCCAGAGATGCCAAGGGCAGAGTTGGGCTGCCCTCTCTCTGGAAGCAATGGTGATGGGTAGCAGGTAGTTGCTGGGACAGAATGGGCAGATGGTGCCACCCTGGTGCAGTCCCACATGTGATCGGAATCTATGGAGTTGCTAGGACCTGCAGTTTGGGATTACTTTAGAGATGGGATGGGAGGAGACACCGCTATAGCTCCTAGAGGTTGTGCCTGGGATGCTGAGGTGGAAGCACTGTTTCTGTAAGTGGCAGTGCTTAGCTATGCCTGTGAGGATTCTTTTATGATCAATCACCAATTCAAATATCCAATGCAGAATGTGTGACTGCACAATATTTCTGTGGGCTTAACCATATGTGGCAGTCTAATTGCCCGATTGAAGCACCTGGCAAAGACTAAGGGGGGTGGGGGATGAGCCAAAGCAATCCATGGCTGAAAAGGGCGAGCAAAAGCTGCTCACTGTGTATGTTTAGTTATTGTGCTCAACTCTCTGTAGCCAGACCGAAGAATAACATCTTGAGGCTTGCTGCATTTCGTGTGCAAAGGCTTGTTTTATCTTGACCGGAGCCCCTGCAACTCCCAGAAGAAGAAAAGTAGGGACCAGAGCTTTAAGTGGGATGAAAAAAACTGGGGGGTCTCTCAAAGGGGCGTGGCCAATGTAATGAAGGTTGTGGCTTAAAAACACGTAAGCAAAAAATCTGTGCTTAGCATAGTGTGCTGCCCAACTTGTATTGCTGTTTCTGTCATTGCATCCAGATATATGATACAACAAGTAACATCATACCTAAAGCAAGTCAGGACTATTGGCTTTGTCAATGGTTGTTAGTTGCGTAAGATAAACAAGCAGCAACTATGGCTTGTATATAATATTGAAAATGCTTCCACTTAAAGCCCTGGTGACACTACGGCAGTGTTGCTGCTCCTGAGTTTCAAAAAGAGAAGGGAAATCCAGATAGAAAATGACTCTCTTTAAAGGATTTCCCTTCCCCTACAACGCTCACCTGGCATGACGTCATGCCGTAACTTCTCCACAAGTGAGCAGTTTGAGCACGCGCACATCCATGTGCCTGCTGTCACTGCAGTCCTGAAAAAAATGGACCGCCTCTGCCAGGGTACAAAACAGAGCCCGATAGAGACCCGTTTCGAGGCCTCTTTTAAACAAGCATTGGCATAGCCAATAGGTCTCGCTTTTGGGACCTTATTAGAATTTAGTTTTGCAGCACAATATCCTTGGTGCAACAACATCAGCTGTTGCATGGCTAAACCGCGTACCTTATAAGTGTTTAGCCATGCAACAGTTGATGTTGTTGCACCAAGGATATTGTGCTGCATAACTAAAGACTTGTAAGGTCCCAAAAGCGAGACCTATTGGCTATGCCAATGCTTGTTTTTTTACCAATGAGAAATGGTAAATGTAGCATTGTTCCACGTGTTAGTGCGTGTTTGAGGCACCTCGATAGGGTAGTTGTGAACTGTTGCTTTATAAACATTAAATGCTGTGCATTAAAATTGAATGTTTGGACGGCAATAGAGAATGCATTTTCCCCCCTTGTAGTGCATGTTTTAATATGTATGAGAGCCCTGGTAATAGATAACGAATGACCTGTGTTGTTGCTGGGGCCTCACTGTTCTTTCTGCCTGTTTTTTGCGAGCGTTGCGGAATGTGCTTCCTTGAGATAAGCACAAGTGTTATGGGGCTCCCTTTGCTCGACCAGAAGAATTCCTTGGGTTTGCTTTTGAAGTGGAGTGGGGGGCGGGTGTTTTATGACCCCTCCGTCCGTCTGCTTAGAAACCTTTTGCAGACGTGAGCTGCATCTGGTGCCGCGTTAGAAGTGTTGAGCCAAGATATTTACTGGTTGTGATCAACAAAGGCTTGTATTTCTGGGAGTCCTAATAATATCTGATGGCTTTTTAACTGTTTCCTCCGTTGATATGAGAAACATTCTTTGGAGTTAATCCTGACGTGCCCTGAAACGCTGCTGGGAGGACGCTGTGTGTCCAGATACTGTGGCCGACCCATCTTTGCTGCCTTCACGCCTTATTGAACTACCGGCTTTAGGGAGGGCGGGACTGCGAGGACCAGCTTTCCAGCGCCTGGAGCAACATCGGCGCAGCTGGGTCCTCTTCCCTGGCCCTCCCCCTTGTTAATTGCAGCGACTCACGGCCCCTGCTTCGCGGGTGCCGCTCGGCGATAAAAACCCGTGGTGTGAGAAACTCTTGTGTGCCCTGAAACGCTGCTGGGAGGACGCTGTGTGTCCAGATACTGTGGCCGACCCATCTTTGCTGCCTTCACGCCTTATTGAACTACCGGCTTTAAGGAGGGCGGGACTGAGAGGACCAGCTTTCCAGCGCCTGGAGCAACATCGGCGCAGCTGGGTCCTCTTCCCTGGCCCTCCCCCTTCCTGCTCCCTCCGGACAAATACGGCCCACTCTCTCCGCGCTAGCGGAACGCGCGCGGAACGAAGCGCGGTGCGAAGCCCGGGCCAAGGGCGGGCCCGTTGTAGCCCGTTGGAGCCCGAGAGAGTCTGGACCGGGCCACCCCCCTTTCATTCACGGACTTACGTGTAGGTTTTAACTGGGCTTAAAATATACATTGTATGCATTTTGTTGGCCGACAGGGCATAGCTGGTGTTAGGCTGTTGATCGACATAGCTGTGGGCGCTTTAGCGCTATTCTGTCATACATCCTGTTGTTAGCGTAATGGCTACCAAAGCGGGCAGGAACCTCACTCCAAATGCTAACCTTACGGGCACCCTAGACAATTTTATAATCAGAGCAAATTCAGTGATAGACCAGGGCATTGTTCTCATGGAACGAAGAGTTTCACAGGAACTCGCACTGGCTAGACGATCATCCCTGGGTCTTTTTGCTTCTGCTTGCACCCCTCGAGCTATGGAGGGTACTCCCAACTGCACAGGTGTTAAACCATCCACACTCCCTTTGACCCAATTTATAGACGACACACCTCAAAGTGATACTATGAGCTGTGATGATTTGCCAGCATCACCGAAAGCTAGATCCCCTCCACTGCCGAGCTCTGGTCCAACCCTGCGAAAGAAGAAGGATAAAACTCTGGGGATGCTTCCCAAAACTAAGTCCAAAGCTCCTAGTCGGAAAAGAATTAACCCTGGGGGAACCAAAACTATTAAACACCGGGTTAATATAACCACTGCGGCTCCCACTATGCTCACTGAAGACTCAGAGACCTGTACCATGCACCCAGATTCTATTCCATTAACGGTCGATGTAAGTGCTCCTCCTAACATCTCACTTCAAGCTGATGGGGCTGTAACAATTATGCAACTAAATTCATTGCTGCATACCCTACTAGATCCCCTGGAAAAAAGGTTAGACAGTATAGCATCTCACCTGGCACTGCTTGAGACTCATATTAAGGGTACATATGGTAACGTTTGTAATAAAATACAATCGCAATGCTCCTGCAATTGCACCCCTAATAGTAGGACAGACGGGATATCGCATGCTGTTTCTTCCAATTGCTCAAACACCCAGCCACTGAACAACCCCCCTGTAGCAGCACAGGCAGCTCCTGCTAATATCCCCAACCCCCCTTCATTACAACACTAAGATAGGCTCTTTGATATCCAACACCCTGTCCCCAACATCCCAGAATTGGTTCCTGCGACAAAAGGTAGTGTTAATGGAAGACCGATAAGGAGGGGAGGAAAGGGAGAGGTACCTGGGCCCACTACGACAATTGACTTACCTCCTGAAGCAAGCCCCTATGTGGCCATACTCACAGGGGTTCCTGAAATTAATGGAGCTACTACGGAGGATTTTAATTCTTTGAAGAACAAGACGATGCAATGGCTGTGCACCCATAGGCCCCTGCCCCCTCATGTTAGAAGTGAGATTATCATGGTCAGAAGGGTGGGTTGGATAGGACACCCCCCCAAAACTCTCCAAGGTGACTGCGTTATAGTTAACTTCAGGGATCCTAGAACAGTGGAGTACATCTGCAGGTGGGGATCCTCCCGCTCAGAAACTAAAATTGCAGTATGCCCACTCACATCTTTTTACCCTAGCGAATCTCTGATCCGGCTAGAAAACAAATGGACCCAAGTACCCTACTCCCGTTGGGGGCGTGGCGGGAATATAAGGCTAGATGCTTATACCCTGCCCCGCCCTCTCACCCCCCTTTATAACAGGTTCAGCCATTTAGATTAGGTTGACTGACTGGCTAGGGCAACAGATGGAACTCAGGTCCCCGATCAGAAAGGGGTAACTCGTGAAGGTAACATGCTTTCCTGCAATTGGGAGCTTTCTTCCTACCACGCAGGGACTAGTACTGGTTCCTTTTTAGAGAGAACCTGCTGTAGTATTAGTGAGCCACATCTGCCAGCAAAACTAGTTAATGCTAGTACTGCTCCTGTTTACCCCACTGAACCCAACCAATTGGAGAGTCCATCCCACCCGCCCGATTTCTCTCCCCCATCCATGAGTCACGTTCAGCATATGACTATAACTTCCTGGAACGTGGCGGGATTAAGTACTAAGCTTAAGTGCCCCGAATGGGGCACTTTTGTAGATACTTTTGATGTGATTTTATTTCAAGAGACTTGGGCTAGGGAGGGAGCCCATAGATTGGGGTTCGTGGCTTTTAATATTCTGGCGCGTTGGGGAGGCATTGGTCGGCCTTCCGGCGGCCTGACCACGTGGGTTGGTATTCATCTGGGCTGCATAGCAGAACCAATTCAGACCAACTCAGATGACATTTTATGTGTCCTAATGACATGGCCATCCTCCTTTAAACTAGCACTAATTAATGTCTACTCACGTCCTACTGCATTGGCAAAGGAATCAAACACTATTAGGGAACTATCAGTTTTTCTCGATTCCTTGAATCGGGAAATCCAGTATATAATTGCAGGCGACTTCAATTGCCATTATGAGCCCTTAAATGGGGTGAACGAGGGGGCCCTGATGGAAGAGGATGAGTTTTGGGGAATCCCTCCCTGCAATTCTGCTCCTGCAAAGGCTTGGTCTCCACTAGCCACACAGATTATGTCCCTTACACTTCATAACTCGGTTAGGGCGGTTAATGGCAGGAAACCCTCGGATATCCCTTCTAGGTGTACGTATAACAAAAAAGATCATGAATCCCACCTAGACTATGTCATGGTCGAGACCAGGCTTTGGCCAAAGATTGTGGATCTGGAGGTATTGTTCAGGACGGATAGTGATCATAACGCCCTGGTGTTAAAGTTGGAATCCCCCCAAGTCTCAAAGAGACCAACTGAAGTGCCTAATGACCCTGGCCTTGTTTTATCCACCAATAGGCGGCGTGTCAAATGGGCGAAACTGCGAGAGAAGGGGGATGCACTTTCCAGCCTATATTCAACCATTCTCCCCTTCCTCACTATGGCAAGGGACATTTGGTCTTCAGGAGAGTACTCTGTTCCATCTGTGAACTTGCTAACTCTTCACCAGGATCTGGTGGATACGCTAGCTGATACCTTTAATCCAATTGCAACAACTAACAAACCTATGGTGCCCCGCCCTTCCTCCTGGTATAATGCTGCGTGTAGGAAGTCAAAAACCAAATTGCTTAAAGCACTTAAGGATGGTACTGATAGCACAATTATATGTGCTCTTAGACGTTCCTATAAGGAGGTAATGGAACAGGCAAAAATTGCCTGGGATTGGGAGCGTTGGCACAATCTTGCCTCTGCACTTACTAACAAGGAATCGCGGAGCTTTTGGGCAATTGTGAATACAGGGTCTGCTGAACCCCGCAATGCAATTGAAGTAAACCTAGATCCAGGGGTTTGGGAATCCCATTTTAAGACTCTTTACGCAGTAACTTCCGATTTAGATCTCCTGCCCATACAACCACCCACACCTGGAGATGATGAAGACGAGGTTCTGGAATTCACCCATGAGGATATCACCATTGCCTTGGGAAAACTGATGTGGGGCAAAGCACCAGGAATAGATAAACTTCCATGTGACATGTTTAAGGAACAACCAATGATTTGGGCCCCGTACCTGTGCGCTTTATTTAATACTATCCTGCGAGGTGCAGAAGTTCCAGGCTCATGGCTGGGAGCCGAAATTATACCCATTTTCAAAAAGGGATCACCCTTGCTCCCAGTAAATTACAGACCCATCAGTCTCATTGATGTCCCCCAAAAAATATTTGCACGACTTATTCTAGATCGTCTGCAAGAGTGGATCAATGAGAATGAGATTCTGTCACCTTACCAGGCTGGGTTCAGGAGCAAAACATCTACTACGGATCAGATTTTCCGCTTAGTAATGTTGTATTGGAAGACTGTCACAATAGAGGGTTGCAGCCTCTATATGGTGTTTGTTGATCTCCGTTCAGCATTCGACACCGTGCCAAGGGGGAAACTTTGGGCTGTTCTCCGGGACTTGGGAGTCCCCAATGCACTATTGGAAATATTAGTGAGATTGCATACACAGAATTTTGCACAGGTCAGGTGTGCGAGGGGAGGAGTTTTGTCTTCGAGGTTTCCGGTAAACAAGGGAGTTAGGCAAGGGTGTGTCCTTGCCCCTACCCTGTTTTGCCTATATGTGAATGGGTTGATATCCTGCCTGGATGCAGTACTAAACAACGACGCACCTAGGTTGGCAGGCAAGAAAGTCGCGGCTATAATGTTTGCCGACGACACTCTTTTACTATCTAAGTCACCCATGGGGATACAGCGCATACTGGATGGTTTTCATAAATTTTGTATCGATCATGGTCTACAGATCAACGTAGACAAAACTAAATTTATGATTTTTAATCCCTCTTCATGCACCAGACCTCCCCCTACTTTGGATGCAGTCTCTTTAGAGTGAGTGCAGACCTTCCAATATCTGGGTGTCACACTGAGCGAAAACCTTTCCTGGGCTCCCCATCTCTTAAAATCACAGCTCAAACTGACCCAAACAGCGGGTGGTATATTGAAAATGAATAATGCCTCTACATTTAGGCCCATAAGCCCAGGGCTTGAAATCTATAAATCTAGGGCAAGAGCAGCGGCACTGTATGGTGGGGAACTATGGGGGCATGTTGTGAGCCCAGAAATAACCAAAGCGGAGAATAGATTCTTGAGGCAGTTGCTATCGCTTCCACAAAGCACTCCTCTTATTCCTTTAAGGCTCGATTTGGGTTTATTCCCAATTCAGGAGGAACTATCTATTAAACCCCTTAGATGTTGGAGGAGATTATGGCTAACTCCTGAACTTATTCAATACAGAACTGAACTTCAGGAAGTACTAAATTTGAGCAAAGCTGTGCAGATTCCCTGGCTCTTTTATGTCAAACACGAACTAGTGACAATGGGCCTTGCAGACATGTGGCATCAGCCAGCAATTGCCTGTAGTGAGATCTCGGGGAAACTGTTTACCCAGTCTTATAGATCTAGATGTACTAGCGCATGGTTGCATGACTCATGTAATGGCTCTATGGTAAATTCATTCTTAGAGATAAAAATTGTATACTCCTTTGAGGATTATTTGAATGTAATTTACCCTGTACTGGCCAGAAAGCTATATATCCAATGGAGGTTTGGTTGCCTCCCTCTAGCATGCCTCACAAACAAGTGGTCTAGTACCCGGGTTTCGAAATGCCCAGGCTGTGGCACGGACATAGAGAATAATTGTCACATCTTATTCTTCTGTCCTATGTACAGTAGAGCCCGGAAGTACTGGATTGTACCGATTTGTAGGAACCTGGGCTTTCGCAAATATGCAGATGCACTTAGAATCTTTAAATCGAATACAGCAGGTCATATTGTGTTTGCTCTTTCGAAGTATCTTCATGCATTCTGGATAAAAAGGAGTTTTATAATTCGAAACAGTGCCTAGACAAACTAGGGTTTATCAGCTTTGAATTTTAGTATTGCTGTTTTTACATTGTGTATTTTAATGTACTGTGTTTTTTATGCTGCTTTTATGGCCGAAACAGGTCGAAATAAAGTATTATTGAAAGTTGAATGCCTGGATATTGTTCAATATATACTTTAAATCCTGATTCAAGTAAAGAAAAAATACCCCTGTATTCCTTTGCTTATGTCTTTCCCTTGTAAGCTTAGTGCGCATTTGAGCCCCAGCCCTGTTAGGAGCGGAAAGAAGATTGGGGCACAATTTGTTCCTAGACTACTTGTGTCTGGAAGCGGTACTGTTGGGAATGTCAAGCGTAGTACAAAATTACTATGATAGTTGGTTTTAAATGACTGAACGAACACACAAGTACTGTACAACGAGCACATTGACCCATTGCCATGAAGGTTTCAAATAACTTAAAGAAACACACGTAGTGTAAAAAACAGTACATTGCCCCACTGCCAGAGGCGCAACACGACAGAGGTGTGACGCGTTTTCACTGTAGTGCGAAACTATGAAGAAATGCATTTCAAATAACAAAGACACATGTTTCAAATAACTTAAAGACACACGCGTAGTGTCTAAACAGCATATTGGCACGTTGCCTTAGGCATCGCATGGTAGATGTGTTGAATTTTCCCAACCTTGTAATGAAAAAAGCATTGGCAATGCCAATGGGTTTCGCCTTTGGGCCCTGTTAGCATTGACAATGGTTTTAAGTTTCCCTGATCTTGAATCTAAATAAAAAGAAAAAAAGCAGCGCAAAAGTGTTTCTTTTTATTAAGCGGGTCTGGGAAACAACAGGAGGGCATGGGGTGGAAGCAGCATGGTAGGAGCAAGTGGGGAAAAAGCAACACGAAGGGCAGGGAGTCAGAAGCAACATATACGGCGGGGGTGGTGGAAGCAACACGAAGGACTAGGGTTGGGAGAGTAAAAGGAATTGCGAAACTGAGTTAGAACAATGCAGACATATGGGTAACGGGCAATGATGACGGGTATTACTTAATTTTGTAGAAATATAAAATTCTTCAAGGTTCATGGTCTGAAGCATGAATAGTGACAAGACAAATGTATTTTTGAGCAGGCACAATGACTTGGGTCCCAAAATTTACAGCAAGCATAGACAGCAATGTGTGTCAGGTGCGTTTGGGATGAGGTAAGCGTTGGAAGGATTTGAGAATGACGCCATGACGAAAGAGTCAAGAGATCAAGCGATCCCGGTGAGACGTAACGCACAATGGGTGACCATGTTTGTTTGGACACCAGACCTGGCCTCAGACTCTGTAGTTTACTCAATGTGAGCAGGCTTCGTTTAAAGTGCAATTTTAAAACAAGTCACGAAAGCGAGCGCACACGAACCATGTTCAGAAAAGGGGGGAGGGAGATGCGAGCAGAGCATATGGTGAGCACTTTCGCGGCCGCTTTGATGTTCAGTGGCCGCGCGGCTCACTGAGAACATCAAAGCGGCCGCGAAAGTGATCACGCAGGCGGACAAATGGTGCACGCGCCCGGTGGCGCACATGCACTGTAGCTAGAGGCCTGCAAACGCCACTAGTTTGCACTTTCAAATCCTGCTTACTAAAAATCCTGCCAGAGCAGCGCTAAAGCGCTGGCTCAGGCGAGAACTAAAAACTGCAGGGGCTCAGTACCTGTAAGACCCGGCCCACTTAAAGCCCTGGAAGGGACTATGTGCAGGGACTTAGATCAGAGTAGTCCGATAGCAAATAGCCTTGTAGACATGACTAACGAGGCCTTGTTCCGAGGGGTGCTTGGACAGTTATGGCTGAGTAGCTCAAAGAAATATTTGAAATATTCCTTGTACAGCAATGCAAAATTTGTTTAATCGATCCTCAATTTAAACAGTTTAATGTTCCAGGTTATATATTTAAATATCGTAAACTAGCTTTGAATGGATCTTTATTGGCAAAGCTGTGTGTATGGCAGTGACCAATTTGTAAAAAGGTGCCAGAGCCCTGGCCATGAGGCCACTGAGCTTGCACTTCCCTTTACCCGTAAACGCTGCCAATGACGGTACCCAAACACCTCTTTCGCCTGCAAGTGCTACAGTTCAGATTATTCGAGGTCCCCAAAACTAAAGGAATGGCTGGGGAGGTAGGCATTAGTAATTTTTTATGTGTATTGTATTAATGAACAACCGTTGTTCTGCTCATATCTAAATTAGGTCAGCAGCGCACCATGTGGGAGACTATCATATGTGCGTTGTTGACAATTAAGTGCCGGTGCCGAACACCGGAAACCACCAGCTCAAATTAAGCAAAGGTGTGTGGGTTTCATAGCATAGTGTACTTAAGGTGTTGTGGGTGCATTTGCTTTGCTATGAGTCTCTTGTCTAGAATTGCCAATGTACAATCGATCAAGACCGGGGCAGATCCGTGGGTCTTAATATTGCAGTCTCTTCAAGCAAAAATTGGATTGTATTGACAATGTCTAGCTCCAATTACTAAACTATGTGGAGTGGTTGAGATCATTACATATATCAATTCCTGGGCTGTGGTCCAAAGTACAGAAACATACTGACTGAGTGATACTGCTAAAAATTGAGCTGCTTCAGTGTAGTTGTTGGAGGGTCTCAGACTGGAGATGCAAGCATGCTATAGATGAGGGGTTAACTGATTTTTGCACACAGTTAGCATCTGTGGCCGAGTAAGGCAGAGTGAGACAGATGCCAATTAATGCATTGTAAGCAGCTACCTTAAATCGCCAACATAAGTGACCATAAGAATGGTGTAAGGATAGTTGTTGCTAGATAAAAGGAAGCACCCAAAAGGCAAACTATAATTTTGTCTCTGGTTTTGAAAAGTCTGGGAACTGCAAGAAGATGATTCCATACAAATGAAGACCGAGGGCATGTTCTTGTGCTCACACCTATAAACGTGTATTTGTAACAATGGCGATGCTATATGCCCAACGGGACTGAGGGTTAAGCTACCACACGCAGTGGTGATGGTTTTGTCGTGTACAAGTATGGATTATTGATTGCTCAGGAGCTGGCTTGAGCTACGTGAGAGGAACTGTTCGCTCACGAGGTCAGTGTACACACCACCTTGGTGGTTATACGGGCTATGATTAGGATTGCCTCAAATGTGTGACTCGGGAAGAAAATGTTATTTACAATGTATTGATTGTCCGCTAGAAGAAAGAGTATAACTGTGGTGCATTAGACAGATGACTTGGGGAAATAGCCTTTACAACGCAGGCACTACTGCGCATCATTTACAACGCACATGTCTTGGCCATGCATGCCTTTACCACGCATGTTAAGTATAGTTAAGGTAAGTATATGTGTGTGTACTATGTGTGTCTGTGTGTTTGTATACACATATATGTTATGGGGTAGGTATTTGTAGAGGATGATAAGGTACTTTTTTAACGGTTAGAGGTGGGTAAGAGTATTATATTGTAAGGGTGTTTTTAGGGTTTAGGAGTTGGTAAGGGTATATGGGGGTGTAGTAACTGAGTCCAGACAGTTAGTAGAGTTTCAGGAGCATTTATTGTAGTAGTTACAAATCCAGGAGTTCAGCCTCACCAGGAGCAGCCAGCATGCTGCTCAGCCCTTCTCCAACTGTAGGTTCTCACTCCCAACATTCTATCTTACATCATTCAGGGAGAACTCCACTGGCATAGCATGAACCATATTAGAAGCAGGATACTACATATCCTCCTTCCTTCCATAGGAAAACAGAAAAGAACACTGTAGCTGAAACTAGATGAACGAAAGAGAGAAGAGAGAACCAGAGAAACAAGAAGAGCAGTGGGAGATACGAAAGAGAGAAGAGAGAACCAGAGAGACAAGAAGAGCAGTGGGAGATAGAGTAGAAGTAAAAGCCATCAATGACTACCACCTGCCCACCTACTGGCCAGACAGGTATGCGAGGAAGCAAGTCAGAGCAGGAAAAAACCAGAAGACAGAGAAGAAGAGAAATACAAATGATTACACATACTTCTCCATCACATATTGAAGATCAAATCAAAATAGAGAACAAGACTGGGCTATAGTGTTGACAATAAAACATGAAACCTAAAAAACAAACGCCCAGTGTAACGTAGACCATGCACTATGGAAATGGGACTGAGACCCAAACCATACACCCAATAAGGGTAACAACTCGCTTGTGCAGGGGTAACCTCTAGAGGAGGTAAGGCATTTTGCACTGTTGCAATAAAGAAAACACCCACACTGTAAAACGTGCACAATGTAAGGTCAAATGTTGTGCACAGTAGTAATGACAGTAGCGATAGGAATGACACCAACCCTATACCTCTCAGGTGGAGGTGAAAACAATGTGCACCGATCCAAGGGCAAACAACCCAAAGGACGCACCTCGTTCAGAGGTAAGAAGACTGTGCACAGTGTCGATAGGACTTAAAACCTATGAAACAAAACTCACATGGAGGTATGCGAGGAGGTGCACTGCGTGAGGGTACTAAAATTGTGCACTGTACAAAAGGGAAGACACCCCATGGAACCCACCTCATGTGGAGGTA
This sequence comes from Triturus cristatus, assembly GCF_964204655.1. Classification (NCBI taxonomy): domain Eukaryota; kingdom Metazoa; phylum Chordata; class Amphibia; order Caudata; family Salamandridae; genus Triturus; species Triturus cristatus. The sequence continues at coordinate 419,898,934 of NC_140594.1, read as the reverse complement.
GGAACGTTGTGCACTGGTTGAACACACCTCATGTGGAGGTAGGAACGTTGTGCACTGGTTGGGTAGCTAAACACAGAGTAAAGACACCTCTCATGGAGGTAATAATGTTGTGTTCTCCGTGATGTGACTGAAACCTTCACAACACCCTATGTAGGGTAAAAGTATAAGAAATAGTGAATAGTGTACAAGCATCCTTGAGTAACGGTCTCTTGGTCTGCATCAAAACATAGAGAGTGAAAGTACTGGACACACCGTGTGGAGTAAAGTACACTAGGAAATGCTGTGAAAAAGTGCTGTACTAAATAATCATGTCCAACAAACTCTGCACAAATTCAAAAACGTAAACTAACAGGTTTAGTAGCTGAGAATGCAATGAAACACAATTACAGTATGCATCCCTATGGTAAGGCAACCTAAACTCAGAAAGTTGAAATGAGTGTGCCATGAACATGAAATTCCTCGTAAATATAACAATAAATAAGTTCTGTAAACAAGCATCGTAAATAAAACAATGCCTAAAGGAAATCATACGACAAATGTCCACACCAGTGAGCGGCTTCTCACCCGAGATGCACATCCATTGCTAATGCCTTCAAAACAAAGCTACGCCACGTAATGTAAAAATACATCCTGTTGTACAAAACATATTAACCACACTGTAGGGCAATTAAGTTAAGAACAAACCTTAGGAGATTGGAGAAAAGAAGCTGATCGCCTATAAATAGAGCCAAGGATAGACAAGCTAAAGCACAAACCAACTTGTTACAGCGCAAACAAGAATATGCTTCATCCTTGAGCAAAAATGACAGGCGATGGAAAAAGTCCAGGAAACACGTCACAAGGAAGAGATACTAGCAACCGTGAACAGTTGCTCAAATTTCGTACTTGCCGATCTCCAAACAGTGCCGATCCCAGTACAGCGGAGGACAGCTGTGAAACAGGAGAGTAAGGTCTGTGTCCTCACATTCGCTCCATCCAGACCAACACAGAGAACCTGGTTGGTAAAAGGGAAATAGAAGACAACTCTAAGATGGCGCCACGCAGTATAACGCCGGCGCAGCGTGGTTAACGGAAGATGCATCCACCAAAACAACAGTAGTAGACCAGCAGGCGTCACAACGGATCGAGCGGGGCAGAAGAATCCAGGTAACACTGAGGATTCCACCGAGCTGCACACGCTACGACACAGGTAGATGCGCGCGCTAGTTAAGACACGCGCCTCATGTTTAAACCAAACACGACGGTTGGACAACAGCGAAGGTCTCAATAACAGACACTGAAATGCCTCACCTCACACGTCCTCTAAAGTGTGCACTGTATTACGGTGTCGACTACCTTGAGGCACTAGTTAAAATAACCACAAACCGCTACCGTGGGGCCGTACATTAAGTCACACTCTGATGCAAGGTACCGTGAGATTGTCTGGCAGGTAGCGGGTAGCATATAGATGAGACACACACTCTGTGGGGTGTGACACTGAAGACAGGAACACCTCAAGACAGTCCAATTACCTTGCTTGTTGAGACGCTGTATTGACAGCATGCAGAGACTAGAGCCGCAGATGAGACAGGAGCTGGGACTGTTGCGTAGAGGTCACTGGTGGGGCTGGGGAGTGCCAGTTGGTTGATGAAATGCAGATGTAGATGCAGAAGTAGTACCGTGTTACTTCCACTTGAACTTGAGAGGTAGCAGACGCAGGTTCTTGAGTCAACTCGTCGCCATAAAATTGTAGTAACTGAGTCCAGACAGTTAGTAGAGTTTCAGGAGTATTTATTGTAGTAGTTATAATTCCGGTAGTTCAGCCCCACCAGGAGCAGCCAGCATGCTGCTCAGCCCTTCTCCAACTGTAGGTTCTCACGCCCAACATTCTATCTTACATCATTCAGGGAGAACTCCACTGGCATAGCATGAACCATATTAGAAGCAGGATACTACAGGTGGTAAGGGTGTTTTTATTGGTAGGTACGGGCATATGGTGTAAGTAATATTTTAGGGTTTAGGGGTGGGTAGGACTATGGAGTGGTAAGGGTATTTTGTGGTTATGGGGTGGGTAAGGGTATTGGGTTGTAAGTGTTTTTTAGGGTTTAGGGGTATAGGGTGGTAAGGATATTTTAGGGGCAGGTTAGGGCATAGGGATTTTTTAGGGTTTCAGGGAGGTAAGAGTATATGGTGGTAAGGGTATTTTTAGGGGTGGGTAGGAGGTTTAGGGGTGTGTAGGGATATAGGGTAGTAAGGGAGTTTTTAGGGTTTAAGGGTGGGTAAGGGTATTGGGTGACAAGGATATCTCTAGGGGTGGGTTGAGGCATAGGGTGGTAAAGATAATTAGTAGAGAGTCTTGGGGTGGGCCCCCCCAATAAAAAAATTTAAATATGTTTATTTATTTAAGAAGGGGGTCTCCCCCCCCCCCCTTCAAAAAAATATGTCCCACAGCAAGCCACACAAAATATAAATAACTAAAAAAAAAACATATATATATATATATATATATATATATATTCACTGAAAAAACCATAGGTTTCACACATGTTATAGTTAGCGGAAGTTTTACTGATAAAAAACCAATGAAATTCCCCCGTTATAGTTAGTGCAGGCAACTATAACTCACGCGACCGCAATCCTCTGCTGATGCTAATACTGTATTTAGACACTTATTTGCCCATGTCTTCTTCCATACATTTTTAGCTATACATATATTACAAATATTTTTTTTTCATAAATTCACATATGTCATCAGCAGAAGATTGCGGTCGCGTGAGTTATAGTTGCCTGCACTAACTATAACAGGGGAATTTCATTGGTTTTTTATCAGTAAAATTTCCGCTAACTATAACATGTGTGAAACCTATGGTTTTTTCAGTGAATTTGCAAGGTTTTTTAAATGCTAATTCCTAACTATAACGTGTGTGAAACCTATGGTTTTTTCAGTGAATTTGTACGTTTTTTTAAATGCCAAGTTACTTTACGCCATTCGTGGCGTGCGCGCCCACTTAACGCAGTTCGTTCCGTGCGCGCACGGTGCGCCTCGCGCACCGTGCGCGCACAGTGAGCACACCTGTGTGTGAGCACACTCACAGCTGTGTGTGAGCACACACACAGCTTCGCGCACCGCGCGCCCACTTTACGCAGTTAGTGCCGTGCACGCACGGTGGGCACGCGGTGCGCTACGCGCACCGCGTGCCCACGTTACGCTAGATGGGCCATGTACGCACGATGCGCTTCGCGCACCGTGCGCACATGGAGGACATATGATGCACTTCGTTTTGAAATGTAATATTTTAATTTTTCGTATATGTTATAAGCCATGCGCAAATGTTGCCCTTCGGGCACCATTTGCACACGGGGTGGAGAGAGTGTGGATAATTTTTTTTTTTTTATAATTTTTTAACGTACGGTAAGCGTAATCGGCGAAATTAGCGAAAAAATAAAAATTCCGTTTTTGGCCTTGGGGGATCTTTGGGGACTCCCTCAACATTGCTATGTGTGTGGGAGCTGTCTAAACAGCCCCTTTACATGTTTTTGTGCTTTATATTTTAAACATCACTCTCAGTGCGAGAGAGAAAATGGCGGCCGCCGCTTCCTGATTTCGGCCGATTCGAATGTTTACTAAGATCTAAGAGCCAATCAGAATCACGCTCGCGCACGCCACCGTACGCGTACGGTAAGCGTACCGTAAGCGCACCGTAAGCTGGCTCAGATATATATATTGATTTAAAGGCTATTTTCTCAGAATCTACTGAACAGATTTACACCAAACCTACAAAAGGCACTTCCTTGACCTGAGGACTACCTCTCTGCCAAATTTCTAGTAATTCTGTTCAGCCGTTCGGGCTGTAGCCCTGTCTAAAGGTCCTATGGAAAAATGCATGGGAAAAACGCGTTTTGGGACCCCCCTTTTATCTCAGCCCCCGCTTGACGAATCCCCCCGAGACTTTCAGGGTAGGAGCGGAGCGTAGCGCCCCACCTATTTTGAAAAATTCGCGAGGATTCGTCGACCGGCTAACTCCTGAACTTATTCAATACAGAACTGAACTTCAGGAAGTACTAAATTTGAGCAAAGCTGTGCAGATTCCCTGGCTCTTTTATGTCAAACACGAACTAGTGACAATGGGCCTTGCAGACATGTGGCATCAGCCAGCAATTGCCTGTAGTGAGATCTCGGGGAAACTGTTTACCCAGTCTTATAGATCTAGATGTACTAGCGCATGGTTGCATGACTCATGTAATGGCTCTATGGTAAATTCATTCTTAGAGATAAAAATTGTATACTCCTTTGAGGATTATTTGAATGTAATTTACCCTGTACTGGCCAGAAAGCTATATATCCAATGGAGGTTTGGTTGCCTCCCTCTAGCATGCCTCACAAACAAGTGGTCTAGTACCCGGGTTTCGAAATGCCCAGGCTGTGGCACGGACATAGAGAATAATTGTCACATCTTATTCTTCTGTCCTATGTACAGTAGAGCCCGGAAGTACTGGATTGTACCGATTTGTAGGAACCTGGGCTTTCGCAAATATGCAGATGCACTTAGAATCTTTAAATCGAATACAGCAGGTCATATTGTGTTTGCTCTTTCGAAGTATCTTCATGCATTCTGGATAAAAAGGAGTTTTATAATTCGAAACAGTGCCTAGACAAACTAGGGTTTATCAGCTTTGAATTTTAGTATTGCTGTTTTTACATTGTGTATTTTAATGTACTGTGTTTTTTATGCTGCTTTTATGGCCGAAACAGGTCGAAATAAAGTATTATTGAAAGTTGAATGCCTGGATATTGTTCAATATATACTTTAAATCCTGATTCAAGTAAAGAAAAAATACCCCTGTATTCCTTTGCTTATGTCTTTCCCTTGTAAGCTTAGTGCGCATTTGAGCCCCAGCCCTGTTAGGAGCGGAAAGAAGATTGGGGCACAATTTGTTCCTAGACTACTTGTGTCTGGAAGCGGTACTGTTGGGAATGTCAAGCGTAGTACAAAATTACTATGATAGTTGGTTTTAAATGACTGAACGAACACACAAGTACTGTACAACGAGCACATTGACCCATTGCCATGAAGGTTTCAAATAACTTAAAGAAACACACGTAGTGTAAAAAACAGTACATTGCCCCACTGCCAGAGGCGCAACACGACAGAGGTGTGACGCGTTTTCACTGTAGTGCGAAACTATGAAGAAATGCATTTCAAATAACAAAGACACATGTTTCAAATAACTTAAAGACACACGCGTAGTGTCTAAACAGCATATTGGCACGTTGCCTTAGGCATCGCATGGTAGATGTGTTGAATTTTCCCAACCTTGTAATGAAAAAAGCATTGGCAATGCCAATGGGTTTCGCCTTTGGGCCCTGTTAGCATTGACAATGGTTTTAAGTTTCCCTGATCTTGAATCTAAATAAAAAGAAAAAAAGCAGCGCAAAAGTGTTTCTTTTTATTAAGCGGGTCTGGGAAACAACAGGAGGGCATGGGGTGGAAGCAGCATGGTAGGAGCAAGTGGGGAAAAAGCAACACGAAGGGCAGGGAGTCAGAAGCAACATATACGGCGGGGGTGGTGGAAGCAACACGAAGGACTAGGGTTGGGAGAGTAAAAGGAATTGCGAAACTGAGTTAGAACAATGCAGACATATGGGTAACGGGCAATGATGACGGGTATTACTTAATTTTGTAGAAATATAAAATTCTTCAAGGTTCATGGTCTGAAGCATGAATAGTGACAAGACAAATGTATTTTTGAGCAGGCACAATGACTTGGGTCCCAAAATTTACAGCAAGCATAGACAGCAATGTGTGTCAGGTGCGTTTGGGATGAGGTAAGCGTTGGAAGGATTTGAGAATGACGCCATGACGAAAGAGTCAAGAGATCAAGCGATCCCGGTGAGACGTAACGCACAATGGGTGACCATGTTTGTTTGGACACCAGACCTGGCCTCAGACTCTGTAGTTTACTCAATGTGAGCAGGCTTCGTTTAAAGTGCAATTTTAAAACAAGTCACGAAAGCGAGCGCACACGAACCATGTTCAGAAAAGGGGGGAGGGAGATGCGAGCAGAGCATATGGTGAGCACTTTCGCGGCCGCTTTGATGTTCAGTGGCCGCGCGGCTCACTGAGAACATCAAAGCGGCCGCGAAAGTGATCACGCAGGCGGACAAATGGTGCACGCGCCCGGTGGCGCACATGCACTGTAGCTAGAGGCCTGCAAACGCCACTAGTTTGCACTTTCAAATCCTGCTTACTAAAAATCCTGCCAGAGCAGCGCTAAAGCGCTGGCTCAGGCGAGAACTAAAAACTGCAGGGGCTCAGTACCTGTAAGACCCGGCCCACTTAAAGCCCTGGAAGGGACTATGTGCAGGGACTTAGATCAGAGTAGTCCGATAGCAAATAGCCTTGTAGACATGACTAACGAGGCCTTGTTCCGAGGGGTGCTTGGACAGTTATGGCTGAGTAGCTCAAAGAAATATTTGAAATATTCCTTGTACAGCAATGCAAAATTTGTTTAATCGATCCTCAATTTAAACAGTTTAATGTTCCAGGTTATATATTTAAATATCGTAAACTAGCTTTGAATGGATCTTTATTGGCAAAGCTGTGTGTATGGCAGTGACCAATTTGTAAAAAGGTGCCAGAGCCCTGGCCATGAGGCCACTGAGCTTGCACTTCCCTTTACCCGTAAACGCTGCCAATGACGGTACCCAAACACCTCTTTCGCCTGTAAGTGCTACAGTTCAGATTATTCGAGGTCCCCAAAACTAAAGGAATGGCTGGGGAGGTAGGCATTAGTAATTTTTTATGTGTATTGTATTAATGAACAACCGTTGTTCTGCTCATATCTAAATTAGGTCAGCAGCGCACCATGTGGGAGACTATCATATGTGCGTTGTTGACAATTAAGTGCCGGTGCCGAACACCGGAAACCACCAGCTCAAATTAAGCAAAGGTGTGTGGGTTTCATAGCATAGTGTACTTAAGGTGTTGTGGGTGCATTTGCTTTGCTATGAGTCTCTTGTCTAGAATTGCCAATGTACAATCGATCAAGACCGGGGCAGATCCGTGGGTCTTAATATTGCAGTCTCTTCAAGCAAAAATTGGATTGTATTGACAATGTCTAGCTCCAATTACTAAACTATGTGGAGTGGTTGAGATCATTACATATATCAATTCCTGGGCTGTGGTCCAAAGTACAGAAACATACTGACTGAGTGATACTGCTAAAAATTGAGCTGCTTCAGTGTAGTTGTTGGAGGGTCTCAGACTGGAGATGCAAGCATGCTATAGATGAGGGGTTAACTGATTTTTGCACACAGTTAGCATCTGTGGCCGAGTAAGGCAGAGTGAGACAGATGCCAATTAATGCATTGTAAGCAGCTACCTTAAATCGCCAACATAAGTGACCATAAGAATGGTGTAAGGATAGTTGTTGCTAGATAAAAGGAAGCACCCAAAAGGCAAACTATAATTTTGTCTCTGGTTTTGAAAAGTCTGGGAACTGCAAGAAGATGATTCCATACAAATGAAGACCGAGGGCATGTTCTTGTGCTCACACCTATAAACGTGTATTTGTAACAATGGCGATGCTATATGCCCAACGGGACTGAGGGTTAAGCTACCACACGCAGTGGTGATGGTTTTGTCGTGTACAAGTATGGATTATTGATTGCTCAGGAGCTGGCTTGAGCTACGTGAGAGGAACTGTTCGCTCACGAGGTCAGTGTACACACCACCTTGGTGGTTATACGGGCTATGATTAGGATTGCCTCAAATGTGTGACTCGGGAAGAAAATGTTATTTACAATGTATTGATTGTCCGCTAGAAGAAAGAGTATAACTGTGGTGCATTAGACAGATGACTTGGGGAAATAGCCTTTACAACGCAGGCACTACTGCGCATCATTTACAACGCACATGTCTTGGCCATGCATGCCTTTACCACGCATGTTAAGTATAGTTAAGGTAAGTATATGTGTGTGTACTATGTGTGTCTGTGTGTTTGTATACACATATATGTTATGGGGTAGGTATTTGTAGAGGATGATAAGGTACTTTTTTAACGGTTAGAGGTGGGTAAGAGTATTATATTGTAAGGGTGTTTTTAGGGTTTAGGAGTTGGTAAGGGTATATGGGGGTGTAGTAACTGAGTCCAGACAGTTAGTAGAGTTTCAGGAGCATTTATTGTAGTAGTTACAAATCCAGTAGTTCAGCCTCACCAGGAGCAGCCAGCATGCTGCTCAGCCCTTCTCCAACTGTAGGTTCTCACTCCCAACATTCTATCTTACATCATTCAGGGAGAACTCCACTGGCATAGCATGAACCATATTAGAAGCAGGATACTACATATCCTCCTTCCTTCCATAGGAAAACAGAAAAGAACACTGTAGCTGAAACTAGATGAACGAAAGAGAGAAGAGAGAACCAGAGAAACAAGAAGAGCAGTGGGAGATACGAAAGAGAGAACCAGAGAGACAAGAAGAGCAGTGGGAGATAGAGTAGAAGTAAAAGCCATCAATGACTACCACCTGCCCACCTACTGGCCAGACAGGTATGCGAGGAAGCAAGTCAGAGCAGGAAAAAACCAGAAGACAGAGAAGAAGAGAAATACAAATGATTACACATACTTCTCCATCACATATTGAAGATCAAATCAAAATAGAGAACAAGACTGGGCTATAGTGTTGACAATAAAACATGAAACCTAAAAAACAAACGCCCAGTGTAACGTAGACCATGCACTATGGAAATGGGACTGAGACCCAAACCATACACCCAATAAGGGTAACAACTCGCTTGTGCAGGGGTAACCTCTAGAGGAGGTAAGGCATTTTGCACTGTTGCAATAAAGAAAACACCCACACTGTAAAACGTGCACAATGTAAGGTCAAATGTTGTGCACAGTAGTAATGACAGTAGCGATAGGAATGACACCAACCCTATACCTCTCAGGTGGAGGTGAAAACAATGTGCACCGATCCAAGGGCAAACAACCCAAAGGACGCACCTCGTTCAGAGGTAAGAAGACTGTGCACAGTGTCGATAGGACTTAAAACCTATGAAACAAAACTCACATGGAGGTATGCGAGGAGGTGCACTGCGTGAGGGTACTAAAATTGTGCACTGTACAAAAGGGAAGACACCCCATGGAACCCACCTCATGTGGAGGTAGGAACGTTGTGCACTGGTTGAACACACCTCATGTGGAGGTAGGAACGTTGTGCACTGGTTGGGTAGCTAAACACAGAGTAAAGACACCTCTCATGGAGGTAATAATGTTGTGTTCTCCGTGATGTGACTGAAACCTTCACAACACCCTATGTAGGGTAAAAGTATAAGAAATAGTGAATAGTGTACAAGCATCCTTGAGTAACGGTCTCTTGGTCTGCATCAAAACATAGAGAGTGAAAGTACTGGACACACCGTGTGGAGTAAAGTACACTAGGAAATGCTGTGAAAAAGTGCTGTACTAAATAATCATGTCCAACAAACTCTGCACAAATTCAAAAACGTAAACTAACAGGTTTAGTAGCTGAGAATGCAATGAAACACAATTACAGTATGCATCCCTATGGTAAGGCAACCTAAACTCAGAAAGTTGAAATGAGTGTGCCATGAACATGAAATTCCTCGTAAATATAACAATAAATAAGTTCTGTAAACAAGCATCGTAAATAAAACAATGCCTAAAGGAAATCATACGACAAATGTCCACACCAGTGAGCGGCTTCTCACCCGAGATGCACATCCATTGCTAATGCCTTCAAAACAAAGCTACGCCACGTAATGTAAAAATACATCCTGTTGTACAAAACATATTAACCACACTGTAGGGCAATTAAGTTAAGAACAAACCTTAGGAGATTGGAGAAAAGAAGCTGATCGCCTATAAATAGAGCCAAGGATAGACAAGCTAAAGCACAAACCAACTTGTTACAGCGCAAACAAGAATATGCTTCATCCTTGAGCAAAAATGACAGGCGATGGAAAAAGTCCAGGAAACACGTCACAAGGAAGAGATACTAGCAACCGTGAACAGTTGCTCAAATTTCGTACTTGCCGATCTCCAAACAGTGCCGATCCCAGTACAGCGGAGGACAGCTGTGAAACAGGAGAGTAAGGTCTGTGTCCTCACATTCGCTCCATCCAGACCAACACAGAGAACCTGGTTGGTAAAAGGGAAATAGAAGACAACTCTAAGATGGCGCCACGCAGTATAACGCCGGCGCAGCGTGGTTAACGGAAGATGCATCCACCAAAACAACAGTAGTAGACCAGCAGGCGTCACAACGGATCGAGCGGGGCAGAAGAATCCAGGTAACACTGAGGATTCCACCGAGCTGCACACGCTACGACACAGGTAGATGCGCGCGCTAGTTAAGACACGCGCCTCATGTTTAAACCAAACACGACGGTTGGACAACAGCGAAGGTCTCAATAACAGACACTGAAATGCCTCACCTCACACGTCCTCTAAAGTGTGCACTGTATTACGGTGTCGACTACCTTGAGGCACTAGTTAAAATAACCACAAACCGCTACCGTGGGGCCGTACATTAAGTCACACTCTGATGCAAGGTACCGTGAGATTGTCTGGCAGGTAGCGGGTAGCATATAGATGAGACACACACTCTGTGGGGTGTGACACTGAAGACAGGAACACCTCAAGACAGTCCAATTACCTTGCTTGTTGAGACGCTGTATTGACAGCATGCAGAGACTAGAGCCGCAGATGAGACAGGAGCTGGGACTGTTGCGTAGAGGTCACTGGTGGGGCTGGGGAGTGCCAGTTGGTTGATGAAATGCAGATGTAGATGCAGAAGTAGTACCGTGTTACTTCCACTTGAACTTGAGAGGTAGCAGACGCAGGTTCTTGAGTCAACTCGTCGCCATAAAATTGTAGTAACTGAGTCCAGACAGTTAGTAGAGTTTCAGGAGTATTTATTGTAGTAGTTATAATTCCGGTAGTTCAGCCCCACCAGGAGCAGCCAGCATGCTGCTCAGCCCTTCTCCAACTGTAGGTTCTCACGCCCAACATTCTATCTTACATCATTCAGGGAGAACTCCACTGGCATAGCATGAACCATATTAGAAGCAGGATACTACAGGTGGTAAGGGTGTTTTTATTGGTAGGTACGGGCATATGGTGTAAGTAATATTTTAGGGTTTAGGGGTGGGTAGGACTATGGAGTGGTAAGGGTATTTTGTGGTTATGGGGTGGGTAAGGGTATTGGGTTGTAAGTGTTTTTTAGGGTTTAGGGGTATAGGGTGGTAAGGATATTTTAGGGGCAGGTTAGGGCATAGGGATTTTTTAGGGTTTCAGGGAGGTAAGAGTATATGGTGGTAAGGGTATTTTTAGGGGTGGGTAGGAGGTTTAGGGGTGTGTAGGGATATAGGGTAGTAAGGGAGTTTTTAGGGTTTAAGGGTGGGTAAGGGTATTGGGTGACAAGGATATCTCTAGGGGTGGGTTGAGGCATAGGGTGGTAAAGATAATTAGTAGAGAGTCTTGGGGTGGGCCCCCCCAATAAAAAAATTTAAATATGTTTATTTATTTAAGAAGGGGGTCTCCCCCCCCCCCCCTTCAAAAAAATATGTCCCACAGCAAGCCACACAAAATATAAATAACTAAAAAAAAAACATATATATATATATATATATATATATATATATATATATATATATATATATATATATATATTCACTGAAAAAACCATAGGTTTCACACATGTTATAGTTAGCGGAAGTTTTACTGATAAAAAACCAATGAAATTCCCCCGTTATAGTTAGTGCAGGCAACTATAACTCACGCGACCGCAATCCTCTGCTGATGCTAATACTGTATTTAGACACTTATTTGCCCATGTCTTCTTCCATACATTTTTAGCTATACATATATTACAAATATTTTTTTTTCATAAATTCACATATGTCATCAGCAGAAGATTGCGGTCGCGTGAGTTATAGTTGCCTGCACTAACTATAACAGGGGAATTTCATTGGTTTTTTATCAGTAAAATTTCCGCTAACTATAACATGTGTGAAACCTATGGTTTTTTCAGTGAATTTGCAAGGTTTTTTAAATGCTAATTCCTAACTATAACGTGTGTGAAACCTATGGTTTTTTCAGTGAATTTGTACGTTTTTTTAAATGCCAAGTTACTTTACGCCATTCGTGGCGTGCGCGCCCACTTAACGCAGTTCGTTCCGTGCGCGCACGGTGCGCCTCGCGCACCGTGCGCGCACAGTGAGCACACCTGTGTGTGAGCACACTCACAGCTGTGTGTGAGCACACACACAGCTTCGCGCACCGCGCGCCCACTTTACGCAGTTAGTGCCGTGCACGCACGGTGGGCACGCGGTGCGCTACGCGCACCGCGTGCCCACGTTACGCTAGATGGGCCATGTACGCACGATGCGCTTCGCGCACCGTGCGCACATGGAGGACATATGATGCACTTCGTTTTGAAATGTAATATTTTAATTTTTCGTATATGTTATAAGCCATGCGCAAATGTTGCCCTTCGGGCACCATTTGCACACGGGGTGGAGAGAGTGTGGATATTTTTTTTTTTTTTATAATTTTTTAACGTACGGTAAGCGTAATCGGCGAAATTAGCGAAAAAATAAAAATTCCGTTTTTGGCCTTGGGGGATCTTTGGGGACTCCCTCAACATTGCTATGTGTGTGGGAGCTGTCTAAACAGCCCCTTTACATGTTTTTGTGCTTTATATTTTAAACATCACTCTCAGTGCGAGAGAGAAAATGGCGGCCGCCGCTTCCTGATTTCGGCCGATTCGAATGTTTACTAAGATCTAAGAGCCAATCAGAATCACGCTCGCGCACGCCACCGTACGCGTACGGTAAGCGTACCGTAAGCGCACCGTAAGCTGGCTCAGATATATATATTGATTTAAAGGCTATTTTCTCAGAATCTACTGAACAGATTTACACCAAACCTACAAAAGGCACTTCCTTGACCTGAGGACTACCTCTCTGCCAAATTTCTAGTAATTCTGTTCAGCCGTTCGGGCTGTAGCCCTGTCTAAAGGTCCTATGGAAAAATGCATGGGAAAAACGCGTTTTGGGACCCCCCTTTTATCTCAGCCCCCGCTTGACGAATCCCCCCGAGACTTTCAGGGTAGGAGCGGAGCGTAGCGCCCCACCTATTTTGAAAAATTCGCGAGGATTCGTCGACCGGCGCCAAAGTTATTCAAAATAGAATGTTGCGGATTTCCTATGGAAACGTGGTCCTAACTATAACTACCTACTGGCGACCGCCAGTAGGTAATATATATATATATATATGATTCAAACTCCAAAACAAATGGACTGTCGACGCCGTGTCGTTTGGAAAATGGTTTAATGTCAGCTGGAAAGAGTTAGATGCGTTTCGCCTGCCCTGCAGGCTTGTTCACCAACAACTCCAATAAAGTTTTCTACCACCATTTAAACTCATGCATAGGTTCTGTGTCACATGATAAACTACAACAATAAAAAGTGAAGACATACTCGTAGTTCCTTAATTGTAGCACATGTTAAATTCATTCGCATTGTTCTATCTGAGGCTCAAAATTCAATATATTGCTCAAAAACAGGAAAATTTGCCTATTTCATTATTTAGACGTTCCTCATTAATTTACAGTAATTCATCACTCTAGTGAGATCAATTGTTTGGCGCGTGCCACAAAATACAATGGCAAATGTGCTGATAGGATGTTGGATTATTACTAACACAAGGACACTTTTAGATGACATTCAATGGCGCATTTCATTGCCCTATCAATAATCATTGTTGACATTCATCTATGTCTCTAGTGAGGCTAATCAACAATGTCAACAATGATTATTGATAGGGCAATGAAATGCGCCATTGAATGTCATCTAAAAGTGTCCTTGTGTTAGTAATAATCCAACATCCTATCAGCATGTTTACCATTGTATTTTGTGGCACGCGCCAAACAATTGATCTCACTAGAGTGATGAATTACTGTAAATTAATGAGGAACGTCTAAATAATGAAATAGGCAAATTTTCCTGTTTTTGAGCAATATATTGAATTTTGAGCCTCAGATAGAACAATGCGAATGAATTTAACATGTGCTACAATTAAGGAACTACGAGTATGTCTTCACTTTTTATTGTTGTAGTTTATCATGTGACACAGAACCTATGCATGAGTTTAAATGGTGGTAGAAAACTTTATTGGAGCTGTTGGTGAACAAGCCTGCAGGGCAGGCGAAACGCGTCTAACTCTTTCCAGCTGACATTAAACCATTTTCCAAACGACACAGCGTCGACAGTCCATTTGTTTTGGAGTTTGAATCGTATTACTGGACCGGGCTTCGGAGGTCCATTAACGCCGACGCGCCTTGCGTTCAGGAGGTGGTGGGTTGCAGAAGCAAGCTTGAACCAATATATATATATATATATATATATATATATATATATATATCTATATATCAATTATACGATTTATTTTTCCTCAAAATAATCACGCAGCACACCAAGGGATTCTTCAAAATGGGTCTCCTTTATTGCGATGAGACACCTGTCTACGCGTTTCGATAGCTTGACGCTACCTTGCTCACGACATAGTTTTTTCATTTACAATGGTTTAAAAAAATTTTAGATAGTAAGAAGGGACTATTCAGATTGACTTCCACCTTCACCTTTTTTTGTTTCTCTTATCACCAAAGGTGGTGCCATCTTGGAGTGGTTATACCAATGCGGGTTGTTTCAAGCAAGTGCTAAAAAACAAACATTTTACACAAAAAAATGTTCTTTGTTCAACAAACCCTTGTAAGTAATTAAATCTTAATTACTCATTTATAAAGTGCAAGTGCATATTACAACATTCAAGAGAAAGTTAAAAACAATAATTCAAATAAAGCGATATTCATGTTCCATTTTTGCTACAGCCTACGTTTCCTTCACGTAACCGTTTTTTTCATATTCACTTGGTTACAAAGTGCAAGTGCTTATGTAAACCAACATTCATTCTAAACATTTTTTACAAAGTGCAAGTGCTTATGTAAACAATCTTTGAATTCATAAAGTGCTAGTGCTTCAAGTAAACCCATATCCTTCTCATAAAATACGGGAAACTATTCTTCAGCACTAGATAACAAAGTACTTCAAAGTGCTTATACTAATGTACATGTTCGCTTTACTTGTTTAGAAAATCGGAAATACTTATTATATTACTCCTTTGTTTGTGTCCCTCTTTCAACTTACTTTTTAAAATATATTTCAGAAAAGAAAGATAAAATTCTCTTTTATTTTCTTTCCTTTCATGTTTACTCTTAAAAATAAAAAGAAACTTGTGTTATCAGCACTTCATTTACTCTACAATGACTTATTATTATTTACAGGAACCTTCAATTCCTAATTCATTTTACTTATCTTAGAGACAGGTGAACAGATCCTCATCCACATTCAATCCATGAGGTTCTTTACAGTCAAATTCCAGTATATAGTAGGTCTCCAATTTTCGGAGGTCTTTCTCCCTATCCCCTCCTCTTTTTTTCTTTGGGATTTCTGCTATACAACTGTACTGTAGACCTTCAGGATTGCTCTGATGATATTTCTCAAAGTGTCTAGCAATAGGATACGTTCTATCCTTGGTCACTATAGCTCTTCTATGCTGTAGAACACGTTTAAAAACCAGTAAAGTGGTACTGCCTATATAAATCTTCTTACAGGGACACTGTAGCCGATAGACTACAAAACTGGATCTGCAGGTTAGGTGTCCTTTAACCTTAATGATTTTGTCAAAAATAGTTTTAAATTGCGTGCAATTCACTCCATGTTGACACGCCTTACATTTAAAAAATCCCATTTTGCTTAACCAACTTAATTGTCCCGATTTCTTCTGTTCAGTGAACTCACAGCTGACTATTCTGTCCTTTAATGACTTAGATTTACGAAATGTAATGTCTGGGCGTTTTTTCATCATCGAGCCTAATACAGAATCACATTTAATCAAATGCCAGTGTTTATTCAGGATTTTCCTAACCTCAACATGGCTTGTATTAAAAGTGGTTATAAACCTACAGTTATTCATGCCATCTTTAGGGATTTCCTTTTTCTTGCTTGTTTTGGAGGCTTCGAATAATGCTTTTTTTCTGTCTATTTTCCTGGCTTTTAAGGCGGCCCTTTTTATCACATTAGATGAATACCCTCTTTGAACAAACCTTTCAGTCATCTCCCCCTCAATAATCAAATATTCCTCCTCACTACTGCTGGCTCGACGAGCTCTATAGAATTCCCCAAAAGGAATACTCCTGATAAGTGGGGCTGGGTGAGCACTATCTGCATGAAGGATTGTATTCCCTGCAGTAGACTTACGGAAAATTGTTGTCTCTAATTTTCCTTCGCTTACTTTCACCCTGACATCTAAAAAGTCTATACAAGTTCTGCTGTAATTGCCGGTGAATGCTAGATGAAGCATATTGTCATTCACATCTCTCATGAATTGCTTGACTTCAGTCTCCGTGCCCTGCTGCAGCACGAAGACATCGTCTATGAATCGTACCCACAGCAAGACATGTTCTAGCCAATGTTCCAATGTTGGTCCTTTGAGTACCTGCCCCTCCCACCAGCCCAGATGTAAATTAGCGTAACTGGGGGCGAAGCAGGTACCCATTGCCGTTCCTCTCTCTTGTTGAAACAACTCATCACCAAACAAAAACATATTCTTAGTTAGACACCATTTCATCATTTCCAACAGCATGCAGTTATGCCTTGCAAATCTCAGGAGTCTCTGATTCAAATAAAATTCTGTAGCTCTAAGACCGTCCTCATGTCGTATGCTTGTGTACAGGGTTGTTATGTCTAATGTTAATAACAACATACTATTTTCTTCCCATTTAACATCATATATATATATTTCAAAAAATCAGTTGAATCCTTAATATATGAGGTTAGGGTCCTGACAATTGGGTTTAAAAAATAATCTACATATTTGGATATATTTTCAAATAGACTCCCACACAAGGAGATAATAGGTCTCCCTGGTGGTGTGATGGCATTATTGTGTACTTTAGGCAACATATAGAACACAGGTTAAACAGGATTATGTTGCTTTAAGAATTTATATTCATCCCAATTAATTACTTCTTCCTGTTTCCATTCATCCAACCTTTCATGATATTGTTCTTTTACCAAATAAAAATCTGGCATTTCCATCCTCTTATAGCATTCAATATTGTTTAATTGATTAAGGGCCTCCTTTTTATACAAATCTCGCCCCCACAAAACAACATTTCCGCCTTTGTCTGACGGTTTTACTATAACACCCCCATCATTTTGTATTCTCTCCACTGTTCTTTGTATTTCAGCTTTTCGGGAGGTTCCTCCTTTTCTCTTCTTATTTCGGGTTACCGCCAATTTACTGTACAGAGTTTTTAAATCTCTAGTTACATTGTCTGAAAATATGTCCACATTATCACGCGGCATCTGTGGTATATACTTAGACTTCAATCTATATGGGGTGTGATCGCTATTTTTCAATTTGAATGAAATGTCAGTGCTTGAGGCAATTCCATCGATAGATATCTCATTGTGACTAATTTCTTCTTCTTCATATAGACCCAACAGGTTTTCTAAGACCGGTACATCCATTACTGTTAGTTGATTTGCTTCATCAACTTCTTTGAGGGAAACAAGGCTTTTTTTATTTGCAAACATTTTGGCTAATTTTAGTTTACGCACATACCGATAGAGGTCCATTCTACTGTGTGGATAATTAAAATCATTGTCGTCACAGTACGAAAGTCCCAAATTTAAAACACTCTTCTCCTCTTCTGTCAGGGAGATTGTGCTTAAATTCATAATGGTTTTGTTAAGGTTCATTTCCTTGTTACCTTCTTCGTATTGGACCGCATTGAGCGTTTTGTTTGCTTTTCTTGCACTTCTTCTATATCCTTCTCCACCCCTTCTTTGCCTCCTCTTCCTCGGCCTCTTCCCCTTCCACGAACTCTCGAGGGTTGGAAATCCGTTTGCCGTTCCAGCTGTAAAAAACGGGACTCATCCGTTACCCCCAATCGGATATCTTTTGAGTCCCTACTTCTCTCTTGTTCTTGTTCGGATCCAGTATCTGAACTTATTTCACTCAATTCACTTTGAGACGCACCTTGCTGTCTTAATATTCCACTCTGGATTTGTTGCCTCCTAACTGAATCAAATTTTTTGGCAAAGGTGTAGATGCGCCCTGTTTCATAATCAAGTCTATCTCGTGTAAACTTCCTATCCTTTATACGTTTCTCATATTTTTCTAATTTCAATTTCAGCTCACTTCTGAATTTTTCTATCTTCCCTTTTTCCACATGGCCATCCAATATTTTGTTTAATTCCTTTATTCTCTCCAAAACCTCTTCTCGTTCCAGTCCTGCATACTTAACTAGTATACGTATCATATTAGTTGAACTGGCGGCACTATTCTCTGCCCATTCCCTTAGCATATCGACATGGGGATTCTCATAGGTTGGTGTCGTCATTATTCGCAGTCCTCTCGGGACTCGACCTACTTGTAAATACTGGCGCAACAAAGCCACTTCCCACCAACGTGAGATTTCTCTTTTTTTGAGTTTTTCATATTCCTGTAGTAATTTCGATAGATCATTGTCTCCTGTTGTCGCTGGAACAACATTATCCGCTATACGCGGCAACGCGGTATCTTCAAAGAGCTTTTTGGCTTCTAGCTCTTATGCTAAACACTCCTCGTCACTCATAACTGGTGCCCAATTGAAATCCCTTGCGGTAATATGCTGGAATTGTACTCACCCACAGTATTCTTTCATAGGCGAGAGTCCAACTCTTACTCGTTCGGCTCCTCAGCTTCCCGGACACGTGCCCAGCTTTTCCCAGCTTACTGGAGTCCTTCTCCGGTAAAGTTCTCTCGTTCACCACAATCATTTGACTCCAGCTTACATACAACTTCTCCCGGTCTTAACTTCTCCGTATCGCTCCATCGCACAATCGCGCTTCGGTCGAACACTTGGGACATGTTTCCGGGTTTCTTAGGGGGCGCGCCTGTCTCTCACTCCCAATGATAGGTCGACGGTTCACTGGCGTGCTTCCAGAACGGCAACGGTGCTTGCTGAAGCGGCGGCCGCCCCGCCTGAAAAATGTCAATTATCCGATTATTTTTCCTCAAAATAATCACGCAGCACACCAAGGGATTCTTCAAAATGGGTCTCCTTTATTGCGACGAGACACCTGTCTACGCGTTTCGATAGCTTGACGCTACATTGCTCACGACATAGTTTTTTCATTTACAATGGTTTAAAAACATTTTAGATAGTAAGAAGGGACTATACAGATTGACTTCCACCTTCACCTTTTTTTGTTTCTTTTATCACCAAAGGTGGTGCCATCTTGGAGTGGTTATACCAATGCGTATATATATATTTTTTACTTTCCTTATTATAAATACCTGCGTGGTGAAGGCGTGTGTTGTAAGAAATGTGTGGTAATGTCGTGCAACCGATGACTAATTCTGGGAGGCTCCTGTTATATATGGTTATTTTTATATTCCAGCCTGGTCAGGTGAGGTTCATTTGGGTGTATCAAGGGACAGGTATAGGGTAGACGTACAGACAAGCAGTGCGGTAGATAGTGAAGAGGCAAAAAGTACAAAAAAGAGAGACGGTATTTGTGTAAGAGGAGTGTAGAGGAAGGAGAAAAAGCTGGATGTGAGGTTCGTGGGAGAGAGGCAAAGATGCAGAGAAGAAGTGGTGCAAGGGTGAAGAGTGGTATTGGAAAGGGGTGTTAAATTCATGGAATATGGTGTAGTATTTGGGTCAAGTGCAGGAAGTACAGCTCATACCAGGAAAGGTTGCAAGTAGGTACAGGTTTATTAAACACTTTTAATATACATTACTCAAGAGAGCGCCGAGAGACGTCTGCTCCGATCGCTAGCTCCGCGCTACTGCCCGTATCCAAGATGGCCGCCGCGCTCTACGTCATCACGTGGTACGTGAAGACTAGAGCGCGACGCTACATATCTCCCTTATTTATAGATATACATTTCGTAAATAGGATAAAGTCTAACAGGCTACCTGCGGGTGGACTCATCCCCGTCTCCCATCTCAAAGTCTCTGTACTTCGACGGTCTTACCACTGCTCTTCCGGTGCGGGTGCGCCTCACCGGGGTACTGGAAGTGTACACTGCGACTTCTTGGGAGACTCTCTTTTCACTACGTTCTGTACCTAGGGGAACTCCTCTGCGAGGTGATCCACTGTTTTCTTCCGAGAGTTCCAAGGCACCTGGATCATTCCCCATCTCTACTTCTTCCTCCCTCTCTCTTTCTCTCTTGTTTCCTGTGCCTTCTCCCTCCGGATTGGCTTCGGTATCTTGAGTCAGGGGAGTTACTGTCTGTCCTCTTTCTCTCCCGTTCCATGGCAGAATCTTGTTGCATTTAGACATCCTGTCCTGAGACCAAACTTTCGCATCACTCAGTAGGCCTGCTCGGTTGTAAACCTCTTCCACTAGCAAGGGTGCGCTGAACTTGCTGTCACCCTTCCTTCTTAACTGGGCTAGTTTGACTCGAACCCACTCTCCTCTCTCCAACTCCGTCTCCTTGACATTTCGTCTTCTGTTGAAGTGTTCTGTGTATTTTCTTTGCGCTTTTTAGGTCTCGCCTAGCTATTGCGTTTACGCAATCGCTATGCAAGACTCTAGTAAGGGGCATTTCAAAGTGCTCCCAAAAGTGGATTGCATGGCGAGCACGCGCACAATCACGTGCATCGTGCCGCCATGCAATCCGTTTGGGGAAGCGCTTCAGCCCACTGGCGCCCTCGGCATCATACTTCAAAGGGTCCGCTCCCCCGCCTGGAATGCGCACCCCCGCCCCCGCCAAGCGCGCGTGCCACGCTCCGCCGCGTCTCGCTTGTTTTTTTAAAGCAGCCTGGCAACCGAACTTTATCATTAGCATTCGCTTGTTTTTTAAGAGCACTGGGCTTTTCACATGCTCTACTGTCTACTTGTTTTTTTGTGCTGCGCTTTTTAAAACACTACTTTTTGTGCCTGTGCTGCTGATCTTGCTAGTCCTCGGATTAGCTGGTCACCTGGCAAACGATCCAGATATCCGAGCGCACATATGAAAGGATTTACAGCTGGCAGTAAGTGTTGCGGGAACTTCGGAGATGTCAGGCTGCGGTGGACGGGTCCCAGATACTGTGATGCAGCACAGAAATTTGCTAAATTTCAAACATGGCCACAGGTCTAATAATTAACAGCATCACCTGACTATGGATGAAGTTTGTGTGGTACGTTTACTATGTTTAGGGCACTGCTCACACAGCTTGTGTTAGTCACTGCCACGGCAGCCCTTGACTGGACTGCGGAATCCCTGCTCATAGCGGCCAGCGATCACTGGCCTGCTGGACGCAGCACATCCCCATGCCGCTGAAGCAGAGGGACTGGCATTGAAAGCGTAAACTTATGGCATTTTTAAATAGTGTATATTGGAGAGACGGGCCTATGTAAGGAAAAGCCGACGCAGCAAAGAGAGCCACAACACTCCTCTCTCCCGTAACCATTAGAACGTTTGTGAGGCTCTTTTAGTCACAAACAGACTGTTGTGCAGAGGCTAATTAATGCAAGCTTCTCTCGTCAATCCCGCTTCTTGTTATGCATACAGCCCTAGATTATTTTTGTTCTACACATCTTAAACCACAACCTTTAAAGTAAAAATAAATATTATAAAAAAAAGTGTTAAACACATAAAGTAGCTGAGTTGAAGTAATGTTTAGGGCCCACGTAATAGCCTAAATTAGCTCAGTGATCTTTAAATCACACTTCAGTTGAGTTGGCCTCCACCTGCGTTCAACAGTTTTGATTCAAATGACCTCGGGAGCAGTGCGTTTTAAACCATAAAGTGAGTTGTGAGCAGCAGAGGGCTTTTAAACTAAAACCAAACATAGGTGCCAAGCTTTCAATTTAATTATGCCTGACATTTCTGTATATGCAGATTTAGATCATAAGCATGCTTGCAAAAACTATTGAAATTTGTTTAAAAAAAGAAGACAATTTTGCATAAAGCCAAAAGACAGATGTTACCGAGATGGACTGAAAACATGCGACCTGTCTGGCAGGCTGCTTGCAAACTATCAAGGAATCATTTTATCACAGCCTGCCCTCCCCGTTTGTCACACTCCACTAAAATATTCCACACATATATAGAAAGCAGGGTACGCTGCTGGGCGCCAGTAATTCTCACATAACCATATAATGTCAGTCTCCACAGCCATTAAATACTTCTAAGAGGTCAAAGGGCAGAGCACAAGATTGATGCAGAAAGCCTTTCTGATGAACTCTTGTGGCACTGACCTTGTAAGACAGCTGCTGGGATTTTAAACACTGTCACTGTAAGTTATAGACCTGAACAAGAGCATGCCGCAGGGAAGCTTCCATTGCAGTGTGTCCTAAACACGAGGCAATCCCATTAGCAGGGACACCTGCTGAATTATGCATTTAATATGGATGAAAAAATAAATTCCGCGGTGGAAGCCACCAGTTGAGTAAACTAGCATTTGCAATGCAACAGGTCTCACATTTACACAAGTTTGAGCTATTGGCATTGTAAATGGCAATGCCTTTTATTTAGGTTTTGGTTTTTGAAACATAAGTAAAACGCATTGTCATTTACAATGTAAATAGCCTCAAATATATTAAAATATACACATGCAGAGGGCTTTGTGCCAGCCCTTGCTCTTAATTAGAGGACTTTCTTGTCTAATTCGTATTGGATTGTTTTTCAATGGCTGTCCTCTGCATTCTTAGTTTGTCTTGTCTCTGGAGCATTCCATTTCTGCCATGTTTTGATCTGATTACTTATGACCTTCCACTGCTTACATGCAGGGAAATACTTTTTTCTTTAAACACTCCAATGTGAGTGCATGTGTTTTCTAGCACTCGCCACCACTCCACTGTGTGTTCTTTGCACTCGCCCACAAACTCTGTGCTCTCTGTACTAGTTTTATTCCAAGTCCACTTGCTTCCCTCATCCCTCGCCGCCCATCTCTGTTTTTTAAACGCCCCTTACCCCAATCCGTTGCGGACATGCTCTTTACTGTTTATGCCACCAGCGTAGCTCCTCCACAGTTTCCATTTTTTAATTTAATTTTATTAACTTTATGGCCAAGCATTTGCAATGAAATAGGTCTCGAATTTGACTGATTTTGCGCTTTTGGCATTGTAAATTACAATGCTTTTTATTTTTTAAAAACCTGCAATAATAAAAGGCATTGTCATTTATAATACCAATAGGTCAAACCTTTGAAAATGCGAGACCTATTGCATTGCAAATGCTTGTTCTAGATTGTGATGCACTACTGCTGGAGACCACTTGCTCGTGATAGTGCGCTCCTTCCATGCGACATTGTCTTTCGTGAATGGGTCTCGACCTCTCAGAATCTGGAAAGTGCTGTATCCTGTGCCGGTCGGGGTAATCCTGTATGCCCATAACATGCTCTCTACTTCTCTCACCCAGTCCTTCCCGGCTCCTATCGCCAACTGTACAGAACCCATGATGACTCTATTGAACCTCTCGGCTAGGCTGTTTCCTGCCGGATGGTATATGGATGTGTGTTTGACCTTTATACCATTCCTTCCCATGTGTGCGTTCCCTTTGTCCGATACGAACTGAGGCCCATTGTCACTTAGGAGGGAGCTTGGAATACCTTCTCTAAGGAAAACAGCGGTTAGAAACTTTAATATTTTGGCCGTGTCCATGTCTTCCTGTTTGTCCACCTCGGGCCACTTGGAGTACCGGTCTACGAGTACCACCATGTATTTCTGGATTCTCTGACCATCCAATATCGGACCCAAAATGTCTATCGATAGATCCTCCCATGGGTTATCGGGGTTGTCGAACTTTCCTAAGGGTGGTCACATAAGGCTTTGAGACTTGTCCACTCTTTGGCATTGGTCACACTCCCGCACATGTCTTTCTATCTGGCTATCCATCGCCGGCCACCAGTACATCTGTTTTGCCCTTAGTTTGTCTTTACGATGCCCAGGTGACCTTCGTGAATGAGAGCAAGTAAATGTGGGACCAACTTGTTGGGAGGGACTACCTTTTCTCCTCTCCGCAGGAAGATCCCTCGGTCACACACTGACAATTCTTCTCTTACTTCGAAGAATTTCCTGAGCGCTGACTCCATATGCCTTTTCTCCGGCCATCCTCTTAGTATGAACTGCTTAACCGCTACTATGTCTGCGTCGGTCTCATACGCTTCCTTCCACTCTTGTTCACTTATCACTCGTTCGTGATCTTCCATGAATGCTACTTTGGTGTCCTCCTCCTCGGAAGTACGCGGAGCTTCCTCCATGGCTGATGCTCGACTGAGATAGTCAGCTACTTTATTCTTTTGTCCCGGAATGTGTTCCACATCATACCTATAGTCTAATAATTTCAATGTCATCTTCGCGATGCGGGGGGTCGCGTTCGCATGTCCTGATGACGTGAGGACTTTGACCAGAGGCTTGTGGCCTGTTCTCAGCCTGAATCTCGTGCCCCATGGCCCAAACTACTGCCAACGTCTCCTTTTCTATTACACTGTACTTCTGTTCCGTGGGCGACAATGATCTGGATACAAAGCTAAGGGTGGCCAGTTCTCCTCCCTTCGTCTCCTGCATCAGGACTGCTCCTAGGCCCCTCTCGCTTGCGTCCGTCATCAATACGGATATGGCTTGCTGATCATATCCACACAGAGGTATCGCGGAGCTGATGTCCGTTTTAATCCTTTGGAATTCTTCTTGTGTTTCCTTCGTCCACTCGAAGTTTGTCTTGTCCCTTAGGAGTTGTCGCAAGTGATGTGTCTTGGTGGCGAAGTGCCGTACGAATTTGCTGTAAAACTCGGCCATGCCAAGGAATGACCCGACTTCTTCCTTGGTACTCGGGGGGTGGGGCTTCACATATCGCTTTGACATTGGACTGTTTGGGAGTAATGCCTTGATCGCTGATCACATGACCCAAGTACGTGACCGATGTCATACAAAACCGGCACTTGTCCCATTCTGCCGTGAGTCCATTGCGTTCCAAGACTTGTAGGACTTTAGACAACTTGGTATCATGGTCTGCTTTGTTCATGCCCATTACCAGGATGTCATCTTGGAAGTACTGCACTCCTTCTACTTCTCGGAACAACTTGTGCATGAGTTTCTGAAATACGGCTGCTGCCGAGGCCAGTCCAAATGGCATCCTGTGAAACTGGTAACACCCGAAGGGGGTTATGAATGAAGTCAACTTCTAGCAGGTATGGTGTAGGGCTATCTGATGGTAGGCTGAGGTGAGGTCAATGGTCGAGAACCATTTCACCCCCTTGGTTTTTGCCAGCATCTCGTCTATCCTTGGTAGTGGGAACTTTTCTACTATTATGTTTTTGTTCAGCTCCCTCAGGTCCACACACAGGCGTATTTTGCCGTTAGGCTTCATCGCTACCACCAACGGTGCCAACCACTCAGCACTTGTTATCGGTTCTATGATGCCGTTTTCTTCCAGTCTGTGTAATTCTTTTTATACTTTTTCTCTGATCGCCAGTGGGATATTTCTCACTTTGTGGCACACCGGTTTTGCATCTGCCTTGAGATCGATCTTGTGCGTGAATTTAGTTAATTTGCCAACCTTGCCACCAAACGCGGTGGGAAATTCTTCCTTCATTTTCCCTATGTCTGGTCGTTTGTCATTGCTGGTCATCAGGACTTGTGTGGTGCCACCAGGGTTCAACTGTATCCCCAGGTCTCCTTGGTCGATCCACCCTAGGACCGAGGGACCTTTCTCTGCCACGCATAGTTTGCACTTTGCACTTCATTCCTTGAATTGACTGTGAATGTGACTGGGCGAATGTCCGGGGGCTCCAGGTGGTGCCCCAGGTGGTCCTTGAAGTGTTCGTCCCACACCGTTCGTTGTATTATGGTGTAGGGGGATCTGGAATCTGCTACCATCTGTATTGGTATTACTCCTATCACTAGGTCGCATTGGGGTTTCTTGCAGCAGTTGCAGTTGATCCCCAGTATGTGTTCGTCTATGCACAACAGGCTGTCTTCATCTTCCTCACTTTCTCCTTCCTCTTCTGCCTCTTTTGCGACATACTTGACGGACGTTCTTTTTTGCTTGCGGCGACATACTTTTTCGTAATGCCCAACTATCCCACAAAACATGCATTTGGCCTTGAAGGCTGGACACCGCTTATCATACGCAGGGTGAGACAGGCTGCCACACCTGTAGCACGTGTTCTTGCCTTCGTTGCCTTGTTTCTTCACCGGTGCTGGTCTGGACGACCATTTGGTCTGTGTCCTCGTGTCCCCTGTTGCTCCCTTGCCTCTTTCTGGTGGTTCTGCTTCCTTGATTTTGTTCACCATGGGCCTGGGGGCCATATCTTTTTTCGCCGCTTACGCACATCTTTTCGATAGCTCCGCTATCTTCACCATGGCTATAACTTTCTTCAGGGTCGCCTCTCCATTAACCCATAGTTTGTCCTGGATCGTCGAGTTAGTGGTGTGCATGACTATTTGATCTTTGATGAATTCATCATGTAATGTCCCGAACTTACACGTGACTGCCAATTTCTTCAACGTTGCTACGTATTCATCTATGGACTCTCCCACTGCTTGTTTCCGTTTTTGGAAGTTGTATTGGTCTATAGACGTGCACACCGCTGGTCTTTAGTGTTTATTCAAATCATCTATCGCGTGCTGGAACACGTAGTCATCCGCTGCTTGCCTTGGAGTAAGGACTATATTCTGGAATACTCTGATGCCTTCCGGTCCTAGGTTATGAAGCAATATCCTCTTCCTTCTTTTGCTGGGAAATGCTTCACCATTCTCGTCGTCTAGGGGTTCTAGATAGTTCATAAAGTATTCCCTCCAATCTTCCCACTTCATCGAGGGATCCCCCGGTTTGGGTAAGAAGGGGATCGGTGTTGTGAGCGAGGACGTTTGGGTGCACATTTCTGCTCTTCTCCCTGATGACTCTTCTTCTCCCCTCGGACTTCCCGGCGTGCTTTGTCTGTGTAGGCGTGGGGGGCTCTGTTGCGGCACCGCTCCACCCCCTCTGCTGTGCTCTGCTTGCTCCGCCAGGGCCCCACGCGTTTCTTCTCTCTTCTATGCTGTGGGGAGCCTTGTCTCTGCGCTCTGGTGCTCTTTTCTGGGCCCCTCTGCTCTCCCCCTTTGTTGGCCGAGGGTTACTTGCTGCGCTTTCTCCTTACTGCCTCGTGGCGTTCTTCTGGGGCTGGATTGTGGTCTATTTTGCTGACTCTTCTTGCCACGTGGACAGACCCCCTTGCTATTGTGGGCTTGAAAGCATATTCCAGGTGCGATGTGTGTATCAGCATGGTTGGTAGCTTCTGGTGCCTGGCGCCCCCTCTGCCGTGCTCTCCCTGAGTTCGTACCTGTAATAGGTCGGTTGCTGTCCTCCCGGTGCGCCTGGCCACGTGTTGCACCCGGTTCAGTACTTCTTGGTCCTTCTTCTTACTGAGCCCAGACCCTCGTCGCCATTTGTATTATTGGGGCAAGTGCAGGAAGTAGAGCTCATACCAGGAAAGGTTGCAAGTAGGTACAGGTTTATTAAACACTTTTAATATACATTACTCAAGAGAGCGCCGGGAGACGTCTGCTCCGATCGCTAGCTCCGCGCTACTGCCCGTATTCAAGATGGCCGCCACGCTCTACGTCATCACGTGGTACGTGAAGACTAGAGCGCGACGCTACTTATGGTCAGGAAGCCTAAACCTAAAGGATAACATAATTTGAAATCACCCAACCTATTGAGTCTTCAAATGTCTGACAGCCTTGCACCTATTGTTAAAGCACCGTCCAAGACACAAATCCGTTTGTGATGCGCCCTGTATAAATGCTACGTATTATTAATGCACTGCTATATGAAATCACATTATCCTTGCAAGGTTTGAGATTGACCTTGGTGCCTCATGGTCGTGGCAGACCGCCCAGATGGCCCATGATGTATTCACCCAGTCCAGAGATCCATGCTGCTTTGGAGAATGTGTGTTGTGTACGTTGTCAAGCTAGTACTCTTAGTGTTGCCCCCTAGTTGGCATTAAAATCAGGAAAATTAAAGCAGGTATTTTGTCACCTCATCAATAGACAGTTTAAACAGTAAATATAAGAGAAAAGCACTTGATCATGTGTTCTGTAGCTGCCTTGATTTCAGACTGCTAATTAAGCTAAACATAGGCAGAAAGACCATATTTAAAATGTATACATACGATATTATACACACAGATCTATGTACATTTCATGTCCAGGCCTTTGAAGAATCGTAAATCATAAACAACCACTATTTTTCTCTGGAACAGGTGGCAGCCCTGCGTGCTCTGAAGCTGCCACATGTCTGCGCAGTGGGAGAGCCACGGATATCTGCACGAAATCTATGAATTGAATGAATTACTGTTGCCACACATTACTTAGGAGTTGGTCCCCTAGTTTAGCATTCCTAAGCCGTCGCATATTGAGTGAATAGCTCACACTGACCAGCGATCAGGAGGTATTTGATGCCAGGGGTGAGAAGATCACCCATCCCGGAGCCCTTGCGCTGTCCCATGTAGCTCACACATTCCGGCGATCCATGCACTCCCATCTGAGTTGTTTTGTGTGTTATTTTTTTTTAAACATCTTTTGAGTTTCGCATAAACACCAACAAAGTGTAATGAAACATGCCTAGGAGACCCCACCCGATGTTCTCATATGTGGTTGGCTATACAGAGCAGTAGTCAAGGCGCGAGTGGGGACATTTTCTGTGCTCAATCGCCTATGCCAAGTGCTGCAGTGTCCGAGGAGCAGTAGTGAGTCATGTACAGAAATCACATACTCAGTAGGCATACTCATTTATTGTAACTTAGCGACACAACATCCACTTCATCCCTGTGATGTCCTATTCTCCCTCCTGACTGTGCACAATATGAGCATGGGATAGAATGCCTTCTCTGCTGTCAAACAACTCTTCTGTTCTGGGTGCTCTAGGTCGCTGTTAACTCTCTGGTTTTGGACAGATGATCTGGTATTTGGAAGTTGTCGGATCAGGAGCCCCACAGCCTTACCCGCTGATCTAGTGTTGCACAAAATGCATAGGTTGTTGGCGGCCACATTTTCCCAGCTCTGCTCAGCCTCACTAAAATCTAACAGATTGAATTTGTCATTTATTTTTATGGCCTTTCTTAATGCAAAAGTTACATTTGATTAAAATCCTGATTTCGACCATGAACTCCCAACCAAGTTAAACATTTTAGGACTATTAAATATAAGATGTCCTAATTGAAGGATATCAATCTCCTCTGGCAATTCAAAATACTTTTAAAACTATTACATGGAGTGGAGGACGCTGAGTTCAGATTGGCACCCATCCTTAGTTTATCTTGGGCACTTGTTTTTTCTTATGAACGGTGCTGGCTGGTTTGAGTCCCCTTTGAGCCATTTAGCTCTTCCCACAAAAATGATTTTTAGCGTGCTGTCCCTAGCACATTTGTTTCTGTGCCAACACCGAAGTAGGACAGACTCCCCTGCTAGGTGTTGGTTTAGATGGCCACATTCTATTGTAATCTGTGCTTGTAAAGACAAGAGGGGAAGAAGAAATAAGCGTCTAAACAAATTGCATTGGGTTGGGTTTACACAGGGTGACCTTGCACCCTGAAATACTTCATTACCATACAGGCTGTGTGAATTTAGCTTTTAGAATTTGCGAAATTTGAGCAACGGAAGAGGAGGCAGCAAATTCGCTTGAAAAAGGATACGAGTGATACTGATGTTGCTTTTATAGTAGTAAAGTGGAGGCGGTGACTGCCTCTCATGCAGCCACATTCTAGGATTTTTATATCCTGTAACCCTAGGAATCGGAGATTCCTTGAATGTCCCGGTGTTAGTCTTTATCAATCTTTTGGCAAATATAACAATATTTGTTTTTGAGATGTTTACTAATAGGTAGTTACTCACAATAAGCCTCCAAGGCCGTCAGCAAGCACTGAAGGCCACAGATGGCCTATAGTAAGGCCGTATCATAAGCATATTGTAAGATTGGCATAGGCATCCTACCTAACTTTGGGGGGATAAGGCCTGTCATTTCCAAAAGCTCTGCCCAGGTAATCAATATGAAAATTGAAAAGTGTGGGTGCTAATACACAACCCTGCTTTAAGCCCTTTTTGTTTTCATCTGAGCTGTGATTGGCCCATCGTAGTTTGACGCTGACCCAGGTCTTGTGGTACAGTTGCTGAAAGAGGGAATATGTCGGCGCTATTTGGTAGAGGCTGGTTTTCCTAGTTTTTTTGCATTAAGTGGTGCCCTCTGTGCAGCTCAAACCAGATTGTCCTGATATGCTATCTTGCAACATGTAAATAGTAATTTTTTATATTTGGACAGTATTAAACTTGCACATTTTAATGGTTTAAGACTAGAGTTAAAGAAGGCTAAGTTGCTATTCTAAGTGGAACCAGCATCTGCTGTCCTGAATACCCATTTGAAGGGAAACATTTTTCAAAGGTTTGGTGGAGCAAGATAACTAAGGGATCAATGGTGGAAGAGGTGTGGCGCAGCGGCCAGGGCGACTGCCGACGGACCCTGGGGCTTACGGTTTGATCCCCGGTGCCGGCGGCAGATCAGCCCAGCACCATGTGACTCTGGGCAACAGCTTGCTTAATCTTCCCGACGGCCCCCAGCGCCGGGACACCTCTCCGGGGGTAGCTGTGCGCTTTACAAATACTGGACAATAGGGTAATGTTTTAGGAAGACTTTATCACTCAAACCGGGTGGTGGAGCAGAAAAACATAGCTGTTAAGTGCATTGGGTGGAGGTTCTAATGATTAGGATGTGTGAGGAGTGGATAGTGGTGCTGAAGCAAGGAGGTGTGAAAGTATTGTCAAGATGTGATCATTTTATTATGTTGCAAGTTGCTCCGCTTTTGTGCCACAGTTATTCCAACATCAATGTGCTTTGCAGATCATTTTATGAGTATCATTTCTGCTGGAGGGCAGTTTTCTTTACTTTAGTGAGTGTATTCATTGTGTGCGCGCTGATGCAGTGGGTCCTATGACCTGCTGACTAAGTCTAAGTTGATGGTTGGAGTTTATGCTGTAGGTTGGTTTTGTATGCCTAACCATGCGTGGAACTCTCCCAGGGTTCCGTAGAGTGGCTGGTTGAGAATGATCTTTGCTACGGCATCCATGTGCATGTCTGTGAATTTGAGGCAGTGCGGTGGTGGCCTGTATAATTATAGGATGGGAGATAGTGATTTAGGTTAAATGGAGTAGTGTATGAGTACTGACTTATAGTTGAGGGAAGTTTGCGGGGCTTATAATAGGTGCTTTCTTTGTGAACAATGGTGACTTCACCTCCTCCTTCTCTACACGGTTTGCTAGGACTGCATTGCATAACATTGGGCTAGTGTGATGAATGCATGGCACACAGTCTTGCAGAAGAGAGGCAAGGAAGTGTTCTTCGTACTTCTCAGTGCTTCGTACATCACAACACATTATGCAATCAAATCAACATCCCAACCCTACCCGGATGTGAAGCTGGAAAACTTGCAAAGCAAAAGTTAAAAGAAAAGGGCAATTAAAAACAAAACTGGAAAAGTATTGAAATAGAGACAGGACAAAAAATGGAAAGCAGACACTTTATTGGCAGGAACAGCAGATATTCCACAGATATCATTCAATTGAACCTCAAAAGGGACCTGCGGGCCGTAAATCCACTTCAAGGCACAAACTCTTATCAAGAGAAAGAATATCTATTTTTACAACTGAAACCACCGAACTTTGAAAATCACCTGCTTTAAACTTTGAAAACAGAACCTCTGTGGCAAATAATGCTCTCTGAGAGCAGTAAAAGAGCAACTCAAAGGGCACTTTGCTGGTGTGGAGTTGCAAGAATTAACATTTTTTACTCTGAAGAGCTCTGCACAAATACAAGGAAATCCCTTAAAAATAAGCATTGAAAGCTTTACAAAGAGATTGGTTACTAATGTCTCCACTGTTGCAAACCAACCTCCTCTTTGATACAGAGCATGATGATGGCTGGAAGTAAACATTCTCAGATAGCTTCGGGACTTGTACAAAGGATGGTCAGGACTACCACGTCACTTCCTATGAGAAGGTAACACCAGACATCAAGATTACTTTGTACCACGTCAGAGGGTCTTTTTATCGAGGGACGTCAGCAGCACAGTGCACTACTCAAAATGAGTTGGGCATTCTAAAATTAAAAACTGAGGCGAATAGAAACCTATGAACAAAAAAACTGCCCATCCCAGATCACTGCAAGGTCTCTGGTTACTAAGGAATAGCAGTTGACTGGACTGACAGCCTGTTTCTCACCCACCGCCTGCAGCTTCTCAAAGTATGTCTGGACCCATTTTCTTGCCGCCACATGTAGCCCGTGATGATGGATACCGCCACGTGAATGATGGCCCAGCCTCCCAATGAGTAACTGGATCTGAAGCAGCTTGGATTCTTGCTCCCCCATCCCTGCCTCCATGTCACTGTGATTGGTGCTGTCTCCTCTTGGGTTTGCAGCACAGCATTTCATGTGCTGTGCAGGTAAAACTGGCTCATGAGAAGCCAACCACTGTGAGTGTTGCTGTGCTGGACCATTTCTTAGGCCATAAAAACTAAGCAGCCCGAGCCCTAAACACAACCCTCATCAGGGCGGCAACTGGATTCCTGAATATACCAGAACATGAGTAAAATGTAAGCGTTATTAGGATACATTGTTTGAAATTGACTGTAAAAATACTGAAGCGATAACTTGCCAACCTTGAGCCCTATACCCCAGTAAATATTGTGACACATTCAGAATGCCTCTCTTGGGGAGGCAAAAAATCAACGTTAAGGGAAAAAACTAAAATAAACGACCTGCAAACAAGCTCAGGAAATGTTGCAATCAACGGCAATTCCTTTTAGGAGCCGTAGGGTAAACCTGAACAGCCAACAAACCTGAGCAGTTTATGAATCCAAGAATACACATGTACATTTTGCATGGGATCCAGAAATGTTTCCTACCAAATACTGAACCACAAACTGTATCTTCAGATTGGACTTTGCTCAGCAAACAAAGACAGGACAATATTTGCTTGTCTTATCGACTTTAGGAAACCTTTTGATTGAATTTGGCAGTCAGGACTTAACACGACCAAAAAAAAATCTAGTTATGCCTCAAACGACTGTAATGTTAAGATAATCCACCTGCAACTCAGGCTTAAAAAGGAGAGCTAATCTGATAAGGGTCCGCCCTCTGCGTCCTTATTCAACCTTTGCATTAGTCTCTTGTGAAAAGTGCTAGAGGACTCCCGGGTACCAGGTTTAGGACTGAAAGGCTCAGCCATAACACGTATGTCGAATGCTGACGATTTACGGCCTGATTTAGAAACTTGGATGTCTGAGGGCCTGATTTGGAGTTTGGGTGACTGGCCCTCCATCACAAACCTAAAGGGTATCCCCTCCGCTTTATTATGCATTCGTAATATCCTGTGGCCCTTGTAATAAGGCATATAGGAGATCCATCATGTTTGTGATGGAGGGCCAGTCACCCAAACTCCAAATCAGCCCTCATACATCCACCTTCACTATAGAAGCAGTCCAGTAGAGCCATTAACCCCTAGTGTTGTACTGCGACAGGATACAAATGTTATGCTGATTTGTATTGCTCACTAGTTACCGGTGAGGGTATCCAGGTGCTTAGTAGGAGGGTAGGTCGAGAGGTCTTTAAGTTCGTGCAGAACTTAAGAAGCGATGAGGAGGCTCTGTTGGACAGGTGCGTCTCCTACACGAAGGTGGTCTATGAACAGTTAAAAAAGGAAAATTAAAATAACGTATTTATTATCATTTTATTTTTCTGTCCTGGCTCAGCTGGGGTGAGGCTGGGCTGTCACAGGAGGAGTGGTGGACTTTAAGTGCGCATGACAGTTTGGCCAGCCATCTTGGGCCGGCCAAACAGCCATGCACACTTTGCATGTTTTCCACTGGCTGTATTGCACAACCTGGGTGGAGAACATGCAGAGGCTCCCAGTCCCTGTCTGGATGCCAAACCACAGCACTCAGACCAATCACGACGCTGCTGTCATGGTGTCAGCAGCGTCGTGATTGGCTAGGGTAGCCTGGGAGCTTCCTGCCTCGAGGACCGTAGGGCAGCAGCCTGCCTGAAAGTAAGTGGATTTAAAACAAAACAAAAAAAAAAAACAGCACTTGCAATTCCAAAATATCTGTCTTTAATATGCTGCAGCCTGCACTCGCACACGCACACCATTCATCCTGCACACTCAGTCACACAGATGACCTTGTATTTAACAAAGACACAAATTGCTCTACTCTAATGCAGACACACCCCTCTTACTGCATACACTGACACACTGCTCAGCATGCTTTTATAGAGACACTGCCCTTGTTTACAGTCACTCATACACTTTGAATCCTGAACTCTGGCTCAGTACTCACCCTGCACTCAGAGGCACACTACTCATTCTGATTTGTGGGAACACTGCTCACCGTACACAGACACACCACTTAATCTGTACTCAAAGATTCACACTGCTTTTGCTACACTCAGACACCCCATTTCACCCTGCATTGAGACAGACCCTACACTTGCAATACGCAGCATAACCCTGTACTATGGCACAGAAGTCACACTGTGTTTAAAAAGGCACACTGCTTACCCTATGGACCCACATGTGCACTGCTCACATACACTCATGCACACATCTTACACTACACTCTCACACACATACATTGTTCATCCTGCACTCAGAGATTTTTCCTGCATCCTGCAGTCACAATACACATCACTCACCCTGCACTCAGGTGCTCACCGTGCACTTACATAGGCACAACACCCATTTAACGATTACAATGGCACACCCTCAACGTGCACTCACAAAGGGACATCTTTCGCTCTGCACTCAGGCCCACTGCTCATCGTACACTCAGAGGTCCAACTCTCTACACTTACACAGACACATCCCTCCTCCTGCACTGTGATCCCCACTGCTCCAATTCTTCCTGCAAAAGATCACCACTCTTCCTACACCCAAAATACACCCCACTCAAAGCTAATTAGTGTGCACTCAGTCATTTGTATAACACGTTGCACGCATACAAAGAAGGCCTGTCCAAACTAGGCACTCCAACGTTGTTTCCTTGTTGGGTTTAAGTTAATTATTTTTCAGTTGTTGTTTTGTAAATACGCAATTGCGGTCTGTAGTAACTGTTCAAAGAGTGGTTGCACTAGTTTTCACAGACACAGATCTGGTATAGAGTGCAGTATCGAGCTAAAGTCTAGCTTGTATTAATTGGCTGGTGTAATAAACCACACTCCCCAAGACCCACCATTGACACATTCCCCTCACAAATTCAGCCAGAAACTCTCCTCATGCATTCATACAGATACACCATTGTTCCTGCATTCACAATATACACCACTCACTGAGGACTCTCACTTAACACTGCACTTACCATGGTGGGCACCCCTTTTGCCCTGCACTCACCGATGTGGGCACCCCTTTTCCTCTGCACTCACCAAAGCAGGTACCCCTTTTTCCCTGCCCTCGCCCAGGTGAGCACCCGTTTCGACCTGCCCTTGCCCAGGTGGGCACCCCTTTCACCTTGCCCTCGCCCAGGTGGGCAGCCCTTTTGCCTTCCACTCACCCAGGTGGGCAGCCCTTTTGCCTTGCACTGGCCCAGGTGGGCACCCCGTTTGCACTGGCCCAGATGGGCTCCCCTTTTGCACTGGCCCAGGTGGGCTCCCCCTTTTCTCTGCACTCAACCAGGCAGGAACCCCTTTGGCCTGATCTCACCAGGCAGGCTCCCCTTCTCTCTGCACTCTCTGCACTGCTTACTATGCACTTCCCTCTCCCTGCTCTCATTTAGATACACAACTCTTATATTCACACCGTTCACCCTGTATTCACATTGGACCGCTCACCGTACTCGTAATACACACCACTCTCTTTGCACTAACAGCACATGCTACTCTCCCTGCACTCACAGGATATATACTATTCACCCTGCACCCACAACTCTTAAACCATTCCCTCCCACTCACAATAAAGTCCACTATCATAGCACTTGAGATACTCTCATTCACATTACATAGTCCTGTGTACCTTGCACCATTCATGCTACACTCGCAATAAGCCATGTTCTCATAGCACTAACAATACACACTGCTCACCCTGCACACACAATGCACACCGCTGTCGCTGGAGTCTCAATACACTGTGCTGCAGAGGGCAATTCAGCAATGCTCACAGTTCTAATCCAGATACCTATGCTGAGGGGCCAGAACTATCCATCACACAGAGGGCTCTATCTATCTGTCAGGAGTGCATAGTTCTTGGGGGACTTCTGAGCACTTCAGAAAAGGCCCACATCAAGGATCTGGGGAAACCTATAAGCTTAAGAAAGGAATCTTAAAAAAGACACCTTTGCCCTGTGCATGTAATTCCCTATCCTTTTGCTTTAGAGTAAAATTATTTCAGCCTAGTTTAAGTTATTCTTCATTCAGAGTCGTCCATACTTGCTTCAACTATACATTGTTTATTAAGCTTTCCATGCGGATAAAATACCTTGAACTGCATTATACAGTCTGCCAGTAGCTAGGCTTTTGTTTCTAGCTAGGAGCAGTATCTCTGTTCTGTGTGAGAATGGTTTTAGTAGTATGTAGATGGTGGTCTTCATGTTATCTTGTCCTAAGGCTATGGCCTTTGTGGGGAAGGGTGGTATGTGTAATTACGGCAGCGAGTAACCATCTCAACCAGATAGAAACCAAGCACTCTTACCAAGCCCAGAGCACCAAGCCAGTGACAGTGCTGCAATGGTCTCTGGCAAGAGACCAGAAGTCAAGAGCCCAGCAGGGTACTGCTAATCCACAGAGGTTTTAACTATGTTCAGAAGTGACTAACTGATACCAAACTCAGAGTGTGCACTGGTTGTGTGTACCCCGCTCTTAATGTTCAGGGTTAGGTCCTAAAGTGATTAATTAGAGGCAGTGTCCCAGCCGTGGTCCTGGTATAGATTTTTATATTTAGAAGACTATTAACTGGAATGAACTACCTGTAGAGCAGCCCTCCTGCTGCTCCAGCAATCATTACAAGGTGTGCTGTGTTTGACTAACTTGGGACTCCCATCCCTCATGCTCAACACTAGGCTAGATATCAAGAGGGATGTAGCATAAAACCTCCTCAGCTCCACCTTCCAGTCCTTGAGCGACCCTACACAACCTCCCCAGCCCCACTGGGCATGTGTTGTAGACATCGATTCTCGTCACTCTACATCTTCAGTATAAGGATTTATGTTTTGTCCTGTTTTGTCGAGTCTGCATTGTCATTGCCTGAAACAGGCTGTATGCTCACTCTCTAAGGCTTCTTAGTGATGAATAATATATATTTATTGTTACACAGCTCAATGATAATCATTTTATCGAGTTCAGTAAGAAGAAAGGCTGAGAGTCGATACCAGGATTCTAAGTAGTGACCATAAGGTCAAACACAGATTCTTGGAGTGGATGCATTACTCCGCTGAGCTACCAGACCAAATCCTTGTGTCAAATTTGAGGCTACTCGCCAGTAGTAGTGTGACGTACCAAAAAGTAGTGTGAGTTGAGTTCTATAAACTTGTCCGGAAGTGGGAGTTAAAAGAGAACTTCTGCTGAGAGGGCGGCTGTTGTGCATACTTGTTTATCAGCCGAAAACAGGAATAAATCAAGAACGGAGCACGGATTGTAGCAATAAAGTGAAAATGCTTATTTATGGGTCGATGGATCCTTCAGCTCGCCACCCTAATGGTGAGGCATCACTATAACCTAGGATGATATACAATTATTCTGTGACGCTTGGAATGCTCCGGGTTTAAGAATTGTGGGGCTGGGGCCATGATCCCAGATCACCAATACAAAGGGGGACCCCAATAACGAGTTAAAGAACCGGTAAATGCGGGGAAAGAGGCAAAATACTTCAAAAAGTGAACAGAGCCGGTTCAATAGGAATGTAATAGGGCCTAATAAATAGGTACTTGATAGGAAACACGACAGAACTGGAACAGAAATAGACAAATAAAAATCAAATCATAAGAGATTATAGGTATAAAGATAAACCTTTAATGTTTATTTAGCTTTTTTTATAGAAAAATTCATTTTCAATTTATATAAATATATCTCATCAAGAACAAACATATATGAGTTTAATACAAACAATTATATTTCGCCAATACATTAATCAAAAGCATTGTGAATACCCCACTCATAACTTCAACTCAACCATACATACATTCAATCATAACCACATTCATAACATCAAATCGCATTATGGGTGACATCAAATTATCCTTGGGTGTTCGAATGGATGAATTGATTGTATCTCATCCAGAGGAAGCCAGATGGTACTCAGAAAAAGGGAAGGTCATCGAATCAAGCGCCAACGCGCGTTTCGGTATAGGACCCACAGGGGGGCCCCACCTTCATCAGGGCGTAGACCAGGGATAATGGGGGGCAGACACACGATCTAAAAATTTAAACAAATATCAGACCATATGAAAATATGACTTAAACAAATACAATAATGTGTTCACAAAGTTACAAATAAAGCAACAAATTAGGTGTCTTTTAAGTCCAAAACGTTTCCAGTTATATCACAGATAACTTGCAAATAAACAGCTTAATATATATGGCCCTTACGGGTCCAACAGTAGCATAAAAAGAACAAATCACCACTAATACATGGGTGTGACATAGGAAGGAAACAGTGAATCAAACCAACTGAATAGAAAGAATAACAATCAAAATAAAAATAAATCTGCACAGAAAGGAGAATAAGGTAACTAAAAAGTTGTCAAAGTTCAAGTAGAACAAAAGATAGTTTAGAAAAGGAGACCCCAATCCAGTGAGTAGATGGAAACCTACAAAGGATGTGGAACCTATAAGATAAAGACAAGAAATAACCAGAATAGTACATACTAAAACAAACGTCTTTGGAGGGCCGTAGATATTTAACCTCCAGACCAATGTGACAACACGGTTCAGTGTTCCGTAGGAGCGTCGGGTGAGGCTCACTATTAACAAGGGTTTTCTTTCCAATTGTGGGGAGCCGACCTGAAGTAAGCACTAAAGTCAAGTGCGCCCGAAATCTAAAAAAGGCAATAAATGTGCAATATGTAAAGAGTAACTAACAATTAGCCCATGTCTCTCTAGACCGGCTCTTCAAACAGGATACTAGTTGGGGAAAAGGAAACAAATCAGTGTATGTTTAATAAACAACCTACTTGAGTTCTATAAATCGATCCTTGATAGGCGCGAGCCAGGAATGCTTCGATAGAGATCTTTATAAAATTGAGCGCATCAGACTGCAGGGTTTAGTAATGGTAAATAAATAACCCATAGCCCGTGTCCGGAAAATTGCTGGCAGGCATCGATAAAGTTTCTACAAAACAAAAGAAGGGGGGAAAAAACGCAATAAATAAGTGCGGTTTCTGAAGCTAACTAAGAGCAGTCTTATACAATCAATATCCCAAGCCCGTAGTTAAGTACCGGTATAAAGGTGACAAGGATAAGGTAATTACAGACTCCTATCAAGGCTTAAGCGCGTGGGGCGCCGTGATCAGACTGTCCCTCACGCCGATAATACATGAACGGGAGCAACAGAAGTTATGGAGGCACTGGTAGGTTTACGTAAGTGAGCGTAGACATATTGACCGCTGCCGTACAACTACAGGTAGCTAGGAAAGTGAACGAGGACAATCCCCAAGGATGCGAGCTCAGTAGACGAACACAATCGCATATCGGCTAACAAAGACACTCGCATTAGACACTTACTGGCTCAGAGCAGTTCGAATCCCACACACGTTGATGTCAAAGGTACGAGGAAGGAACGGCGTCTCAGTCTCCTTCACAGTGGATTTGGAGAAAAGCCCGCTCTTGTCAAATACCTATCATTAATGATCCACCAACCAATGAAATCAAGGGTGGGAGGGAGTAGACTAAACATAGAAAGAAGGTTTAAAGGAGTAAAGACCAGCACATAGTTAGGAATTATGGCGCCATCTTTGAGTCATTCATACGGGATAGACAGAGCTAGTCCGTGAAGGTCTAAAGGTGTACCCGTGGCGGCCACACAATAATAGAAGGTGGAGCGCAAATAAAAAATGAAAAAACAGGAGAAGATATCCAGATTTTATCCTCGAAACCGGAATGTTGAAAACATCATCCAAAGAGGTGCAAAAGCATCACGAGGTTATCCAAATTCAAGAAATATCAAAATGGAAGAAAATTAACCATGGGGACGATAGATGCTAGTCGCCCCCACAAAGATGAAAACGGAGATAAGCTAGAAAATAAAAATAAAAAATAATGATAAAACATTAAGTAAGACTATGAAAGGCAGATACAGAACAGGGCAAATTAAAACTGAGATTGTACACAAGAAAATGAACGAACCCCATCCAAACTCCCAAATGGAGAATAGGTTCCTGTACAATCAAAAGTGGCAGAAGAGGTCCAAACGCACTCAGAGCAATTATATGATGGCATTTTCCCATAGAATAATTTCATTGAGGCCATGCTGAACAGAGTCCAGATAAAAAATCCAGAATGTCTCCCTTTTCTTCCTGGTAGAGGTGGGATTTCTTCCAGGGGGGGAGTGTATTTTTTCCAAGATAGTCCATTTCAAGTCAGAGTCCTTGTGATTCATGTTTAGCCAGTGATTTACTAGAGGGGCAGATGTTTTATTAGTGCGAATATTGGACCTGTGTTCGCAAATCCGCAATCTAATTTCCCGACTCGTTTCACCGATGTAAGGAAGATCACAAGGGCACATGATGATGTACACCACATTGGAAGACCTGCAGTTGGTCATTCCGTGAAGGGTAATCGTCCGATTATTTGCCAGAATAGTGTTGCCAACCATAGCATGGGAACTCGATATTTTAACAGGGAAGCCATGTTTGAAAGAAGGGAACCTGACCCGGTTGATAAATTGGTATATGTCACCAAGCATTCCAACATCAACCATAGGATCAGACAGACTATCAATTCCCTTTGGTACCTGTTAAATGTCGGTAATGATGGGAGCAGCATTCCTAAACCGCGTTTTGCGTTCAAGCGAAATAAGAATCTAAAAAACTGCTTGATTAGAGGTAAAATCACGGGAAATGCAGTTCCTATTCAAACAGCCATTGTTGGACTGAAACCAGTGGAGGGCAACCATCGTTGTGGCACTTGCCAAGCATGTTCCCATGCTATGGTTGGCAACACTATTCTGGCAAATAATCGGACGATTACCCTTCACGGAATGACCAACTGCAGGTCTTCCAATGTGGTGTACATCATCATGTGCCCTTGTGATCTTCCTTACATCGGTGAAACGAGTCGGGAAATTAGATTGCGGATTTGCGAACACAGGTCCAATATTCGCACTAATAAAACATCTGCCCCTCTAGTAAATCACTGGCTAAACATGAATCACAAGGACTCTGACTTGAAATGGACTATCTTGGAAAAAATACACTCCCCCCCCCCCCCTGGAAGAAATCCCACCTCTACCAGGAAGAAAAGGGAGACATTCTGGATTTTTTATCTGGACTCTGTTCAGCATGGCCTCAATGAAATTATTCTATGGGAAAATGCCATCATATAATTACTCTGAGTGCGTTTGGACCTCTTCTGCCACTTTTGATTGTACAGGAACCTATTCTCCATTTGGGAGTTTGGATGGGGTTCGTTCATTTTCTTGTGTACAATCTCAGTTTTAATTTGCCCTGTTCTGTATCTGCCTTTCATAGTCTTACTTAATGTTTTATCATTATTTTTTATTTTTATTTTCTAGCTTATCTCCGTTTTCATCTTTGTGGGGGCGACTAGCATCTATCGTCCCCATGGTTAATTTTCTTCCATTTTGATATTTCTTGAATTTGGATAACCTCGTGATGCTTTTGCACCTCTTTGGATGATGTTTTCAACATTCCGGTTTCGAGGATAAAATCTGGATATCTTCTCCTGTTTTTTCATTTTTTATTTGCGCTCCACCTTCTATTATTGTGTGGCCGCCACGGGTACACCTTTAGACCTTCACGGACTAGCTCTGTCTATCCCGTATGAATGACTCAAAGATGGCGCCATAATTCCTAACTATGTGCTGGTCTTTACTCCTTTAAACCTTCTTTCTATGTTTAGTCTACTCCCTCCCACCCTTGATTTCATTGGTTGGTGGATCATTAATGATAGGTATTTGACAAGAGCGGGCTTTTCTCCAAATCCACTGTGAAGGAGACTGAGACGCCGTTCCTTCCTCGTACCTTTGACATCAACGTGTGTGGGATTCGAACTGCTCTGAGCCAGTAAGTGTCTAATGCGAGTGTCTTTGTTAGCCGATATGCGATTGTGTTCGTCTACTGAGCTCGCATCCTTGGGGATTGTCCTCGTTCACTTTCCTAGCTACCTGTAGTTGTACGGCAGCGGTCAATATGTCTACGCTCACTTACGTAAACCTACCAGTGCCTCCATAACTTCTGTTGCTCCCGTTCATGTATTATCGGCGTGAGGGACAGTCTGATCACGGCGCCCCACACGCTTAAGCCTTGATAGGAGTCTGTAATTACCTTATCCGTGTCACCTTTATACCGGTACTTAACTACGGGCTTGGGATATTGATTGTATAAGACTGCTCTTAGTTAGCTTCAGAAACCGCACTTATTTATTGCGTTTTTTCCCCCCTTCTTTTGTTTTGTAGAAACTTTATCGATGCCTGCCAGCAATTTTCCGGACACGGGCTATGGGTTATTTATTTACCATTACTAAACCCTGCAGTCTGATGCGCTCAATTTTATAAAGATCTCTATCGAAGCATTCCTGGCTCGCGCCTATCAAGGATCGATTTATAGAACTCAAGTAGGTTGTTTATTAAACATACACTGATTTGTTTCCTTTTCCCCAACTAGTATCCTGTTTGAAGAGCCGGTCTAGAGAGACATGGGCTAATTGTTAGTTACTCTTTACATATTGCACATTTATTGCCTTTTTTAGATTTCGGGCGCACTTGACTTTAGTGCTTACTTCAGGTCGGCTCCCCACAATTGGAAAGAAAACCCTTGTTAATAGTGAGCCTCACCCGACGCTCCTACGGAACACTGAACCGTGTTGTCACATTGGTCTGGAGGTTAAATATCTACGGCCCTCCAAAGACGTTTGTTTTAGTATGTACTATTCTGGTTATTTCTTGTCTTTATCTTATAGGTTCCACATCCTTTGTAGGTTTCCATCTACGCACTGGATTTGGGGTCTCCTTTTCTAAACTATCTTTTGTTCTACTTGAACTTTGACAACTTTTTAGTTACCTTATTCTCCTTTCTGTGCAGATTTATTTTTATTTTGATTGTTATTCTTTCTATTCAGTTGGTTTGATTCACTGTTTCCTTCCTATGTCACACCCATGTATTAGTGGTGATTTGTTCTTTTTATGCCACTGTTGGACCCGTAAGGGCCATATATATTAAGCTGTTTATTTTCGCAAGTTATCTGTGATATAACTGGAAACGTTTTGGACTTAAAAGACACCTAATTTGTTGCTTTATTTGTAACTTTGTGAACACATTATTGTATTTGTTTAAGTCATATTTTCATATGGTCTGATATTTGTTTAAATTTTTAGATCGTGTGTCTGCCCCCCATTATCCCTGGTCTACGCCCTGATGAAGGTGGGGCCCCCCTGTGGGTCCTATACCG
This sequence comes from Triturus cristatus, assembly GCF_964204655.1. Classification (NCBI taxonomy): domain Eukaryota; kingdom Metazoa; phylum Chordata; class Amphibia; order Caudata; family Salamandridae; genus Triturus; species Triturus cristatus. The sequence continues at coordinate 419,855,244 of NC_140594.1, read as the reverse complement.
AAACGCGCGTTGGCGCTTGATTCGATGACCTTCCCTTTTTCTGAGTACCATCTGGCTTCCTCTGGATGAGATACAATCAATTCATCCATTCGAACACCCAAGGATAATTTGATGTCACCCATAATGCGATTTGATGTTATGAATGTGGTTATGATTGAATGTATGTATGGTTGAGTTGAAGTTATGAGTGGGGTATTCACAATGCTTTTGATTAATGTATTGGCGAAATATAATTGTTTGTATTAAACTCATATATGTTTGTTCTTGATGAGATATATTTATATAAATTGAAAATGAATTTTTCTATAAAAAAAGCTAAATAAACATTAAAGGTTTATCTTTATACCTATAATCTCTTATGATTTGATTTTTATTTGTCTATTTCTGTTCCAGTTCTGTCGTGTTTCCTATCAAGTACCTATTTATTAGGCCCTATTACATGATCCCAGATCAGCCACACTACACACAGGGCAGAAACACACAAGACACTACAGGTGGATTAATTACCCTGTGATGACGAAAAAGGGAGGTAACCTTCTGAGGCAATCGCCTGCATTGCAAAGTATACCACTGTGGAACAATAGGAAGGTGATAGAATAGGGAAAGAGTGGGCAGGGATGAATATAGATCCAGAGGAGAGAGATTCAAGCAGACAGTACAGTGTGTGGGAGGGGGTGCTATCAGAATCTTGTTTGACATGTTGTCCTAAATATAATCTACAAAAATCACCCAATTTTAGTTAATAGAAAATCTACACCCAAAAGGATATTGTTGGCATTTTTTTGCATGTGATATTCTGACATGCAAGCAGGTGAGAGCACTATACTCATTCCTTGCACTGTTTCGTTATTCACCAATGTCAGACAAATCAACATTTTGGCTCTTCTTTTCCCAAACAACTCAAATGGTGTGATCCCAGTGGTGGTATGTGGTGTCATTCTGTAATTCTTTACTTTGCTGAGCACTTCTTTCTTCCAACATACATTACATGGGTCATTATAATAAACTACGCATGGGAAGAGTTTACACACTGCATGATGAAGGGTCCAATTTCAGGAAAAAAACAGGAGTGGAGGCACAGCTAGAGATCTGTCTACCCCTGCAATAGGTAAGTTACAATAGCCTAGTGGAGGGCAACAGGGAAGTGGGCAAGTGCAATGTAGTGACGGCTCCAACAACAGTCAAGGGTGGCAATGACTGAGCTTTGTTTGCAACCTGCCTTTTACATGGCTCCCCTCCTGCTAGCACAGATCCAACTAACAGCAGTGGACTCAAGACCCCAGAAGGCTCTAATGTGACGCCAATTTAAGAACACGACACACAAGTTACTTAAATGCATAACCCATCTCCCTCCTTTACAAAAACAGGAAATACAGCAGGATGAGGAACAAATCCGAAACTGGAATAAGGAAATAAAGGTTAAAAAATAAAGGAAAATTAATGAACTTAGACTCTATAAAAAATAAACGATGGAAAACAATTATTGTTTATTTAAAGCAATACGTGTTGTATTCCTTCAACAATATCTTAAGTACACAGGTGGTCTACGACTCCTTTCACTCCTATTGAATTTCACCTTTTCCTGTTCTCTACCCTCACCAACACCACTCCTTCTTTCTGCAATTTTGCTTCGAACCATCACCATCCTCCATCAATATAAACCCACTGATGTCATTATTATTATGGCATGTGGATGAATAGCAGTCACCACCCTTCTGGTATAACGCAACTCTCCTCTTATTCCATTTATCCCCATTCTCAAGTACAACATGCCAATCATGAACCATCTTAACTTTAAAAGGACTCACATTTTTAGACAACCCTGTTTGCCCACGTCCCTCCGTGATCTTGACCAAATCTCCTGCTTCCACATTGTCCTTTCTACTACACACAACATCCTCATCAATCTTGTCCATGTCCGCATGCATCAATAACCACGCTGGAAGCAACTTGGTTCTCGGCTTCATTCCTCTCGTGCATTCAAAGGGAGATATTTTAGTAGCACCATTCTCCGTAGAGCGATAAGCCTTCACCATTTCCTCAACCATTCTCTCAACATCCTCCCCACTTTGTAGTCTCATCCAGATGGTACCCTTCACCAACAGGTCGGCCCTCTCTACAAGGCCATTGCCTTGCGGATTGTATAATGCTGTGCGCCTGTGTTTTGATACCAAACCTTTAAAAAAATACCTTAATCTCATAGGACTTAAGTTGAGTGCCATTATCAGTAATGGGTATCCTAGGAAAACCCTCTTCTCTAAATACTCTCTTTAAAACAGAAATAGTATTCTTCATGTCAATATCTTCATAAATTTGACTACAAGCCACTTAGAATATACGCCCATCGTAATAAGAGCATATTTCAAATCGGATCTTAAGCCCTGCATTGGTCCTATAAAATCCATGCAAACATTACACACAGTTTTCCCAGATTTTCAACGTGACCTCCTTCTTATTGTATACCTGTCTTCAGCATCTTCTCACTCCCTATGCAGTCTTGGCACTTAACTTCCCAATGATAAACACCCCTTCACTGTCCTCCTCAGTATCTGCTAATCATGCTACTGCTTCTTTCTGTTCTGTTGCCACTACCCCCTCTTTATCTACACCCCTCGAATCCGAAGAAAGACTCTACAAGCAATCTGCTTGAGCATTCTTCCATCGTGGAATATATTCCCCTCTGAAATGGTATTCTTGCAATTTTGCTGACAACCTTGCTAGTCTGCACCTCCAGGTTTACCGAAGGTTTGCGATCAGTACGGAGCACAAACAACAAACCCCACATGTCTGTTCGAAAACATTCTACACTCTAGGCTGCAGCCAATGCTTCCCATTCTATCACAGAATAATTATGTTCTGTGTTCGTCAAGGCACAGGAGGTAAATGCCGCAGTTTTTTCAGTACCGTTGTGCACTTGGGACAAAATAGCTCTAATGCCAGAGGCGCTAGCATGCACGGTTGGAGTTGTTCTCAATGAAGTTCCAAAAGGCACAAGTAAAACTGTAGTGCAAAATTTGTGTTTAATGCAATCTAAAGTATTATGCTGCTCCTTGCCCCATTCAAAAGTACAACCATTCCTCAATAACTCTTGAGCTTTCAGTTTTTTCAGCAAATTTGTCAACATATTTAGAATAATATTCCACGAGACCCATAAATGAACGCAATTGATCTGTTATGTGGAATGAGAGTCATTCTTATGGCTTTGAGAAGATCATCTTTCGGCTAGACATCTTTACTAGTTATTTCCTCCCTGAATACATCTTTGGCTTCCTAAAGTATACTTTCAATACCAACCTTCCCAACCACTATAACTTGGTTGGGCGCCCTGGGATTTATAATATGTAGGTCATATGGTGAACCCACCCTGAGATCGGTGGACCGCCGTCTGCCTCGTACATTTTTCCTACCACCTCTCCCAACTCAAATTTTAATGGAGACGAAAAATATCAAAGAATGTCAATAGTTTCTCCTTGATCACCCATGGGATTGATAACCTTGGCAGTCAGAATCTCGGGCCATTTCACCCAAAATAGTGTTTTTGGAATGATGGTAAACATGGAACCTGAATCCACCATCAGCTCCACCTCTCTACCCATGACCTGAAACATAGCTACAGGATGAGATTTCCTACCCACACAATCCACACTATCAAGCTCCACCATCAAACTGTGATCCTTACGATTATTTTGAGGGAACTACCCCCCATTCCGTCATTGCTACTCTAGATTTGGCATTACTCGTGCACACCCGTCCACATTCCAAACATTCTTTGTTGGTAGCAATACAGGATTTGGAAGCTCCAAAATGGGAATTACTCCCACACTTAAACCAATTTTCTCAGGAGGTTTTTGCACAATTTGTTTTGATTGTATTTTTTAAAATTTCTTTGAACTTTTGCCATATTTATTCAAAACACCCGCATTTTCTTGCACCCTTTCTTCTTTGTAAATGATGGACACTCCAGCCCCTCCTTTTGCTATTTCACTGTTATTCATCTCACGCATACAAAAATCTGATTCTTCAACTACTTTGGCAATTTGTATGCCATCCTTCTAAGAAGGATTTTTTGCTGCCCATAACCTCTCCTGAATTTTATTACTCTGACACTGTACTATCAATTGATCTCTTATTAGTTTGTCAGTATTCTGACCAGATTGGCACTTCGTAGATAATTCTGTCTGAAGACGCAGTAGTCGACGGATTCTTCCGGTCGTTGGGGAGTGTATAAAACTTCTATCTCGTCATCGCTATATTTGTCTCTTTAGCAAACCTATATTGCAGACGTAATTTTTTTCTTTATAAACATTTTGTATAGAATGATTTTACGGATTTAGAACCACTGGCAAGAATGTGAAGATATGCTGATCCTCCTTCTCCAAGACACTGAACTGTAAAGCTTTTTTCCTCTCCACTCAAGTTTTGACTATCCAAAATAATTTACAAAAATGTCTATCCAATCCACCCACCGGATTGGAGGTCGACCTCGATCAGACAAGAATAGTCGAGGTAAAATTATTGAATTGAAACCCATGAATAAGTCTCCTAAAAGAGCTGAAGAAATATAATTTAGTAAATGCTATCCGCTAATTTGTGATTGACAGCCGAGAAAGCCCCATCTGAGGCTGTGCCTTAAACTTCCTATATGCTGCTCCTCCCACAAACAGTCGTGGGGGACCAGCAAAAGAAGAGGTGAAGGCTGAGCTGAGCGCTGGTAAATAACAAACTTTTACGGTTTAAATTCTCAGTTATATTATGGAAAATCAAGTCGGATGTGGCTAAAACCTTGGTTGGCCCCCTGGCGGTGCACTAAATACAAGACACAGCTGTGTTTAGCTTCTTGCTGATAACGCACTAGAACGGCTGTATGGCTGCAGAGGGGAGTGCACACTCTACGCGTGAGTCGCACAGATGATACAGGCTTGCGAAGTAAGTGCGCTCTTCTTTGGCTATGACGCGCACTTTCTCGAATCACTCTGAGCGGGTCTTAGTGCTCCACTGGCTCGCACTTGCTGGTAACAAGATGGCCTTTTAAAAATGTTTTGCACTGACCAATATAGCTATCGCTGAGGCGATTCCTTAACACATTCCTAGACCTACCACGCAAGTTAGCTCAAAGCTGGCCTCAGTGTACGGTACCAGTATATATTGAAGGCAGCTGTCCGTGACTCTAGTCAGGCAATGCCTTCTGTCCTCTCTGCACGCAGACCGATTCTGAAGTGACAAGGCAGGCTGTGTGCTGGGAAACCATCACCAAATTGTAGGGATGGCTCCAACAACAGTCATGGGAGGCTAAGACTGACCTATATTTGCAACCTGCCTTGTACGTGGCTTCCATCCTGCCAGCTCAGATCCAACTGACAGCAGTGGAATACAGGCACCAGAAGGCTCTAATGTGACTCCAATTTAAGAACACGACACACAAGATACTTAAATGCATAATCCATCTCCCTCCTTTACAAAAACAGGAAATACAGCAGGATGAGGAACAAATCCAAAACTGGAATAAAGAAATAAAGGTTAAAAAATAAAGGAAAATTAATGAACTCAGACTGTATAAAAAATAAACAATGGAAAACAATCATAAGAACATAACACACAAAATGCCTTAAAGGCATAACATGCAACACACTGGGCAGGGACCAAGAGGGGGAAGGCTGGCTTGTTGGAGGTGATCCTTGAGCAGTAGAGGTATGTCTGACCAGTGGAGAGCAGGTGGTGTAAGGGCAGTCATGGAGGGAGAGTCTGGTACCAAGTGTGTAGAAGGGAACTGCTAATGTAAGCAGTGTTCAAGCCTACCACAAGTGCCTGGAGATGTCCTAGCACAGATCAGCAAGGACTGATATGGAAATGCCAATAATCAGACCTGGGCAGTGGGTCGACCGATTAAACACTAAGGCCTGATTTCAAAGAAGGGTGGAAGGGACAATAGGGTACGTGATGCTGAAGATTGGGAAATGGCGGCCAGTGAGGGTGAGTACGAGTAAGAATCCAGAAGAGGCTCGGAGGATAAGGCAACCAGTCCAAAGCAAATTAGGCTTGATTTATGCAAGTGTGACACAGAAAGAGTAACTAAACCCTCGCTTCTCCGACCTTTGCAACCTCACAAACACCCTCATTACACTTCCAACCCGTGTCTACCCATGCTTGCCACTGACAACAAAACCAAACTGGACGGGAAAAAGATGGAGAAATATGCTGCTGAACCTCACAACTACCTTCATTTTTACCAGCATCCACCTCTAGTTTGGTTTTGTGACCGGCTGCTCCTTCCAGGTATCCCAGAACATTTCTCCTTTAAACTCCACTTTATCTTAGCACCTCACCTTCCAAAAAAATCAGAGTAGCAGACCAAGGTCCTGAAACGTCTCTATTAGGCAGTCCCAGTGTTTGGCCCCAACCCACATGCTCTTCTAATTATATTCATCTCTGCTCCCTACCAACCCCTTTTAGCACCCTGCTACTGACCTTGTCAGGTGAAAAGCTGCTCAGAAATTTTGATTTGGTTGGATGATCAGTGACAAATGTCCTGGCGACAGATAACCTCGTGGTTTGTCCACTCCCAGTGCAAGAACAAAGTGTCCAAGCTAATCCTCTACACTTGGTTCTCTTCAGGCTTATTGTTCTGTGTGTGCTTTGCGGAGGTTGTAACTGAAGGTTGTGTAGTGTCTCTAACTCCTGATAACCCTGCTTGGTATCTAGGTTACCTGTTTCTGGGTAACCAGGTATTGACAAAGTGCTAGAATGTTGGGGGTGATGGCAGTTTGAGTCTGTACTGGTGGCATTAAGGTGACACATGCTTGCTCTCCAATAAATCTGGTACTTACCTACCTATGGTGTGCTCTCATCTTTATAAATTTGGCGACGAGGATGGGATGCCTTAACAAAAGCTGCTGATAGAACCATACGCCCACTTCAAGGAGAGCAAGCGGAGTTGTGTGGGTGTAATTGCTGGATGTGGAGAAGGTTGAGGACGGAGTTTCCTAGAGGCTCAAGGTGAGCAGAACGTGCTGCACAAGCTGTGTTACAGAACCTATGAAATGATTGCGTTGTGTGGCTTAGCGTTTCAGCGTGTGCCTGTGACGTCAACACGCCGACGTTGGTGCCATCTTGAATGAGGGCTTTTTTTTCTTACTGCCTGGCGTGCATCTGCGGTGACACAGACACCTTTTTCACAAATTAAAAGCGCTTGGGCAGGGAAAATAGTATGTTGTGTTGCGAAGTCTGCGGTGACACGTGCACCTCTTAAACCCTGGTCATTAAGCAAGCTCCAGCAAGCAGTGTGTATCTACAGTGATTTGCACACCACTTTATTGTTAATATTACTTTACTGCCCTCGACAAGCAGTGTGAGTGGACGGTGATGCCCACACAACTTCATTGCTAAAAGTGTGTGCTTGCGGTGACATGCACACCACTTCATTTTCCATGAAATTAGAGCTACAGTTGTGAATTAATTGACAGTAAGTGTGGTGTGTGCATCCAAAGTCGGTGAAAGGTAGTATGGGAGAACAAGGGTACCCCGATATGTGAACCTGGGGTTGGCATGTGTTTAGAAGAACAATGGTTCAATGTTGGCCACAATGGGACCAGAGCAAAAAATTTGATCCCCACGGGGGACACTGGGATTCAAGTTTAAACAGGGCGAATAATCATACTGGGAACACAAAAGTAGGGGAACATATGTCGTGTAAAATCATTTATTTTACACAAGTTTAACTTGGTACTCTAAATAGTATTCAGGTGCTCACACAAAGTGAAAGTGGGCGTGATGTGACAAGGTGATAGTGGATTAAAAACATAACATCGCATTGACAACAAGCATTGGAACTCCACGTGAGTGTATACAATGAAGGGAGTTCCTGTTGTAAGGGTCAACGGCGTTTCGATCTTAGAAACTTAAGATCATCTTCAGGACATATAGTGAGCAGTCTGAAATCTCAAAGTGTTGTGAGGGCGGCACTGACCAAGGAGGGGTCGCACTTGTGGTCTCAGCAGGTATTCAGGAGATACCGCTTGCGTGGATAAGGCTGTTCAAGTTGATGAAGCCTGAGTCAAGGCACAGATCGAGAACTACTTCCGGCGGGAAGTAGTGCAGAGGCGTGCAAGTCCAAAATTAATCTGGAACTTAAGCAGAGCGGCATTGGGGGGTCGGGGTTGAGCGTGCCTTAATTAAAACGTGAAAGGAGGACTGTGGGAGCACAGTTCCGGCGGGAAGGGCTCGGCCGTCCACTTGTGGCTATGTCTTTTGAGTGGCTATTTGCGTTATGAATTTAGTTCATAGCTGGGAAGTATTAAGCCAGAATCGAGATTATTTGCAGCATTGTGAAGAGGTAATCCGTCGTGTCTGAATTCAAGGTCCCGGGGAGGAATGAAGTACCTTCCTGGTGGACGCGCAGCAAAGGACTGGACTGGAGCGACGGTGAGGCACACATATCAGATAAGTGTTTATTTCCCTAGAATGTGCAAAATTGGACTTAAATTATGACTATATGATAGTTATTGAGTGTTGGTTCATACACATTTTATATTGAATATTGTTTGAAGAAATATTTGGTTCATGGTTGGGAGCTATTACGGTTATTTAACCAGGAAGTGGTATTTATTATTAGTAAACAAGAATGAGTATGCAAAGTTTTGGCCTCACTCTACCTGTGCCTTTTCTTCCCCGAGCTGGTGAACCCCAAATGAAATGGGCAGATAGGAAAGATTACTTTACGAACTATATATCTGCTCTTGAGGAAGAGAAAGATTTTACTTCTACAAGGAAGAAAAAAATATTGTTTGGGTCCCGAGGTCCTAAGAGTTTATAGCCAGATTGAAAAAAAACATAAGAGCGATACAGACATAGACGTATTTAAGAATGCGCTTGAAGACTTAGGCAATCACTACCTTCCACTGGTTTGTGCAGCCATAGACAGATATTTGTTTTCCTACGGAAACAGTTTAAAACTGAGTCTGTTGAGGATTATGTAGCTGTACTCAAACAATTTGCAATATCGTGCACATTCAGGGCCTTGCATGACGAACGTATAAGAGACCAAATTGTCATGCATTCAAATAATTCTGGTATTCAAGAGGGGTTGTGGGTGTGTGGTGATGCACCACTCAGTGGGATTTTAGCTATTGTCAAGAAAGCAGAAATGTCGAAAAGATTTGCTAAAGCTGTGTTAAGAAATGAGGTAGATGGTGAATCGGTGTGTAAAATTGCAAGTAGCAGAGTGAGTACAAAGACGTATAGGAAGCAAGTTGTGAAGAATTTTGTTTGGCAACAGATTGATAAAATGAAGTCTGACAGATGATAAATGCCTGTTGTTAGACCCGGAAGGTCCCAGGGACCACCGACTCCGACGCGGTAGCTTGGCGCGAGGTGGGAAGGCACGCCGGAAGCTATGTGTGACCCAGTAATGTACATGCAATGAAAAGATACCACTCCAGGTTCTTTGGCAAAAACAAGTATCTTTATCTACTTCTGGTCAAGGTAGGTAACGCAAGGTTCTCACTGTAGACAGGATAACCAGCTTTTATAACATCAGGTCTCCACAGGCAACACTCCTAGTACACATGTTCACCAAAAGTAACTTTTCTTATATTCCTGGTCAACATAGGCAACATTTCTTAGGTACACACTCATGAACGGCACCACCTCTTTCGCGCCTATTCCATAAGGGCAACACTTCTCATGCACGTATTCAAGATCAGTAACATTTCTTATGCATGTGTACCCTAAAAGTAACATTCCTTATGCAGGGGTCAATACAGGTAACATTTCCCAGGCTCCTATTTAGCACCGGCAATATTCCTTCACTAAGAGTTCAATACTTCTTCAGGGCAACCTTTACCATGGAGGACATCATACCCCTTAGGGCTACCCCTGCCGGGTTATTCCCACAAAGTTCGTAGGTCCCAGATGCTCCTGGGGCTGCTCCCACCGCAGACGCGCGGGAGCCCTTCTTTAACGTGAGGCTCAGTTTGCTGGATTGTCCAGTTTACTCGCTAAGGAGATGGGCTCCCAATTGCCCCCCCCCCGTAGCTCACTCCTGGGGCAGTCCCCGCTGCCCTCGAGCCTGCACAGGTGGCCCAGCAGCGGGGGCTGGTAGTCAGGGGTTATCTGGTGTGGGCGTGACGCTCTTGCCCACACCGACGCGGTGTTCAGCCCGGAGCCTCTTCCGGCCGCCTCCCGGATCCTTGAGGGCTTCCTTAGACGTGACCGGCATCCAGCGGGGGCAGAGGGAGCGCGCTTCAGCTCCTCCTGGTGACCGGCGGGGTCAGATGACACCTCGCGCTGGCGCCCAATCACTGAGCAGAGCCAGTGGAGTTCCGGGTAGGCTTCTCTCCAGGCCCCGGTTGCTAGGCGACTCCTGGGTTCCCACGCCTAATTCCAGCACGGCAATCTCCAGCCCCCTCCAGCCCGGGGCTGCAGCGGTGACAACGGGGCACAACATCACTCTTCGCGGGGCTCCCGGCCCCAATACAGGCCACAGGCGGCGGCAGTGATCTTCTGATGGGTTGTCTAGGCAAGATTGGTATATTCTGATTCTTGGAGGAACAAATTCCAATTCAAAACAAGTTGATTTAAACGTGAGCTAGTCCTTTATTCGCACTCACACATAGGAGTGGGTATGAGAAAAAACCAAGGGGTGGCACAGCCAACACGTGTTTCGCCCCCTACATGGCCTTTAGGCCTGGGGCTTCTTCAGGGCGGGTATTACTGGAAATAGAAGTTTCAACGATGTGCTAAAAAAATAGCGTAGGATTCTCAAGTCTTGGCTAATGCCTGGTCCGAGCGTTCTGTTAGATTCAGTTCTATGGCGGCAGTGATCTTGCCTGCAGCAGCGCTCTTCCCACCCAGCACTCCCAGAGGGGTCCCGGCCGGCGGCGGTGATCTTAGGCATACAGCGCTTCGCTAATTCAGCACTGGGGGCACAGCGTTAGTGCTTGGGGTAAGTGGCAAATTCTGGCAATGTACCGCCTAACTGGCACAGCGCTCGAGGAAAAGGGCACAATCTTGAAGGACAGCACTTAGTTGGCGCAGCGCTCGCAGGAAGTAGGCCAGTTCTGACAATATAGCGCCTAGCTGTCACAGCGCTTTACCTGGCAGTTCCCTGCTGCAACAGCGCTCGCAGGTTCCTCAGCACTCAGGGATCACAGCGCTAATTGGGGAGATGCAGGTGTTAGGTTCACAGCGCTTCTTTCTGTAGCGCTGGCAGAAGATGGCAGGTGTTAGTTGTAGCAGTTAGTTGCAGAGAGCGGAATGTTGACAGACCTGGGCAGGCCCACTCGAGTTGGTATCCCTGGTTCCCCTCACGCAGGGCAAGGTCTGCAAACTGGCAGGTTCACTCAGCTATCTTGTGGCAGCAGGCCTAAAGGCAGTCCGCCTCATTAGTGTAGTCTCCCCCCTAGCTCAGCAGCCTACACTCCGGCGGTGGGTCCCCAGGACCAGTAGTGCCCCAACTGCCTGTCAGGTTTTCCCTCCCTTACCTTTATACCCCTAGGTCAGGTGACCCTACAAAAAGGCGGAAAGTTCTGGCGCCAGCCTGGGGGGTTGGAAGATTCCAGAAGGCTCTGGGGACTCTGTGGTGGCTTCTCTGGTGACAAGAGGCGGTACGCTCAGGGTTACAGTATCATAATGTCCCAGCCTGATCCCAACTACTAGCGTGCAGATATGACAGTGGCCACTCCGCAGTAGCAGGGGCCTATGGCAACCATATTGGTAGGAGAGAGAGAGAGAGAGAGCACCTGCACCTCAGCACTGTTCAGCAGCGGTAAGGCGCCCAGAGTCCTATGTCCAACAAAAGATGGTAGTAAAAATGGAGGCAGAAAGGGAAAAAAATGCAGGGTAAGACCACCCTAGGGCTGACAGCTCTAACACCTGTGTGTTTCAGGTGTGGGAATAGGGGACACTTAGCCAGAGAATAAAGTTGTCCTGCTATAAGGTCAAAGTGTTCCTATTGTGGAATCACAGGACATTGTTCCCAAGTTCGCAGGAAAAAAGTGGCAAGAACAAAGACTTGAAGAAGAGCAGGATGCAGAGTATGAGTCGGGTTTGTGATGTCAGTAATGTTGTCAATAAAAAAACCTTTATGCATTATGACTATCGGCGGGGTAGACATATTGATGGTGACAAATTCTGGATCACCCTATACAAGGGGTCTCCAGCCTTTTCTGTAGGGAGAGCTACTTGTAATCAGTTAAAATCATTGTGAACTACTGACTGCTAAGCAACTCGTGCATTGTTAGCAGATGCCCCCACACCCAGCTTAATTAACTTTAAGCCTAATGTCCATAGAGTCAGATGCTATGGTTTGAACAAAATACTTTGACTAGGGGCACTATAACAGGGCTGCCATGATATAACAGGGCTGCCATGTTCGTCAGTGAGAGCGTGGTCTTTCGGGATATGTGAACCTGTGTGCGTATGAATGGGATATATGTGTATGGGTGATTGAGAGACTGTGTCATATGTACTTATGGCCCAGGACAAACATTTTGCCATATGTGGGACTGTTGCATGTATGACATAAATGAGAGAAATGTAATGTGCAGAAAAATGTTTTGCAAAAATGTTCAGAATATGGAAAAGGTTTCTATACTTAAAATGTTTCCAACTTTTCGCTTATAAATATGGCACTGTATCGAGAAACTTAAACTGAAGAGTTAACTTTGTTTATATGGATTCCATAAAACTCATCATTTGCATTTTCTCCCATTACCAAGTATCACATTTACAAACACCAAGCTTCTTGCTCCCAGTTCCCTGTAGAGATGGTGCCATATTTATAACGGAAGAATACATTTGTTTAAATTGGAGGAATTTTAAGTTTTTAAACATGTTTCATAAAACATTAAAATGTATTTGGTTAATTAAAAAAGAAGAAAAGCGCTAATACTTAATGTTTTAATAGAAAAAGATTTCTTCACTTTAAATTTCTCCCATTTAAAACAAAAATGACTATTTTCAGTTATAAACATGGCATAGCTGCTTGTAAATGGATCACTTTAAAATGGGAGTATGTTAAAATGAATAATTAATCATTAAGGTAACATTTCATTTTAATTTTCTTCCATTTTATAAGCATTTAAAAACATAATTTTGTTCTCAGACTCTAATATTGAGTGAACAAGGGCTTTTATTTAAGAGTTCATAAATACTCAACTGGTTGGAGACACCTGCCCTACACTATAGTATAGTCTTCTGTGTGGAAAGGCAAGTTTGCAAGTATTTTCAGTGACCACCTGACCCCTACTGATATGCACCCAACTACTTTGACAGGTGAAGAAATCCCTATGGTTGGATATGGATCTGCCACATTTTAATTCAAAGGAAGGAACTCCCTAGGAAAGCTATATATAGCAGAAAAGGGGCCTTCTGTTCTTGGGTGGATGGATCAAGGAGTCTTGGGTGTTACATTAGATCCCAACAGCAAAGACCAGGTTTTGTTGCTTTGAGAACCCGTATCTTCTATGGAGGATGAACTGATTTTAAAAAAAAGTTACCCGGTGTGTTTTTAGGGAATGTGGGAAGATTAAGTGGATTTGTACACAACATTATGCTTGAGGAAGGTGCTCTGCTTGGTTGTCATAAATTCAGGAACATACCTGTAAGTGTGAAAGCAAGTATAATGGAATAGTTGGACAAACTGGAGGAAAATGGAATTATGACACTGTGGAGAGTGCAGAATGTTTAGCACCTTTAGCGGTGGCTCATAAGTCTAATGGTCTTGTAAGATTGTTTTGATCTGAGAGACCTTAACAAAAATAATATAGTGAACAAATGTCCGCCTCCCAGGATTGACAAAGTTTTGGCTCAAACCAGGGGGGTTTGTTGGTTCTCTACAATTGATCTGTCCTCTGCCTATCACCAGGTTCCATTACATCCAACCAGTAAGAGTTTGGCATCGTTCTTAACACCATTTGGATGTTATTGGTTTGTACGCGTACCCATTGGCCTAGCATCAACAGCTGCAGTATTTCATTGTTTTGTGTGCAAGCTATTCAGAGAGATATAGAAGGGGTGACATATTTCCGGTATGACATACTGGTGATGGGCAGAGACAGACAAGATCATGAGTACAGACTAAAACGCGTTGTAGGTGAATTAGCTGCAAAAGAACTTATGGCAGAATTGAAGAAGTGAAAGTTTGCCTTAAGGTCAGTAACATAGCTGGGGCATAGAGAGTATTTCTCGAAAGAAAGACATTGAGACTTTGAGGAAGGCACCTGCACCAACTTATAAGGATTAAGGCAGGTCATTCATTTTTCAGTCACAATCCCCCTAGCCCCCCCATATTTCCTCCGCGGGGGGTGGGGCACCTAAACATGTGATTGTACTCCTCATGGGCCATTACCCTAAATGGCTAGATTATCAAGTGTATGACACTGTAGATGCCAATGCTGTAACTTCCTTCCTAAAGAAGGTATTTTTACGAGAAGGAATCCCTAAATCCGTGTTAAGTGATGATGGGCCACAATTCACAGCCAAAAGGTTTGTGAAGTTTTTATCCAGGAATGAAATCAAAGAAAAGCGTGCACCAGTTTATCATCCTGCAGGCAATGGAACCGCTGAACGGTTTAATAGAGTGATAATGGGTAGCGTGCAAGCTGCCATCAATGCTGGTCGAAATTGGAATTGAGAGGCACAATATGGGCCTACAGACTCATACCAACCTTGACTGGTTACAGTCCCCTCAGGATTCTATAGGGTAAGGAACCCTATACTAAGTACACCACCACCTGTATGGACATAAAATGGTGTAGTAAATGGTCTTCCTCTGTGGTTAGGGGTAATTTGCTAAAAGCTCAAAGGATGCACAAGGAGTATTTCAATAGGAAACCTGGAGTAAAAGGCATATTTGGTGCCAGTGACTGGATGAGAGTAAAGTTGGGGTCTAAAACTAAGACAGGTGTCAGTAAATTTTCAGAAACTCTTCTAGTGAAGGACCTTTATTCAAAATCAGCATTGTTGAGTCATAAAAAAGATTTGGCATTTTAGCTGTCAAGATGTAACAAAGTATTGGGAACGTGATAGAGGAAAGGAGGGAAGTGTACCACCATATAAGTGGTTGTGTGACAATGATGTTTGTGCCATGAGTAGTCTCAGAGTCAGGAAGAATAAACAGCAGAGAGTTGGGTACTACTGAAGTGGAGCCGGATTTAAATAATGCTGATTCTGGTAATGCTAAACCTAGTATTACCGATGTATCTGCTCGGGTTGGTAGATCAATCGCATTGCCAAAAAAAATCAACATTTTGTAATGGGGTAGTACAATCTGCTCTGATGTTACACTCCTCCCACAAATGATTATTGCATTGTTAATTCTCCTGTAATTTTATATTATTTCATTGATGTTACCGCAATTTATTTTCTATTTATTATAGGTTTGAATTATGTTTTTTGTGTATCATCACAAAGGGGGGATAATGTTATATTCTTCACTAATATTTACCGCATTGATTTTTTAAAATCAATTTGTCAAGAGTTTTGTAAATTGGTTTTTGTTTTAGTACAATGGGGGGGGGGGGGTTGGCATCTAGGTTTCCTGTTTCCAGGTAACCAGGTACTGACAGAGGTTCTGGAATGTTGGGGATGATGGCAGTTGGAGTCTCTACTGATGGCGTAAGGGTGCCACACGCTTGCTCTCCAATAAATCTGGTACTTACCTACCTATGGTGTTCTCTCATCTTTACACTCTGCAGGGCTATTTAGCCCCGATATCATTTGAACGTCTTATTTTACATGCAGATGAGTTATTTTCCTCATACACCCCCCTCCTTGAGTCTCACCCTTACTTTTCCGCTTTTTTTCATTTATATGTAATTGAGGCCTAGTCTTGGGTCCTCATTTGGAGTTGGGTGCTAAAAGGCAGTGTTTAATTTGTTAAATTAAGATAAAGTGCCGGCGCCCTAAATTGTTCACAGGAGGCTGCTGCCAACGCCGGTGGCACACACTGATAAAAAACCTTTTATGCTCTCACTCCCCTTTTGACAAATTGTTTGTTTCGAGGGATAAGGGAACAGGAAAAGGTTTTGAATGCTGTTCTGCATGTTCACATGGCTGATTACCCATTCCATATCGGGCAATCATGAACCAAAAGAGTGCCAGCACCCTTTGGTCAAATAAGAGTGGCGGCGGCTGCTTGTGATCTTTGGAAGCTGTTGGATGTATTATCTGACCTGAATTTGAGTCTCTGCAGCAAGTGGACCCATATTACTTAAAGCAGGAGGGATCAGGGTGGTCACCCCGAGAAAAATCTGAAAATCGGGTTAAATCGTGCATGTTAAAGCACAATTATAACACAAAATTGCTAAAAGGCCATGAGCTTAGAAAAGGTACTCCTGAAATATTCAAGTTCTTTCGTGGTGTGCCATGCAAGCCATGAACCTTCCCTGGGATGTTTCAGGTTCCCTTGCTGTAGGATAGGCTTCCGAAGATGGTGGCTAATGTGCATTTTTCAGCACTATTGCTGTAAAAAGGTCCTAAAAGCCATAAAAGCTGCAAGTTTGTAAGGCCTGATGCTTGCCATTGTGTCTATCAACACTGCTATATTTCATCATTGCTTTCTGGCCCTTCTAAATAAACTTTCAATCGAGTTATGAGTAAGGATCTCCATGATGGTGGTGGGGGGAGGGGGGGGGGGGTTAGATGTCCACATGGCTACACATAGATAGATTCTGCCTTGCATGCCATTTTATTACCATCGTATGTCCTGTACACCCACACTATATCAAAACCACTTTTACACCAGGATCAGCACTATATGCAAACATTTATTGCCATAAAAATGCTAGGGCCAGCATTGTGCCAGGGATGTGGTGCTGGCGCTATTCCTCCCTGACAGCAGGGATGGTCAGTATACACTCAAAACTGGTATTTATTCCATCGCAGAAATTTGACAATGCGACGCGAATCCCCGTTGGGTCGTTACTGACACTCTTGTCTTTCTTCCAGCCTCCTCTCCTATTTTCTTTCCAATTGGACCGGAGAGATAGGACTCACTGATATGAGAAGGCTTGTAGCTGAGACCATATTGCTTAATCTGTGGAACATGCAGTACACTGGGCAGGAATAATGCTCAAGGTTCACTGTGCCTGGGCTTACTACAGCACTGGTTGTGTGAAGGGTGGCTTGAGGGTGACTTTGAGACAGTCCAGTTTTTAAGAGAACAGCACCAAGTATACTGGGATTTGTAGTTTCAATTTGAGCCTTGTAGCAAGTGTTTACAAACTTAGTGAGGTTTGCTTAGAGAAATAGGGCTTTCTGAAGGTTACCCTCATAACATTGGAGCAGTTGCACAGGATGAACTAAGGCAGTCCTAGGTAAAGCACAAAAACCCACACGCACCCACAGAGTAGACTCACACCAGCTGACAGAGCAGAAGTATTCAAGCACAAAGAGAGAGAGATAGAACACACACAAGTTGTCACAGGACCAGACCCATAGAAGCAGTCATCCATACCATAAGGAAGCTTTTGTGCATTAATCAAAATGCGCATTTTTTAATACTGCGTAAAATAGTAATCTACACTTAAATTCATTCGTACACTGACAGTGAGCTATTGCTTTTGAAACGATTTTGCTATGGCCTTATAAAGTGTATTTTCCTGGCTTATGCTAACTAAGCCCCAGTTAGTCCTCAATTCTGTCTTGTCAAAATGGATCTCTCCTATTCGTGTTTCGTTCATAGTTTTGCTGCACATAGTCGAGCAAGATTATTTGTTTTTTACTGATTGTCACTGTTCTCGAGGAAGACTCTAACACTGGCTCAGTATTGTAGTGTTCAGTCAAGGTCTTTCCGTTTGCACACAGCATTGCATTCATTCACAATGATTCACTGTTTATTTAACTAGTTTGTTCTGGCAACTTAGGGTGATATTAGGTATGATTGGGCTAAATCCATATTCATGTAGTGGGCTAATGCTTAGGGATCTGTGACTTTTATTATTTCTTGTGTTATGATTTGTTGAAAGTGCAATTTTTTTGCTCACACCTTGTTGAATTTGCATTCCTATGGAAGAAAGCTGCATATCATATAAACCCCTTAGGTTTGGGAGTTAACCAGATATTCCTTTGATAATCTGCATATGCTACTAGGGAGGCTGCACGAATCCCTTTGAAATGACATTTATATTATATAGCGCACTACTGCCAGAGGGCGTCTAGGCGCTTCCAACTATCGAAAAGAGAACATGGAAAATATGGGCTAAAAAGGGGTTTAAAAGAAATCTATTGCTTAAAAAGACTTCTTCAGGGCTTTCCTAAAAGATCGAAGATCTGTACAATTCTTCAGAGGAAGAGAATTCCATCTTTTTGCTGTACAGTAAATGAAGCTTCTGCCTCCCCAGCAAGCTCTCTTTATCTTGGAAACCATCACAATACAGGCTGAGGCAGACCACAAAGCTCTAGATGGACGGTACCGGATACATTTGGAATGGAAGAATCAATTGCGTAACGTTCCAAACAGATGTGCATGTGCAGAAGACACTTTCAGGGGGAAAGATGTACAGAATCTGTATTTAAGGTCTATTGGAGTCCCCAGTGCCCCTTAATCCTGCTTCTTTCATGAAGATCAAATCCACACCCTTCATTTTCCAAGGCACCAAAAGCAATTCATGTCAGTATGTGTTTCCCAAAACATGCTCCCACTGTCAAAACTGCTTCAAAAAGGTAATGGATAAAAAAAAGACCGTCTTTATGTAAGGGCCGGTTCTTTATTTGTATACGTGTAGTTGTGATCATAGATCAGGCTTCTTACTTTGGAAATGCAACAATAGCAAATCAGGCACAAGAAGGAGGGCATCACTATCACGGATATATGCAGATGATGTGTACCACTATTGAATGTACAATCTGTTATAACTATCTGAATGATCTATACGATGTACAATGTGTCTAATGTAAAAATGGCAATAAAAAAAAAAGGAAAAAAAGAAGGAGGGCATCACAGAGAGAGCATTTATAGCCAGATCTATTGATAGCATAGCTACAACTTTCATTCATTTCCCTCCTTAAAGATTAAGTAACAGTGTGCTTTTAGCAAATTATTCCGACTTTTGGATCAATTTTTACTAGACTGTTGCCCTTTTCTTTTTCTCAATGACTTTGTTTGGGCTCCTGGAATTATGCGGCATGGGAGGACCATGCAGGGTTTACTAAATTATTCACCAAGAAAATTCAAATTAGGTGGCACATTTTGTGATAATATCAGTTCATTATTTTGTAATTTGTACACATATTAACACTGTCTGAACAAAGGTTTACCTTATTGGTACTAGTTTAGCACTCAAATACAGCAATATGCAACTGAAAGGTGAACAGTCCACCTTTGCGAATTGCCTCTTGATGCACTGCAACACTCACAGCCTCACTTTTAGTAACTTCTGATCTGTTTGAGGTAGAAACCCATTTGTTTTGTTAAAATCTGTAAATTATGCTGCAGAGGGATTATGTAAAGAAGAAAGAGTCAATGCCCAATAAACCTCATTGCCCCAAGGCTATTATCATAACAAATGAAGAACGTGAGGATCAATCAAGAAAGACAATATTGTTGCAAAACAAAACTAATTTTTTTGCATAACAGCCAATGAATAAAGCTTGCTAAAATTACTAATCATCGTACATCTAAATGTAAACATATGTATGTACTATGAATTGTATCATATTAAAAAGTGTACATATCACATTGTGTGCATCATTAAATGATTATTCAAAACAGTAACTACTACAATCAAAAAAGCACCAAAACAAAAAAATATAAACAACAACACATCAAGAAATCAAACCTCAACAAATGTGCACAATTTATGGTTATTTCTTGCCCATCTTGCGCATTCTTGCGAAAATTACAGGTGATATATATATATATCTCTTTTGAGTCCAGCATCCACCTTGAGGTAGTCCTAAAAAGATCATCTGAGACAAAATGTTCATTCCTATTCCACACTAATATTGAAGACAAAGTTCAGCTGCACGTTGACGCGTTTCAGCCTATTCCCCTTTCCAGACTTCTTCAGGACCAGCGGAAGACAAGTGACCATATTCTAAAAGGGTGTTACATTAAAACACAGAACATTATTATCTTATTCTTATGTACCAAGATGTACAGATCCTTTATATCTGTTATCGGTGCCTCACAGAAGGATGCCTATGTCACCTGCATGCTGGCACCTGCCACGTGAAAAACATGCTGAACCTAAACCTTAAATGAGCATGCAAAGTCATCAGACTATTTTTGTGCTCATATTTACAAGTCTTTGACACACCACTGTGCAATAACCAGTACGGACCAAGCCACACACAAGAGTTACTGAATAGAATACCTATATGAAAAATTGCCATACGTGTCCTTCGAAACCATATGTGCACATGCTCTTATCCTTTACCTAATTACCTAGATGGATTATGTGGCAAATTAATAATTAGGCATAAAACGACACAGGCTCATAAGCGCATAATTGTATTGGGCTTGCTTTCTGTGTGATTCTTTACAGAGAATGCTAAACAGAAAGGCATTGGCTGTAAAAATGAGATGGCAGCTCGGAGCACACTTAAAATTATTTTTTTCTATTTTTTGGTGCAATGGTCTCTACTTCCTAACGGAGACCCAGTTTACATAGTTATGCAGACTCGCCATTACTCTACTCTTTAGCAGGATGACTTGCTGATTTGGAGCAATTTTGCTGCCATAAAGCACAGCTACTACGACTGAGACATTGACATTCGTGCAAAAGTGTGACCTTTTCGTATAGTGGCGAGGTGACACAAAGGTGGCCATTTCGGTGATACATTGCTTAGCATGACTGTGGTGCTTGTGAAGCTAAGTGCCATGATTGTAAGTTTTTTTTTTGTGTGTTAAATCTAGCATGTCCTGTTCACCATTAAAACTATTTGTACCTTCCTTAAAAGAAGTGTCATATAAAACAAATACTGTCTTGCTTAATCCCTCATTTTCTGGTTTGATCTAATGATACAGGTGATACATTTTGAGATTGTAAATGGGAGAGATCATTTGCTATCATGGATACCTGTTTTTTGAGGTTCCGATAGCAATTTGTCAAGCGTGTTTGAAATGAATCATTTCCACGAGCATCATTATAGCATCTGTGGAATGATCTTCTAATAGCAATTTATTACATATATTTGATATCCCCAGCTCCTTATTTAAGATTTCACCTTCGTCTTTCTGTATGTATGATATTATTGTAAGTGGTAGTATTTGTACCTGATCAAGTATGTCATCAATTTGCTAAAGGGATTTGACTTTGAATGAGAAATTCTCAATCAAGTTACCCAGTTCCAAGCATTGTTTTTGAGCCTCTCCCATGACCTTTAAATCCGATAAACTTTCTCCAAATTATAGTACTTGGTTGGATAATACATCGGATTGATTTATGAGTGCCTGTTATTTTAGTTAGTGTAGAACCTACTGTGCTCATTGTTGCCAGTACTGGGTAGGAGGGTATCGATTAGGTCTGGACGTCCCACAGGAGCTGCTCGGATTGACCACATTGCGGTAAAAGTGCAGTCAAAAGCAGGAGTTTGGGCACATCCAGACCTTTCTGCTTTCAGCAATGGGGGCGGGATACACTGCGGTTTGCAGCAAAGGGGAGGAGTGTAGGAGTACTCTGAATAGGTGTTGTTGCCTTTCTGGCATGGTCCCTTAAAGATGCAGGGCTAGTTGTTAAGTCTTATGGGTTCTTTATCAAAGCATGAAACCTTGAGTAAGACGTGTATTCTAGTGGCTCTTCTCTTGACTTAGAACTGATGTGGAAATGGCTTAAATGGGGAGTTTATCTCTTGGCCAGCGCTAACACAACTCTCTTCAGCTGGCACAGTAGATGCATTTTTAATATAGATCACCCACAAATTCTATTTCCAACTAAAGGATAATCCCAACCAAGAATGGTGTTAATGCCAACTGTGTACACTTTAGGAATAGTTTCTGAAAGAAATTTCTAAATTTTGAAGAATGTTTATTTGCACCAAGGGCTTTGTTTTCTTGGCAAACAGAGGGCGCTTTCCTGATGACCTTTGCACTCTACTAGGCAGGTATTGTTTCAGATCTTAGAGTTTACTAGACACGGCAGGACTTTGCATGATTATCGCGAAAGCTTCATTGGGTCTAAGGTTTTCTTCATCAATACTGCGTTTATCAGTACCAATTTCCTAAAAGGGAAAAATGACAAGAGGGACTGATCAATCACTAGTTAAAAAAAGAAAAAGTTTATTAAGGTGTTTAAAGGATTATATTTAATGCCTTAACCTATTGGAAAAATGTGTGCTTCCCAAGAGTCTTTGCACGTAACAGCTTTTCCATTAAGTATAAGGACCTTATTTTGAAACATCAAAACATCCCACTACAACAATAAATGTCTATATATTCAATCAAATGTAAACTAATTATATAAAATATATTCAGATTTAAAAAAAAATCACATAAAGAGAACAGCGTACAACGGAATTGCACCAAACAAACTTAGAAAAACAAAGGAACAAGAAAAATGGAAGAAAAGAAAATGAAAGAATAGATCTAACAACCTTCATCTTGGCTCTCTACATTGTGAATCTGTGTCTGGTGCAGAACCGCTGCCAGATGGACAGCCTTCATCTCCTAAGTGATGACTTGTGAGGAGAATGCTGATTCACGCAGTTACACCTCAAGTGCTTCTACCCTTTCCTTGCTCTATTATGAGCCCCCCTTGGCCTCATCAACTTCTCTTTGGGTGGTCCTTGGGCCACGTGATGTTTTACCAAGTTGAGAATCATGGTCTGATCTTTTAAAGCTGTTTGCGCCTTTACAGGTTTTTACGGCAGAAACATCAGATATTAAATATTTAGAATGGAGTCTGAGTCCACTTTAGGACTCTAAAGTTAGCACTGTCAGCTTTCTTTTTTCATTTATATATGCAAACCATGCACCCATTGAGAGTATAGCTGTTGACAGAAAGCCTACTGTTTGCAGCCTCTTGAAGAGCATTCATGTAAAAAAAATAATTATCTAAAATATGACTTACTTCCCTGTGCCTGTTAACCTGGTGCTCACTCTTCTGGTTGACTGGGAAATAAATGAGTAGACTTAAAGCACCCCAGCCTTAAAACAACAATGCTCCTTCACCTGATCAGCTGCAAAAATGGCTTGGACATTTGGACCTTTTGGTGTTTTGGCATTGGTTCTTTCTCCTGAGTGAAAAAACATCTATTCCCATTGTGTATTTAGCCCATCCTAACCACTGTGTGCTTTTTCCTACATACATGCTTATGAAAACCAGAGCATTGCCCGTGAGATCGAATTCCTCAATGTTTAGCTGCTTTCTGAGGTCACTTTAAAGCACCCAGTTTGGCTCATTGGCTATATGTGGTAATATCTATTGTATCTCTCTTCTCCCCTTCCCAGCCAAGGTCATTGAGAAGGCCATCAACGCCCAACTCTGAGTTTATCGAAATCAACCACATCCTGGACCTCTCCCAATCCGAATTCCGAAGCAACCACAGCACCGCAACCGCGTTTTGATCGCCACAACAGATGTCTGCACCCTCCTCGACTGAGGCAAAACTGCAGCCCTCATCCTTCTGGACCTCTTGGCGCCATTTACTACTGTCTCTCACCGCACCCTATGCACAAGACTCCATGACGCGGCATCTGCAACATGGAGTCCACTCCTTCCTCACCGGCCTAGCACAGAGAGTTAGACTACCACAGTTTCACTGTGAATCCACAGAGATCGGTACAAAAGGGGGTGGTGATGGACGGAGCATCAGAACCAATCAAACACTCACACCCAGTCAACAGATCTGGGTTTGATCCATCACCGTTCTTTAGCCCACTCTGCCACCCCAGTTCAGACATGGCCATATGCAAATCAGTCTGACCCTGTGCCTCATGGGAACAGTCCAGCCCGAACTGCCAAGCCATGCCTTCCCTGGACCGGAAAGAAGCTTCCTAGGACCGGTTTCTGGCATTTCAGCCGTCTTCAGCCAGGCTTGCTTGAATCCAGTGGCAAAGTGAGCAAGGGACTCACGTCTGAGCATACCCTGCCAACTTATGGCGAACAAAGCGGTACAAAAGGGGGTGGTGATGGACGGAGCATCAGAACCAATCAAACACTCACACCCAGTCAACAGATCTGGGTTTGATCCATCACCGTTCTTTAGCCCACTCTGCCACCCCAGTTCAGACATGGCCATATGCAAATCAGTCTGACCCTGTGCCTCATGGGAACAGTCCAGCCCGAACTGCCAAGCCATGCCTTCCCTGGACCGGAAAGAAGCTTCCTAGGACCGGTTTCTGGCATTTCAGCCGTCTTCAGCCAAAGAACGGCGGTGGATTAAACCCAGATCAGTTGACTGGGGGTGAGTGCTTGCAATGTTCAACACTCCGTCCATCATTTCCTTTGGTTTTGTTTAATCCACAGAGATCACCTGTGGAGTGCCTCAGGGCTCCTCCCTGAGCCCTTCTCTCCTCAACATCTACATGGCCCCGCTCGCAGCCATCGTCGGGGACCACGGACTCAACATTGTCTCCTACACCGTCAACACCCAGTTGATTCTCTCTGTCACCAACGAACCCATAGTCGCCAAGAGCAGCTTCCGCAATGGGATGAAGGCTGTCTCTACCTGGATGAAGAACAGCTGCATCAAGCTCAAATTAGAGAAGACCGAAGTCCTCATCATGGGCTCCTCCCCCTCCACCTGGGATGACTCCTGGTGGCCTGCAGCACTTGGACCCACCCCCCAGACCCACAGACCATGCACAAAAACCTCAGCGTCATCCTGTACTCCTCACCCACCATCAGCCGCCAAGTCAACGCAGTCTCATCGTCCTGTTTCCACACGCTACGCCTGCTCTGAAAGATCTTCAAGTGGATCCCCACCGATCCCAGAAAGACGGTCACCCACGCACTCATCAGAACTGACTACGGCAATGCACTCTACACCGGCATCACCCAGAAACTCCTCAAAAACTGCAGAACTTTCAGAACGCCTCCGCCAGACTCATTTTCAACATCCCCTGCCGCAGCCACATCCCCGGCCACCTGCGAGACCTCCACTGGGTCCCAGTCAGCAAAAGAGTCACTTTCAAGCCTTTCACACATGCCTACAAAGCCCTACACGATACGGGACCTGCATACCTTAACCATGCCTCGCATTCCATGCACCCACCTGAGACCTCCGCTCCGCCCAACTGGCCCTGGTTACCGTCCCAATATCCTCAAGACCATGGCCAGAGAAAGATCATTCTCCTACCTCACAGCAAAGACCTGGAACTCCCTCCCACTCTACCTCAGGCAATCACCGTCACTGCCTCAATTCAGGAAGGACCTCAAGACCTGGCTCTTTGACTGAACGTAAGCACCTTCGGCCGACCAGCAGTTCTCCCCCACCCCCCATCCCCTCTCAGCACCTTTGAGACCCTTACGGGTGAGTTATTGCGCTCTACAAGCCAATTGATTGATTGAAGTGTTGATCCAAGTAAGTGTGAAGGACATTCTGTTTTGGAAGCATTAGTCTCTGTAGCATTCAAATTGGGAGGTAGTTTGTAGGACATCATGAAGTCAATGGATTGGTCACAATCTTCACTTTTTTGCTTTTTCTACTTAGGACCATCCTCATGTGAAGTTTTGAAAAGTGTTATAAGCTTTGCTCTAATTTTGCATAATGTTCGCCTCCGGACCTTGCTATAAAATACAGATGTTTCCCTTTATGGATAGGAAATCTATATTATATGAAATACACAGAGACTAACATAATCTTGTCTTCCGTTTGCCCTCTAATATTGTTTTGTCTCAAGAATTTGAATCTGCTGTGACTATCTGAGTGGCGATCCAGCGAAAGTGTGTGTAAAATTTGTGGGCTCAGACATGAGCAACCCACCACACCATGAACACAATTCTTAGCAAAACAATTCACAATAACACAGAGTTTGGCCCATAGAAACTGTACAAAAAAACATAATCAATAAAGGTCCTCCGATAGATCTTTGTAAGAGGTAATGGGGACTCCGATAACAAGAGACGGTAAGCCACTCCTTCATGAGGACCTGTAATAAAGAAGTGCCTATCTAATAACAATATTCACACAATATCAATAATGTCAATAAGTAAGGACAACCACTTAGAATAGTCTTTAAAAACCTTTATCTAAACTTCAAGATGAATGGTCAGAGCACAATAATACATTAAAATATTTAATATCAGTAATTCATTTGTATACAGGTTTAAATCACAATATATCCCAGCTTAGAGCAAAATACATCATCAAATAACATCATGTGTTAGGATTTAAGCAGTGGGACGCCCTAGGTATTTCTACCTTGGTAAACGTTATGCAAGGTATCACGTTGAAATCGTTTCAAGACCTTAGACAGGAATACGACATGCCACACACTCAATTTTACAAATATTTACAGCTGAGACATACCTTATCCGCATATATTGCCCACTTAGATTTGCTTCCCGAATTCAACCCTATTGAGGCTAAAGTGTTCATTGGGGAGTTGGGGGACCATAAAACCGCAAAGATTTACGAAACGCTAGTGACAAATCTTTCCACAACATTGGATGCCCTCCGCGAGAAATGGCAGACGGACTTGGGCGCCCTGGACAGTGACGACTGGCGGGGAGCCCTCGAGTCCCCGAGATATGCAGTGATTGCCTCTTGTCTGAGGCTTATTCAATTCAATTATTTACACCGCACCTATTTCACTAATAACCGGCTGCGGAGGGCGGGACTGATCAATTCCCCCAGGTGCCTAAGATGTGATGGCGAGGAGGGTACACTATTGCATACTGTTTGGAGTTGTGATTCACTTGGTCGGTTTTGGAGGGGGGTTCTTCGTTGTCTATCTGAAGTGCTCGGTTCGGTTATACTGCATTCGCCTAGGCTTGTTCTCTTTCATATTACGGATGAAATTGGGGGCAACATCTATAAAAGACATTTACTGTTCTTGGTTCTCACCTTGGCAAAGGGGGATATTGCGAAGGAGTGGAAGGATCCTTTCCCACCCAAAGTGAGTGTCTGGAGGGTAGGTCTTGACTGGTGTATGGGGCAGGAACATCCCATTTTTAAAGCGCGGGGGTGCCCTCAGAAGCACTTTAAAATATGGAAACGTTGGGCGGACTATAGGGGCCTTGTATGGAACCACCTCTGCCACACCCTGTCGAAATCGAAAATGTATAGTGTTGCAGCGTGGGGCAGTTTGGATGTACATTTGGATATGATATGGATGGAAGGGCTGGAGGGACATGACCGGGATATTGATTTGCAGTATACAACACAGTGTTGTGTGTTGTTTAGGGCTGTGGTTCTTGGGCCCAAATGCTTTACTTCTTTTCTTGTTTCATAGCACGTATGTAATAGTCACCTTCTCAATATTCAATATCTGGATACTGGTATACTGTAACAATTTTGCAATGTCTGCAATTAACATATCTGTTGACTCAATAAAAAGAGTTTTGAAAAAAAAATAACATCATGTGTGAAGGGGGAGAGAGGGAGAAGGGGAGAGAGAGAGAGAGAGAGAAAAAACACACTGGCAAACACAATATGCAATTCGGAATCATACAAACCAAATCGGTTATAGATTATTCAGAATCAGGTCACCAGATGAACCCGAAAGAATGCTAGAGTACAGCGTACAATAGCCGGAGTAATTTGGTTCTTCAGCTGAAAGATTTGACCTGCTCGACTTCACCAGCCGGTAAAGTATGGTGGTAATCAGGAGAGCTTCAGTTCAGGGAAATCAGATTTAAAACGGACAGCATGTCAAGCTCAGGATTTGCAAGGAAAATAGCCGCACACGTCCTTTTCCCACAGGGTAATTACACCTTCTGACATTATCAGTTCCTGCCGACAACATAACTTTTTCACAGCTTTCATGATTTCCATTGGTCAAAATCCATGATGCAACTGTGGTGTGATCGTTTTCTAACCCAAATCGTCCCGAACCCATACGCAATACCTTCGTACAGTGTTCACTGTTCTCTAAGAATGTTCAATATCATTTTCCTTCGGAAATAGGAAATTACATTTGCAACCTATTCATGTCCGCTTTGCACGCTTTCCTCTAAACTTGCAACAAAGTTGTTACAATTTTCTAGTCACAGAGAAAATGTCCATTATTCAAACTAGAGGAAAGAAACTCCAGCGATAATACTCATAGCTACAATATAATCAAGTCAGTATTTCTAGTCTGTCCGAAGGAAATAATGAAAACTAAATGCATTCTCAATTTCGAGGCCTACATGGAAAACTACTAAATCATAATTTTCTAATGAATAATCACGCTAATATCAAACATTTTGAGACTTAAAGATGCATATGAAATGTCCGAGAAAACATGAGCAAAAATAATTTTACTTAAACGTTTTCATAATCATAATTTGCTAAACTACGACTTGCATTATTATCATACTAATGTGCTATTTTTTCTCTCTGTTGTGAATGACTCAATTCAAAACAGTTTGTGACACTTCAGCATGCTTTTACAATGCAGTTTTAAACGTTCATTTGTTTTCACAAGACACTCTGTTAGTCATGTATCTTAAGTAGGTATTAGTATCACGCCCAATGAGAAGATTTGATTGAGCAAGACAATTAAAAATAATCACACGCCATCAGTGACCAATGATCCAATTTCTTGTTGGCCCTGTTTGTTTCACAGCAGAGGAAGCTATTTGAGTTATGCTGTCCTATAATTGATTTGTTTACTTTGTGACCTCACAATTTGTGAGCCCATGCTTCCGTCATACTGCAGAGTTGAGTGGCATTAAAGATACTTATACATTGCATTAGCCTATGCATCTTTAATGTAATTATATTTTCCTAGTCATAAAGTTTAAAGCTACATTTTCATTGATCCATTGTGTGAACCAGGTTCCTTGACTATATTCTACAGAAGGAGGCTAGAACAGGGCTCGAGTCGGGGTACCACGCGGGTGGACGGCGTCCCCCCACTTATTTTACCAGGTTTTTCCGGGTGGACGCCGTCCCCCTGCCCAAAAGCTGGACAGCATTGTGTTTGGAAGAAGTTGGGTTCATATGTCTAAAGAGTGCTTGTGTTACGTTGCTTGGTTGTTGAAATGTCCTTGCATTGCAGTTCAGGGACATTGTTCTTCGGAATTTACTGCCCGTCTGCCAAAATAAACTTCTCCTATAGACCACTTTTGCTGTGTGCCAGAGTTTATTAATCACAAGGAGAGAAATATACAGAGGGAAGGGATTTCCTTGTTACTCATGAAATTCCCGTTGTGACGTCACTTCCGGTGACAGCGTCCCCCCACTTCTTTTCATGAGATTCCTGTTGTGACGTCACTTCCGGTGACAGCGTCCCCCCACTTCTTTTTTTAGGACTTGTGCCCTGGGCTAGAAGATCAGGAGGTGAAATTCTTAACATGTTGCATATTCCAAATCCAAAATATTAAATATCAGGGGTTGAGCTTGAAAGCACTGATGCACATTGTGTACAATTTCTGAGACATTTTGGCATTGAACCTTTGTATTGCATTTACTCCCTTGTGGGGAAAGAACTGGGTTAACAGTTTATTTTTTAAGAGATAAAATTGTACAGAATGAAAGGTAAAATATTCGAAACTTTGGGGTATTTGAGAATGAGGATACATTTGGACCTGTTTGAATTGAGAAAAATCCTCATGACAACCAAGTATTTGTTTGCTCTTATCTTGTTTTTTCCCCCCAAAGATTCCAGTCCAACTGAAGGATGTCAGAAGGACAACGACTCTCCCAAATATTAAATTGCCGATTTACACAGGCTTTGAAACCTGTTGTATTTCTATGAGCTATTGAATGTGATAGAGCAGGACACAGTTGAGTCGGTTCATCAGACACGGAAAGAATATCTAGGCATGGTAATGTGTTGGAATTGGGGCACATATATCTTGCAAAGGTCATAAGATTATTTATATGACAAATAAAAGATGAGACATTTTTGTTAATTGCCACCTATATTGTACCCCGGACAAGTCGGGCAATTTTGGTTAAAATGGAGGGTTTTAGAAGGATGGCAGGGGTAGAAGGGGTGCAAGCCATTCTAGTTCATATTATTTATAATTACAGCCTGTCCGGTATTGAACGAATCATCGCGTTATTGATTAATAAGATCTTGGCCATTTCCACTAAATTAATATCTTTGATACTGCTAAAGTTTTTGACATACAGAGCCTACATAATAAGCCCAAAGCTAGGATACTAATGAATGGTGAGCTGTAAGAAGAGTTCAGTATCTCAGGTGGACAAAGAAGATGTTGGCTTTTTCCAGGTTTGTTCGAAATATATGTGTATGTATTTTGCTTCTATCACAAAATATTAGACAAAAAAGACATTGCCACTTTTTCTTTTAATGACTGGAGTTTTATTTACTGTCTGGCTATCATAAAACGATAACAAGTCAGAGATAATGTTTTGGAATATAGCGCACCAAACTGCCCTCATTAAACTATCTCTAAATTATTTAGGGGACGGGGGAGAAGGGGTACATATCGTTGACCAAATAGTGAAAATTGTTCATTATAAAAGTACCCTTTTTTTGCATAATTTAAAAGTTAATTGTGCTTGCTGTAGATCTATCCCCCAATCATAGAAATACTTAATGTAATTAAAAGTTCTGTCAAAAATCTCCTTTTTTAATACAGCTCTGCTTTTTTTCAACAAGGCCGTGCCTGGGTAGGTTCTCTATCTGCTGCTTAGGTTTATATGGGGAAACAAAGAAATTAAAGTTACCTGGAAGAAGCTTAGGAGAACAATAACAAAGGTTCCCTGGATGTTTGCAGACCTTCAATTCAATCAACACGCTTTATTATGTCATGATTCAGTGTAGTGAATTCGCTGGGTTAGTCTATATATTCTACCAAATCGTCATTAAAATTTGACATTTCTGAATATGAGGTATTTTCTGCTGATTTAGAAGGATGTCTGTAAGAAATGCGGATTGCACTTTAACTCCTATCCACAGGCATTTTTGGACACGCCAGGGACACCACTAGTGAGGCTGGTCAAACTAATCTCTGAATCAGAGCTCTTGTGGTATAGGGACCTAGTTAATAGGCACCCGGGTAATCAATCGTGGAGACCTTAGAACTGGAGTAACTTTCAGGGCACCACAAAAAGTAGATTGTCTTGAGTTAATTATGCTCAGGTTTCTTAGCCCACTAGAAACTCACTGGACAACTGGAGCTGGGAGGGAATTGGGAGGGAATATGAATCTCGCCGCTAATGCAAGAGATGAGATGTCGAGCATCCACGGGTTCTAGCTATATGCCCCTAATGGACGCCCAGATGGCTGATAACCTACACATGTGGACTGAATACCCTGGACTTCTAACATTTTGGAAGGCTGCCTTTGTAACCTTAGAGAACTTTATTGTGAGTTAGTTCTATTTTAATAATGTACTAATTATCCTTGGGGTCATATATACACACGATCATCGATATTGTTGGGTTTGCATACTCATTGTCATATAATATTAGTGGCAAGCATACAGATTTCACCGAGTTCACCAGTCTCCCCAAAGTATGAAAGTTTGTATTTGTGTGTATGGTGTTGCATGAGATGTGGAATGTTGGTTGGGGCCAGATATGAACACCAATATGAGCTGCTCTCTAAAATTGGTAGTGGGATTAGCCGTTGCCCTTTCTACTTCTTTCCTTACATCCTTTCAGGTAAAGATGTAGTAAATCAGTTAACTAAGAAACATACCAGACCTATGAGATGGGATGGGGTTTTAACTTATCTATTTCTTTAAAGAAATGTGGGCTGTATTTTTCTTTTTCCGTCCTAAAGAGTAATTGTAGCTTAAATCTAGAAGTCCAGTGAGCCTCCCCCCAACAACAGATTTAAGACTGCCCAACTAAACACTGTTTCAGTCTTAGTCATGTGTACTTGTTTTTCTGAAGTATCTCAAGATCCGTATTTACATCATTAAGCTTAGAAAGTTTGTTTGGTTTCCTGCTGATTGGAGAAGTATATTTGGACAAAACATAATAGAAATGAATATATCTGATTTTAAAGAGAAGAGGAAATCATTGTGACATAAGTTTCCTATTGACTGTTTTTGCTTGGAAGTATATGGTTATTAAATGAATGCATATGTCTACCAGAACTGACAGTGGTAGAAGTAGATTGGAAGATTTTCCACAGAGATAGATATAACAAATTTGACAATGTTTGGACTTAAATTAAATAAACTGTGTAGCTCCAAATGTAAGGCAGCATTCAATATGATTTTAGAGATGACAGCTAAAACTTAAAATTAATCTGTCAAATGAAATGGCGAGTAGAGAACAAAATAGATTTGGGGCAGTTTATAGTTTTACTCTGTCTGTCTTCTTGTGAAGCAGTATTGTATTTTGCATCTTTTATACACCGAAATCTAAGAATGAACGGTGGAGTGGCAGCCGTTAGTTAATAAGGACCAAGAATGCTCACAAGGTATCTTTATTTTTCAAGTTGAGCAGTCAGTAACTTTATTTTTCAAGTTGAGGAGTCAGTAACTTGTCGTGAAAGAGCTCAGTAAGGAATAGGGACAATACCGAAGGTGAAGCAAGTACCTGGATCAACAATGAATGAATTTAGTCAATGAAACCTGGAGGATGCGAGAGGTAGTGGTGGGGGGCACACCGGCTAACAAGATCCTATCAATCCGCTCTCCACCACACTTGACGAGGAAATTAAGACCTAAAGAGGCTTCTTGGGAGGATGGAGAGATATCAATCTCCAGCTGGCTGCATCAGATGTCATTGCGATGCAAGCCTTATTGTAAGGGTAGGTGTGGGCTACTAGGGCTAATGTACATAGGTTAGAGAAGATTTTCTCTGGATGAGTCAGACCTAGCCAAGTGATTTAGTGGTGAGAATGGTATTGGTGTCTTTCCTGAAACTTGTCTTTGATTATTCCCCTCGAACTAGCAAAAAGCCTTGTGCAAGTCCCTCTGTATATGGGAAGCTGCTAGCTATGACAAAGCGTGCACCACTCAGCCTATTGAGATGTTTTATTCATCTGGACCCAGTATCGACTCAGATGTATATACTCCTGAAATGTGGGCACCACCTTCACCCAGACACAAGTGTAAATTCTTCATATTACTACTTGCGTGTCTTCCTTCTCTGGTAATGTCTCTCCGAAACACTCTCAGTATTAGATATCCAATAGTGTGTTTATTGATTTTGGATAAGGTCTTCGATGTACATTTAGGGGTTTCTCGCCTGTGATTTCCATCTGTTACTCTGGCTACTATTGTAGTTCCTTTTTGAGCTTGCATGCAGTATCATGTGGTTGAGTGCCTTCTGTTCAGACCTCACGTACCTCTTTATCTTTCCTTAGGCTTTGAGAAGGAGAAGGTGCCACAGAACCTGGACGCTGTGGTGATCGGCAGCGGCATAGGTGGCCTGGCAGCAGCCGCCATGCTGGCCAAGGCTGGGAAGCGAGTCCTGGTGGTGGAGCAGCTGGCAAAGACTGGAGGCTGCTGCCACACCTTCAATGAACAGGGCTACGAGTTTGACGTGGGTAAGTATGGCCGCGTCCCAAGAGCAGGTCTGACCAGTCACTTCCTTATCCCTGCAGACCTTTCAGAGTCTTTCATGACGTGTAAACTTTCTAAACTCAGTGACTTGTGAAACTGGCAACCACTAGGCTCTAAACCTGCTCCACATGTTGGCTGTGTTGTACTTCTGTCTTAAAGCAAATTGATTATAACCTGCAGAGACCTTTGGGTTTGATTTTTGTGCTGCAATGTACGCGCAATTTAAGTAGAGATGTTAAAAGTACAGCATGCATATATTCAACAGGTTCAAGGAAAAAAAGAGCAGCACACACAATGCCTTAGTTCAGTGAAACCAGAGTTCCTGCGCTATAGGTACAAGTCACCAATACTTTTGCACACCGACATTTAACTTGGGGAAACAGCAAAAATCGACCTGAGAGGTCAAATTCATCAATTCGGATTCCCAGAATCTGGACTGTAAGATTCACCCCTTGCAAATACACAAACTCCTGCAGCACCTTGGACCGCTGCATTTGCAAATTTATGGCGAAAGGCCGACTTGAGAGCATTCCAGGGAAGTTTTACAGGCAAAATCAGGCAAAGTTCCATAGACTTGTAGGTTTGTGGATATTCACATACACTTTGGAGTTAGTCTCGACCCTTAAACACTCCCATTTTTACTCCTGTCTTAGTCCAGAGTAAGGATGGGAATGGGGAGGGAATATAGTCCATAAAATGGGCGGTGGAAACCATCCATGGTAAGTGAGACGTGCTACTGCACTTTTATTTTGCATTTCCATATGTGGACATTTTCACTTTAAAGATGTTAACTCCAACTGAAAACTTCTGGAGTATTCCTTGCAAATTACAACAAGCATTCCAAAGAAGTCGGAAATTTGAATTCTTCCAGTGGGGCCAAAGTACTCTGCTTAAGAGGCAAGAGGTCCTGCACACTGCTTGCTCTTCCTTGAGTTTGCCAGACCCTTCGCCCCCAATTACAGAACCCTGAAAGTTACAACCCAGATAGGAAACTGATGATGAGTGGATCATCCCTTTCACCGGTCCCAAGTCTTTATTTCAAATCACTGGTCACAGCTCTAGGCTTCCCTGATTGTGTAATCAAGGAACCACCCCAGCCTCTATTACAACCCTATGCTTACCCAGTAAACCTTCACCTTACTAGTTCCTAAGAAGGGCGGGTAGAGGGGTCAGGCTGACTCTGTACGATAGTGTAGGGTCGTCAGCATTAAAGAGCTACCGCTAAAAGTCAGAATACCGACCAGCATGCATACCAGACAGTAAGTTTTGCTGCAGAAGCACATAGTAAATACTAGCACCGTGGAGATGCTGCTTTGCTGGTTAGTCATATGCACTTCCATAGAGTACAGATTCCCACAGCAGCCTCTAGTACAGCCTCTGTACACGGGCACGTTGGCAGGTCCTAAGCTTGGGGCTTCATAACACTCTTATTCTCTCACTTCAGCCACTTTCAGAAGGGCGGGTGTCTTTGCAGCCATTAATGGGAGGTATGCGGAAATTCTGAGTCTTCATCTTAGAAGGATAAGGAAGGGATAGTTAGTTAAATATACATGCAGAGAGATTCTTGAACACACCGATGGCTCTAGCTCCTTTTGGGATGTTTCGGAAAGGTATTTATACACAGACGTTTACCCCAGGGTTGTCAGTATGGAGGGGATGGAACTGTCCTTTTGGCACATAGTCTTTGGGGGGCTTGGTGATCTGACCAGAGTGTGATGGTTGCTGCAATGATAGTTTTCAGCCCTTGCATACACAGAGGTAGGGATAACTTGTTACCTCTGCAGATGAAGAAGTATGTCTGTGGAGTCGACTCAGAAAAGGAGGTAGCGTATTGCAGGTACTGTTTATGTGGTCCGGCTATCAGGGAAGGACCCATGTGGCACCACTGACTACTTCAAGACCAAGGAGGGCGGCATCTGTGGATGTTCACATTGCAGTTATTGCTGCTTTTCCCCGAGTTGGGGTAAAAGCATGGGGGCACCATGAGGAGCAGTGGGGCAGAAAAGGCTTCAAAGTGGGGTAGTAAGTTGGACAACAAGGAGCAGTGCAGTACAACATAGAAGGAAAGAACTACCACGTTCCAGTGGGCTCAAGTACAATGAGCAGTGGAGCTGATGGTGGACTCGAGGTACAGTGTGAGCGCCTCTTCTTCCACCCAATTTTGGTCTTTGATTCTGGTAATATGGGCCTGGTTAACTAGTGTATAAATGTAAATGTATGTGTCTTGTAAAGCGCACTGCTGCCCTGAGGCGTCGTGGCGCTGTAGACCGCTGGGGAACCCGTCCTGGTTATCCCTGTGAGATGGTCCCTCCAGGGTATCTCCAAGGTGAAACCAGGCATCCCCGGCGAATGTGGGGGGCCGTTGTGGAGATGAGGCAAGCTAATACCCAGAGTTGCCGAGTGTGATCCCTGGTTAGAGAAGGCACCGAAGCGAGAATTATCGAGTCCGCTGGGCCTGGTCCACGACCCTGCCGCGTCGGGAATTGAACCCTGGTCCCGGGCCGTCCTCTGCTCCGGGTCTGCTGCCTCTAACCAGTGAGCCACACCACTCCACGACGTGGAGGCAAATGATGCATCATGGGAAGGCTGACATTGGAGCTTAATAGATGGTAGAAGAGGATGGGGTACCCAAACCTCCAACAGAATGGGCGGCGCAAAGTAAACATCCTTCAGATGGAAGCTGATGGGCAAGGTGGCAAAGATAGGAAGGCAGATCCGAGAGTTGGTGATTATGGAAGCAGAGGTACATGTGATGACGGGGTCATGGGCCATGGACTGAGTATGTCACGAGTAACCACAAGATGGCCAGCGGGCTGCTTGTTGACATTGGTTTAGGCAATGGAGGAGTTTGAATTGGAGTGATCAACAGGAGATCACCTCTAAGAAGGGAGCTGAATTGTCCAGGAACCAGCAGTGATACCACCCACCATGGAATGATGGGGGCTTCTACGATAGTGCCACCACAGAGGCAGGGCCGGTGGTGGACAGTTGACAAAGGATCCCTGGACCAGCATCAAGGCAGGGTTGAGAGAATAGTGGGCTGCAGGCTGCTGAGAGTGCAGCAGAGGGACAAGAAGTGGCTGTTGGAGGACCACACATGAGATGGGAGAAAAGCTAAATAATAAAGGACACAGTGCTTTAAAGCAGTTGGAATTGTGGGTGGAGGCTTGTGTGAAGCCTTGGAGCTGGATGGGATGTGTGAAAATCTGTGGATCTGGAGGGGTGGAGTAAGGAGAAGAAACCGCAGCAGAAGCAGCATATATTGAGAAAGAGGGGATACAAACTGGGAAGGGAGCTGGGCCAAGATCTGCTTTCTGATAGCTACTGGTTCACTGTATGATTTTCATTGGTTTGTTTTTCGAATTTAAGGCCTACCAGATGACTGTATTCGGGGGCAGAGTAGGAATACAAAGGGCGAAGATTCATGATGAAAATAGGAGTAGCCCACCCTTGAACAGACCATAAGGCACGGGGTCTTTCTGAACTAGGTAAAATTTTCTTGAGACTTTCAAGGAAAGGTAGGTCCCATCCTTAATTCCTTTATATTATTATTTAGTATACTATAGGGATCGTTAGATAAGCCCTGATGAATGCCTGAGACCAAGCTAGGCTATCCAAGGGCAGAAAATGTTGGCACTACAGAGGTACGTAATGGTCATGGTATCCAATAATGTCCTCTGAGTATTAATTTAAGTATTTTTGTATCTACCCAGTGTACCACCTAACAAGGACTCTTTGTGGTTTACTCTGAGGTATTTTTAGCTCAATAAACTGGATCCTAGGTAATTATCCAGAGTAATTAATTTCTAAGAACTCCCTTAAGATAGTCCAACTTGAGGTCGAGTCCGCCCTGGTATTACTACCTTACCAGAGTGGGATGAGGTGGCCTATGATGACACATGCCACATTACGTGTGTGAGACAACCTAATCCAATCTCTGAAAATTACCCAGATCTAGAGCTGTAAAGTAGGACAGGTAGACAGACACCAATGAGTTTCTCATGCACATTCAAAGATTCTATCTGATTGGATGCCACATCAATTTGTGATGTGATATATTTCTGGAGGCAGACACAGGGTCTGCTTAGCCTCTTTCTCTCTCTTTTGTGATAAGGAGTTTCCAAATTCAAGCCCAAATATGTGTGGACAAAGCAATGCCTTGAGATGTTCAATTAGGTTTTGGAGTGGGAAGTAAAAATTAAAGTGGGTTCAAGTTCTACAAAACCTTTATGATTCCTTTTGTTGTAGGGAGAGCAGAGTCTGCAATTAATGTAAGAGACCTGCATTGGAAAGGAGCCTGCAGGAGTTTGGGTTAGCATTGGAACTGGAAAACATGGAAAGGTCAGCAATGGTGGTACATATTTTGTGCATTAAAATTGATTAAATTGCCATGGTTTCACTTACTAGTTGAGATATCCAAGACTGAACTTGATGTCACCAGACATTGTACGAATCAAGAAGTGAGTTGAAGAAACTGCAGTTACTCTTAGGAGATCTGAATTCTTAGTGCAAAGTTGGGGCACCCTCCAATGCATTAAGCAGGCAGATGGTGTTTGCCATGTCGGTGTTAAAAAACAGCAATGTAGGGTTTGAATTTGTCTCCGAATGAGTCCGGACTTGCGGAATTGACTTTTCATTTTGAAGGTGTGTAGTGGAGTGACAGTGATTTCAAAAAGACCTGGTCACCTGGACGGCCAGGATTTTTTCCATCTTGCCTGGGTCTAGGGGTTTTTGCCTGTATTGAAAGACTCTGGTCCACAGAGCACTGGACAGTGGACTTTGTTGAGAGGCAGCACAATATTGCCGCCCTGAGATTTTCCCTGTGGTTCTGGTAGTGAGACATCAAGGGGTAAAGATTAGTAACAAGAAGATGATGATTGTGGTTGACAAGACAGTGGTTGGGGTGATCACCGGAATGGCTGCCTGTGACTGGTGGATGCTGCATTTGCTTAGAGAATTACAGCTTTGCTGCTTACAGTGGTTCAAAGCACGCCATATTCCAGCCCTGGGTAATGGAGTATGTGATGGACTTTCTGGTTCACAGTAGCAAATATTTTGTGGGTTAGCCCAAATGTGGAATTTCAAGGGACACCAGTGCTGGAAGATGGGAGGGTCATGAGCCTTGCTGAAGGCTCTCTTGCCCTGTTCAAGAGAGTATCTTATCAGGCGTCGGAGGGTTTTGTGAAGAGTAGGGCTTTGAGGAGGTGCAGCACACTGTCCACTTTTAGGACAGGAGAAAAGGTGTGGTTATTTTTGTTATGGCATTGATTGAAAAGGTACTGGCCATGGTTTCTGGAAAAATGACAATCCGAGCATTCTGTGAAAACTGTTTTTGGGCATCTAAGCTGTGAGGAGGAGAGTTTTTGGTGCATAAGAGTGTGCAAGGCAGAAGGGTAGGAGTGGGACGGGTGAATTAGTTTCACCCTTGGTGCCATACTACAAGCTTGTGGTGCTAATTTGCTTTTTTGTTGGAAGGAGTAGGACAGCATCATCTGAGGAATTGTAGGAAGGAGGTTTGAGTATGTGACCATCCTGTTGTGATGCGGGTTTGTGAACAGGAAGGTAGGCAGAGCTACGGGTAGTTGTTAATCCTGGATGAGGAGAAGAAGGGGGTTTATTGGCATAGGCAAGGCACAGGTGTGACCAACACTGGTAGAAAGGCGAGAAAGAAGCCTGAAGCCTGAAGCCAGGCACAGTCCCGATGCATGCAGGGAGAATGAGCTGGTGCAGCTACCAGTTCTGGAGCTAATTAAGATGTCCAGAGACACCTTCAGATCTCTATGATCAAGTGGGAAGGAGCTGAGATGTGTTGGACACTGCTGCTGCCCAGAAGGATTTGTGGGGCAAAGAAGCCAGCAGCTTCGGTTATACCAGGCATGCAAAGAGGCAAATAGGAAAGTACTTAGTTTCATTATGGCACGGACCTTAGGCATAATGGGACACAGGGACATCATTTACAAGGGGGCCGGGACTAGATCAACAAAAAAGCATCCATTTATTACTTTTAGAGGCCAGATTGTACATGGTAAAGTCAAGTGTTTGATAATTGGTGGAAAAGAGTGCTAGAGTGAGGTAGAACATCTATTGTGAGGGTCTGTGTGGGGGACAAACAGAGGATAAAGAGCACAAAAAAGAAGAGAGTTCAGTCAAGATTGAAATAAGTGGCAGGTTTGAGCAGGCTGGCAGGAATTCAATGCATGAATATGGAATAAGGAAAGAAGGAGTTCTTGGGGCTGGGAAACTATTAATATAGAAAAACACTTGCACACTTGGTTTGCCGCGTCCTCCCCCATTCCAGAAAAGAGAACCCCTCTGCCTGGAATCTGACAGCTTTCTAGAGTCTAGTCTCTTGTGTTTTACTTTTTTTTTTTTATCCAACCAGCTAGGCTTTGAGACATGCCAGGCCAGACATATCTGATTCTGCCTGCAACCTTCTACTCTTACCCACCTTTGTGAGTTCTCATAATTTCTGTATAGCAAGCTAGGGTGACCAACTAGCATGGGTGCAAATTCAGGATGGTGGGTGTGAAAATTCAGGAAAAAGGGTCAAAATTCAGGACAAAAATTTCGCATAGAGGGTCAAAATTCCGGACAAAAATTTGGGACAAAAGGTACTCTTTACAGACACACCAGAGGAGACCGCGCAATAGTATATGAGTAAGTAAATTGACAATCAACAAGTACAAGTCAAAAAAAGTTTATAATAGGTTGAGACGATCGTGCACTTCGCGGTTTTTCAGTATGCACGCAGCTTTGAGCAGCTGAGCAACTGTGCAGGTCTTTTTGTGGTATTTCGTATGATCAGTAGCTATTAATATATCATTCTTTTCTCTCTATTCTTTAAATTCATATTTTCTTTTCATATTTCCATATTCTGTATTCCCATTAATTTTTATGTTCCCTTTTTTATTTGATCATCCTCTTGTCCTTCCTTTATTGTTAAATCTTTCTTATCTTTCCAGCTTTCTCATTATTTGCATTCTATTGTTCCTGCGTTTTCTCACTCCATTTGAGTCATACTTCTTTTTGATTTACCATTTTAATAGATTATAAATTATCACCGCTTTTGCCTAATTTGGCACTCTGTGGCCCCCTTCCCAGGGCTGCATCATGGTGCTTATTCTTGTTTTGTTTATTAAAGTCTTCTCCTGTCTTGTGCTGACCTGCGAGCCACAGATCAAAGTTGGGAAGGTCCATAATACGCTTTTATCTGACCCCATCACGCCCCCACTTAGCGGGTGCTTCAATTCACCTTTGGCCCATTCTCATTCTAAATGTGATAACCAGCCACCGACAGAATGACAATGGGCGTCCACAGTCTGTGCCAGGTCCAGGAGAGGCTGCTGCAGCCTCTAGAGTTCAAAAGAGAAGTGTGAGCTGGCTGCAATTGTAGCAGTGGAAGAGCACAGCCTGCTGCAGTCCCAAAATTACGGACAAAAGGCATCCGTAAAAGAAATGATGACGGACAGTGGACAAGACAGCAAAATAACTGACAGTCTGTGAAATTTACCGACGGTTGGTCCCCCTGTAGCTAGCCCGCCTCTCATTTTCATGCCTCCAACCCCACCCTATATCGCTTTGCTCCTGGTATCCTATTCCACCTTCTGAGAATAGGTTCCATTGTGTTTTCTGCTTCACATCTCCACCCAGTCTGCAGGGCCTTTCGTATCTGTAGCTTACAGCCACCAGGCCACTGCCCTCTCTAGCTTCACTGTTGAACTATGTGCAATAATCAATCCTGGTTGCATTTCAGGAATCCACTACATCGGACATCTGTCGGAGGGTGATCCCTCAAGGGTGATCATGGACCAGCTTACGGAGGGGCAGTTGCAGTGGGCGCCCATTGAGAATCCCTTTGACGTGGTGATACTCGGGGGCACCGGAAAGCAATATCCACTGTACTATGGCAAGAATGCCTACGCAGAAGGACTCAAAAAACTGTTTCCACAGGAGGCACATGCCATCGACCAATACATGAAGCTTGTTAAGGTAATTCAAAGGTAGCCGTTTGGAGTGGGGCAGTATTCCTTTTACCCTTCTGTCCACTTTAAGCCACCATAGCTGATTGCACTTCTTTCAATAAAGGGACATGGCGAGGGCAGGACTCCTTAAAGCAGCTCACCACTTGGCCATTTCAAATCAGTAGCCCCCACTACATCTCCTGAGCTCACAGTACCTCCATTCCATTGTCTTACATTACATCATCAAAGGTACATTATAAAACTAGATTGAGTGCAAGGGTGTAGGTGTTATAAGTGCAGCAGCAGTGGGGCCCTGATATATGAGGGACCCATTCCACCCCAGGTATGGCTATCTATTACTACCTAATCCTTACTTGCATTAGTGCCTTAGGTACCCCCTGATACAACTCTGGCTAATAGCAAGAGTGGCGCAGTCACAAGTAATCATCAACAAAATAATGCTAAGTCCGCCAGTTGGAGGGCTTTCTAATCATATATATGTATATACAGTTCTTTTCTTTTACACACCCTTAATTAAAACTATTATAGAGACTGATAATCGAGGCAAAGGCTCTTTCCTTCTGTTGACTTGCGAGCAGTGGTAAACATAGGCTTAGGCATTTAATGTCCAACATGCTCCTGGGTTGTGTTGGTTGGTCTGATCTTGGTGCCCCAGAAGTTGTGTTACTGTGAATAAACGGGGTCATGTCTTTGTTCTGGGAGGTTGCTGGTGGGACGTACCCATCTGGGACAGACACACACAGCTACACCCAATCCTAACAGAAAGCCCACCACTCAAAAACAATGGATCACAATCCCAATGCTTGAATTTGGCTGAGAAAGTTGTATGTGCACACACAGAGGGTGACTCTTTGAAGGGGGTGTGGCCAAAGAAGCCTTAAAAAGAAAGGACCACTTATGAAAGGCATGGTCTCTGTAATTAACCATGTGTCATAATACATGTAGTCTAGAATCACTTCTGGTGCTCCTGATTATGGTCCTCCTTTTGGTCCTAGCACTCATGATGGTCATGATCTGATTCTGTTAGTGGTCTTGATGGATCAGTGACTTCTAGTCCTCATCCTAGTATTCCTATTTCTGGTGGCCCTCCTGGGTCTGCTTGGTCCTCCATTATATTTCTGCTTCCTCTGTTCCTGTCCTCCTCCCTCAGGGCCTCCTATTGCTGCTTTTTATGGTCCTTCTCCAGGTCCTCTCTGCCTTCATGGTCCTGACCGCCCTGGTTATCTGGTGCT
Organism: Triturus cristatus; assembly: GCF_964204655.1. Lineage (NCBI taxonomy): Eukaryota > Metazoa > Chordata > Amphibia > Caudata > Salamandridae > Triturus > Triturus cristatus. Next base: position 419,812,506 of record NC_140594.1, on the reverse strand, counting down.
GCTCTTCTGACTTGTGTTCCTCTGCCCAGTCCTCCTATTGATCCTCCTGGTTCTCTGGTCCTCCACTTTATCCTACATGTCATGCTCACCTGCTTGCATTCCATCGCCCCCTGCAGTGAAGTCCCTCATGCAGCAAAGGACGCCCATTTATTGAATGACCGCTTGGATGCCCTTCATGCAGTCCTGCAAATTGTGAACCTGAGCCGTGCAGTAGTACCTGTGTTCGGTAATATGGGACCTGGGAAGCCGGAGCCACAGCACAGGAGACGTGCTGCTGCATTCAGGCTGTGAGCAATATGTTTACCTTTAAAGATGCTAATGATGTGAACACTTGCAGTGAATCCACTCCGACCCAGCAAAGCAGCAGGGTCTATAAACCACCAGCAGGGTGCCAGCCAGTTTGTGTTAAATGTCACCTTCCCATAATACTTTCTCTAAAATGTATTTTTTTTGTTTTTTATATGGCTTCCAAATATGTATAGTGATTGGAGGCTGTCATAGCGGCCCTTTGAAGGCCTGTCTAAGCTTGTTTTGTTTTGTGGGTGCTTAAAACAGGAAGATGACACTTGGATGAGAAACGTCAGCTAAACTTCCCCAGCTTAGAGCGATTAATGATTCCAAAGATGGCTTGACACCATACTTACACCTATTCAAGTCAATTGCTCTTTGCGCACCCCACACACCGGGTCTACCTCAGGTAGAAAAATACTCTCTAGTTGGCTGCAGAAGGAAGAGGGGTGAGCTGTCAAATGTAATCAACCTCTGATGGCCTACAACAGCAATAAACCCATTTTTACTCAAATGTCCCTGGGTTAACTGTAGTTGAGACCGCAGGGAATTCTGCAGTAACATAAATCTGTGTGGCCACAGGGGAAAAGAGAGCATATTGAGAAGCCTACCATAAAACCAACAGCTCACTGAGGAAATTTCTTGAACACTTTCCTGTATGGTTTCGGACACATGCAGGTACAAAAGCACACAAGGGGCTCTCTTACAGTAGGACTTGGAGATAAGTGGAAACAGCACTGCACAGTGTATATTGCTGTTGATTGGCAGCGGAAGCAGCAATCTGATCTCGACAGAGGTTCCACACACAATGTAGCACCATGTTCTCTAGACAAGCACACGCAGTTGGGCATGGTGGGTCTTTCTGCTGAGATCAGGTCAATCCTCTGGACATGGTGGCAAGTGTGCCTCTGTCTCTTTATGTACAGCAACAACAGGTTTTAAGGCAAACTTTAAGCCTAGCTGCGAATCTCGAACAGGATGGGAACACTGGACTTGTTCACTTGTCTAATCATTTCTACACATAAGCGCGCACAACTTTGCATAATGCACAAAGGTGAACTGAGGAACTGGTGGGAGACCACCAACCTATCTTCTGATGTCAGGGCTGTGGCTGACAAATCAGCTAAATCACTAAGATGCTGAGCTGCACACAAATATTTAGACAGCGCCCATTCAATTTGATGTTTGTTGTCCAGAGTGATGGTAATGAGACATCCCATAATATCTGCAGATCCTGCTGGAACCTCTGGACCCATTGAGGTGTCGGGCATCTCGTAATAACAGTACTATGTTGTAGATTTTCAGTAGACATTCAGGCAGCTAGAGTGTTTTTCTATCAGAGAAAGTGATTTAGAGGAACCTAGAGTTTCTCCAGTAGCTGTTCCAACCCATTCCATTTGTCCTGCTCAATTTAAAGCTGGTCTTTTCCAGAATTTGATAAGTGTCCTGGGATTGCTGCATTGACACGTTATTTTTTGGGAGTAGACATTAGACTCCTTTTCATCGTGTTCTGATTCTTAAAAACACGAAGTCGTTTGATGCCTCAGTTCAAATAAAATGTAGACGTTTAACCTGGAGCGGTTTTGCAATTGCAGTGCAAAGTGGTATCTTTCCGAAGCAAACGGTCTGTTTGCTGTTACTCTGGGACTCCTCTGGAACCCACCGAGGCTTCCAGGTAGTGATGAAGATGAATCACTATTTCCCTTGATGGCTTTAGTCTGCCTTTTTCATGTACTGTACATTTGGTGTGAATCTAACCTGACATGTTAAACAAGCATTTGCAATGCAATAGGTCTCGCATTTACGCGAGTTTGAGCTATTGGCATTGTAAATGACAATGCCTTTTATTTATGTTTTGGTTTTTAAAACCTAAAATAAAAGGTATTGTCATCTACAATGCCAATAGCTTAAACTCGCGTAAATGCGAGACCTATTGCATTGCAAATGCTTGTTTAAAATAAAAGGACATGCTTTGAAACCTGGAAGAGGGTGAGGGGAGGACTCTGTGTCAATGCAAGCCAGATAGCTGCGCTGCAACTCAAATGGTATCTTGGATGCAGGCTTTGGTAACGCTGTAAGACAAGCTATGCCTCTAACTTGCAAAGTTAAATGACTCCTTCCTCCACCGAGACACTGTGCCGTGACCTTTACACTGCCATGGTGAAAGGCTCACACTTCGAGGCATCTGTTACGCGGGCTTGGAGGTACTGCTTCCAAAAAACAAAGATGATGGAATCCAGCAAAGCAGGGGTAAAATCGGGAAACGCCCCCCCCCCCTCCCTCTCTACAAGACAGGGAAACAGAGAGTGAAGCTGTAAGCTCGTACACGTCATAATGCAGCCAGTGAGTTACTTGTAAGGTACTCACAGCTGTGAGGCTCCCAGGCTGCTAGTCTGATTCTGTAGTGAACAGAGTACTAGTGATGCTTTTTTGAAATTGAAAGGACATGCTTTGAAACCTGGAGGAGGGTGAGGGGAGGACTCTAGGTGTGTTACTAAAATAACCTGCGGAGCATAGGCAGTGTGCGGTGCTGCTTACGAAAAACGTAAAATATCAAAAAATTTGATTTTGTGAGCTGCGCCGAAGAAAACAAAGATGCGGCTGAGCAAACATCAGAGCAGACCCTTTAAGGTGAACACCGGGCTTGCCAGAGTGAGAGACAGTCCGTGGTGCAGCAGTTAGAGCTGAGAACTTGAGAGCTGGAGATCCATGTTCAAGCCTCTGCGTCGGCACATCCTGCTGATTATGAACAATCTTTCCCCCTGGTCGTCCTAAATGCACTAATAAAAAAAAAAGATGGCTTCGGGCTGTCCACATGGGCCGTCCGAAAAGTGGAAAAGGAGGTAACCCAAAAGCCCGCTTTTCAATCACGCGCCATCGTTTAACATAAACGATGATGCAAGCCAATAGAAAAGAGGGGCGGGGCTCCAAGTACACTTCTGGAATCGTATTGATTACACAAGGTCGTTGCATGGCGAGGGCAGCGTATGCGCGCTGCTAACGCCAGGCGAGACCTAAAAAACAAAAAAATAAACATCAAGATGATGGAAATGTTTTGTATATTTTAACTATGAAATACGTGACTGCCCCACTCTGACAAAGTCTCCGTTTGAAGCGAAAGTGATTGGTGTACTAATCGGCTGCTGAGAATTGTACAAAAAAGCAGTTCCACCAGCAAATGATTTTTGTTCATGTTTCAGTTTGTGTTTGGGCAGATTGCATCCATGGACTAGCGCTGGGGATTAAATCGAGTGAATGCGAATTGCACTTTATTTTTTCACATCCTTGCAGACTTGCTAAAATACTTCCAAAATATGTTTTGAGAGATCCCAGTAGAAAGCATGCCTGTAACAGACAACTTGGCCCAAACACATTTACATGCAAATTAAATTAGCATTATGTTTCAAGCACATTACTTGTATTTCACTTTGAAGATGGCTACTGCAGACCTTACCCTTCTCAAGTTACGCATGCTTGGCATTTGCAGACGTTCTCTTTATAAGGATAGACCAGCACAAATACTGTTCTGTGAGTGATCTTGGAAGCCATCTTGTTTGTGGTCTTGTAGCAGATGCGCGAGCTGTACAGATCCTTGGAGAACAGACTTAGGCTGTAGGAAAAGATAAGCTATAGTCATGCCAGCGACCCCCTACAATACTTGTCAAATCACCACCTGCCTTATTCTGTAAACATCTTCCTTAAAATGAGTAGCTCTAGGTTTCTGAACAGCAGAAGCGGACATTTCACTAGTCGACTTCTTAATTGTTTATTGTTATTCTCTACATGGACACTTATCTGTTATGCCCACAGTTTTGAGAGTTTAGACAGTTTTGAGAGTTTTGGAGATACCCAGGAGGGACCATCTCACAGGGATAGCCAGGACGGGTTCCCCAGCGGTCTACAGCGCCACGACGCCTCAGGGCAGCAGTGCGCTTTACAAGAACACATACATACATTTACTCCAATCCAGTACTGATGAGTGCCAATTAACATGACACACGTCTCCTACTCTTTAAGTTTCCTAAAGAATGTTGAGTTGACGGACCCCGTGGATACACCTGTGGCTCGCAGTGGTACAGAACCTGATGCACTTAAAAGGCACTTATTGATAGTGTGCAAATCGCTGCCCCCCTCACTGAACTGACTCCCAAGGAGATAAACAACTGCAGTTAGTGTGGTTTAACCAATGGCGCAGCTTTTTATTCACATAGTCACATAGCATCAGTGAGGAATGATAGCCATAGTTAAGCAGACATTATTGTGATGAGAATTCACAACTTGAGATAAGCCAAATACATTATTGTAATGAGAATCCAGGACGTAAGATCAGCAAAACAGATCAAAGATTGTGCAAGCAATTAAAACATTTGTCTCCCTCATTACAGCTCCACACTTCAGAATGCACTTGTATTCCCATAACAATGTCTTCGACTGATCTTACAACATGCAATATCAGCAAAACAGCTCGAAGAGTGTGCAAGCAATAAAAACAGTTGTCTCCACCCCTTACAGCAGAACACGTTCGAATGCAAAAAATGCCAGCAGGCTCCTTTTTAATCTCCATCGCCCGCACCCTCAAACGAGAGCATCCAGGGCATAACTTAATGGCAATTTCCCCTCCATCACACGGAGGGATGGGTAATACCAACAGTATTGCATACATCAGGGCACTGCATAGGGCTCAGTCCCTGCCGGAGTACCAGGCAAATTCCCACAGAATGTTTAACTCCAGGCATCCCAGGATAGGGCAGAAAGGTCCAGGACCACCAGCACAATTCAGCACCCCTCCAATGGGTAAGTTCAGTTAATCAGTCCAAACTTTGGATACCTCCCTTCTTCTGCTGCAAGAAATTCCGCCACAGGGCGAAGATGTCACTGGCGATCTCGGCCTCCCCCAGCCACCGCCGGAGGGCCTGCGTAACCGTCCCTAAGATTGTGCGACTGCCGGTGCCTGGCTTCTGACCCATATATTCTCCATCCCCTGGACCCCCTTCTGTGGCTGCCCCATGGTATATCTCAACCTCATTTGGTACATGCCCACCGGCTGACCACCAGCATCTTAGAACCTAGGCCATACCACAACTTTACTGTTTAGCACAGACCACCCTAGATGCATGGATCGACCCAATGCATCCTCACCCATCTCCGTTTCCTCCCAAGCAGGAGGCTGATGTGCCCGCACCCAAAAACCACCATCCAGGGATGGATGTAATCTCCCGTGCCCCTTTGGCATCTCCCTACCTCAGCTAGGACTCGCTATCCGAAGGATAGATCCTGCCACTCGCGAATTGCTCTCCCTTACTGAACCTGTCTGTACATTCCTTGACCGCCGTACATAAGATTCGCTACTGGTTCCCAGAAGGTAATTTGCGGATCTTCAAACCCTCAAAGAAGCGCAAAATGAGGGAAACTATTCTACACAGTATCTCGGTGCCACTATATTGAGTCCATTTCCCTCAAGTGGATGATTGTGGGCTAGTATGGGCAAAGAGGGTGATGTAAAACCTCCGCCTCCATTTCTAGAAGGCAGCGGCTCTAGGTAAAGATTATCGATTTCTCCTTGCAGATGAGTCCCAATTAACAAGAAACGGGTGTCGAAGAATTTTCAGCATTTGCTGTGTAATTTTCTGTGTGTCAAACACTTGATTGACCGTCAGTAGAAACATTTTGGAGGGCTGCATCTACCAGAATGCAGTGGAAGGACTAATGTTCTCCTCTGCTCCTGTTTAAATAACATCTTTGTTGAGTAAAAATCAATGTAAGGAAAAAATCTACGTAAAGTGAAAAATAAAAGTTGGAACCGTATAAAATCCCAAGCGATCTTCAAACCCACATTCCATGTAACTGTCTCTTGGCGGATGTGTTGAATTTTATTGTCAAAAACTTCAGTTTTCAGCTTCATTGGACAAGACACGCCTATAGTTTTAAGAAACGCAATATAGACGCTTTTACTTTGTGGTTGGAAGTTTGCATTAAAAGCAGAAGAATAAATGCTGGTTTGCACTGAGTTGGGGGAGAGTTTGATAGCTAGCGTGGCTTCTACCGCCTTCCACAACCCTCTTCAGGATGGGGTCAACTGGATCATCCAGTGTCCCTGGTTTAATCTCACGTTGGCAAGGGGACTTGGATGGCTTTCATGACCCTCATAAACAGAGCTGGTAAAAGGGATGGGTCAGAGAGGACTCTATGCCAAAGGCGCAACACTTTTCGGTCTGTTGTGCACCTGCAACCACCGTAAGGAATCGACAGAATTTTAACAACTTTATTTTTCAAGTTTTCAGCAAAGAAAACAAACATATTACATAAATAAAAAGTAAATATGTTCTAACCAGGAGCGAGCAGTACATAGCAGAAGAAATCATTAAAAACCAGTAGTACACGAATGGGCATGTGAGACGAGCCCAGGGCAAGCCGTTTCGCAAGAAAAAAGAGCAGAGAGCCCATACAAGACAATCTCCATCAATGACCACACACACCCATGCTGTCTTGATTAATAATGAGGCAGCTTTCATGACCGTAGCACTCGGTGGTGCTGGATGCTGTATTTGATGGGTTTTCTCTTTCCCTGGAGGACTTCTGGCAAAAGAGGAAGAAGTGTCCATTGCCCTACATCAAGTTTTTGGCCAAGCCCAAGCAAAATCTGGCAGGCCTATTAATAGGTTGGGGACGAGGGGAGCAGCACAGACCACTGACACTAGGTTTGTGTGAAAAAGGCCACCTCATTGAAACAGATCCACATCACAAAACAACCTTGGCCTTTGCCTTACAAAACTACAGCCTCAATATACAAAGTTAATCACCTACGTTAAGCTACCCTCACCCCTAAAATGTCTCCCCCACCACAACTTAATTCAGAAATATCATACATGCTCCAGAGCTGGTCAACTGCAACTGAGACCTTTAAACTCCCATCCTTCTTTACTACATCTATTGACCTCTTAAACTTCCTACAAGACCTTAAACTTACTGGCTCGTCCTAGCATGAACTTGAATACCCATTCTCTTTCAGCCTGAATTGCCGCTGACAACAACAATACAGTTCGTTAAACCATGGCAACTTCTCTGCCAACCACCTAACCACTTGCTTCAAGCGCCAACCCTAACAACATAACCCCTTTTGCACACCTGTATGCAACAAAACTTGCACAATGAGGATGATGGACGAGAAAAGGGGGACCCTCCACCCGAAAAAATGTAAGTATAGGGCCAGGAGGGTGGGACAAAAATATTATTTACCAGGTACCAGCCACCATGTCACCAAGATAAAATGGTGGTGCCTGGCACCATGAAATGGCAGCATATATACCCTTGGGCTACATTAGTAGCCTAAAAAATGCCCAAACCCTGAGCAGTCATCCGACTGCTCCCCTTCCCCAAAATACCCGGGGGGCAGACCTCTCTGTGGTCGGCTACCCCCAAATCCCCTTTTGACTTCCACTGTCTTCAAAAGGCCTATTTTAGCTGTCATCAGACATGCTTCAAAGATAGGATGTGAAAAAGCATGCATAGTAGAATACTGCGTAACGGATACCGTGTTCACCTATGCAAAAAATGTGGAGCAGCAAACTGAGCATTTCGAATAGCCTTTGAGTTGTAATGGACCGTGGCACTGTAGTTCCCATATTACTACGTGTAACTTGGCACATCATGTCTCCAGAACTGCTCTGTTCATTTATGTGCACTTGTACTCTGCTAATCAAGTGCAGCAGGTACAGTGAAATGAACCAAGACTGCAAGCTCCAGAATTCTCTGGATTCACATGTGAGAAGTAGAGTGTACCTACGAGGTTATGAGAAACATTTTAATGCACAGTTTTCTGAACGAATTTCTCTCCTGGCCTCTGATTCACAAGTTAGTAAGCATGTGTTATTAATAGTAGTTCAGAAGTAAATCTCTCATCGAGTAAGACACAGCTCAGAATCACTCTTCAGACCTAAATGCTTCACAGCCTGAACATGTTGGGGGCAGGTTCCAAGAGCAGAAGACCACAAAGTAGTGTCCCAGAGGCTAAGCTACTTTTTATAAGCATAATCGCTGTTTCTGATGCATAGAAATATCAGAAGTTTAAATTAATCCTCCCCTGAACTGCCTCTAAAGTGCAAGGAATGTGTTTTGACAGCTCAGAATCCTCTCCATGTAAACTGAAGTTTGCGGTATCGTCACCATACATACAATATGTGAAGTTTAACTCGCATACATTTTAACTGCACCTTTTATGGTCACCTCAATGGAAATATTGTCACTTGATAGGTCAAAGTAATTGTACTTCATGCATCTATGCTATGGATTTCTGGCACACTTTGTAAACTCTCTTGTATCAAGTGATCCACTAGGAGCTGGTCTACATTTACCTGTGAGGAACTTTATTAGTTTGCTCTCACCCTTCCGATGTTTCCTCACTCACTTGCTCTGATGTGTGAGAAGTTGGCCTGATATATCATGTCACTAATTCTAGTGTACACCTTGTATCAGTCCAAACAACCCTTATGGTAATTGGTTGTAAAGTTAACCTTATAGACCAGCTATCCTAGTGGTAGCATGGACAAGAGCAGTCTTAGGCTAAACTCTGAATGGCATGTGAAGCCAGCTGTTATACCATATGTAATCCCTTGAATACCAAATGAAAGGACACCACAACAGATATATATAAAAATAGAATGTATTTATTCTAGTCAAACCCTCAGCACTCTTAATGAGATTCGAGGTAAGTACAACACAGTCTTATTTAAGCATACATTAAGTCACACAGGTAAGTAATACAGTTAGGCCCTAGGGGCCACGCAAACCATATACTAAGTAAGTGGTATAAGGACCACTGTCACGAACACAGGATAGGCCTAGGCCTAGGGAATCGCTGGGGCTACACTAAACTACCAACAGTTAGGAAGTGGGAGGCCCACGGGATTCAGATGCAGAGTGGAAACACTCACGCGTAATGCGTAAAAGTCAATAGAATTACTAGCAGTTAGAAATAAGCAGTTTTAGGACACTTCTGGTATAGCTAGAAAGTCGAGACTCGGAAACTAGACCCTAGGATAGTCAATACCCTTGTGAGCACCGAAGTACCCAAGTTACCTAGCCCATGGGCTGCGGGTGCATAGGTGTGAACTTGCGTCGGGTTTCGTCGTGGACTTCTATGGATGCCTGAAGGAAAGTTGCTGACAGGCAGTCAGTGAAGAGTGTCCGGTGGATCCCAAGGTGGGGATCAAGAAGGAAGGAACCTGCAAGCAGAAGGGACAGAGTCTAGGTCACCAGCCAGGAGCCGGGAAGGAACCAGGAAGGAACCAGGCGATGTCGTGAAGATGCAGGTGAAGAGGTGAAGCTTGTCACAGCAGCCACGGGTACCAGGAGACGTCGAGGACGACCAGGACCAGGAGGTGAGCTGTCCCAAGAAGGCTCTTGCTGTCGGCGGCGTCGAAGTCGAGTCAGGACCCAACAAGCCTTGGCAAGCGGAACCCACGCAGGATGGAGGACTTGCTTCTGGTGCAGACCAGGAAGGTCTGGGGTGCTTCTCTTTCACAGAGGAGCGGGTGCCAGTCTGGAGGAGCCAGACCAGCAAGATGAAAGTAAAGGTTCGTCGTCACAGAGGCTACTAGCCAACGGGCCAACAACCGGACAACACATCGAGCAACACAGGTGCAGAAGGGCCCCACGCAGAACACGGGAAGTGTGGGGAGCTGGTCTTCTTTGCAGATGGTGCTGGGGAGTGGGGCTTCTCAATTCCCCAAGCACAGCCTCGAGGGAGCCTCGGAGTCGCGCTAGTCAGTTACTAGCCACTTTTCTAAAGTCGCCGGTCCCACGTCCCTCGTCGCCTCCACGGGTCTCAGCTTCGCTGGAGATGTGGATCTGGTTCAGAGGTGTCTGGAAGTCTCGGCGCTGGTCAGTCTCTGCAGTCGTCCCTCGTAGGATCAGTCGCAAAGCAAGCAGCGGTCGCTGGATGGTGCCTGGTTGCCCAGGGTGGTCACTCCTTGGCCACAAGGGAGATTTCTTCAGTCTTCTTCCTGAGGTCGAATGTCGAAGGTCCAGAGTTTCTGTTCAAGTTGCAGATTCAGGTTAATCTAATTTAGCAGGGCTCAACTAGCTACTAATATACTGGGCTAGTGGGCTGGGCTACCTGCAAGGTCCCTCCTATGGGTGGGACCAGGAAGGGGAGTGGCTACACCCCCTTTCCTTTGTCCAGTTTCGCGCCAGAGCTGGGGCTGGAGTGCCCCAGCACCGGTTTGAACTGGACTATGCATGGGACACCTTGTGTGCCCCAGGCAGTGTCTCGTTTCATTCAACCCTCCCTGCCCCAATACACTAAATCCTGTCTAGGGTGGTGCTCTCACCTCCCAAGGCAGGAAACCTATTGTCCAAGCCTCCCTCGCTGGAAGGACTCCCAGCAGCAGGAGGTCAGACTTGTGTCTGTGGCAGCAGCATCCATTTTGTGATGCTGGGGCTCTGGTTAACTTTAACCGGGTAAGTAGGTTTCAACATGTCTTCTCCCTCTAGAAGGGGGGAATGATATCCTCATTGCCATAAATGGTATGGGGGTATTATTCTAAAGTGTTAGACACCTTACACGACATGTTTCGATAAAGCCAAACCATAGTTACCATAACCGTTTAAGATTATAAGGTACTTTAAGAGTATATGGTACGCTATATCATAGAACAGCTATAAGGACATGGTTCCGACAGCTGCAGACAGGCTCAGCTCATGCTAGAGCACCATCTCACATGTTACCAAGCACTCTGCCTCCAGGATTGTTAAGGCCTGCTATAGGAGTGGCTGATAGGTACACATGTGTCTATATATAAGGTAGGTATAGGAATACTACACCTAATCAAGGGGTGATTACACGACCTTGCCCCCGCTGAGTGATCAGCTCATTGTGTCATAATGGAAGGCCAAGCCAGGGGTGGCATAATACATGCTGCAGCCCCTGGTAGGCCTAGGGTACACCTATGCCCTGGGCACCTAAGGTACACTGTACAGGGGCCAATAAGGTGATCCTATCCAATTGGGTTATGCACCTAAAGTACATAGTATAGAGAGAGAACAGCTGGGCTGTGGGTCTGATTAGCAGGCCTTCAGCCACATCGAAGTCGAAAACCAGTGGAGCAAAAGCAAAAAGTGGGGGTGAACATAGAAAGCAGACCCTATTCTCCTACATGATGCACATGAGAAGTACCCTGACTAGGAGCTGCATACGCGCCTGTTAAAATCATGGCAAAATGGTGCTGATGTATCAATCAATCAGGGAATTTTAAGCGCCCTACTCACCTGCGAGGGTCTCAAGGCGCTGGGAGGGGGGGGGTGGGCAGCTCTGGTCAGTCGAAGAGCCAGGTCTTGAGGGTCTTCCTGAAGATGTGCAGTGTGGGGGCACATCTGATGTCGATCAGCAGCTTGTTCCAGGTCTTGGCCGTGATGTAGGAGAAGGTTCTTCTACCAGTTCTTGCTCTGCGGATGCGCAGGGGTTTGACTAGGGCAAGGTCATTGGATCGGAGGTTCCTCTTGGGTACGTGGAAGGACATTCTATCGTTGAGGTATTGGGGTCCGATGTTGTGGAGGCATTTCTAGGCGTGGGTGAGTATCTTGAAGGTTACTCTCTTCTCAACTGGGACCCAGTGGAGGTTACGCAGGTGTTGGTTGATGTGTTCATGTCGAGGAATGATGAGAAAGAGTCTGGCTGCGGTGTTCTGGATGTATAGCCCCATCTTGAAGTTTGGTGAGCTTCTCGCACTCCGTAGAGCTGCCAAGGTGCAAAAGGTGTTCTAAAAATGATCTTGCCTTTAAAATTCTCTTCTAGATACTCAATGCAAAAATTATAAAACCGACAAGAAAGGCCAAGAAGCTTTAGTTCGACACAAGAAAACTGGAGACAAGTAACCAGGGCATTTTTACTATTGCTGATGAAAGATCACACACCCCTTGCCCTTGTTTCACAGATCACTCCCCTAGAATTGTGCAGTGCTCTTTTCTTAATTTTTGAAATCAAAGTGCTGCAGATCTGGCATGAAACCAATCCACGTGCCTTGACAGATAACCTTTTTACAGCTTGTCAGCAACAGAGCACTTCCAATCACTTGGGTACAGTGAAGTTTAGCAATTTTAAGACCTTGATATCAGTCCTTAATCTGATTCCCTCTTAGACCATTGTCCAGTTCTTATTCTGCAGAGTTTCACTTTATTACTAACTTAGGATTGTTAACGGGGGTCAATGTGTATCTTTGCATCAGTCATGTTCCAAAAGTCTTTAAGACGCTGGTGGTTACAATAAAAAAATACTACTTTGGTATATATATATATACACACAAGACTCAAGCTATGCTGTAATTGGCGGAAGATGATTTGCTAGTGATGGACCAAATGAGGGGTCTCTTTGGTGCCTGGGCTTGGGAGACAGCCTTACGTCGTGTGACATCTGAACCCTCATCCATTCGAGGTCTATTTGAGACCAGGAGGCAAAGCTGTGTCGCAGAGCACAAGAAAAAGTTGCAGCCTTCGAATATGTCCCGTTCCAGTTCATGGGCCCAGACTCTGTACTGGTCTCGGCGCTGTTCCCACGGTCATTCCACTTCCCACTCGTAGTCTACCTGTAAGTCCAAGCACAAGCATGAAATAGCCAAGCAGGTCTCAAGCCTATCCTGCCACTCCAGCTCCTCAAGGGCATCAAGATGCAACATGATTCCCCAGCTGATCCTGTTGCGTCCCAAGTTTTCCTGGCCGTTGTCTACTCTACAGCAGGTTGAGATCTTCAGAGAGGCCAGGCTGCAGATATTCTTTGTACTTCTGGCATGCCTTTGTGGCCCAAGGACCGGCAGGGGCCTCCAGGTGAGTTACAGTTGTGGCTCCTTCCTCGGGGCCATCGCTATCTCTCCGATATGCTACTGTGCTCGTACCGACTCCAACACAGAATTTCACACCAGCCCCACAACCAATGGCAGTCCCACCACTCCAAAACAAGTGCCAACGCTGCGGCGCCAGAAGATGATATATTGCTGATGCCTAATGACCAAAGTCAGCCCGAGCTTGACCAATGTCGCACTACGAAATCACAAAATTGCAACCAGTCATCATGCAGTGACTCTAATCCTGTGCCTCTACCGAATCACAGCTGTCAGAGGCTGCATTATCTTTTTGGTTCTGACTCAGATCCTGTACAAGAGTGAGGTGCATTTCAGCATGTTGATGATAATGATGGTGCAGGGGATGGCATGCTTATTTTGATGATCCTTATACCGTGATTACAAAATGCCAGTTCGCTTGACACTTCACCCCAGACAGAGCTTGACTTAAAACATGGGCTACAAGTAGAGAAGAGTCCCTAATCTGCAGTGGTGGTTTGAAGGGCAGCTGAGGTGCTAGAGCTACAGCTGTCCTCCATTGAGGCAAAAACAAATGTTTTTACAGAAATCATACAGCCTGGGCCACTAGCATCTGAGCCCTTGCTTCCTATCAGTGATGCTCTTACATATGTGCTGATAACTTCCTGACCGAAACCATGTTCTTTCCTGCCTGTGAGCAGGCAAGTAGCCAGACTGTATATACTGATACCTGGTGACCTAGTTTTTTTTCAACCAAGCATCCCACTTCTGAAAGCCTTATTGTGCAGGCCTCGGCAAGTAAAGTGAATCATATACATTCATTTCCCACCACTCCTCCTGATATGCGTCAGTCCACTTAGATTACCTTTGGCAAGCGCATGTTTTCTTTAGCCTGTCTGGTGTGCCGTCTCTTAATGCAGTCTGTGCCTGTTAAACCTATGTCCTTTGGACAGGGCCAGAAAGCCCTTCCTGCCAGTCCAGGACGGTCTGAGGGCATCTTTGACCCAGGCAATACAAGATGGGCAAGACTTATCCAAGCATGCACAGAAACCTATTTGGCCACCACAGATTGCCTTGTCAAGGTCGTTGGTTCCAGTGTTGTCCTTCTTCAGCATGACTGAATGGACATGCCCTTTCATGGGTCCTGCCTCTATGGTGAAAAGGCAGACTCCACTCTGGGGCATTTTAAAGGCCATATGAGCCACAGCTTGCTCTTTGGGACTATTGGCTCCAGCAAAACAATTTCCTCGCCACTTTTGTAAATACAGATGCTACTCCTGGTTGGTGGTATGTAGACAAAGATAGCCTTCACAACCAATGATAAAGTGGTCAACCTCGCTTTATTTTACGCTCAGTTGCTCATGTCCACTCAGTGGGAGGCAGGAGCCAACATTTCCTCCAAGGTTGGCAATCCATCACATCTTGCAGATGGGTCTTGCAAAATAATAAAAATGCCTAAGCCCTGCCCTTTATTACCTCTCCACCCAATATCCCTCCTTTACCAGAACAGACTTCAGAGGAGCTCCTGTCCACCCTCCTACAAGAGTTGTGCCAGTTGCTTTCCAAAAGTGCAATTGAGAAGGTTCCAGACTAAGAGAATGGTGAGGGTTGCTACTCTCAATATTTCCTCTTGCCATCAAAATATGCGGGAATCAGGCTTATCATGACTGTTCTCTAAATTCCTACCTAAGGAAGGACAGATTTAACATAATTTCTGTTTTGGACCCAGGCAATGGGATGGTGCCCCTGGACTTGCAGAATGATTATTTTCCTATACACCTCATGCAGTTCCACAGACGTTAGCCATGGTTCAAGGTGGGCCAGAATCATTTTCATTTATCCTGCTCCAATTCAGCATCACAAGCACCCCTCAGGTGTTAACAAAAGTGATTTTTGTGGTTACTGCCCATCTTAAGAAGCTAGGAATCTCTGTGCCTCGATGACCGCAGTCATTTGTCAACCCCCCCCCAGAATGACTGCAGAATTCCTGACATCATTGGAGTTCATCAAAGATGAGCTGAAGTCACATCTGATTCTCTCTTAGAGGCGTCCATTAATTCAGGCGATCCTGGACATAGAAGAAAAGCCATGAGCTCCACCAAAGTGAGTCCAGGACATTCGGGCCTTGCTCCCAATGTTTGACGCTCGTACCTGGATCCAGGTGAGAGAGGTTCTGATGCTTCTTGGCCTGTTAGCTTTGTGCATCCTCTTTGTCAGCCACCAGATGGCACATGCTGGCCTGCGATTGAAGTTGAAGTCCCAGTGGGCGCAGCACCAAGGCATCCTTTGCAAAACTGTTCAAATCTCAGAGGAGGCAGCTCAAGGTCAGCAGCAGTGGTTGGCGACTGCAGTTTGTTCTGCAGCAGGCCACTCTCCCTTCCCTATCAGTAGCTGACAGTGGTGACGGACGCATCACTGCTTGGTTGGTGGGGTCACCTGAGGTAGGTGGAGGTCAGAGGTATTTAGTGGAGGGCTGCTCCACATCACTTTTTGGAATATTCCTGGTTGCCAATCACCTGAAGGGGTGCCTGAATGATACGCCAGACAAACTAAGTAGACATCGCCTATCAGATCACCAGTAGGAAAATCCCTGACTAGATCTTTTAGCCACCCTTGAGAATATGCAGAGTCACCAATTGTGTGCATTTTGGGTTTCCGCAAGTGCACTTGTTATGAGAAACATTCCGACTGGAATGGAATAAGCGGATCCTGTAATCCTTCCTGCCAGTTCCTATTCTGGCTCTAGTTCTGAAGAAGATCAGGAACGACCAGGCCAACATATCCTGACGGCATGGATTGGGCCAGAAGAGTATGGTACCTGGAACTTCTAACCATGAGCGTATATCCTCCGATCAGGCAGCCACTTCTGGAGGACCTCCTGTCTCAGCAACAAGGCAGGATCCTCCACTTGAATCTATGCAATTTACACCTCCAGGCATGGAGATTGAGCAGCGGTAATTCACCGTTTGATTTTCCACCTGAAGTGGTGGATGACATCCTCACCGCTAGATATCACTCCACAAAATCCATTTATGCCAGCCTCTGGGATACATTTGTGACCTGGTGCGGTGCCCAGCACAGAGATTCCTTCCAGGTGAAGCTGTTGGAGGTCCTTTTGTTTTGCTTTTAGCTCAGCAAGACCTTGCAGTGGGCGCTATACAAGGTTATTTGTTGCCCCATTCTGCCTTGCTGCATTTGCCGGACCAACTCTTCTTGTGAAAATCACCTGTTGTAATGAGGTTCATTAAAAGTTTGACACATGTTTTTCCCGTGCCTTTTTTGATGCCACTATGGGACTTTACCTTGGCCTTAACTTTCTCATGTGGTCGAGCCGATGATGCATAGCTACTCCCTGTGTCTCCTGACCATGAAGACTGTCTTCCTCATTGCAAATGTTTGCTTTTCACATGAATTAACTACCAGAACTTTCAGTGTAACAACCACTCACCTTTGTCCTGAACACATTGTTACAGAGGTCTGACCTAAAGTCATGACTCCCTTCCAGGTTGGGCATTTCATCACACTCTGGCAGCATTCTTTGCTCCCCCTCACTCCTCTAAAGAGGAGAGACTCCATCAGAAAGATGGCAAAAGGCCTCTAAGTTATACATAGATCATTCTAAGGATCCTCGAGTGATAAATCCATTTTTTGTGGTGTTCCCTGAAGCAAAGAAGGGGCAGGCTGAGCAGAGGAGGACCTTGTCAAGGTGGATAGTGCTCCACATTAAAATCTGCAACGCACTGAGTAAAAGTAGCCCCGGAAGGTCTGAGAACCCATTCTACTGGGGCTAAGGCTTCTACCACTGTGATGCAGTGAGGAGTGCACATCCTTGATATCTGCCAGGCTGCGACGTGGGTTCCAGCGTAAACATATACAAAGCACTGCTGCCTTGACAGCCAGTTTCAAGGGGAAGGGCACTTTACCTGCTCGGTTCTTCAAGACATTTTGATTAGAGCCACTCTACAGACCCTCCTCCTTGAGGGTGAAGGGTTCTGCTTTCGTAGCTATTCTAAGATGAATAATCTGCAGTTAGATGTGTCCATCAAAAAATACATAAGTTCCTTACCTTGGGTACCGCTGTTTTTGGTCCATCTAGCAGCAGATTCCTCACTGCCCTCCCGCCTCCTCGTTCTGTTGAATGGCCTCTTTTTAATATCTAAAAATGTCCCAAGATAGTATTCAGCACACTCTCACCAGCAAATTGTTCACACTCCACTTCTGAGGAAATGCAAAGTGTACTGATAAACTGACCCAGCACCAAATCCTCCACCACACAATCCTTGCCTGTTCAAATGCCCAGCACAAGAATGCATTCTACTCCCCAGGGACGCATGCATGTAAACACTGCCACAAAGTCTTACAAAGCACCTACATTTCTCCTTCCTTAAGAATGGGGTCAACAGCCCTTGAGGTTCCAGATTAACAAGGTGTGATATTGCGTGCCTCCTTTTAAGCAGACACACACAGCAGCACTGACCTGTTTCAGTCCTTCTGGTGTGGGTGAATCGTTCTCTCCGCCTGCCTGAAAAACTCATGTTCCTTAACCTGCTGAGAACCTGGCCTGTTGCCTGTGGCTGACTCTTCCACAGACCTACTTGCTATGTCCAGCACACAACTGACCGTCTCACCTGTGGAATATTTAAACTCCTATGTAGGAGACATACCCTGAAGGGTTGATTGAGCAGTAGTAGAAGTGTATTAAGCAGTGCCTTACATTCAGTTGACTTTTCTCTTGCTCTGCTGCCCATTTAAAATGTGCAGGCGATTCATATTTTAATGTCCCTTTAGGAGTACAGCTACGGTTATGCAGACGTTTGGTCCTTCCACCCAGGACACCCCTATTTCAGATTTTGAACGTATTTTAGATCTATAGAAATTGTATAAATGGTGGACTGAAAATTGAATTATTGTAGATGGCTGGTACCTAAACCAACTTGTTGGCTTTCTTGCAGGGGGTATCCCGATGTGCATCCCACATGGCTATTCTGAAGCTCATCCCGCTTCCTCTAGCTCTCTTCCTGTGTCGCACAGGCCTCGTTGCGTGGCTGTCGTCTTTCTTCAAGATGGCATCCAAGAGTGTTGCCAAGGTAGTTGGGGAGCTAACAACCAACGAGGAGCTCCAAACTGTGCTGTCCTACCTATACCTCGATTACGGTAAGCCTGAGAAGTTGGAGAAAGCAATGCGAGTAATGTAACAAGTAAGTCAAAACTAACAAAATGTCAAAGAATAGTGATTTCTGCATAAGGGGGTTATAGGATCAATTCACAAACTCAAGGAATGTTTTAACAAAGTGTTATGGATATATAGAACACATACCATGAGTTGGTGTATGAAATGGCTTCTATTAGTAGTAGATGTGTGGGATCCAAGCTGTGAGGATCAAATCTGCAGGTACTCGAATCACTCACTCATACATTTTTTTTATTTTTTTTAAAAGACACTTTTAATCAGGTTGTCTGGTCAGTGCACTATTATTTCCCACAGTGGGCTCCCCTTGAGAGAAACCAGAGGAGTTCCTATTTTTGTTGAAGCCTCTGGGGCAGACTCAATCAAATATCTAACTCTTGTGACCGGCAGGCATAGCTGGAGAAGGGTTAGGGATATTTCATTGGCTGACATGACGGAGTCTTCCCTTGTCCTGCTGACATTCTGGCTTTATCAGCCAATCAATCAACTTCTTGTGACTGATACTTCTACCTCTTACGACTGATACTCTACACAAGGCCCTGCAAAAGCAATTTTATAAAGGTGGATGGTTAACTCTGCTCCGCCAGCGGAGTTTGCGAAGTTTTCAAAAACTCCACACTTGCAGCAGAGTGGATGTTACCAGTGCAGAGGACATGAGTCTAGGACTTACTTACCTCTCAAATGATGTCCTGTTCCTGCTACTGGCTGCATTCTGCTCCGCTGCTCTGGTTCAGAGAATTCAATCAACAGGAAAAACACTGCAGTGCGCATGGTATATTGTGTGAAGGCATGCCTGACCCGATGAAATCCCATGATAGGGTCAGGCATGCCTTCATGCACTACGCCATGTGCACAGCAGTTCTTCCTGTTAATTTAATTCTCCAAGCGGGAGCAGCGGAAGCCAAGTGCAGCCAGCAGCAGGAGCAGGCAGGAACCAGGAAGGAACTTGGGAAGGCAGTGGCAGCTAGGAGACTGGCGGCCGGGCTGTACTGCTGTGGATAGCCGGCGCCGCCATACCCACCTACCAAGGAGGAAGCTCAGGACAGGTAAGGTCAGGCCTTTGCTACGCCGGTGCAGGGGGATGTGGGGGGGGCAATTAATGGTGCAGGTAACTCCGCCAGGCCACGGAACTCTGCGGAATTTCACAGAGTTTTCCAGTAACTCAGTGAAATTCCACAGAGTACAACTCTGCAAGCTCCACCCAGGGTTAGAATTTTACCACCGTCTTAGATAATCATCAATGCAGCATAATTACTTAAAACAATGTTTTGTTTTTTTACAGCATAGTTAAGAAGTGTATAATTTGGTGATATGACCTCCCATTCCACAGGTGTTTTACCGCGTAACGCCAGCTTTTCCCTGCATGCCTTGGTGGTTGAAGACTTCCTAAATGGAGCCTGGTACCCGAGCGGCGGTGCAAGTGAGATAGCCTTCCACCTCATCCCAGTGATTGAAAAGGCTGGGGGTGCTGTGTTTGCCAGAGCGCCGGTAAAAAGGATTCTGGTTGATGAGGCTGGAAGAGCCTGTGGTGAGTGCGACAGAACAAAGTGGGAGAATATTGTAGGGGGCGGTGGGGGCATGGTGAGTAGGAAGGATACTTGCATTGGATGTTAGCATCTTCTATACCCTACTTGGGTGCCAGGTAAATGGGACAGGGAATGAGAGAGTTGCTGCTGTGAAGGTTTGGAGGAGGAGGGGCTATTAGTCAAACATTAGCCTTGAAAGGCACTAGAGTAAAGAGTCTAGTAGCTCCCTGCGACCCCCGGAACCTGGCTTCAGGCTAGGAGTAAGGGCAGTGCTAGATGATTTGGGGTATTTTCCAGGAGTTTATCATTGTGATTAAGTTACTTAGAATGAGGTGTGGGGATTACCCCTACGCCACACCTGTTGCCATGGGTTTCTAGGCAATACGGACTAAAGCCCTCAGGAACAGACCTATGACCATGCTCCTTGCTTTAATGTTTCAGGCTTACCAAGTAAAAATGTTAAATATAAAACGCTGACCACAACTTTAGAGTTCTTCATTCATCTTTGAAAGTCCAATGACAGAACCAGTATTTTAGATAACTGTATAGTTTTGTGGATATTAACAAATGTTAATATTGTATGGATATCCATATGCATCTTAGGGCTAGATGTATGACAGTTTTTAGTGGTCGCAAACAGGAAATCGGCCCGTTTGCGACCGCTAAATAGGTCTGTGCAATGTACAAACCCTATTTTGCGAGTCTGTAACCTGTCACTGACATGCAAAATAGGGTTTGCGACTCGCTATTAGGAAGGGGGTGCCAAGAGTGTCCCTTCCTAATTGCGAGTCGCGCTTCTATGTACGATTGTTTTGCGACCACAATTACGGTCGCAAAACACTTGCAGTTTTCCACCTACTTCAAGTAAGTGGTAAGCCACTCGCAAACAGACATGGGTCCCGAGGGGACCCCTTCCCCTTTGTGACTGGCAGCGAAAATATTTTTCAAGAGCAGGCAGGGGTCCCACGGACCACTGTCTACTCCTAAAAAATTAAAACCGAGACGTTTCATTTTTCTTTTTTAAATGCATTCCGTTTTCCTTTAAGGAAAACGTGCTGCTTTAACAAAAAAAACTGCTTTATATGACCCCAGCAGTCCACCATCCCTGTGAGTGCTGGCCATTTCCAATGGGTCGGAAATTGCGACCAGCCTCATGAATTTTAACGAGGCAGGTCATTTGCGACCTCATTGGGAATCGCAAACAGTGTCTGAGACACTGTGGTACAGTGCATTTTGTGAGTATCAAAACGTCGCAATTTGCGATTCGCAAAATGGAAAGGTCATACCATTGGCCCTAAGTCAAATCTGGCAAATCTTTTTGCAAAACTCTAATTTGGGTAGTATGTTTTTATTTTACACCATCAACTGAATTGTCTTTTGGCTCCTTCAACGACCGCGCTCATCACTGGCCACCTCAATGGTTCGTTTTGTTGATTTTGAAAGAAGGTGAGCCTTAGTTGTACCTCAGACACCTTCTTCATTTGATGACTCATCCCACCTGCTTTATTTCTAGGCGTTAATGTTCAAAGGAAGGGGCGGGATCCAGTGAATATCTTTGCCCCAGTGATTATTTCTGATGCTGGAATATTCAACACCTACGAAAACCTCCTCCCCCCGGAGCAGCAGGCATTGCCAGGTAAGACAAACGAGCCACTTGTAACATGACTCCTGCCTGCCTGCCTTCCACTGGGCATTCTCGAAGGAGGTAACTAAGTGCTGTATCTGTGTATTTCCACAATATTGGTGATTTGTTTGGTTGAGATGTATTTTTGAAGACCACAAAGATGCTTGAATTTTTTTTCTGCAGGTGCATTGTACATCACTGAATACTCCTCAATGCCAGGACAGAATAGTAGCTTTAGCAAAATTGGTGTTCCTTGCACCGTTGGAGAAATATTTCAATAGCAGAATCTCTCCAACTGTAATTGATAGTTTATTTCCACAAAAGGTGTTTTAAACAAACACGAGAACTAAGCCTAAACAATTTTTTTAATGCACAAAAGTGTAGTAAGGAATATTTCATTTTCAAGCCCTATATTTCCTCCGGTTAGCTACTTACGTGGTTGGAAAATGTTGGTGTTTTTTAAAACTGAAATTTAAAATGTTCCTAAATTCATATCTGCATGAAAAAGGACCGACCGTTCTAAGCAAACTTTCAGAAATAAAAAGCATGCAATCAGGGAGTGGTTTCCTTGCTTTTGGGAGACCAGACGTGGCACGTTAGATGATGTAGCGCATTTCTGGTTTTGAGTCAGCGTTAAAGATGGCGAGCTGCTTTTGCTAGTGGAGTTGATTGAGCAGGGGTTACCCCGTAGCTGCCGCTGGACATCAGGAACACTGGCAGTCAGCGACAGATGGGAAAAGCCGGTTATCTGTGAAGGAACAATGGAGAAGGTGCGCATACTGATTTTTGCATTGGTTGAGATGATTCTTATTTTGATTTATTGTAACTCTGTGCCAGGTAGATAGCGTGTGGGTGAGAAGCTTGAAAATAATTCCTAAATGTTCTGGGAACCAATGCAGTCACTTCAGAATAAGACTAGCATGGAGTGCACAAAGCTTGGATAAACTCCTACTGAACTTCCATTTCCTCCCCTAGGGATCCAGTCTCAGCTGAGCAGTGTGCAGCATGGGCTGGCCGGTTTCAGCCTTTTTGTTGGCCTGGATGGAACCAAAGAGAGCCTGGCGCTCCCCGCATCGAACTTCTTCATCTTTCCTGACCCAAATCTTAACAATGCGTGAGTTGGGTTCTAATATTGACAGTCTGAAGGGGGTGGGGAGGGCCGCATCATGCTACTGTTGAATTGGCTACCACTAGATGTGTTCCATTTCTATAGTCCTCACCCACAAGGTCACAGCGTGGATGCTTCGCTTGATATTAGAGAGACTTAATGACAAAGTGGGGAGTGTATAAGAGTGACATGTTACAGTTGTTTCCTTTTGGAGATTACGGTTACAGCTTCTCAAGGTAAATTAAAGTTTTTATTTTATATAGGCTGCAGGCATAAAGTTGCATCATTAAACTAATTGGTTGTAACACTCTGCAGTAGACATGTTCCAAGATTGAGTGTTCCATCTTACAAAGGTAAAATGAGTATTCAGGGGGCTGAACATCTACCAGATCGAGCCTGTCACCCTTGGCTCTATTCCAGCAACTAAACCCTGTGGCAGTGTGACATAAAGCCAGCATTTTCGATCCAGATATTATATGACCTGATCTCTGTTATCCCTGTACTTCCCTCCAGAACCAAACTGATCTTTAATAGTATTTTCCTGTTGTACAAAGTTATTCACGCAGATCCGGCCACCTAACTAGAACACCAGCCATCTCTGCTAACACCCACCCTCTCGAATGGTAAAGTACACCTGGGGCGGCCGCACATCATCGACCAGGCTCTGGCAGTCTTGCAAAACCAGTCTGGATTTCGTTTCTGCCCAGAATTTGTTTCCTTCAGAAGGAAATGAAAATTGACTGGTTAAGCAAGGCACATAAAAGACTAAATGAACCAGCTCGCCTACACCCTTCTATACCCTACAATAACACTAAAATGCTTTGATTTTGTTTCGGTGATACCGGCATCCAGCAGTCAACGTGAAATAAGCATGTAAATATTGTATACAGCGCTCTGACAGCTGAATTTGCCTTGGTCTGTGCTCAATGAAAAGGAAAATTAAATATATTAGTGTGCAGGAACAGCTTCTGTTAAAGTTCAGTTTAAGGTTGGACTAAAGTTATTAGTATTCAGTTCTGATTTTGATTCAGAGTTCTTGATACACTTATATGACATATGTGGAAGTGGTGGATACAATACATTTGCGTTGTAAAGTAATTAATTGTAGCACTTTCATTTCAAGCAGCTTTACTGTTAAGAGACACATTTGTTATTGAGACTTCTATAAAGTGGCTTCTCTGTCCAGGTAATTCTTTGTAATAACATTTTCTGTAATGTTTCCTCGGTAAAGGAAATGCTCCGTAAATGTACTCTGTCAACATCAAGAGCCTTCATCACCATTTGTCCCAAATGATGTGCTCAAATGAAGAGATTCAGAGGCAGATGTGCACACTGACCATCTTAAACACAGATTCTTAATGTGGCATATACAACAGAAAAGTTAATGATTTGTAAATCATGAGTGTCCATTGTAGGCTTGGCTACAGACAGCTTTCTGTGTGGTTTACCTAAAGTCATCAATTCTTCAAAAAAGGTACCAAAAAGACACAGAGAGAGAATGTTGCGAGTCAGTCCATCTCCGCCATCGCGGTCATGTGTTTTTATGGTTTGCCTTTGCTTGGATGTGCTTACTATCAAGGACGTGGCATTTTGTGATTGGTTATATTATCCCATTTCTATTCCCCTTAGGTTTTGGTGATGGGGCTTCAGGAAGTGCTTTTGATAGATTGTAGATGTGACATGACATGTAGAATATAATTGAGAGCCTGTGTGTGTTCTTTGATGTATTTACTTTGCTGAGACAAGCACATTTTAATTGCTAATTAATGTTTGTTTTTTTTTTATTTAGGAAGTGAGTGCTGTTTGGATACTATTCATTATCTGCCCTTCGGCGTACATTTGTTTAACTTTGCTGCCATAATAAACACTTTGTTGAATGTGTTTTTTATTTTCACAAGAGTGCACATACGCTTTCTTAAAGATTCAACTGAAAACTCAGGCTCTTTTTAGGTTGAGCCTGGGCAATGCATGCCCTGCTCTGCGAGGCATGCTGTACTCTGGTATGTGCTTGAAGCTCCGCCCATCTTTTCAATTGGCTCCTGTTGCCGTCCTTTCTAAATGGTTGGTTCTGATTCCTTAATAGGCTTGTTAGTCCCTCCTTACTAACGCCTTGTCTGCATTTGTATCCTCCCATGAGGACTGAACATTTTACTTGTGTGGTTACAGGGTGTGTTTATTTAGTCCGTGAACTCTATTTTCTTTAATTATTTTGTCCTACTGCAGACAGGACTTTTCTGCAACGGCTGTTAAGACGTGCCAGAGGCAACCGCTTAATTCTCTTGTTATGCATGGCTATCGAAATTAACAAACTCACTAATGGCCCTCGTAGCCCCTCATCTCTGTCCCGCCTTCAGGCACCCTGCTTTAGGTTTCAACATGGCACCCGCTTTAAGATTAACAACATGGGCGTCCGCTTTCACATTAACACAGGCGCCCGCTTTCTTTGCCATCAATACTCATGAAAATGTAGCGCACACACTATCGCATTTCCACTGCCCAACGCTACAACAGAGACAAGTTAAATGCTTTGCAACACCCAGTTGTGTTGAAAAACCATTTCCGTCTTTATAGGTCTCACATTTGTGTGAGTTTAAGCTATTGTCGTTGTAAATAACAATGCCTTTAATTTATCGGATTTAAAAAACCAACAATTTACAATGCCAAAAGCTGAAGCCCTCGCAAATGCGAGACCTATTGCATTGCAAAGGCTTGTTCAAAACTGTCCTTTATGTAAAATTTCACTGTGTATGCCTTTCAACCTCGCCACTTAAAATGTAAACCTAATCTTCGTTTCAGAACACCTTTTTTGAGGGTATGTCTTACCTTTGCTAAAACAGTTTGTTATGCAGAAGGGTTCTATTCATAGTTTCCATATTGCTGTAGCATATGATTCTACTTTGCTATGCATTTTCTTTCTAGGATAGCTGGAGATAAGACATACATAGCCACTCAAACACTTTACCTATCAAAAGCCAGATTTATTGGCTTTGACAATTCATGCTTGCCGAGGGCATGATTTCTCATCTTTCCTGCCCATCACAGTCCGAACCAAGAGTGTCACGGGGCTCCCACACATAGCCCTGCAGTGGGTATTCTACCAGAATGTCGACTACAAAATGCAGTGGGGGCCAAATTAAAATGGTCTTATTACCGAGGACTGAAATATTGTGAAGATAAATATATATAGCCCAGTATAGGTTTACATTACTTACCTTTGCATGTGTGCATCTTGGTGATATATGTATCTTCAAGTTATGTAGATGTGGAGTTAATAATAGTAAATCTATAACTCCCTTCACAATATTTTAGACCTCTATATTTTGGCTGCACTGTATTTTTGTCCTCCTGCAGTTCAAATGAGAGAGGAAAGTCATCAATGAGTCGTGTAAGAAGTATGGCAGTCCACCCAGCTGCAGGCATACCAGATCTTCTGTGTGTGCAAAGGCCAAGGCACAGACAACTCAGATAAACATATTGAAAATGTCTGGGAGCAATGAAGAGTTCTCAGATAAAGTGAGGAAAATCCAGAAAACCTACTACGATTGTAGACATAGCTGCTAGATGTGTTACGTCTTTCCATCAGGTCAGACATATCATACAATTTCCATGTGTCATGTTTTAAACCTGGCAGCACTGGTAGAACTGGTAATGCCAACAAAGGTAATTTGAAGTAACATGGGCAGGACAGGTTAGACAGCATTGCCCAAGTTATTACAGCCTCTACATCAGTGACCATAGTGTATTTCAAGCGCATTATGAAGGCAATCACTGCTGGAGGGCCAAATGTTCAAGACTATAAGGATTGTGGCTAGTTAAACAGCAGGTCATATTTCCATAGTGTGCTGGTGATTAGCGAATACTACAAAGAAAGTGAAGCATTCATAGTGCTAATAGTGATTCTGAAACCATACTCCTAATAAACGCAAAAAATAATTTTTTGTTCTCTTTATTTCAGAGAAGACCTTTACTTCTCATCCTCCAGGGAGGAGGCACCACTGCACATCCCTGTGCTCTTTGTTTCTTTCCCCTCTGCCAAAGATCCAACACATGAACACAGATGTCCAGGTACTCTCTTACCACTGCTTTTAATGCATCTTCAGTAGTTTAACTTTGTGTATGTAACCTGTGGTGTGAGTAACTGGTTGTCTATAGTTATTTCACTCATCACAAGTAGTAATACAGTTGCCCGTAGACCCCTTTGACTGGAATCCCTCCCTTCCCCCCAGTGTATGCTTTGGTTTTGTCCTATGTGGCTTGTGATTGTGTTTCTGTTACTTGTTTGGAGTTTGTGTGCTGAATGAATGGAGTCCTCTGCAAGTAGTGATTACAACCTCTCTGCTGTTTGGAAATACAGATTTTTAACATTTCATACTTGCTTCACACACGTGTCTCCACTCTTCTATTAATACCATGTTGCCCTGTAGATTCATTCTGTTGATTTCATGTTGACTTACGAATAGGATATACAGCCTCATTTGGGAGAGTCGGCAGACCAGTTGGCTATGGTGGTACAAAGTCTGATCACAGGAGAAGCCCTGTTGCTGTGCCTTGCCTGTAAGACTTACATTGGGGTGGTCTAAATTTGAAGACAAGGTGTCCCTGTGGGGAGGGACAAGCACAAGGCACAGATGAATTAGAGTTGAGTTGGCAATTAGAGGAGGTTCTGGAGATACAAGTGTCTTGAGTCCAGGTGGTGGTGACCAAACGTCTGCATGACCCAAAGGTCCGGGTCTTGTTAGAATTTGAAAGCACAGGTTGAGCCTGCCCAGCCCTTGGGCACACCATGGTGCAGTGGTGCTTGCATTGGCGCTAGGCAGCATTCAATGCACCAGTGCCGGAATAGAGCAGGAATGCATCAAATCTTAGGGAGAGAGCAGGAATGCGCCATATCTACTGTCACGCAATGCAGCAAGTTGTCTTGTTGTGTGACTTTTTAGCAAATATGGGCTTTAGTGGGTAAGTACCACCAAAGATGAGTACCACTGGGAATCTTCTATTGCATACTAAGTCCATTTGACATCACTAGTAGCTGTAATAATGACTTTTTGGCACCATGGAGAACTCTAATAGGTCTTCCTGAATTATGTCCAGTGCCCTTAAAATTCAGTCTGTTTATCAACAGGATGCTAATGTGGCTGGCACAGGTCCGGGAATTATGCTCGACATACATAAGAGGCTGCGTTCTGAATCCTGCATCAATCCTTTTCTGGCCAGGCACTCCCTCTATTATTGAAATATATGCCACTGTACAGCTGTTCAGATGATCTACTCCCCTATTGCTAACTATT